>NC_141699.1:579921232-580548527 GCF_964263255.1 Lissotriton vulgaris | reverse complement strand
AGATACCAATACCAGTTAGAACAACCTATTCAGTAATTCCAAAATCTACATACACATCCAAGCATTTACCAATAGTTCTATATAGTCACTCATACATGTACTCACTCATCATATGTACTCATACACCTATACATCCTGTTACACACCTACACTTATACATAGCGTCATTCACACATGTACTCACACATGCAAATAAACTATCAAACATCCATTTACTTGTATATACAGCTCTACACACACCACTACACTTATTTCTACAGACACGTACACATACTTACTCTCTTAAACAATCAGTTATAGAAACACATACTTATTTATACAGGAACTTTTCCAATGTGTCACTGTCATATATCCTTACTTATATACATCAATACTCACATATACTAGTTTAAAACATATGTATTTACTCATAAAGACACTATTGAGGCAGTCATTCACTCACTTAAACTCCCATACACACACTCATTCACCCATACAATCCTGAACACATGCTGTCTTCAAAACACATACAAACAGTGAGTCAGTCATTCATGCATCTGTGCGCTAAGTAATACCCCCACCAAACCATACAGACACTCATTCTGATACTCAAAAAAACAACTAATAACCCATATAGACACTCATGTAGCTATTCACTAACCCATGCAGCCACTTATACACAAAGTGAGACACTGATACAGATATTTACATATTTAAACATTACTCACTAATACACGTATTCACTAAGATATACTTAATAAGTCAGTTAAACAATCAATTATACAAAAAAAACCATTTAGACATTTATTTACCCATTTATTCTTCCATCAACCATTAGATATACATATATAAAAAATATTTATTTTTCAAAAAGACACACATTCACTGGATGATGTTATCAGTGGATGTCAGTTGAGATGTCATCAGTGATGTCATCAGTGATGTCACTGACCATGTCATGAGTGATGTAATTTGTGATGTCATCAGCAGTGCATTGCGGCCGAGCGAGTTATAGTTAGCTCAACTAACTATAACAGGCAAATTTCTCTTGTTTTATATGAGTCAAATGTCCAACTAACTATAACGTGCCTGAAACCTATGTTTTTTTAGTGAATTGAAAAGGTTTTTTAAATGCTAATTCTTAACTAAAACGTCTGTAAAACGTATGTGTTTTTTCAGTGAATTTTGAAAGTTTTTTAAATGTTAATTTCATATTTTATTATTTATAAAACCTATATTTAAAAAAAAAATTAAAAAATATTTTGGAACTCTATTATCCTTTTTTTACTTTAAAAATTATGTAATGTTTTATATCTTCAATAAAAAATGTATACATCTTTTTTTTTTTTGTTGAGAAAACTGTAGTCCCATACCGTAGGTGTACAAAGCTCCATCAGCACGCAAATCCTATCTGCCATATTGCAAAACTCGTAAATGATGTGCATTTCGTATCTGACGGGTTCGTGGCACCGCGTCCCGCGTAACATCATATACGTATAAGGTTGCGCCAGCTGCTACTTTGATATGCGATGGGTACGCAGTACCAAACCACGCGCTACGTCATGTACGTATGGGTTCACGCCCGCTGCGCATTGAGTATGTGATGAGTGCACGCTGCCAGGCCCTGTGTTATGTCATAGAAGTATGGTGTCATGCCGAATACGCCATTCCCTCATTAGGTCGAGTTTACTCGAACCTATTGTTGTCAACCCAAAAGATGACTTTTACGATCCGGATTCTCAACAGTTCACGTGAAATCACGTGACCACAAGCTCCTTCGTGCACGAGCTTGCATTTCCCCACAGGCTTCCCCCTGCCAGCAGCAATCAAAGGCTTCCGCTGCCCGGCCCCCCGCCGTCACTTATTCACGGCCGCAGGCCGTGACTTCAAAGGGTTCCACTGCCCCGCTCCCTGCTTCACGGCCATCTGTTCCCCATCACCTCCCCATTCTTTCCCATAATTATTCACTGCTGGCCGGCCGGCACATCAAGTTTTCCACGGCTTTCGACTTGAAAGGAAACCTCGCACACCAAGCCTCGCACACCAACATTTGTCTTAATCTACTGCCGATATGCTCGTTCCCTCCCCTCCCCACCCCGGCTTTTTTATCTACTTGTTTGTCTTCCTGTCTCATTGTCCCTCGGTCTGTTTGTGTTTCCCTCTATCTCACTGATTCATTTGTTTGTCTTTTTGTATATTCTTAGTATCCGGTTACCTCTGTCCCAGGGTCATCTCGTCTCCTGCGTTCTTGCTTGCCTATCACTTTTGCCTTCATCTCAAAGCCCCGTATCAGTGCCCTGCCCTGTGTACCCGTCAGGATCCATGTCCTAGTGAAAGAGCTCAAATGCTTTCTAGTAAAGCTTCATTGTTGAGATGTGCAGTCTATGCAGCAGCAAAGAGCAAGTACATCGGAGCTGAAGGGAAAGGTGTTCACTCCAGTGTGCGCCTCGAAGACCAGCTCGGCCTCTCCCACGAGCACGAGGAGTGTCTTATGTAGGTTACGTCAAGGTGAGTGAACATGGGATCCGGCATGTACACGCAGGTGTCACTGTGATGTTTACACGTGTCACAGCTGCTTGGCAGTTCCATATGACGTGGGAGGTGACTTGTCAAAAGCAGTTTCAAGACCACGTTATTTGAAAGTGCGGCTGTCAACAAGATATGCTGTCGAGCATCACAAACATTTATTATTCAACAGCATCCTTCAGTGGCCCTCATGCACGAGAATGGCAGGGGGTGCGCGGAAAACATTGCTAATCACAGAGGAGCCGCAAGGCGGCCGAGAAAAACTGCACAATAACTTTTTGAAGGGATCTCTTGGGGGAAAGCAAGAAACGCGTCGAATTACACATAAAAACAGAGGAGAGGGTGTTTGTGCAATGCCAACAATGAGCAGAGGGTTGAAATTAGAAACTAGTTTTTTAAAGCAGCCGCTCTTAATCCTAAACAAAGGCGGCCACAGGACCCACCCAGCTCTATTTTTACATTATTCACATTTTTTAAGCAGTGCGGCAGCGGCCCCTAATCACCAACAAGAGAGGCCGGGCCATTATTTCAGTGTTTACATTTGCTTTGCATTGTCTCCCTATACATAGTGGGCATCATCACATGAAATGTTTAATTTCTGTGGTGCAAACATATGGGCAGCCATCTCCCTCGAAACAAGCGCTACACACCTGCCGCTTTATATATATATATATATATATTTTACATTGGCAGCCCACCTTCAAGCTTTAAAGTCAGATACTCTCTTGCTGTGCTCTCCCAGTTTGCTTTTAGCCCTCCCAGTGCAAATCTTGCATTCCCCCCTCCCCCCCAGGCCCTTTCTCTGCGCATCGAGTGAGGCACCATCCACGTCCTTAGTTGGAGGGGGAACGTTTAGAGCCTTTTCTACAGGTCAATGGCCTGCAGTTGAAGAACACCATGGTATCCCAGAGTTAATACTGGAGGAGAGAAGGAAATACGAATGGGAGAGGAGCAGTTATTTGAGGACTTTTGAAAGGTAGAATTCCAATCTTGCTTTGCTATTCGTTGCTCTTTATGGTTTTGTCACAACAAAATCCTTGCATGCAATATTTAAAAAAAATATTTTGATGAATGTTTTCATTAGCTATTACCGCTTTGCACTTATATCTTATGAATAATTGCCTAGTTTGTGTCCTTCTGCCATCTGTTTCAATCGTTTTTTGTGTCCTTCTGACCTCTGTTTAAATAATTTTTTGTGTCCTTCTGCCCTTTGTATCCCTCGTTTTTTGTGTCCTTCTGCCCTCTGTTTCAATCGTTTTTTGTGCCCTTCTGCCCTTTCTATCCCTCGTTTTTGTGTCCTTCTGCCCTCTGTTTCAATCGTTTTCCCCTTGTTTTTCGTGCCCTTCTGCCCTCTGTATCCCTCGTTTTTTGTGTCCTTCTGCCCTCTGTTTCAATATGTTTTTGTGTCCTTCTGCCCTTTGTATCCCTCATTTTTTGTGTCCTTCTGCCCTCTGTTTCAATCGTTTTTTGTGTCCTTCTGCCCTCTGGCCTGCAAACTATCCCTTCCCCCTGCCCTGCCCACAAAACTACCCCGACCCCAGCCCCCCTACCCTGAGCCCTGAACTCCATTCCCTACATTCCTAAACTACCCCACCTTGCCTCGAATTCGTAAACTGTCCCTTCTCTGTCTGCTTTGAGTCCTACAACTTAAGCCTAGGCCCAAATGGATGGATGGGTGGATTTTTTGGGTAAAGTTTTACTTAATGCGATTTTATATAGCGTGAACTTCACCCGAAGGTGTCAGAGCGCTTTACATAAGAACCAGTTGCAAAACATAAGGACTTTGGATTACATGCGTTTGATAAAAGATACAAATATAAAAAAATGTTTAAATGTCTTCACGCAAAGAAGACAAAGAAGAGACTGTTGATTATAGTTATCTCTATATACATGCGCGCTCACTCACAACCCATATGCCTGCTCCCCCTCCCCCGTCCCCATCTGCGAGCCTGAACATTCATTCATTCATCCAAACACCCACCCATCGATGCATACACCCATCCATGCATCGATCCATACAGTCATCCGCCCATCCATGCATACACCCATGCATCCATCCATCCACCATCCATTCACCCACCCATCCATGCATCCATCCATGCATGCATCTATCCATCCGCAATGCATCCATTCATCCGCCATGCATTCAAGCACCCATCCATGCATGCATTCATCCATACACTCATCCATCCAGCACCTATCCACTCCGCACCACCACATTATCACTCAGCACCACCACAGCATCACTCAGCACCACCACAGCATCACTCAGCACCACCACAGCATCACTCGGCACCACCACAGCACCACAACAGCATCACTCAGCACAACTCAGCACCACCACAGCATCACTCAGCACCACTACAGCACCACCCCACCATCACTCAGCGCCACTCCAGCATCACTCAGCACCACCACAGCACCACTAAGCACCACCACAGCACCACTCAGCGCCACCACAGCATCACTCAGCGCCACCACAGCATCACTCAGCGCCACCCCAGCATCACTCAGCACCACCCCAGCATCACTCAGCGCCACCCCAGATTCACTCAGCGCCACCCCAGCATCACTCAGCGCCACCCCAGCATCACTCAGCGCCACCCCAGCATCACTCAGCGCAACCCCAGCATCACTCAGCGCCACCACAGCATCACTCAGCGCCACCCCAGCATCAATCTGCGCAACCATTCAACAACAACTGGTTCAAATATGTTCTCTCAATGTATCAAGCTTTATTACAAATGTCACAAAATATTCCACAACTGTTCTTGGATTTTCGTCACAATAAAATACACTGAACATAATCTTCACAAAAGTTATTTACAAAAGTTTAAGCTATTGCCATTATAAATTACAATCACTTTTATTTAAGTATTAATTATTTAAAAAAATTAAAAGCCATTGTTATTTGTAATATCAATACATCTAAGTCACGTAAATACAACATATGTTGCATTACAAATGCTATAGGTGTCACATTTGCATAAGTTAACACTATTGGCATTGTAAATGACAAAGTTATTAATTTTGCTATTTTCAAAACAAAAACATAAATAAAAAAATTGTCATTTACAATACTAATTCCTCTAACTTTACTAATGCGAGACCTATTGCATTGCAAATGCTTCTTTTTTTATATCTCAAAACTATATCTAAATAAGTTTAAAGTGTATATGAGAGCAAGCGATAATCTAAAACATTTTAAACATTTAAATATTTCTAACTGTAATAAACTCATATTATGGTAAATATATTTTCTCAAAATCGCGTCGGGTGCTGCCTCCTTGCGCGCTCGGTGCGTGATTGCCATATGACCTTAAAAAAGCATTTGATTGGTTCATAACATTTCCCATTGTAATAGTTGGAAGACCCCACTCATTTTTGTCATTTTTGTCATTCTCACTACAGCGTTTGATGAGAGACACCTCTTCTGCTGTCTACACATATCTTATACTACACACAACATGCAACGATCATCTTGATCAATATTCATGGTCTGTACAGTAGCCTTCCACGTGTGATGGCCATGCATCTGAAACATTACATCAAAAAACAAATGTGTGTTACACAATGCCCTTAGTGTGTGTGTGTGTGTGTGCGCATTATTGTGCTACCTTTCGGCCTGTGTATTGGTGATCAGCCACGGGCAGAGTGCACATCCTAGATCACATATGACAAACAGTAAAGAGTAATGTGTAGATTTGTGTTGCAGTATGCTCTGTTGTCAGGCTTTACCAGTATAGTAGTGTGTCATATGTGAAACTTTCAGATTCAAGTTTGACATGCATTGCTTGGCCGTAATGAGCGTTCTCACTGTGTATGACGTAGCCTCACTGCTGACCCTCCCTCCATCTGAGCACATTCACATGTGTGAGCTTTGCGATAGCAACACTTTCAATAATACCGCACACCATACGCGCATATACCCAAGCTTGGGAACGACATGTGATGTTGGCCATTAAATGTTTTCGGACAGCATCTTATTAGCGATAGTTGCCACCCGGTACATGCTACATTATTGTAAATTGCAGATTGTGTGACCTCAAAACTGCAACAGGGACACACACATAAGTACAGTTCCTGACCAGGCAGGAACGAACAACGCCCATGTCCCCGGAATAATTATTCACACCCCAACGCTGGCCTGGCATACGCAAGCCCAGCCCACTTTGCGTATGTATAAATAGGATAACGACGACGCCACATGTCCCAATTCTTCCACACTGGTGATATGGCCGCATCTGCCTCGCATATCAAAATGCACAATAAAAAAGGGATCCATGAGGTGTACACCATCCTAGCAATCAAAACTTTATTTGAATTGTGAACTCTGCTGACTGTCGTGTTTGGACACACAACAATGACAGCAGGTGAGCAGTGAGACCTGGGTGCACAGGGGCTGCAATTGAGCGCGATGTTGCAGAAGGGGTGGGGTGCATCAGCATGGGTGCGCAGGTGCGAACAAGCGATGTTGCCGTGCATAATGATGTGATCTCTGACCTCATTCAGTCACATCTCTGTCTCATTTTAAGGACTTGCTGTACCGTACTGTAGGCCTGAGCCAGAGGGCAGCACTGCCCTGCAGACATGTGGCGTTGGCTTTTGGGGCACTGTAGTAAGCTGATTACTAAGTGAACATGCACACAGGCATGCGCCACTGCATTACAAGAGCAAATTATGCTTCTAGCATGCGCTCTGTTTCTTTGTATGTGAACGTTGGCACAACATTATATTATTTAACCTTGAGTATTCTTGTGCACTCCAACTCCTCTTTGAACCACAATTACCACTAACAGTTGGTAAATCGTACTTCAAGAAGGAAGGATGCACTCAACTGGTGTTATCTATTAAGCTTGAAATAAACCTTCATTTACCTCAAGTTGTTTCCAGCATTATATTATTTCTTCCTTTTCAGACACTGAGTTGGTTGCGCCAAAATGGGCGGAGTGGGTACTCAGCCCAGGATTATGCCTTCCTTTGTAGTATCAAGATACCGTTCCTGGCCGGAGACCTGCCGTGCCACCCTGAGAGAGGCAACCCGGAGTCGGAGCTCGCACCGGCACATCGTTGGACGCACCGGTGGTGACACGTGAGCAGTGAAGCCTCAGTGCACAGGAGCTGCAATTGAGCACAGTGCGGGGGACGGGGCTGGGGTGCAACAGCCTGGGTACACTGGTGCAGGCAAGCAATGTTGCCGTAGATAATAATGTAGTCTGTGGCCTCATTCATATTCCTCTTTCATTTCAAGGACTTGCTGGACCGCACTCTTCCTCGCGGACCCCAGCTCCTTAGACACACAGGTTACGGGAGGTGAACAGTGAGGGCTGGGTGCAGTAGGCCGAAGCTCTGTCTCCTCCTCTGTCTGCTCTTTTGACTCTCCCTCCCCTTCTCCATTCCACCCACTCACTCTCTGTCCCATTCTCACTTTCTTCCTTTCATTCTGACTACCTTTCTTTTTCTCTTGGACATGGCACACATACTTATGTTTCTTTTTTGTCTTGCAGGTTTTGTACGCTGCTTCCAGAGGAGTTCCACCCACTTATTTCATGTTATACTGTTGTTTGTTTGAATAAAGTTGCGTTTCCATTTATTTGTGTTATTTTATTAAAGGTTTTTTTTTTAACCCAATAAATAAGTGAGTGTATGGGTCTTCTTTATCTGACAAGACTTGTCTGTAGTTTAGTGTGAAAATCTGCAGTTGATAGGAGGTTATGAGGGAAAACATTTGTAATTTTACAGTGCAGCTACCAAATATAACCCAAAAGACTAATACATAAATGAAGCCTGGGTAATTCTACAACTGCAAGGGTTCTATGAGTGTATCACTTTATAACACCATGAGTACTGCCCGTGTGATTACAGAACCAATAAGTCAGTGCCTAGGGTCACCGAGGCTTCAGGGACTGGCGATGCAAACCATGCATATTTAAATAAAGCCCGGGAGGGTGGCGATCCCCGGACTTGAGTTGGCCTCAAAGCCCTCCGAACAATTAGTGGCGTTCCCCTAGGCTGAGAAAGGTGTCTGTGCCCTCCTGCACCTAATTTACATGTGCGAATAAGGTCCCGAGTGCTGCATAGACCCCGCAATATAATAATAGGATTGGCCCCAGAACATTACCCATCAGGGGCTCATTCAAATGAAAGGGTGAGACCCCTCCTAATTTTTTTTCTCCATTTTTCCCATCCAGATCCGCTTTATTGAAACAATACGAGGTTTTCCTCCTCTCGCTTCAACGAGGCAAACAAGGATTTGCTATCACAGGGTGGAAGCCATGCTCCGGCCCTGTAATAGCGAACATAAATGTCCCGCGGATGCACACCCCGGGACAGTGTATGAGCTGCTCCTGGGAAGTGGAGCTCTGTAGGGCCATGATGCATTGGTTACTGAATAACTACAGAATTAGTATAAACACATACTAACACTACTTGCACACATGTAGTACAGCGACCAGAGTGTAGTGAAGAGGCAGAGGGCCCAAAATTAAAAAATATAAATCCTATCAGAGGTCAGATGACATAGTTCGATGAGCCGGCTACCCTGGGATGAAGAAAACGAAGAAAACGAGTCTTCAGAAAAACGCAAGGAAGTTCGAAATATTGGTGAGTGCTGTCTTCTTTTTACCTTGTCCCGCTCGTCGCCAATTTTATATTGTGAAGAAGCAGACAGAAGTGGATCCGATAAGTAGATTTATTGTAGGAAAACAAGACAGCTGAAACAGCCAACCAACAGGAGCAGACAGCAAATCAACAGTCTACTCCAGCACCGTGTATAAACTCCCCAAGATTCCCCTCATGACAGCCCTATATTCTAACATTACATACTTACATTCTAGTAGCATTACATATAAACATTCTACTATGACTTACATGGAATACTACACAGAGCACATGACTTTACAGCAATGAGCTCATGGTTTCATCCACGACTCTTGAGACCGGAAGGGGTGAGTAGTTCGCTTCCCACTCCCTGTATTGTATAAACGCAAACTAACACTACTTACACAGGTATGCTTCAGTGCCCAGAGCACATCACTTTACAGCAATGAGCTCACGGTTTAGGCTCACGGTTTAATCCCCGAGTCTTCAGACCAGTAGGGGTGAGTAGTTTGCTTCCCACTCCCTCTATAGTATAAACGAATACTAACACTACTTACACAGTTATACTACAGCGACCAGTATGCTACACTGCACGGAGTCCATCACTTTACAGCAATCAGCTCGGTTTGATCCCCGAGTCTTCACACCAGTAGACATGAGTACTTCAATTCCCACTTCCGGTATAGTATAAACGCACGGTCGGGGTCAGTAGTACGCTTCCCACTCCCTGTATAGTATAAACGCCTACTAACACTGCTTGTACACATATGCTACAAAGACCAGAGCACATCACTTTACAGCAATGAGCTCACGGTTTAGGCTCTTAGTTTCATACTCGAGTGCAGCAGCATCTCAGCACCATGTCACTCTGAGCAACACCGCACTTTCAGACCGGTAGGAGTGACTACTTTGCCTCGCACTCCCCCATAGAGGTTACAATGCTCATATCCTCCTTTTTCCTACTCTTTTCGCCCTTTTCCCCCTTACTCGTTTCAACGGAATCACAAAATGGATGCCAACACTTTCTAGTTGCAACAGCTTGCAGCCAATAAGCATCAAGCTTGTGCTGGTAACGCCTCAGACAATCAGATGGCAGAATTCCCAAATATCGATATCTGTAAATTTTGATATTTCTCCAAAACTACTGAACGGATTTATACCAAATTAACAAAAGTGTGCTTACTAGATCAGGACCCTTCTCCCTGCCAAATTTGGGGTAATTCCGTTCACCCGTTCGACCTGTAGCCTTGTCTAAAGTTTCCTATGGAAAATGCATGGAAAAAGCAAGTTTTGGGACCTCACTTTTTTCTCGGCCCCCCTTGACGAATTACCCCCAAACTTTCAACCTAGGAGCTGATATGAACAAAGGATTAGTTTGGGAAATTTCATTAAGATTCATCAAGCGACACCAAAGTTATAAGCAAAACAAAAAATGCTCTTCCTATGGAAACTTTGTCCTAACTATAACTACCTACTGGTGATCGTCAGTAGGTAATATATGTATACAAATATATTAGATACAGTACCCCCTTGCTTACAATATAAGTATATTGTAAGGCACCAAGGGTTTCATGATACTATAGTTGAATTAGGACAAAGTCAAAGGTCAAGTTTCTTTATAAGGCCTTGGAACTCTGAAGACACCTACAGTAATGCTATCTTTCTCTTTCATGTTGGTAGATGCCAAGAATAATAAAAGCAGAATCTGCACTATGAAATTGAAAATGCAAAGAAGCAGTTAGTAACTTTTGCCAAAAACATATGCTAAAATCAGTTTAATGTAAATCAGATTTAACGATGCTTTCATGTTTTGTAAAAAATGCAGAGATTCTGGGGTATATACATCAATATTGTGATTTGCGATTCCCAAATTGCGATTTTTACCGAATCGTACTTTGCGTATCGCAAATTGGATTAATTAAAAAATTTGCAACATTTTTGCAAATCGGTACTATACGAAATCGCAATATGCGATTTGGAAATACCAACTCATAATTTTTGCGAATACGCTATTAGCGAATCGCAAATAGCGATTCCTATAACACTATTCAGCATGATGATATCAGAATCAGGAAGTGACCACGTCCATGCTGTTACCTGTGTGCTTAGAGTGATGAGGAGGAAGCAGATTGTTGGAGAACAGCATTTTGGAAAACTTTGGGATTTTTACACCGGTGCAGTTACCAGTATGGCTTCAGAAATACCACAGAAGGTGCACAAAAGGAAAAGGAAATTGAGTGAAAAGGAGTTGGAGATACTGATAGAAGAAGTGGTGAGGAGCCCTAAAAAACTGTTTGGGAAACAGTCAGTTCAGGTCCCAGAGTCTGAAAAGAGAAAATTATGGCTGGGAATCCAAAGAAAGATAAATTCAGTGGGAGTTACTCAGCGCAGCATATCGGATTTACGCAAAAAGTAGTATGACCTGCGGAGCCATGCCAAAGAAAGGGTTGCTGAAAGGCTTGCTGAAGCCAAAAACGCTGGAGGCAGGCCATCCACCCAAACATCACCCACAGCCTTGGAGGACCATGTGGAGTCCACCCTTGAGCCAGAGGCAGTTGTTGGAGTTACTACTATAGATTTCTCAGCACCCACCAAGTACCTCCCAAGGTAAGATGCATGCAAATGAACATCCAAACTTTAGTATTAGCAAACTGCGTAAGTCAGATCTGGCTTAGTGTAGAACATAGTATTTCCGACCATGTTTTTTTTTTAACACACAAATGCATTATGGAAATTGCAGTCAGTAAATCCACATGGGAAGGCTGGTGGGTAGAAAACCAGAAAAGTTTTAATCAATTGTGACAAGCAACTCAGTCTCCACACACAGTATGTTTCAACATAACTTTATTTAACAATACAATGTACAAAAGTGAAAACATGTCCAAATATGCTAAATAATTATGCACTGTTCAACATAACAGATGCACCTGAGCAGGACTCAGAGGATAGGGAATGACATGCACCCCCAGAGAGTGAGTCTCAGTCAGGACTAGACATTGCAGCCTCGCCAGCACTCACAACACCAGCTCCAAAAATATGCAGGATCACAGTGGCACTATTGCCTGCACTTGAAACAGGGGATGAGGGACAACCTGAGCCTACAACAGCACAGCCTGTGAATACACCCAAATCAAGATCATGTGTACAGCTGCAACGTAGGAACATAAGAATCAGGAGATGCAGGGCAGCTGCAATGATGAGAGCTGACGAAGGCGAGAGTTCCACGTCCTACGCTGGTCTACAGAATGCTGTGTTAAGGGTACGTTCAAAAAAATGGGCCAGAAAGGGGTTTTGTTTGGAATTCTCAGTGTCAGCAGGTTGGGGACTCTAGTTGATTAAGAACCCACACTACTACCAGTTAGTGGCTGAATATAATTTCTCTAATACAAGTCAATGATGTTACCACACTACCAAAATGAATAAATACAATAACCAGGTTTTTTTAAGTCAAAAGATTATTATTTTCTTTACGACAGAGAAATTCAATCAGTGATAAAAACAGGGTACAGAAAAATGCATTTGGGATATAAAAGGAGTGTCTTATATACTCCTATAATACATCAAAAGGTAGGTCTACACTGCTAACAAATAATAACACGATGACTTCAGATCAAAAAGTAAATGAAAATCAATGGTGATTGATGAGTAACGAGCAGAATTAGACTCAGTAGTCGACGTTTTGGTCTTTAGGAGATTGTTTCATAAGACCATCATCAGGACATAGGCTTTGTGCATTATAATTGGTGACCCTAAGGAAAACTGTAACAAAATAACATAGCATTACAACCTGGTTATATTGCATCACATAAATGATACTCATGTCGATTATCAAAGGCTGGAGATAAAAGGCATTTTTATAACAATTTAATCATGAAATGCATGAAACGCATTAAGAAACTTGTTTAGTCGGTGTGGCGACTAAATATCAAACCAACAATTCATGGTAAATCACAAGCTGTTAAAACTGTTAATTGTGAATGAATCTCACTTACATTAAAGTTCTGAAACACACACTTCCCGTTAGGGTCAGTGATGCTGGTTGAGGTGAATCGGTAGACAACAAAGCTCTTTCAATTATTAGGTCAGGAGCTTCGAGGAAAAAAATGCTGTAAAACAAGGGTAACTGGTTCACGATATTGCAAAGTGATGGTCTATTTTGAAACAGTGAACCATATTTGCGGGGAAAATTACCTTAAAACAAAATTTCAAACACTCAGCAGAAGAAGATCAGGTTTCAATATGAATATTACTTCAGTGGCAGCTGGTGGGAAGTCACGATCTATAAATGGGAAAGATCGGTCTTATTAAAATTTGTGACTTTCAATCAATAATTAGTGCCGAAACAGAGTTATATTCATTATAGGGGACACAGCTTCATTGTGTCAAGAACAGCTGATTGGAGACCGGGCACGTGCTGGAGATGCGAAGGACATGTGCAGCGTGTGCAACAGCAGGTGACTGGTGAGTAAACCTGAAGATTATGCCTATTAGTGCCGGATGGTTACTGGGGTAAAAGTCTTAAATGTGGAGCGATCTATGTCAAACAGAAAACTGAATTCGACGAAGACAGTTACAGGGCTTAAGCATTTATGGGGTGGAAAGAAACGCCCTCAGGATTTCTATGGCGATTACAACTTTAAGGGGACGGTCAAAAAACATTTTGAAAAGCCCGATGAATTAGGTCGGGCGTTGCTGGTAGCATTGATTTACAAGTCACATAGTATTTAAGCATAGTCGGTGAGATGTATTAAATTGCAAGGCACGTATAATTACAATTAAAAGTAGAAGACCGTGCGAGGTGCCATTGTAGCTTGAACAGCTGAAGCCTACACTTACTTGTGAGGTCGAAGGAACGAAGCAACAAGGTTGTCGACGTCTGCAGCGACAGCGCATTTGGTAAACACAGCTGATAGCTTCCGGGAAGGGGTACTGCTATTTAAATTGATTTACGTGGTCTTGGGGCACGAATTATCGCGAGACTACGGCTTGCAGCAACAGGCGACGGACTTTTTGTTAAATGCAAGTTTGGCGGCCATATTGAAACATAAAAAGGCGATCGTTTCGTAATTGGTATTAAAGTAGTCCTTTGGCATGAGAACCTTAAAACAAGCTGTATTTAAGTGAAAATCACAATTGGTTATGTGAAAATCTACTAAGTTTTCAACCATATATAACATAAGGCTCTAGTACGAGCCTGTCATTTTGTTATTTTACAGAAACATTTGCAATACCATTTGGTACTGTGTAAGTTCACTACTACAGTACAGACATATGGTTATAGTGACTGTTCTTGTTATATAATGGAATTTAAGACAACAAGTCGCAAACAACAATTAATGTAAATATAATTACAGCATGAACAATTTCCGAAGGGTTCTGTCGCAATTTCGGTGCTCGCACAATCTCTATACAGAATGCTTAGAGGAAAAAAAAACTGAAACTTGGTTTAAAGCAGTTTGATTATACCAATGTCTATGTATTCACTTACGTGTTAAGGGTACAGCGCCTGCAAGTAAAACACATGTGGTCAATACAGGCAAACCTTTCCACTCTTGCAAGCAACATGGGGGAGATGAGTGACAGTATCAAGCATCTCACAACAGCTGTGCTGGAAGGTCGCAGGGAAACCATGAACACTTTGGTGAGATGACTGTAGCACTCAGGGACCTATGCAAAGTATTGAATGATGACCAGGTGTCCCATCGCAAAAGACACCACCAATTTCTTGGACGCTTGGATGGGTACACTAGGGCCACCAACCGGCTTAGCACAACAACTGCAAAACTATCCGGACGTGGAATAGGCATGCAGTTGGAAATGACCCATTGCTGCGGAGATGTTGCCAGGGGACTGTTCCAAGTCACAAATGCTGTGGAGCAGATGCAAACCCATTCAGGTGCTACCAGTAGTGTCATGGGTGGGGGGGATAGTGAGGATGCCTCCAGCTACAGTAGCGGCTTGGCACCAGTGACGGAATGCAGGAGGCACAGCACACGTAATACGCCAGCATCAGAGAGCTCTCAAAGGGATGTGTGTGAGCACCCAGAACAGGCAATGGGAGTGTGAGGATGCAGGAAATAGTGTGGACATGTCAAAAGGATTTGTTTTTGGGGAGGTAACCAGAAACTATATTTGTCTGAAGTGGTATAAAGTTCCATGACAAACATTTATATTCACATATCATAATTTTTCGGCTTGGCATGTGTGCAATAACACTAGTGTTTTTTTGGGGGTACAAAAATCTAGTTGTCAAAGTAACAATGTTGTGTTGGATTTGATAAATACTCACCTAAAAAATAATTCTGTTATTTCTGAACGTTGCTGTCTTCCTTCAGCTGTACTCGATGCACTTCCTGCTTGTTGTGATTGTAATGTCTCCTCGTCCTCGTCAAGTTCACTATCCAATAGTTCAAGTGGTATGCCTCTGGCAGTTGCTATGCTATGCAACATGGCACAATTGGCAACAATTTTACAGCAGGTGTCTGGCCTGTACTGCAATGCACCGCCTGTTTGATGAAGGCAGCGAAATTGACTTTTCAGTAGTCCAAAGGTCCTCTCAATCACATTGCACGTTGTCCTGTGCGGTGCATTAAACCTCTGTTCACTTGGGGTACTTGGATTCAGGTATGCTGTCAAGATGAATTAGCGCACAGCATATGAGCTGTCACCTATGGAGTAACAGCCAATAGATTAGTCACTGTTATGTCTCACATGGAAATGATAATCTGCATAAGAGAGTGACATGTGTTTACCAAGCAGATATCCTTCACCAAATTCTCCCCCAGTAAGACGTGTATGTATGCCGCTGTGTCTGAAGATGTAGGAATCATGCGTACTCCCCGGGTATCTTGCCACTATGTTTGTGATGATGTTCCTTGCATTGTATATGACTTGTATGTTCAGTGAATAATATGACTTCCTATTCCTGTAAATGTACTCATTCACTGAGGGGGGGGGGGGCATATAGCTACATGTGTCCAATCCATGCAACCAATTACATAGGGGATGTTAGCTATCTGGTAAAAGTCCATTTTAGTTTAAAACAATTCCTGTGGGGTAGTTGGGAATTTTATGTGGTGGTGCATCCTCAGCAACACAGCGTTCAGGAACGTGTTAAAGAAACGCGATGGTGAACTTTGGGAAACACCTCCAGCTGCAGCTATTACACCCTGGAAGCTACCTGAGGCTAGGAGGTGCAGTGAACAGAGGACCTGCACATTGGTGGGGATTGCATGTGTTCTGCAAGTCTTACGCTGCAGTAATGGATCCAATTCAGCTATCAAATCATATATCATGGAAGAATTCAACCTATATTTCTCATATAGCTCTTCCTCTGTCTGCCCGAACAATGTAATGCGCAATCTAAATATGAGTTCCTGTATCCTCCTTCTTCTCTGTGCTGCAGCTTCTATCCTCATTCTCCTTGCAAGGACGTACAACGCGGCCACTGTGAAACATTCTTAGGCATTCTGGGCCAGCTTTAAATAGTTTTCAGTTGGTTACCACCTGATGTGAATTGGTGTTAATTTTGCATGTGCAAAATTGCGCTTTTTTAATATTATCAATTTGCAATTTTTGATGCATTGAATTGAGAATCCATATTTGGGAATCTCCAAATGTGGAATCGCTATTTCAAGGTCGGAAAACTGAGAATCGCTAATTTAGTGAATTTTAGACAAATGTTGCAAATTTCATTGATGCATTGCATGCTGCTATTTTGCGATCGCAAACAGCAGTTTTTTGTGATTCGCACTGTTTGCGATCGCAAAATAGCTTTTGCAAAGGCCTATCCAGCATGGAAAAAAATAAACATTTTGCCATATCTTATTTCTGCTGCTCATTCTTTCTAATCTAAAAAAAGATATCAGAAAAAGGAAAAGCCAGTTTCCATTTTCCTTGTTTAAAACTGCAGCTGTAATTATGCTACATGGCTTGCCTTTCACCTTGGTTGCTGGCTGTGCCAGGAGGCATTGTTTTGTAAGACTTTACCTGTAATGACGTTTGTAGAATTGAGCAATGAAATAATGTCTGTATTAAAAGTATCTAGAGTTGCCATAAGTTGCCTGTGATAATGAAATTAGAGACAGGTTTCTATAAAGCGTTGTCGCAAAATAATGTATATGCTTAAAAAAAAATCTCGTTAGATGGGATTTTTTTAAATTAATTTTTTAGGGATTCTATTTTTAATTAAATACATATAAATAAATAATTAATAACTGAATGCACGTTTAGGTCGATATATGCTTAACAATTTTCAAGTCATTCTGGTTTTTTGAAATTTTTCTATACCTTACATGAGGAGAGCTTCGCTTTGGTAAAATGTTACTAGTAGTTACCTTACATTCATGAATCCTGTTGTAAGAGGCTCCAACGGGGAATGGAGGTATGCAAGTTTCTAACAAGGAGTAAACTTACACTCAGAAATGGTGAATAGCAAAAAAAGAGTTAAGTTGCTTCCAGGTGCATGTGTTCATTTACACTTGGGTACATTTACACGTGTAAATGTACCTAAGTTGATAGGTCTCTTTGTGTTTCATTCATCCTTGCTGCATAATGTGTTTGGATAAAACCATGTCCTCCTCAAAGTCTTCAAATCTGCGTATACATGGACACGTTCGAGAGTTGCTTTTCAGAAGTTCCACCCTGATTGGATTTTAAGAGACACCAGGGAATTTTTTTTAAATTTCAGCAGCATCTTGTTCAGGTCTTTTGACATTGATGCTGAACGTACACAATATACAATTATTATGAAAAGTAAATTGTTAAATTGTATTTTCTTGTGTTAAGTTCTAAAAAGAGAGGTGGCGAACCTTGGCTCTTTTTTACCACTTTTCTAAGGTTCAAGTTAAATTGAAGGCTTTCATTTTTTGAGGATCTCTATGGCTTTAGGTAGTGGGGAATAATCGTACCTAAAACAGGAAGAGGCATATTGTGCTGTAAATGTTTCATGCAATTCTGTGTACGTGCTTTGTAAAATGATTAATATTCTTTGTAGTGTCGAAGCTACTGCCGCGTGCATAGATCAGTGCAAAAATAACAATATGACCCTTTTTCGAAGGTCATACTGTAATTGTAACCTGCTATACAGAACTATCTTCCGCTGCCTGCTGTGAAGCCAATTTCCAATAATTTTAGTGTATTAAGAATAGCACTATTCCCACATTTTCAAAAATGTACCTTTAAAATGTCAAGCTATCTGAAATGTCACACAGCAATGACATTTTTACAATGCTTAGCTGTTAAAACATGTTTTTAAAATGCAGCTAGCATTATTCCTAAGCATATCAAGCAAATGGTGCTAAAGTTCAGGGGCTTAAAGTATTTTTAGGAGCCCATTCAGTGGTGCTGCTAATTGCGGGGGTCTTAATTCTACCTCATGGTCCTTTCTTCCACCAGTCTACACTTCCTATCTTTTTTATCTCACTCTTGCAGGTTGCTTTTCATCTCTGCTTCCTACTGTTGCCACAGCTTTCCAATCTTTCTATTCCTCCTTTTTTCTATTTTCCGTATTTTCTCTCTTTGAGCCAGGGTCAAAGTCTGACTATGAACAGTAAGGGCCAGATGTATGAAGCTCAAATGGGTTCGCAAATGCCGTTTGCGAACTCATTTGAGCAAAATGGTATGTATGTAGCACATTTCAGTGCAAAATAAGGAATCGCAAATTTGCGATTCCTTATTTTGCGATTGCATTTAAGGAATCGCAAAATTTGCGATTCCTTAAATGCAATGTATGATGCAAAAAAAATTGCTAATTGTCTCTAAGGAGTCGCAAATTACCACCAACTTTAAGTTGGTGGTAATTTGCAAATTTCTTGAAAAATGCCCATTTTTGCATTTTTCAAAGTGCCATGTGATGCACATACATGCCCTTAGGGCATGTGTACTCACAAACTTTCTCTCGGGGGCCAAATTTACAGTGTGGTTTGTGTCCGAGGGCCGTACCGGTGGGGGCGGGGTCAGTGGGGGGGGGCGGGGCTAGAGCAACAAAAAAAACTGTGACCATGAGGTTGAACACAGGTCCCTGCAGCAGACGCCTTCGTCCACTGAGCTACCAGACCCGGCATACACCTCTCTCTCTCTCTCTCTCTCTCTCTCTCTCTCTCTCTCTCTCTCTCTCTCTCTCTCTATCTCTCCCTCTCTCACCCTCTCTCTAACTCCCTCCCTCTATCTATCTCTCTCTGCCTCCCTCCCTCCATCCCTCTATCTACCTCTCTCCCTCCCCGGTCTCCCTCTGTCTCACTCACTCTGACTGTCTCACTCCCTCTCACACCCTCTCTTTCCCTATCTCACCCTCATTCTGACTGTCTCACTCCCTCTCCCTCTCTCCTTCCCTCTCCCTTCATCTCCTTCCCTCTCCCTCCCCTTCCTTCTCCCTCCCTCTCCTCCCTCTTCCTCCCTCTCCCTTCCCTCTCCATTCCTCTCCTTCCCTCCCTCACCCTCACTCCCCTTCCCTTCCCCTCACTCCCCTTCCCCCTATTCCCCCTCTCCCTCCCTCACTCCCCTTCCCTCACCCTCACTCCCTCCCCTTCCCTCTCTCCGTCCCTCACTCCCCTTCCCTCACTCCCTCCCTCACTTCCCTTCCCTCATTCCCCTTCCCTCACTCCCCTTCCCTCACTCCCTTCCCTCACTCCCTCCCTCACTTCCCTTCCCTCATTCCCCTTCCCTCACTCCCCTTCCCTCACTCCCTTCCCTCACTCCCTTCCCTCACTCCCTTCTCTCACTCCCCTTCCCTCACTCCCTCCCTCCCCCACTCCCTCACCTCACTCGCTACCCTCCCTCCCTCCCCTCACTCCCTTCCCTCACTCCCTTCCCTCACTCCCCTTCCCTCACTCCCCTTCCCTTTCCTCACTCCCTTCCCTCACTCCTGTCCCTCACTCCCTTCCCTCACTCCCCTTCCCTCACCCCCTCCATCACCCATCCCTCCCTCGCTCACTCCCTCCCCTCCCCTCACTCTCTTCCCTCACTCCCCTTCCCTCGCTCCCTCCCTCACCTCCATCACTCCCTTCCCTCACTCCCGTCCCTCACTCCCTTCCCTCACTCCCTTCCCTCACTCCCTCCATCCCCTTCCCTCATACCCTCCCTCACCCCTCCCTCCCTCCCCTTCCCTCGCTCCCTTCCCTCACTCCCTCCCCTTCCCTCACTCCCCTTCCCTAATTCCCTCACTCCTTCCCTCACTCCCTCACTCCCCTTCCCCCACTCCCCTTCCCTCACTCTCCTTCCCCCTATTCCCCCTCTCCCTCCCTTACTCCCCTTCCCTCACTCCCTCCCCTTCCCTCACACCCTCACTCCCTTCCCTAAGTCCCCTTCCCGCACTCCCTTCCCTCATTCCCTTCGCTCCTTCCCTTCCCTCATTCCCTTCCCTCATTCCCCTTCCCTCATTCCCCTTCCCTCATTCCTCTTCCCTCACTCCCTTCCCTCACTCCCTTCCCTCACTCCCCTTCCCTCACTCCCTCACTTCTCTTTCCTCACTCCCTCCCTCATTCCCCTTCCCTCATTCCCCCCTTCCCTCCCTCCCTCCCTCACTCCCCTCCCTCACTCCCCCTTCCCTCACTCCCTTCCCTCACTCCCTTCCCTCACTCCCTTCCCTCACTCCCCTTCCCTCACTCCCTCACTTCCCTTCCCTCACTCCCTCACTCCCCTTCCCTCACTCCCTCCCTCATTCCCCTTCCCTCACTCCCCTTCCCTCACTGTGCTTCCCACACTCCGTCGCCCTCATCCCTCTGTCACCCTCATCCCTCTATCGCCTGTCTGTCTGTCTCCCTTTTACTGTCTCCATTCCTCTGTCTCCATTTCTCTGTCTCCATTTCCCTCCTTCTGTCTCTGTCCCTCTACCTCCCTCTGTCACCCCACCCTGCCTGTGTCACCCGGGCTGAGACAGCTTCCCAGCCTGCTTTCCCAGCGCGCACAGACACACAGCCCCACCAGAGCATTTCACAGGTCTTCAAAAAGACCATTTGCTTGTGAATGGGGCATTGCTGTATTTCACACCCTCTTGGCGCCCCTGCTGCTCCACTCTGGCTTCGCCGTAAAAAATTGCCTGGCCCCCACAGAGCAGCAGAGTGTTTGCAGACAGTCTTTGTAAACACGGGTACTATGTCTCATGGTTCGCGGGCCGCCACGGAAGGCTTGCCGGGCCGCTGCTGGCCCGCGGGCCGTACTATGAGTACCCGTGCCTTAGGACATGCATGTGCACCACATGTGCACCCATGCCTATTTCAGGGGTCCTTTGGACACCCTTGCACCCTTGAAATTATTCCTAATTTGCGATTAGCAAATTGCGAATCGCAAATTGAGAATAATTTCACATTCATTCCTATTGGCCTCCTTGAATGGGAAATTATTCCTTAATTGCGATTAGCAATTTGCTAGTCGCAATTAAGGAATTTTAAGAAATCACTAAAAAATTGCGAATTTCTACATACCTACCATTTTGCAATTCTCAAATAGCGATTCCTTAAAAATCGCTATTTGAGAATCGCAAAAGTGTATCTTGATACATCTGGCCCTAAGTCTTGGTTGCCTTAAATGAGTTTTGGAGCCCATCTGCAGCCACCGACGCAAATTAAGCGCAGCTGTCAACTCAGCTGATCTGTTATTCACGAAATGAACAGCTCAGCCAGTTTCATTTATATTTGCCACCTTCGTTCCTTCTTTTTGGCTCAAATAATTACTCTTTCATTGTTGATTTTTCCGCATGGCTTATTTCTAAAAAGTGTAATGTGTGGAAAATTAGGAAAATAGCCAAAATCACTAGAAAAAAAAAATGAGGAGTACAATAAAAGCTATGCTTTTCAAAGACTAATCTGCACCACAAAATGTGGACTGTTCCTACAATAGTTCAACAGTCTGTTGGTGCACCTATTATAAATCAAAGATGTATAAAGTTTCGGAAAAGGGACCTATGAGTCTTTGTTGGTGGTATCTGAGATTTATTGTGTAATGCGTTAGTTCAAAATTGCTTGACACTAGTAAGACATAGACTGTGCTTGTGGCGATTTTAATTCATGTGTGTATACCACAGTTTAATATTATGCTCTGATTTGTAAACATCACTTCTGGCTGTACTAGAACCTTGCCTTTGGCTAAGTTAGAGCCTTGCTTACTTCAGAGTGCAGAGATGTGTAAAATATCACAGTCTGGCAGGTGTGACTTGTATGGAGTCTCAGGGCTAGCGCTTGAAAGAGGACTGAGCACAGCTTCTAAAACTACTTTCTGAGTGTTAAGATAGTGCAGAAGGCCTCTCAACTGGTCAGAGGCCAATTATCTAAATGGAACAAGAGCAGAATTCCACCATCGTTTGTTGTACAAGCCCTCAAATCCAATGGGTTGGTGACAGACCTATTGGATATATTGGATGAAGGACTAACAATGATATACTAGGTTGCCGTACTACCAAAAGTATTTTCTTCCATCTGTCCATGGAGTTTCAATGGAACTTCTTTTGGAGGGGGTGAGAAGGGCAATGGACCACGACTGCAGGAGTTTGTCATGGACAGTGTGAGGTTCACTAGGACCCTCAGTTGGACTTTCCATTGCTTGTAGGGGGAAATGAGCTGGATATTGCTGTCAGGTAGCGCAGCTGAATCCACAGTCTTTATTAAAGTACATTTTAATAAAGTTCACAAACTCTTGATATTAAATGTGTGCAATGCCTCAGACTTTTGCAAAACAGCAACACACAGATAAGTCTTACTAGGGCATTCACTGGCTAACGATGGTAGTTCAAATACAGCTCAAAAGGAATTGGTGAGGAAGACCCTGTATAATGTATGGAAAACCAGCACCCAGTTTGTGCTGAGTGTTTTTTGAGACCCATGAGCAAAATTTACCTGGTCATGAGTAAGTGCCACAAACTGGGAGGCAGTTTTCTTTTTAAGCTAGCACCTAGCCTATTTAATGCCCTGACTAATCATGCGCTACGCAGGAGGGAACACTTTCCATTTTAGGTTGCATATTCGTAAATAAGATCACATTTCCAATAACTTGAAATTGTAATACCTATATTGCTTTTCACAATATTCAATTACTAAGCTAAGACCCTTTTAGCCAAATCCAACTTCCAGACTTTGTGGCCTGGCATGTATTATAATAATTCGACGATCTATGTATTTTATCAACATGCAATTCAAGATGATCATGTACAAACACTTAGTCCCCTATATTCATAGACACAGTAGCAATCTGTAGGGCTATGGAAATGAAAACTAACCAAAAATCCAGGTGATGTTGCTTCATTTCCAATTTGGCAACAGAGGCTCCTCGATGGCGGCAGACTCCCACACAACCTCCCATTACAGTTCAAGATCAATACCACTCAGGTATGCTTGAAGAAATACTCTTATGTTGGACATGTGGAAAATTCTCGTTGCAAAAAAGCAGCATCTGTCAGCCAGCCCTTAAACTTGTGCCCCCTCATTCATGCCATCGTCACACAGCGCCTGGCCAGAAGCAAAGATAACGAGGTGAGTTTCCTAACATATAGAGATTTACAGTATACGGAAACAGAACTACTAGAGAAGTAAGCTAGATCCTCAGTAGGGCAATGAGAAATATGATATTGGCCTGCTTGGAAGGTGCGAGGCTCATGAGCAGACCTAAGCTTGTCCATTCCCGAATTGACCTTCCAAATGAAGCGTCAATGGTGACTTTTTAGCCAAAACATGATTTTGAATCTGACAAGCTGGCTAGGGCATATCTTGAAGCTTGGCTAGGTGGCTCTGCCCAGTGCCCGGAGCCCTGGTCTGTGGAGTCTAGACCTCACAGTTGTGTTATGTTAATGTTATTTGCTTTAGCGCACGTCTCACCCGGGGGCATCTCGGCGCTGTTGCGGATCCGGACAGGAGGTGAGAATCAGGGAAAATCAATATAATTAGGCTTTTAGTCATTTTCTAACTTTACAGTATGTGGGAGTCTCTCGGTTTTATAGGTAGTTTGTTCCAATATCCTGGGGCGAGATAGGAGAAAACCTTTCCCCAGTGCAAATTGGACGAATTCGGGGCACACATAGTAGGGCTTGGTTGCTGGATCTGCGATTGTGGCTAGGGTCATAATTCGTTAGTTTATTTTGGAGACACCACGAGCCTTTGCCTCTTAAGGCGTTATACGCGAGGCAACAGATTTTGAAATGGGAGCGCTTCTTCAGTGGTCGCCAATGCAGTTCTTTCAACAAATGTGCTGATGGATTACCTGCAGGAGGGTTCAATATAAGTCTGGCAGCGGTGTTCTGGACCACCTGGAGCTTGGAGCGCAAAGTATC
The DNA here is from genome assembly GCF_964263255.1 of Lissotriton vulgaris. Taxonomy (NCBI): domain Eukaryota; kingdom Metazoa; phylum Chordata; class Amphibia; order Caudata; family Salamandridae; genus Lissotriton; species Lissotriton vulgaris. The sequence goes on along the minus strand of NC_141699.1, from coordinate 580,524,166 downwards.
ACTGACTTTAGCCAGGAGAGCAACTCCATAGTCCAGTTTGCTTATCACCATTGCCTGAACCAGTGTTCTGCGAGCATTCATGGGGAGAAAAGGGAAGATTCTGCACAGAAGGCGCAGATTGTAGTAGCAGGAGCACATAGTAACTGCGATCTGATCTTTCATCATTAATGCTTTATCTAATTTTATCCCCAGATTTCTTACAGTTTGTTTGGGCACTGGGATAGCACCCATTTGATGAGGCCACCAGTTGTCCGACCATATGTCTGGGACTTTTCCAAGCAGCATAATCTCTATTTTTCTAGGTTTTATTGGTGGCAGTTCTCAGTCATCCAACTGGAGATTGCTAGCAAACGTTTTTTCTCCATTTTCAGGTCTTGGCCCATAGTAAACATCAGCTGGGTGTCATCAGCGTATGACATGATCTCAAAGCCGTAATGCTCTGCTATCTTTGCTAAAGGGGCCATATAAATATTTTTAAAAGTGGGACTCAGGCATGAGCCCTGCGGTACACCCTTGTCCAAGCGCATTTTGTCTGAGGAATATGGGCCCAGGATGACCGACTGCTGTCTATCCGACTGGAAGTGCTGCAGCCACATTAGTGGCGTCCTCTGTGCACCGATAGCCTGCAGTCTTTTCAAGAGCCTTGAGTTTGAGAGGGTATCAAAGGCTGCCAACAGATCTAATAGTATCAGTACCACGGGTCTTCCTGCATCCACTTCCTGACTCAGTGAATCGGTCACAGCCAGGAGTGCAGTCTCTGTACTGTACCCAGGTTGGAAACTAGATTGTGAGGGATCAAGGATGTGATTGAGTTCAAGGTAGGATCCCAACTGCTTATTTATAGCGGCTTCAAGTTGTTTATCCAGAAAAGTTAGCAGGGAGAACGGGCGGTAGTTGGTCCAGCGTTGCTTTTTTTTATATGGGCCGTACGCATGCTTCCTTCCACTCTGTCGAAATAATGACTGATTTTATCGAGCAGTTAAATATCTCTTGAATCACAGGGGCACAACAGGTGGCTAGAAGAAATATTTTCTTGAGTGGACATAGATACGGGGGGGCTGGCAAGGAGTTGTGTATTTCCTCTAAGGTGAAAGGCTGAAAACTGTCTAGTGTACAGGGAATTAATTTTCCCTGCTCTCCTTTCAAAATGGTGGTCTCTATGTCCTGCAGAGAGGAAGCTGGAAAATTTGAGTAGATGTGGGATATCTTTCTTGAAAATAATTAGCCAGCGAGTTGCAGAGCTCCTGGGATTCCACAGGAGATTGGCTGCATTCTTATGGAGAGATAAAATCATGTGCTATACAGAAAAGGACTTTCGGGGCTTGTTCGATTTGGTTGATCATAAAAGTCCGCCTGGTGGATTTGATACTCCAAGGGTTTTGGAACAGAGCCTGTTTGTACTGTTCCCTATCTTGGGGCTCTTTCCTTTTCCACCAGAATCTCTCCAGAGTCTTCCAATTTATTTTTTCTACCTTTATTTCTGGTGTAAACCATGGAGCTGATTGTCGCTGATATGTGGAGCCTTGATTTTTAAAGGGAATCGTTGAGTCCAACTCCACTGTGAGGGCAGAGTTAAAGCATTTCAGCAATTCAGAAGCCTCAAGATTATTGTTTGCCAGCTTGGGGTGAAAGGCATCACTGTAAAAGCCATGCATCACCCACCTGCCGCTGGAGATTACTTGGATGTTCAGTCTGGAGTCTCCTCCCTAATCCGATGCCAGGAGACTTCTTCACACTCTGATACCTACCTGCCTCAGTAGGAAGGTGGAGATGCCCCGTGCTTGGAGCCCTGGTGCTTTGGGACCGGGCATCCCAAGCGAAAACCATGGCTTCTCCTGCCTCTCACTGATGATTACTAGAATTCTTCAGCTCAGAGAAGCCCCAGACTCCTCCTTGATCCAATAAGTCCCTGCCCCTGAAGACTTGGTAACTCTACCCAGTGGCTGAAGCCCCTTGGGAAACTGACCTCTCATGTGAAAGCGATGGCTTCTGCTAGGTTTCAATGTTCGATTCTTGGAGCAGGTCAGCCCGAAGGATCCCCAAACTCTTCCCTGGTCTAAACCACGCTGCCTGGGAAGGGAAGGCTGCCCTGGCTGATGCCTGGGGGACCAGGTTTCTTTAGCATGAGTGCTGGCTTCACCTGCCTCGCGTTGGTGATTCTTGTAGCTGGTAAGCCATGAGGTGCCACAGAGGCCTCACCAGTCAGATGCAACCCTGCCCTGGATAGGGAAAATAACATGTTCTCCCTGGCTGCTACAGTCAGCCCAGCCATTTTGCCCTCGATACCAAGGGGTGTCATCCTCCTTCCTAGAATTCCAGCATTTTCAGGGCTAGTTCATTTTGACAGGTGAGTTATTACACACTTCTAAGCAGATTCCGACTTCCATGGCCACTGTCCTGATGTCTATATCAACCAGCACCAGTTGTAGCGTCTCATGGACCTTGGCATCAGGCACCTTACCCTGCCATCTGATTTACCCTACAGGGCTTGTTCTACTAACCAAAAGCGACCCTATAGGCACTTGTGATCAATGCCCAGCTCCAGCCCAATTTTTGAGAAAGAGTTATGATTGTTTAATCCCCAAGAAGATCTCTAATAATTTGTTTTACTATATAAAACTGGGCTTTTTAAGCCTCAGCTATCCTGAGGGAATCAGATACTACATGGCTTGATTAGTCTTTCGCCCCTATTCCCAGGTTGTATGTCCGATGTGCACATCAGAATTACTATGGACCTCCACCAAACTATCCTCTAGCTTTGCCTCACTCAGGCAAAGTTCACCATCTTGCAGGTCCCATTATAATCGCTCATGCTCCACCTCCCCGACAGAGTGGATGAGACAGGCCAATGATCCACCTGCTGCAAACCTGTAGAGGATCCCACCTTACAGGGTTTTGACTGACCCTGCAACTTTCATACTTGTTATGCTCCTTGGTCCGTGTTTCAAGATGGGCCAGATAGGTTAACCATCATCACCGCAGATCATTGGGATCTGGCATGGATTTTCCCGCCTGGTGAAGCAATGCAGTTGGGGTCATCTTAGCACAGTCTACCCCAATCGAGAGTCATGAAACAGTGGGCCCTGTCCCTATCTCTCTGAGAAGGCACTGGCAGTTGCCGGGGGAGGACGCAGAGGTGGTCAATCTCCCCTGGCCCCACAGATACAACAAACCTTGTCAGTTTCATACCTGTTTAATTCTTTCTGCAAAGTGCTTTTCAACTTATGATAGCACTTGCTGGCTTGCAGTATCATGCCGATATTTTGCCTTCGATGGAGTTTACCTCCAACTTTGGGCTACAGTTCCAAGCAACCGGGCACACTGGGATGTGCTACTGGCCTCACACCATCTGTTAGGCGAGCTTTGTTGAGAAGGACTTAGTGCCTCTGAGTGACACCATGGAGTCAGTCTTCTGTATGGCACATTTCCTGCAGCCGGGGATTCGGTGCTGGACTCTTCCCTCTTCACTTGCCATTACTGAGTGAATCCTGGTGAGTTTCTTTTCCTCCCTGTAGTTATCTGCTTAAATTATGCAGGTTACTACATCTGATGTAAGGTTTATAGTAGGAATGCCAAGCATGGGGGAGCTGTACCAATCCCAGGGAGCAGAAGGAGATGCCCTCTTCCACACATGGAGGTCACGGCAGCATACCCTTTCCTGAATTGTCCAATGAAGCATGTGGGACCAGCATCAAAAACAGCACCTGTGGGCATGTAGAGAGTCATTCCAGGCCCAGTCCAGAAGTGGACACCAAAGGCAGTGTACACTGACAGCCGTGGGACCGTACCTTCTGCCACAGCACACAGCCACATGCCCTGGTATTTTTCATACCTGGTGAATACCGGGCACCCACCTGCTCAAGCAGGTGGCGAATGCACCAGGCTCTCCAGGAGCACATCTGTACGTCAGGGTTGGAGAGTAATGAGATTGGCTATTGGGGACTGACCTTAGGGGTCAAAAGGAGAAGAGCCCCAGTGACAGCCACAACTGATCCCTGGGAGGATCCAAGGTGATCAACGTTCAAGCAACCCTCAGGCAAGAGTAGCTCCAGGGTAAACCTGAGGTTGCAAGTTGCTTTCAAGGTGTTGGGGATCAATGTATCCTTTAAGTTGGGTTTGTATAGTAAGAATAAATATGGCTTTCCTAACTGTAACCTAGCTTTAACCTTGTTTTTTTAATTGAATTTAAATGTTTATTTATTTTAAATAAAAAGGTGTTTCAAATTATAGTGTTGAGTGTTGTTAAGTGGAGTTTCGTAGAGAATTTTGGAGGACAGTGTCATAGAGTGTGGTGCTGTAAAGTGTAGTGTTGTAAAGTTAAAAAGAGTGTAGTGGCATAGCGTACAGTGGAGTAAAGTGTTGTACAGTGGAGTGGAGTTTCGTAGAGTGGAGTTGTGTGTTGTATAGTGAGGGAATGTCATACAGTACAGTTGAGTGTTGCACAGTGGATTTTTATTGACTGTAGTGTTGTGGAAGTGAGTGTCGTAGAGTAAAGTGCCATACAGTGGTATAAAGAGTAATTGAGTGTTGTACAATGTAGTGGCATAGAGTAGAGTTTAGTGGAGTACATTGTCTTATAGTTTAGAGTTGTTGAGTGGAGTATCATACAGTAGAGTGAAGGAGAGTCTTGTACAGTGTAGTGTCATATAGTGGAGTGCCGTAGAATGGGGTATCATACAGTGGACTGTGGTACAGTGTTGTGCAGTGGAGGAGACTATTGTACTGTGGAGTGCCATGTCATATAGTGGAGTAGCATTTCATAGCCGAGGAGGGTACTGGTTTGTCATTTAGTAGTACAGTGACATAGAGTGGATGGACTTAGAGTGGCATGGAGTGGCATATAGTCTGGTAGAGTCTCGCAGAGTAGAATTGCATAGAGTAGAGGAGGATGTTGCACAGTCGAGCATCATAGAGTGGATTGTCTTGCAGTGGCATAGAGTGAGGTAAAGGGCTGTGAAGTGGAGTAGACTGGAGTGGAGTTGAGTGGAGTGACGTAACGTAGTGTGGAGTGAATTATAATATAGTGTATTTGTAGAGTACAGTGGCTAGAAGTGGAGTGGAGTGAAATGGTGTAGTGTGAATTTGAGTAAAGTGTCAGAAATTGGAGTGGCATCTCATACAGTGTAGTCGAGTGCTGTGCCATAGACTGTTAAAAAGTCATGTAGGTAGGAGTAGAGTGTCGTACAGTGAAGTGTGTGGTCATAGAGTAGAGTACAGTTTTGTGTAGTGGCATATAGTATAGAAAAGTGTTGTAGCATGGACTTCTATAGAGTAGAGTGTGGAGTGAAGTGGCGTGGAATGGAATGGAATGTAGTACGGTAGCCTTGAGTAGGGTAAAATGTTGTACATTGGAGTCGAGTAGAGTGGTGTAGCGTTCAGTGGAGTAAAGTATCATAGAGTGGAGTGACGTTTCGTACAGTACAGTGCCTTCGAGTGGAGTAGAGTGGGCTGATGAAGCATACACTGGAGTAAAGTGTCATAGAGTGAAGTTGAGTAGAATGAAGTAGTGGAGTGGTGTAATGTGTTATAGAGTAGAGTGGAGTAAATTGTGGTACGGTGTCATAGAGTGAGTTAAGTAGAGTGGAGCAGAGTATGTTAGAGTGGTACAGAGCAGGGTTGGATTGGGATTTAAAATCGGCCCGGGCACGCATAAAAAATAATCGCCCATATTTACATAACCACTCCTCAGTCAAATTACTGCTTTGGCGTAATCTTATAAAAAAAACTTTAGGATGGGGGGGGTTAAAAAAAAATGCCCGCTTTAGTTTACAATGGTGAAACAAGTGAGGCCACTTCTACTCAGGCCCCCTGCCTCCGCTCAGTATGTGAACACATTATTGGGCCGGCCAGCGAGAGAAAGGCTGTTGCAAAACGGAGGTAATGAGCGCCCATCTGCCTCTAGAAAGGCCACTCAGACACCCACTGGGCACCTGGCTGTGTTCGAACAATAGAGACAGCGCCCAAATGGCCCCCCAGACTGCTCATAAAATCAGCCCACAACAGAATTCGGACACCGGCCCCTCAGGCATTGCCCAAATGCCCGCGTTACCAATCCGACGCTGGTACAGAGTGGAAAATAATGTTATCAAGAGATGTAGACTGAGGTACACTGTAGTGGAGTAGTGTTTGGTAGCAGGAAGGGGTGTAGAGTGTTGTAGAGTAGAGGGCCGTAAAGTGATATAGACTGGAGTGGTGTCGATTGCAGTGTCTTACAGTGTTGTGTCATAGATTGTCTTATCGTAGAGTATTGTGGCAATAAGTGTTATGGCGTAGAGTGTTGTGGCATAGAGTGGAGTGGTGTAGAGTGTAGTATCATAGAGTGAAATAGAATGGAGTGGAGTAACATACAGTGAAGTGGCCCAGACTGGAGTGGCATAGAGTAGAATAGTATACAGTGGAGTGTAAGTGTGGCTCAATGGTTAGAGCTACAGAAGTGGTGAGCGCAGATTTCACGCTCCACTCCCAAGTGCACTGCATAACTGGATAAACAATCCAACCAACTTTTCAACGTTCCACATTTCTCACCATTAATCCAGTGATCAAAAGTCTTTCCAATGTATTTTCTCCTTTTCCCCACATCCATAACAAAATGTATTTTGAAGGCTTTTCATATTTGCGTGTGCCCATCCGGACTTCTTCGAAAATATGATCCAAATGACAACAGGTAGTTCAGAGCAGAATCTCTTTATTTCAAATCCAATGCATTTCGGGCTGTAACATCAGCCCTTCGTCGGGGGTCACTATAAAATCAATTACAGTAAAATTCATCATTGCCAAATAAATAATGTTTTCCACAACATACACAAGAATCTGTACTTCAACATTAAATTATTCACTTTTGTGTTTCTAAAAATCTAAAATAGTGCCTCATCACCATGATCATCGAAATCCACCCAGCAAACTTGAAAATTTAACATGAAATAAACAAATACTACACCATGTCCCCAATAGTTTTGTGGTGAAACCCTCTAATTGCACAGAGTATACTCTAAATTCATCTTTCACTTTCTGCTAAATACCATATTCCTTCGTATTCTAATAACTGGTTTATATTCAACTCCGAGCACAAAGCAGTTCAAACCCTCTTTACACATTCCTATTTCCCATGTTACCCCTCTCTTTCCATAAATGCGGAAAACTCCCCAATATAATACCACCTGTATGTACCGCATTTCTCTTTGCACCAGTATCCCTACGTTCTAAATAGTTCAGCTTAACGTTTTACCTGCTTCCTCTTTTTCTTCTGGTCGCTCGGCAAACGCTCTCAGCAACCAAGGAATTCTCGCGTGTCTGGCCATGCATTCAAGCCCCAGTAAGAGTCTACATGCTCCGCCCCTCTGTAAACAAACCAACCGATCACCTGAAACTACTTATGCTTCCTTGTGGACTACATGACCCACCCTGCACTTGCTTATGGAAAGAAGCACCGGTCGTCAGTGTAAAAAACATAATTATAATTTTCATTCTTTTCAGTGCAATGTCTGTAATATATCTAGTATTGTTCTTTTTGCTCTCGTTCTATGAACATAATTACTAAGAACATGATTACTGCCTTGAACTTTGCGTTTTTCCAGATGTGGAATGTATAATCTATCTCACTCTTTATTCAAAAATGTCTTTTGTCCCGGGTGCAAAACCAACATTTTGGGCTATTGTATTTATATCATGAAAGGGGTGGTATGCACACCATATTTCTTAAATGTTAGTCTTATAATCAACCTTATTAGCGTATTGCGTGCAAAACTGGGAAGTGCTAGCCCTAGCACTGTAATTACTACAGAAGTGGGGAGCGCAGAGTTTTGTGGCATAAAGTGTTATTGCGTAGAGTGTTGTGGCATAGAGTGGAGTGGTGTAGAGTGTAGTATCATAGAGTGAAATAGAATAGAGTGGAGTAACAAACAGTGAAGTGGCCCAGACTGGAGTGGCATAGAGTAGAATAGTATACAGTGGAGTGTAAGTGTGGCTCAATGGTTAGAGCGGCAGACCCTGATGCAGCGGTCTAGACTGGGACCAAGGTTCAATTCACCGCCTCGGCGGGTCTTGGGCTCAAAATTCCATGGACCTGATAATTCTCGCCTCTGTGCCTTGTCTAATCATAGAGTCCCACTCTGCAACTCTGGGCAATAGCTTGCTTAATCTCCACAACGGCCCCCACAACGCTAAGGATGCCAGGCCTCCACCCTGGGGGTGCCCAGGAGTGGACGCCTCACAGGGAAAGCCAGGACAGGTTCCACAGCGGTATTCGTACAAGCGCCTTGAGACCCTTGCGGGTGAGTAGTGCGCTATACAAGTATCAATTTACATTTTCAATTTACAATTTAGTGTCATACAGTTGAATAGCATAGGATGGATTGGCGTGGCATAAAGTAGCATACAATGGAAACGTGTAAAGTTGAGTGGCATAGAGTGGAATCGTGTAGACTGGAGTACCATACAGTGCAGTGGCTTACAGTGGAGTGGTGTAGACTGTAGGGGAGTACATTAGAGTGGAGTAGAGAAGAACAGTGTAGAGTGAATTTGCGAATAGTGGAGTTATGTGCAGTGGAATAAGGTAGAGTGGATTGGTGTAGAGTGGAGTAGCATAGATTGGTGTGGCATATGGTGGAGTGGAAAACAGTGGAGTGGCGTACAGTGGAGTAGTACAGAGTTGAATACCATTGAGTGAAGTGTTGTAAAGTGGAGCAGGGCAGAGTGCAGAGGGGTAGACTGTAGTGTTGTAGAGTGTAATAGCGTACAGTGGAGTGGCCTACAGTGGACTGACATAAAGTGGAGTGGCGTTGAGAGGAATAGCATAGAGTGTAGTGGTGTAGAGTCGAGTGCCACAGAGCAGAGTGACATACAGTGCAGTAGCATACAGTGGAGTGGTGTACATTTAAATATTGTTGAGTCTAGTGTCGTATAGTGGAGGGAAGTAGAGGGGAGTGCCATATAGTGGAATAGCATAGAGTGGAATTGCTTACAATGGCATCTCACATAGTGAAATTACATAGATTGTTGTTGCATTAAGTGGAGTGGGATACATTGGAGTGGGAAAGATTGGAGTGGCATTGAGTGGTGTGGTGTACAGTGTAATAGTGTAGAATGGATAGTCAGAGTGTTATGATGTATAGTTGAGTGACATAGAGTGGAGTGGCATAGAATGGAATAGTGTACGGTGGATTTGCATATACTGGAGTGACGTAAATAGAGTGACATCGAGCGGAATAGTATAAAATGTAGTGTCATACAGTGGAGTTGCGTACAGCGGAATAGCTTAGATTGGAGTGGTGTAGAGTGGTGGGAGTACAATGGAGTTGAATAGACTGGAGTGTCTTGGAATGGAGTGACACAGTGTGTAATAACATTCAGTGGAGTGGTGCAGAGCGGAGTTGCATAGAGTGGAGTGGGCTGGATTAGAGTGGCATAAAGTAGATTAGTATAGAGTGGAGTTCCGTAGAATGGAACAGCGTAGAGTGTAATTGTGGAGTGGCGTAGAGTGGAGTGTGGAACTTGAAATAGATGTCACGCGAAAGTGGGTGAATGGATGTAGATGTACTGTGGCTAGAATATATATTATAAGATGTAAATATAAATTCTTGGTAGTAGTTGGAAATAGTGTAAGTGTTGTAAAAGTTATGTGTTGAAATATATAGTTATATCTTGTGCTATAGGGTGCCACAGTGACTTTGCTGTGTACAGCGGTATATGCCAATGAGTAGGCAGTATCTGATTGACTAATGGCTATATTTGCAAAACGTGAAATGCAGATATGTAGGTTTCACTGCATTCTGGATTAGGGCCTTAGATATAGGTAAGTAGTAGGTTTTATTGTTGTTCCCTACCTATTACCACTTTATTAAAGTAATAATAGGTAGAGTAATTGAGTTATATTTTTCTATATATTTTGACACCACTTAATGGAGAACCAAACAATTTTTAAAAAATGTGTAAGTAGCGAAGACTTTTATAGGTATTACTGCAGCACTATGCAGATTCTTTTGCAGAGAATTGAATACTTTAAACCTTAAAAATGCACTGTAGTATACAATATATGTAAAATATAGAGTAGGACAGTTTCTTTTAAATTTTTTTGCATTTCTTTAAAGTACTGCAGTGCGTTCTAGGAAGTAACGTGTTACCCCATACATTTTCAAAAATACATAGAAGCTTATAAATAATTTCCCCTACCTATTGTCACTATAACTAAGTGGTAATAAGTAGAGGAAAGTTATCAAACCAAATACTTTCCTATATTTAAGGACTTATCCCAGAACATACTGCATTTAGGTTTTGCAAAGGGAGAAATTAGTCAATCGCATAAAGCCTTCTTATCGGTATGTACCTCAGTAGTTTCATGAAACACCAAACATTTTGCAAAACTACCATGACAGTTTAAATGCCTATTAATGTAAAAAAATACTTACCCTACCTACCTGTAATCCCAGAAAGAACCATCTGCACACCATAGTCTACAATCCTGCCAAATTTCATGGAAATCCAACGGGGGGTGTTCGCTATCCATGAGTACAAAGTCTATGGAAAAATGAGTTGGTGCCCTTTATCTTTGCAAACCCTTGATCAATCACTGCAAAACGTTCCATCCTCTGCCAATGTAGAAAAAGAATAGGTCTGAAGCGATTCTTGGATATTTGTCAAATGGGGTCAAAGCTAATAGCGAGCAAAAAAAAATATATATATATATTACCTACTGGAGGTCGCCAGTAGGTAGTTATAGTTAGGATCTACTTTCCATAGGAAATCTGCAACATTCTATTGGGAATAACTTTGGCGCCGGTGGACGAATCTTCGCAAATTTCTCAAAGTTCGTGGCCCGCTCCGCTCCGCTCCTTCCCTGAAAATGTGGGGGGGATTCGTCAAGCGGGGGCCGAGATAAAAGGGGGGTCCCAAAACTTGTTTTCCCTATGTTAATTTCCATAAGGCGGTCAAACTCACTTTTAGCCCGAACGGCTGAATGGATTTCCACCAAACTTGGCAAAATTGTAGGGACTGAAACCCCGATGTGCCTTTGCTATGTCTCAAGATATATGCTCCAGTGGCTTTTACGAAAATTAACTTTGAAAAAATATATATTGGGCTACATTGGGCTATATATATGTTAGAGCCCAAATGTAGCCCAATGTAGCCCAAAGATGGCCACCAGAGACAAAAAAAACAAATGTAGCCCAAATATCAGCCAGATGTAGCCCAACAATTTGCTATTATAAACCTATGAAATTCACTGAAAAAAAACATAGGTTTCACATACGTTATAGTTAGGAATTAGCATTTAAAAAACCTTTGAAATTCACTGAAAAAACCATAGGTTTCACACACGTTATAGTTAGGAATTAGCATTTAAAAAACCTTTGAAATTCACTGAAAAAACCATAGGTTTCACACTAGTTATAGTTAGGAATTAGCATTCAAAAAACCTATTAAATTCACTGAAAAAAACATCGGTTTCACACCAGTTATAGTTAGCTGGAAATTTTACTGACATAAAACCATTGAAATTCCCACGTTATAGTTAGTTGGACTCACTATAACTTGCGCGCCTGCAATGCACTGCTGATGACGTCACATATTACATCACTCATGACATGGTCAGTGACATCACTCATGACATCACTGATGACACCATCCTTGTGACAGAGTGACAGACCTCCTTTCAGTGTAATGTAACCCTTGAAACACATATTCGAAAATAGAAACTAAAATATTCAAAAAAATAGAGATACCCATACCAGTTTCAACAACCAATTCAGTAATACCACCATCTATATACTCATCCACTCATTCACTAACAGTTCTATATAGTCACTCATACATATATTCACTCATCATATGTAGTGAAACACCTATACATCCTGTTACACACCGACAGTCATCCAAAAGTTACTCACACACATAATCACACATGCAAATAAACTATTGATCATCCATTTATTTGCATATACAGCTATACACACACTACCACCTTACTTCTAAGGAAGCTTACACATACTTACTCTCTTAAACAATCACTTATAGAAACACATACTTATTTAAACAGGAACTCTTACAATCTCTCACTCTCACATATACTCACTTATATACATCAATACTCACATATACTAAATTAAAACATATGTAGTTACTCATTAAGATACTAGTGAGACAGTCATTCAATCCCTAACACACACATATACACACTCATCCACTCATACAGTCCTGCACATATGCTATCTTCAAAACACATACAAACAGTGAGTCAGTCATTGATGCATCTATGTGCTAAGTAATACCCCCACCAAACCATACAGACACTCATACTGATACTAAAAAATATAAAACAACAAAAAATAATTTTAAAAAACAGTGACACCACCCTTGTGACCAAGTGACAGACCTCCTTTCAGTGTAATGTAACCCTTGAAACACATATTCAAAAATAGAAACTAAAATATAAAACATATTGATTTTTCAGAAAGACACACATTCCCTGTGTGGTGTCATCAGTGATGTCATGAGTGATATCACTGACCATGTCATGAGTGATGTAATATGTGACGTCATCAGCAGTGCATTGCAGGCGCGCACGTTATAGTGAGTCCAACTAACTATAACGTGGGAATTTCAATGGTTTTATGTCAGTAAAATTTCCAGCTAACTATAACTGGTGTGAAACCTATGGTTATTTCAGTGAATTTAATAGGTTTTTTAAATGCTAATTCCTAACTATAACTAGTGTGAAACCCATGTTTTTTTCAAAGAATATATATATATATATATTTATAGTGGCACATAGGTTGGCCCAGTAGAAGGCTTTTCTGCTGAAATGTGTCGGCCGTACATATTCACACATAGCACTTCTAAAATGCTATAAAATGAGGTGAATAAATAAATTGTATAAACAGAATGATTGGTGCTGTCTCCTGTTGTAAAACAAAAGAAGTGGCGAAAGGACACAGGGTTTCTATCTATATATAATGTGTATATGTATATATATATATATATATATATATTCACTGAAAAAACCATAGGTTATAGACCATATATAGTTAGGAATTAGCATTTACAAAACCTTGAAAATTCACTGAAAAAACCATAGGTTATAGACCATATATAGTTAGGAATTCGCATTTACAAAACCTTATTTTACTCACACAAAACCATTGAAATTCCATATATAGTTAGTTGCACTAACTATATATTGCGCACCCGCAATCCACTGCTGATGATGTCACATATTACATCATTCATGACATGGTCAGTGACATCACTGATGACATCACTGATGACATCTCAAATGACATCACTGATGACATCACTGATGACAACATCCAGTGACTGTATGTTTCTGTAAAGTTAAAATATGTCTTACATATTGAAGAATGAGTGGATGTATAAGTGTCTGGATGAAGGATTTAGTAGGTGCATGACTGACTGTATGAGTGAGTGATTAAATGTGTCTCACTGAGTGCATGGGTTAGTGACTAAACTGTCTTAATTTGTGCATCATTATGTCTGTTGTTCTGTAAACTGTTGCATGTGTTGATAAGTAGCTATATGAGTAACTATATGGGTTATTGATTGGTTGCCCAAGTATTTGTATGGGAGACTAAGTGTGTGTGTGGGTGGCTGGGAGGTGTATGACTCTGTGCATAGATGTGTGAGCAGTTGATTCACTAGATGTATGGTTTCAAAAGTGCATGTGGAAACAGCTGTATGGGTGGTTGACTGTGTGCATGAGTGTATTGGTGAGTGAATGGATATCTCAGTGCTACATGTCAAAGTAAGTACATATGTAAAACACAGTACATGTGAGAGTTGACATATATAAATAACTGTGCATAAGAGCCAGTGAATGTGTGAGTGGCTGTATGGATCATTGTGAACTTGTATCAGGGATTGTATAAGAGAGTAAATATGTGTTAGTATATGTTTGAATAAGTAAAGTTTGTATAACTGTATAGTTGAGGAAATGGAGGTGTGATTGATTCTTTGCATGACTGACTAGGTGTGTGAGTAACTCCATGGATGAGTGACAGTCTGTGAGTGTCTGTTTACACTGATTGTATCTAAGGTTATATTAGAGTCTGAAGAGGTTCATCGTATTATCACATGAATGATATCATCAGTGATGTGATCAGTAATGTCAAATGAGATGTCATCAGTGATGTCATTTGAGATGTCATCAGTGATGTCATTTGAGATGTCATCAGTGATGTCATCAGTGATGTCACTGACCATGTCATGAATGATGTAATATGTGACATCATCAGCAGTGGATTGCGGGTGCGCGATATATAGTTAGTGCAACTAACTATATATGGAATTTCAATGGTTTTGTGTGAGTAAAATAAGGTTTTGTAAATGCGAATTCCTAACTATATATGGTCTATAACCTATGGTTTTTTCAGTGAATTTTCAAGGTTTTGTAAATGCTAATTCCTAACTATATATGGTCTATAACCTATGGTTTTTTCAGTGAATTTTCAAGGTTTTGTAAATGCTAATTCCTAACTATATATGGTCTATAGCCTATGGTTTTTTCAGTGAATATATATATATATACATACATATATAAACATATATCATCTGTATATCTATATAAATACAAACATAAATGCATGCATACATATACTTATAGGCATACAGATGCATGTTATTTACATGAGAGTTGAAAAAACACTAATAAAAGCAAAGCTACAAAGCCACCTCATTACAAACAGAATGGCTTTAACTTAAACGAGGGCGAGATCTATTGCATTTTCAATGCTTGTTTACTTTGGTTCCATCAAGAAGGCATTCAGATGTGTCACACATTTGCCATAAATTCTGAATGTTAGCACTCTAGTTGCACATTAGATCACTGTAGTAAAGCTACTGCTCACCAGGGACGTCTGCTGCTGGTATTCAAAGTGCATGTTTCAGTCTGCATGTCAGAATTGTTTTAATGAAATAGAAGAGGATTTGAGAAGTCACTCAAAATGATCCCTAATTTTTCTTTCTGAAGCACTAATCATACTTTCTATGGCAAAATTAACCCCCTCATGTTGTTCCTTTTTAAATTGAGTGTTTTCAGACTTACCACTTCATTCCAATCAAGATGGCTTCTGGTGTGCCATACTTTTGTCATAAGTAAGACTGTTAGCGCTCTAGTTGTTCTTTAGAACACTCTGGGACATTCTGTCATTGGGATATACTTGGGGTGCATCTGGGTGATATTTGGGCTACATTTAGGCTCTTTTGTCTCTGGTGGCCATCTTGGGAGACTGTATGTCAGAATTTTTTAATGAAATTGAAGAGGGTTTGAGAAGTCACTCAAAATGTGCCCTAATTTTTCTTTCTGCAGCACTAATCATAATTCATATGGCAAAATATACCCCCTCATTTTGTTCCTTTTTAAATTAAATGTTTTAAGAGTTACCACTTTATTCCAATCAAGATGGCTTCAGGTGTGCCATACCTTTGTAATAAGTAGGACTGTTAGCGCTCTAGTTGTTCTTTAGAACACTCTGGGACATTCTGTCATTGGGCTATACTTGGGCTACATCTGGGTGATATTTGGGCTACATTTGGGCTCTTTTGTCTCTGGTGGCCATTTTGGGAGACTGCATGTCAGAATTTTTTAATGAAAAAGAAGAGGATTTGAAAAGTCACTCAAAATGTGCCCTAATTTTTCTTTCTGCAGCACTAATAATACCTTCTATTGCATAATATACCCCCTCATTTTGTTCCTTTTTAAAATAAATGTTTTAAGAGTTACCACTTTATTCCCATCACGATGGCTCCAGGTGTGCTATACCTTTGTAATAAGTAGGACTGTTAGCGCTCTAGTTGTTCTTTAGAACACTCTGGGACATTCTGTCATTGGGCTATACTTGGGCTACATCTGGGTGATATTTGGGCTACATTTGGGCTCTTTTGTCTCTGGTGGCCATTTTGGGAGACTGCATGTCAGAATGTTTTAATGAAATAGAAAAGGATTTGAGAAGTCACTCAAAATGTGCCCTAATTTTTCATTCTGCAGCACTAATCATACTTTCTATGGCAAAATATACCCCCTCATGTTGTTTCTTTTTAAATTAAATGTTTTAAGAGTTACCACTTTATTCCAATCAAGATGGCTTCAGGTGTGCCATACCTTTGTAATAAGTAGGACTGTTAGCGCTCTAGGTGTTCTTTAGAACACTCTAGGAGGCTGCAGTAGAACACAAAGGAATCAACTGACAGTCTCTGTCCTTGTTGGATGTACATGTTTTACTGAGAATGTCAGACTTCATTTTCACATGACTGAGAAAGATAATGTGAATTTACAGAAAATATGCTTTCTGTTTAGCTTATAGATCCCCTTCCAAACCACTGTGGGAAAATCATGAGATATTAGTTTTCTTTCAAACAATATTCATGATATCACAGCAGAAGGTTTTTTCACATGGTAAAATCACCTTAGAACCCACCACAATTCCTAAAACGAGTATGGTACCATCAACAAATGATTTATAATGTAACTAAAGTCCTAAAACCCTCTATTAACTACAATGCTTTTTAATGAGGTGCTATCATGTATATTGGTCCCAAGATGGCTGCCAACACTTCTTGGATGAAGTGCTGACAGCCAATCAGATCAGATGTGTGGTTAGGCTCCGCCCAGATATATATCTTTTTTTGAACCTAAATTACTCAAAATCCACTGGAGCACATATATTGAGACCTAGCAAAGGCACATCGGGCTAACAGTCCCTACAATTTTGCCAAGTTTCGTGCAAATCCATTCAGCCGTTCGAGCTAAAAGTGAGGCCAACCGCCCTATGGAAATTAACATGGGAAAAACGCGTTTTGGGACCCCCCTTTTTTCTCGGCCCCCCCTTGATGAAACCCCCCCAAATTGTCAGGTGCTGCTCAGAAACAAAATGTTCCATTTTCCTGAAAATTTCAGCCAATTCCGTCCACAAACGCCAAAGCTATTAGACATAGAATTTTCAAAAATCCCATAGAGAAAAAATCCTAACTATATATACCTACTGGCGACCGCCAGTAGGTAATATATATATATATATATATTCACTGAAAAAACCATAGGTTATAGACCATATATAGTTAGGAATTCGCATTTACAAAACCTTATTTTACTCACACAAAACCATTGAAATTCCATATATAGTTAGTTGCACTAACTATATATCGCGCACCCGCAATCCACTGCTGATGATGTCACATATTACATCATTCATGACATGGTCAGTGACATCACTGATGACATCACTGATGACATCTCAAATGACATCACTGATGACATCACTGATGACAACATCCAGTGACTGTATGTTTCTTTAAAGTTAAAATATGTCTTACATATTGAAGAATGAGTGGATGTATAAGTGTCTGGATGAAGGATTTAGTAGGTGCATGACTGACTGTATGAGTGAGTGATTAAATGTGTCTCACTGAGTGCATGGGTTAGTGACTAAACTGTCTTAATTTGTGCATCATTATGTCTGTTGTTCTGTAAACTGTTGCATGTGTTGATAAGTAGCTATATGAGTAACTATATGGGTTATTGATTGGTTGCCCAAGTATTTGTATGGGAGACTGAGTGTGTGTGTGGGTGGCTGGGAGGTGTATGACTCTGTGCATAGATGTGTGAGCAGTTGATTCACTAGATGTATGGTTTCAAAAGTGCATGTGGAAACAGCTGTATGGGCGGTTGACTGTGTGCATGAGTGTATTGGTGAGTGAATGGATATCTCAGTGCTACATGTCAAAGTAAGTACATATGTAAAACACAGTACATGTGAGAGTTGACATATATAAATAACTGTGCATAAGAGCCAGTGAATGTGTGAGTGGCTGTATGGATCATTGTGAACTTGTATCAGGGATTGTATAAGAGAGTAAATATGTGTTAGTATATGTTTGAATAAGTAAAGTTTATATAACTGTATAGCTGAGGAAATGGAGGTGTGATTGATTCTTTGCATGACTGACTAGGTGTGTGAGTAACTCCATGGATGAGTGACAGTCTGTGAGTGTCTGTTTACACTGATTGTATCTAAGGTTATATTAGAGTCTGAAGAGGTTCATCGTATTATCACATGAATGATATCATCAGTGATGTGATCAGTAATGTCAAATGAGATGTCATCAGTGATGTCATCAGTGATGTCATTTGAGATGTCATCAGTGATGTCATTTGAGATGCCATCAGTGATGTCATCAGTGATGTCACTGACCATGTCATGAATGATGTAATATGTGACATCATCAGCAGTGGATTGCGGGTGCGCGATATATAGTTAGTGCAACTAACTATATATGGAATTTCAATGGTTTTGTGTGAGTAAAATAAGGTTTTGTAAATGCGAATTCCTAACTATATATGGTCTATAACCTATGGTTTTTTCAGTGAATTTTCAAGGTTTTGTAAATGCTAATTCCTAACTATATATGGTCTATAACCTATGGTTTTTTCAGTGAATTTTCAAGGTTTTGTAAATGCTAATTCCTAACCATATATGGTCTATAGCCTATGGTTTTTTCAGTGAATATATATATATATGCATACATATATAAACACATATCATCTGTATATCTATATAAATACAAACATAAATGCACGCATACATATACTTATATGCATACAGATGCATGTTATTTACATGAAAGTTGAAAAAACACTAATAAAAGCAAAGCTAAAAAGCCACCTCATTACAAACAGAATGGCTTTAACTTAAACAAGGGCGAGATCTATTGCATTTTCAATGCTTGTTTACTTTGGTTCCATCAAGAAGGCATTCAGATGTGTCACACATTTGCCATGAATTCTGAATGTTAGCACTCTAGTTGCACATTAGATCACTGTAGTAAAGCTACTGCTCACCAGGGACGTCTGCTGCTGGTATTCAAAGTGCATGTTTCAGTCTGCATGTCAGAATTTTTTTAATGAAATAGTAGAGGATTTGAGAAGTCACTCAAAATGATCCCTAATTTTTCTTTCTGAAGCACTAATCATACTTTCTATGGCAAAATTAACCCCCTCATGTTGTTCCTTTTTAAATTGAGTGTTTTCAGACTTACCACTTCTTTCCAATCAAGATGGCTTCTGGTGTGCCATACTTTTGTCATAAGTAAGACTGTTAGCGCTCTAGTTGTTCTTTAGAACACTCTGGGACATTCTGTCATTGGGCTATACTTGGGGTACATCTGGGTGATATTTGGGCTACATTTAGGCTCTTTTGTCTCTGGTGGCCATCTTGGGAGACTGTATGTCAGAATTATTTT
The DNA here is from genome assembly GCF_964263255.1 of Lissotriton vulgaris. Classification (NCBI taxonomy): domain Eukaryota; kingdom Metazoa; phylum Chordata; class Amphibia; order Caudata; family Salamandridae; genus Lissotriton; species Lissotriton vulgaris. The sequence goes on along the minus strand of NC_141699.1, from coordinate 580,504,921 downwards.
ATGAAATTGAAGAGGGTTTGAGAAGTCACTCAAAATGTGCCCTAATTTTTCTTTCTGCAGCACTAATCATAATTCATATGGCAAAATATACCCCCTCATTTTGTTCCTTTTTAAATTAAATGTTTTAAGAGTTACCACTTTATTCCAATCAAGATGGCTTCAGGTGTGCCATACCTTTGTAATAAGTAGGACTGTTAGAGCTCTAGTTGTTCTTTAGAACACTCTGGGACATTCTGTCATTGGGCTATACTTGGGCTACATCTGGGTGATATTTGGGCTACATTTGGGCTCTTTTGTCTCTGGTGGCCATTTTGGGAGACTGCATGTCAGAATTTTTTAATGAAATAGAAGAGGATTTGAAAAGTCACTCAAAATGTGCCCTAATTTTTCTTTCTGCAGCACTAATAATACCTTCTATTGCATAATATACCCCCTCATTTTGTTCCTTTTTAAATTAAATGTTTTAAGAGTTACCACTTTATTCCCATCACTATGGCTCCAGGTGTGCTATACCTTTGTAATAAGTAGGACTGTTAGCGCTCTAGTTATTCTTTAGAACACTCTGGGACATTCTGTCATTGGACTATACTTGGGCTACATCTGGGTGATATTTGGGCTACATTTGGGCTCTTTTGTCTCTGGTGGCCATTTTGGGAGACTGCATGTCAGAATGTTTTAATGAAATAGAAAAGGATTTGAGAAGTCACTCAAAATGTGCCCTAATTGTTCATTCTGCAGCACTAATCATACTTTCTATGGCAAAATATACCCCCTCATGTTGTTTCTTTTTAAATTAAATGTTTTAAGAGTTACCACTTTATTCCAATCAAGATGGCTTCAGGTGTGCCATACCTTTGTAATAAGTAGGACTGTTAGCGCTCTAGTTGTTCTTTAGAACACTCTGGGACATTCTGTCATTGGGCTATACTTGGGCTACATCTGGGTGATATTTGGGCTACATTTGGGCTCTTTTGTCTCTGGTGGCCATTTTGGGAGACTGCATGTCAGAATGTTTTAATGAAATAGAAAAGGATTTGAGAAGTCACTCAAAATGTGCCCTAATTTTTCATTCTGCAGCACTAATCATACTTTCTATGGCAAAATATACCCCCTCATGTTGTTTCTTTTTAAATTAAATGTTTTAAGAGTTACCACTTTATTCCAATCAAGATGGCTTCAGGTGTGCCATACCTTTGTAATAAGTAGGACTGTTAGCGCTCTAGGTGTTCTTTAGAACACTCTAGGAGGCTGCAGTAGAACACAAAGGAATCAACTGACAGTCTCTGTCCTTGTTGGATGTACATGTTTTACTGAGAATGTCAGACTTCATTTTCACATGACTGAGAAAGATAATGTGAATTTACAGAAAATATGCTTTCTGTTTAGCTTATAGATCCCCTTCCAAACCACTGTCGAAAATCATGAGATATTAGTTTTCTTTCAAACAATATTCATGATATCACAGCAGAAGGTTTTTTCACATGGTAAAATCACCTTAGAACCCACCACAATTCCTAAAACGAGTATGGTACCATCAACAAATGATTTATAATGTAACTAAAGTCCTAAAACCCTCTATTAACCACAATGCTTTTTAATGAGGTGCTATCATGTATATTGGTCCCAAGATGGCTGCCAACACTTCTTGGATGAAGTGCTGACAGCCAATCAGATCAGATGTGTGGTTAGGCTCCGCCCAGATATATATCTTTTTTTGAACCTAAATTACTCAAAATCCACTGGAGCACATATATTGAGACCTAGCAAAGGCACATCGGGCTAACAGTCCCTACAATTTTGCCAAGTTTCGTGCAAATCCATTCAGCCGTTCGAGCTAAAAGTGAGGCCAACCGCCCTATGGAAATTAACATGGGAAAAACGCGTTTTGGGACCCCCCTTTTTTCTCGGCCCCCCCTTGATGAAACCCCCCCAAATTGTCAGGTGCTGCTCAGAAACAAAATGTTCCATTTTCCTGAAAATTTCAGCCAATTCCGTCCACAAACGCCAAAGCTATTAGACATAGAATTTTCAAAAATCCCATAGAGAAAAAATCCTAACTATATATACCTACTGGCGACCGCCAGTAGGTAATATATATATATATATATATATATATATAAAACATTTTTTTATAGTTAGGACCTACTTTCCATAGGATAAGGTTTACTTTATTTGCTCATAACTTAGGCGCCGTTTGTCAAATTGCACTAAATGTTCCAAAAACAGATCCACTACACTGTCTAGTTGTACATGGAATGTTTTGGGGTGATCCACCAAGCGATGGCTGAGAAAAAGGTGAAGGTCCCCTCTCCATGGCTGATATGGGCCCCAGGCACCACCATCTCCCTGGGGTCAGGCCAATGTGCAATTATGGGGGGGGGCAAGCTGGCCTCTCTGTAGGCCATTTACAGCCATGGGGCCCGCCAGCATCCAGGGTCTTGGTTTTAAAATAAGAGAGGGGCCACAATGAAGCCATCCTTACCTACAAAGTTACCCGGGGACCACCACCTCCCTGGGGAAAGGACATTTTGAAATAGGAAGGGAGGCTGCGCTGTCTCCTTCCTGGGACGTATTCAGTCCTGGGGACAACCAACTTGCGGGGGCTGGCCCTACATAAATGACTCCCTCCTGGAGTCATTAATGGCACTTGGGACCACCACCCTCAGGGCCGGTTCCCTATGTCATCAGGTGCCCCCTCTCTGGACATAGTTGTTTACTCTCGCTTAGCAGGAACTTTTAAAGCTTCCGTCAAGTGAGAGCAAACGGTATGTCTGCTCCCATTGGGCAGGTGCAGGAAATCTGCCCCTGACTACTGGGAGTGGACGTTTCATCTGTTTCCCTTTACTCTGTCAAGCAGGCAGGAAAACAGCATTTTTTCTGCTCCCTTCATGTGGGAGCAATGCAAGCTCCCACTGGAGATGGGGAGTCAGCAGGAACCACGGGGGCATTAAATCTTGCTGCGCCAACCCCAACACTGCACACTGGGTGCCCTGGGCGAGGCCAAGGCACTCAGCGTCAAGTGGCCAGCCCTGGAGGATGGGGTGCCCCGGGACGATATTGACCTAGGGAGAGTTGCGACGTGGGCCCCTTTCCTCATTAATTCTTGGCCAGGCCCTGGGGGATGGGGCCCAGACATAAAATCACCCTGGGGAGGGTGCTACATGGCCTTCCTTCAGCATTAAGTCTTGCCGGGCCCCAGGGGTTGGGATCCCTGGGCCAAAATCATCACGGGAAGAGCGCAGAGCGTCCCCCTCCCCTTCTGTAAAGACCAAATGATCCTTCCTTCCTGAGCTTGATAGAGGCAAAGCAAATGTGTTTTCTCCGCTTTTCCACATCAAAAACAATCTAAAATCCTTCTTGGAGGTGAATGCATTGTGAATCTTTTGGAGCACAATCCTTAGTCACTGGACGAGTGGGTTCTTTCTTGGCATCTCCTGGTGAGAGCAGAGTCCATGGTTCTCCTTTTAAATTACTACGAGTATGCAAATGGGCCAAATCACATGAAAGCCTTACCCATTTGGCACTGCCCCGTCCACCTTAGTAGTATGCAAAGGTCTTCCTGTCTTCTGCCAGTATGATGGGAAGCTTACCAAAAGGCCCCCAGCGTGTTTCCCCTAATGTTGGTGATGCCTACTTGATGCTGAAGAATATGGGGATATCTCCACCAAACAAAGAAGCACTTACTTTATATAGTTAAGAGCGAATACCCTTGTTTAATGGAGATTCCCTCTTTGCAGTCTCATCATCTTCTCTATAGGAGAATTCATGTTATCACAGATTTCAGAAAGTAACAATCACATTGCTGAAATTAACCCCTTAAGTGCGGGGCAAATTCACCTGCAGTGCAGGAGAATTAATGAGCGGGCGGGTCTTCGACGTCCAACTCACTTGCGCCACGCCAGGGAGGTAGTGCTTGCGTCGGCCGACGCAAGCACCGAAAGGGTTAAACATACAGAGGGTCACTGGAAATATTTCCTCCTGGTCTATTACACAGCTGTAGTGTAGAATATGCACTCGATATTTGCCTGACTTAGCACTTATAAATGAACCAGTAGAAGGTACTCCAGTTGGGTAGACATTTTGTGGAAAATTTTGGAAGTTTGTTGGATAAAAGGTCAGGTACGGCTCTGTTCTGGCCCAGTCACTCACACAGCTACTGACACCCCCACATACACTAGAATACCCACTGACACACCCATTCTGCCACTCTCACCTCCACTCACAGATCCACACAGCTACTCACACAACCACCCACACACATACAGTCACTCAAACACCCACTCCAACAACCACTCACTGACCCATACAACCACTCACACGCCCACTCACAGATGCACATACCACTCACACACCCCCTCCAAGACCCATACAACCACTCACATACTCATACAACCACTCACACACCCACCCACAGATCCATACACCCACTCACATAACCAGTCTTTTGAGATGTCATCAGTGATGTCACTGACCATGTCATGAGTGACATCAATCAGTAGCAGCTCCCTCCCCACCCCAGCGCCTTGAGACCCTCACAGGAGTGTAGTGCGCTTTATAAATACAATGATTGATTGATTGTTATGTGAGGTCATACGCAGTAACTGAGGGGGTGCACGTTATAGTTTGCTCAGATGACTATAACTGCTGAATTTCAATGTCTTTATATGAGTGAAATTTGAGCCTAACTCTAATTTCCCTGTAGCCTTTGTTTTTTCAGTGAATTTCTAAGGTTTTTTAAATTTTCTTTGCTAACTATAACGTCCTTGCAAACTTTGTTTTTTCAGTGAAATATATATATATATATATATATTCACTGAAAAAAACCATAGGTTATAGACCATATATAGTTAGGAATTCGCATTTACAAAACCTTATTTTACTCACACAAAACCATTGAAATTCCATATATAGTTAGTTGCACTAACTATATATTGCGCACCCGCAATCCACTGCTGATGATGTCACATATTACATCATTCATGACATGGTCAGTGACATCACTGATGACATCACTGATGACATCTCAAATGACATCACTGATGACATCACTGATGACAACATCCAGTGACTGTATGTTTCTGTAAAGTTAAAATATGTCTTACATATTGAAGAATGAGTGGATGTATAAGTGTCTGGATGAAGGATTTAGTAGGTGCATGACTGACTGTATGAGTGAGTGATTAAATGTGTCTCACTGAGTGCATGGGTTAGTGACTAAACTGTCTTAATTTGTGCATCATTATGTCTGTTGTTCTGTAAACTGTTGCATGTGTTGATAAGTAGCTATATGAGTAACTATATGGGTTATTGATTGGTTGCCCAAGTATTTGTATGGGAGACTAAGTGTGTGTGTGGGTGGCTGGGAGGTGTATGACTCTGTGCATAGATGTGTGAGCAGTTGATTCACTAGATGTATGGTTTCAAAAGTGCATGTGGAAACAGCTGTATGGGTGGTTGACTGTGTGCATGAGTGTATTGGTGAGTGAATGGATATCTCAGTGCTACATGTCAAAGTAAGTACATATGTAAAACACAGTACATGTGAGAGTTGACATATATAAATAACTGTGCATAAGAGCCAGTGAATGTGTGAGTGGCTGTATGGATCATTGTGAACTTGTATCAGGGATTGTATAAGAGAGTAAATATGTGTTAGTATATGTTTGAATAAGTAAAGTTTGTATAACTGTATAGTTGAGGAAATGGAGGTGTGATTGATTCTTTGCATGACTGACTAGGTGTGTGAGTAACTCCATGGATGAGTGACAGTCTGTGAGTGTCTGTTTACACTGATTGTATCTAAGGTTATATTAGAGTCTGAAGAGGTTCATCGTATTATCACATGAATGATATCATCAGTGATGTGATCAGTAATGTCAAATGAGATGTCATCAGTGATGTCATTTGAGATGTCATCAGTGATGTCATTTGAGATGTCATCAGTGATGTCATCAGTGATGTCACTGACCATGTCATGAATGATGTAATATGTGACATCATCAGCAGTGGATTGCGGGTGCGCGATATATAGTTAGTGCAACTAACTATATATGGAATTTCAATGGTTTTGTGTGAGTAAAATAAGGTTTTGTAAATGCGAATTCCTAACTATATATGGTCTATAACCTATGGTTTTTTCAGTGAATTTTCAAGGTTTTGTAAATGCTAATTCCTAACTATATATGGTCTATAACCTATGGTTTTTTCAGTGAATTTTCAAGGTTTTGTAAATGCTAATTCCTAACTATATATGGTCTATAGCCTATGGTTTTTTCAGTGAATATATATATATATACATACATATATAAACATATATCATCTGTATATCTATATAAATACAAACATAAATGCATGCATACATATACTTATAGGCATACAGATGCATGTTATTTACATGAGAGTTGAAAAAACACTAATAAAAGCAAAGCTACAAAGCCACCTCATTACAAACAGAATGGCTTTAACTTAAACGAGGGCGAGATCTATTGCATTTTCAATGCTTGTTTACTTTGGTTCCATCAAGAAGGCATTCAGATGTGTCACACATTTGCCATAAATTCTGAATGTTAGCACTCTAGTTGCACATTAGATCACTGTAGTAAAGCTACTGCTCACCAGGGACGTCTGCTGCTGGTATTCAAAGTGCATGTTTCAGTCTGCATGTCAGAATTGTTTTAATGAAATAGAAGAGGATTTGAGAAGTCACTCAAAATGATCCCTAATTTTTCTTTCTGAAGCACTAATCATACTTTCTATGGCAAAATTAACCCCCTCATGTTGTTCCTTTTTAAATTGAGTGTTTTCAGACTTACCACTTCATTCCAATCAAGATGGCTTCTGGTGTGCCATACTTTTGTCATAAGTAAGACTGTTAGCGCTCTAGTTGTTCTTTAGAACACTCTGGGACATTCTGTCATTGGGATATACTTGGGGTGCATCTGGGTGATATTTGGGCTACATTTAGGCTCTTTTGTCTCTGGTGGCCATCTTGGGAGACTGTATGTCAGAATTTTTTAATGAAATTGAAGAGGGTTTGAGAAGTCACTCAAAATGTGCCCTAATTTTTCTTTCTGCAGCACTAATCATAATTCATATGGCAAAATATACCCCCTCATTTTGTTCCTTTTTAAATTAAATGTTTTAAGAGTTACCACTTTATTCCAATCAAGATGGCTTCAGGTGTGCCATACCTTTGTAATAAGTAGGACTGTTAGCGCTCTAGTTGTTCTTTAGAACACTCTGGGACATTCTGTCATTGGGCTATACTTGGGCTACATCTGGGTGATATTTGGGCTACATTTGGGCTCTTTTGTCTCTGGTGGCCATTTTGGGAGACTGCATGTCAGAATTTTTTAATGAAAAAGAAGAGGATTTGAAAAGTCACTCAAAATGTGCCCTAATTTTTCTTTCTGCAGCACTAATAATACCTTCTATTGCATAATATACCCCCTCATTTTGTTCCTTTTTAAAATAAATGTTTTAAGAGTTACCACTTTATTCCCATCACGATGGCTCCAGGTGTGCTATACCTTTGTAATAAGTAGGACTGTTAGCGCTCTAGTTGTTCTTTAGAACACTCTGGGACATTCTGTCATTGGGCTATACTTGGGCTACATCTGGGTGATATTTGGGCTACATTTGGGCTCTTTTGTCTCTGGTGGCCATTTTGGGAGACTGCATGTCAGAATGTTTTAATGAAATAGAAAAGGATTTGAGAAGTCACTCAAAATGTGCCCTAATTTTTCATTCTGCAGCACTAATCATACTTTCTATGGCAAAATATACCCCCTCATGTTGTTTCTTTTTAAATTAAATGTTTTAAGAGTTACCACTTTATTCCAATCAAGATGGCTTCAGGTGTGCCATACCTTTGTAATAAGTAGGACTGTTAGCGCTCTAGGTGTTCTTTAGAACACTCTAGGAGGCTGCAGTAGAACACAAAGGAATCAACTGACAGTCTCTGTCCTTGTTGGATGTACATGTTTTACTGAGAATGTCAGACTTCATTTTCACATGACTGAGAAAGATAATGTGAATTTACAGAAAATATGCTTTCTGTTTAGCTTATAGATCCCCTTCCAAACCACTGTGGGAAAATCATGAGATATTAGTTTTCTTTCAAACAATATTCATGATATCACAGCAGAAGGTTTTTTCACATGGTAAAATCACCTTAGAACCCACCACAATTCCTAAAACGAGTATGGTACCATCAACAAATGATTTATAATGTAACTAAAGTCCTAAAACCCTCTATTAACTACAATGCTTTTTAATGAGGTGCTATCATGTATATTGGTCCCAAGATGGCTGCCAACACTTCTTGGATGAAGTGCTGACAGCCAATCAGATCAGATGTGTGGTTAGGCTCCGCCCAGATATATATCTTTTTTTGAACCTAAATTACTCAAAATCCACTGGAGCACATATATTGAGACCTAGCAAAGGCACATCGGGCTAACAGTCCCTACAATTTTGCCAAGTTTCGTGCAAATCCATTCAGCCGTTCGAGCTAAAAGTGAGGCCAACCGCCCTATGGAAATTAACATGGGAAAAACGCGTTTTGGGACCCCCCTTTTTTCTCGGCCCCCCCTTGATGAAACCCCCCCAAATTGTCAGGTGCTGCTCAGAAACAAAATGTTCCATTTTCCTGAAAATTTCAGCCAATTCCGTCCACAAACGCCAAAGCTATTAGACATAGAATTTTCAAAAATCCCATAGAGAAAAAATCCTAACTATATATACCTACTGGCGACCGCCAGTAGGTAATATATATATATATATATATATATATAAAACATTTTTTTATAGTTAGGACCTACTTTCCATAGGATAAGGTTTACTTTATTTGCTCATAACTTAGGCGCCGTTTGTCAAATTGCACTAAATGTTCCAAAAACAGATCCACTACACTGTCTAGTTGTACATGGAATGTTTTGGGGTGATCCACCAAGCGATGGCTGAGAAAAAGGTGAAGGTCCCCTCTCCATGGCTGATATGGGCCCCAGGGACCACCATCTCCCTGGGGTCAGGCCAATGTGCAATTATGGGGGGGGGCAAGCTGGCCTCTCTGTAGGCCATTTACAGCCATGGGGCCCGCCAGCATCCAGGGTCTTGGTTTTAAAATAAGAGAGGGGCCACAATGAAGCCATCCTTACCTACAAAGTTACCCGGGGACCACCACCTCCCTGGGGAAAGGACATTTTGAAATAGGAAGGGAGGCTGCGCTGTCTCCTTCCTGGGACGTATTCAGTCCTGGGGACAACCAACTTGCGGGGGCTGGCCCTACATAAATGACTCCCTCCTGGAGTCATTAATGGCACTTGGGACCACCACCCTCAGGGCCGGTTCCCTATGTCATCAGGTGCCCCCTCTCTGGACATAGTTGTTTACTCTCGCTTAGCAGGAACTTTTAAAGCTTCCGTCAAGTGAGAGCAAACGGTATGTCTGCTCCCATTGGGCAGGTGCAGGAAATCTGCCCCTGACTACTGGGAGTGGACGTTTCATCTGTTTCCCTTTACTCTGTCAAGCAGGCAGGAAAACAGCATTTTTTCTGCTCCCTTCATGTGGGAGCAATGCAAGCTCCCACTGGAGATGGGGAGTCAGCAGGAACCACGGGGGCATTAAATCTTGCTGCGCCAACCCCAACACTGCACACTGGGTGCCCTGGGCGAGGCCAAGGCACTCAGCGTCAAGTGGCCAGCCCTGGAGGATGGGGTGCCCCGGGACGATATTGACCTAGGGAGAGTTGCGACGTGGGCCCCTTTCCTCATTAATTCTTGGCCAGGCCCTGGGGGATGGGGCCCAGACATAAAATCACCCTGGGGAGGGTGCTACATGGCCTTCCTTCAGCATTAAGTCTTGCCGGGCCCCAGGGGTTGGGATCCCTGGGCCAAAATCATCACGGGAAGAGCGCAGAGCGTCCCCCTCCCCTTCTGTAAAGACCAAATGATCCTTCCTTCCTGAGCTTGATAGAGGCAAAGCAAATGTGTTTTCTCCGCTTTTCCACATCAAAAACAATCTAAAATCCTTCTTGGAGGTGAATGCATTGTGAATCTTTTGGAGCACAATCCTTAGTCACTGGACGAGTGGGTTCTTTCTTGGCATCTCCTGGTGAGAGCAGAGTCCATGGTTCTCCTTTTAAATTACTACGAGTATGCAAATGGGCCAAATCACATGAAAGCCTTACCCATTTGGCACTGCCCCGTCCACCTTAGTAGTATGCAAAGGTCTTCCTGTCTTCTGCCAGTATGATGGGAAGCTTACCAAAAGGCCCCCAGCGTGTTTCCCCTAATGTTGGTGATGCCTACTTGATGCTGAAGAATATGGGGATATCTCCACCAAACAAAGAAGCACTTACTTTATATAGTTAAGAGCGAATACCCTTGTTTAATGGAGATTCCCTCTTTGCAGTCTCATCATCTTCTCTATAGGAGAATTCATGTTATCACAGATTTCAGAAAGTAACAATCACATTGCTGAAATTAACCCCTTAAGTGCGGGGCAAATTCACCTGCAGTGCAGGAGAATTAATGAGCGGGCGGGTCTTCGACGTCCAACTCACTTGCGCCACGCCAGGGAGGTAGTGCTTGCGTCGGCCGACGCAAGCACCGAAAGGGTTAAACATACAGAGGGTCACTGGAAATATTTCCTCCTGGTCTATTACACAGCTGTAGTGTAGAATATGCACTCGATATTTGCCTGACTTAGCACTTATAAATGAACCAGTAGAAGGTACTCCAGTTGGGTAGACATTTTGTGGAAAATTTTGGAAGTTTGTTGGATAAAAGGTCAGGTACGGCTCTGTTCTGGCCCAGTCACTCACACAGCTACTGACACCCCCACATACACTAGAATACCCACTGACACACCCATTCTGCCACTCTCACCTCCACTCACAGATCCACACAGCTACTCACACAACCACCCACACACATACAGTCACTCAAACACCCACTCCAACAACCACTCACTGACCCATACAACCACTCACACGCCCACTCACAGATGCACATACCACTCACACACCCCCTCCAAGACCCATACAACCACTCACATACTCATACAACCACTCACACACCCACCCACAGATCCATACACCCACTCACATAACCAGTCTTTTGAGATGTCATCAGTGATGTCACTGACCATGTCATGAGTGACATCAATCAGTAGCAGCTCCCTCCCCACCCCAGCGCCTTGAGACCCTCACAGGAGTGTAGTGCGCTTTATAAATACAATGATTGATTGATTGTTATGTGAGGTCATACGCAGTAACTGAGGGGGTGCACGTTATAGTTTGCTCAGATGACTATAACTGCTGAATTTCAATGTCTTTATATGAGTGAAATTTGAGCCTAACTCTAATTTCCCTGTAGCCTTTGTTTTTTCAGTGAATTTCTAAGGTTTTTTAAATTTTCTTTGCTAACTATAACGTCCTTGCAAACTTTGTTTTTTCAGTGAAATATATATATATATATATATATTCACTGAAAAAAACCATAGGTTATAGACCATATATAGTTAGGAATTCGCATTTACAAAACCTTATTTTACTCACACAAAACCATTGAAATTCCATATATAGTTAGTTGCACTAACTATATATTGCGCACCCGCAATCCACTGCTGATGATGTCACATATTACATCATTCATGACATGGTCAGTGACATCACTGATGACATCACTGATGACATCTCAAATGACATCACTGATGACATCACTGATGACAACATCCAGTGACTGTATGTTTCTATAAAGTTAAAATATGTCTTACATATTGAAGAATGAGTGGATGTATAAGTGTCTGGATGAAGGATTTAGTAGGTGCATGACTGACTGTATGAGTGAGTGATTAAATGTGTCTCACTGAGTGCATGGGTTAGTGACTAAACTGTCTTAATTTGTGCATCATTATGTCTGTTGTTCTGTAAACTGTTGCATGTGTTGATAAGTAGCTATATGAGTAACTATATGGGTTATTGATTGGTTGCCCAAGTATTTGTATGGGAGACTGAGTGTGTGTGTGGGTGGCTGGGAGGTGTATGACTCTGTGCATAGATGTGTGAGCAGTTGATTCACTAGATGTATGGTTTCAAAAGTGCATGTGGAAACAGCTGTATGGGTGGTTGACTGTGTGCATGAGTGTATTGGTGAGTGAATGGATATCTCAGTGCTACATGTCAAAGTAAGTACATATGTAAAACACAGTACATGTGAGAGTTGACATATATAAATAACTGTGCATAAGAGCCAGTGAATGTGTGAGTGGCTGTATGGATCATTGTGAACTTGTATCAGGGATTGTATAAGAGAGTAAATATGTGTTAGTATATGTTTGAATAAGTAAAGTTTGTATAACTGTATAGTTGAGGAAATGGAGGTGTGATTGATTCTTTGCATGACTGACTAGGTGTGTGAGTAACTCCATGGATGAGTGACAGTCTGTGAGTGTCTGTTTACACTGATTGTATCTAAGGTTATATTAGAGTCTGAAGAGGTTCATCGTATTATCACATGAATGATATCATCAGTGATGTGATCAGTAATGTCAAATGAGATGTCATCAGTGATGTCATTTGAGATGTCATCAGTGATGTCATTTGAGATGTCATCAGTGATGTCATCAGTGATGTCACTGACCATGTCATGAATGATGTAATATGTGACATCATCAGCAGTGGATTGCGGGTGCGCGATATATAGTTAGTGCAACTAACTATATATGGAATTTCAATGGTTTTGTGTGAGTAAAATAAGGTTTTGTAAATGCGAATTCCTAACTATATATGGTCTATAACCTATGGTTTTTTCAGTGAATTTTCAAGGTTTTGTAAATGCTAATTCCTAACTATATATGGTCTATAACCTATGGTTTTTTCAGTGAATTTTCAAGGTTTTGTAAATGCTAATTCCTAACTATATATGGTCTATAGCCTATGGTTTTTTCAGTGAATATATATATATATACATACATATATAAACATATATCATCTGTATATCTATATAAATACAAACATAAATGCATGCATACATATACTTATAGGCATACAGATGCATGTTATTTACATGAAAGTTGAAAAAACACTAATAAAAGCAAAGCTACAAAGCCACCTCATTACAAACAGAATGGCTTTAACTTAAACGAGGGCGAGATCTATTGCATTTTCAATGCTTGTTTACTTTGGTTCCATCAAGAAGGCATTCAGATGTGTCACACATTTGCCATAAATTCTGAATGTTAGCACTCTAGTTGCACATTAGATCACTGTAGTAAAGCTACTGCTCACCAGGGACGTCTGCTGCTGGTATTCAAAGTGCATGTTTCAGTCTGCATGTCAGAATTTTTTTAATGAAATAGAAGAGGATTTGAGAAGTCACTCAAAATGATCCCTAATTTTTCTTTCTGAAGCACTAATCATACTTTCTATGGCAAAATTAACCCCCTCATGTTGTTCCTTTTTAAATTGAGTGTTTTCAGACTTACCACTTCATTCCAATCAAGATGGCTTCTGGTGTGCCATACTTTTTGTCATAAGTAAGACTGTTAGCGCTCTAGTTGTTCTTTAGAACACTCTGGGACATTCTGTCATTGGGATATACTTGGGGTGCATCTGGGTGATATTTGGGCTACATTTAGGCTCTTTTGTCTCTGGTGGCCATCTTGGGAGACTGTATGTCAGAATTTTTTAATGAAATTGAAGAGGGTTTGAGAAGTCACTCAAAATGTGCCCTAATTTTTCTTTCTGCAGCACTAATCATAATTCATATGGCAAAATATACCCCCTCATTTTGTTCCTTTTTAAATTAAATGTTTTAAGAGTTACCACTTTATTCCAATCAAGATGGCTTCAGGTGTGCCATACCTTTGTAATAAGTAGGACTGTTAGCGCTCTAGTTGTTCTTTAGAACACTCTGGGACATTCTGTCATTGGGCTATACTTGGGCTACATCTGGGTGATATTTGGGCTACATTTGGGCTCTTTTGTCTCTGGTGGCCATTTTGGGAGACTGCATGTCAGAATTTTTTAATGAAAAAGAAGAGGATTTGAAAAGTCACTCAAAATGTGCCCTAATTTTTCTTTCTGCAGCACTAATAATACCTTCTATTGCATAATATACCCCCTCATTTTGTTCCTTTTTAAAATAAATGTTTTAAGAGTTACCACTTTATTCCCATCACGATGGCTCCAGGTGTGCTATACCTTTGTAATAAGTAGGACTGTTAGCGCTCTAGTTGTTCTTTAGAACACTCTGGGACATTCTGTCATTGGGCTATACTTGGGCTACATCTGGGTGATATTTGGGCTACATTTGGGCTCTTTTGTCTCTGGTGGCCATTTTGGGAGACTGCATGTCAGAATGTTTTAATGAAATAGAAAAGGATTTGAGAAGTCACTCAAAATGTGCCCTAATTTTTCATTCTGCAGCACTAATAATACCTTCTATTGCATAATATACCCCCTCATTTTGTTCCTTTTTAAATTAAATGTTTTAAGAGTTACCACTTTATTCCCATCACGATGGCTCCAGGTGTGCTATACCTTTGTAATAAGTAGGACTGTTAGCGCTCTAGTTGTTCTTTAGAACACTCTGGGACATTCTGTCATTGGGCTATACTTGGGCTACATCTGGGTGATATTTGGGCTACATTTGGGCTCTTTTGTCTCTGGTGGCCATTTTGGGAGACTGCATGTCAGAATGTTTTAATGAAATAGAAAAGGATTTGAGAAGTCACTCAAAATGTGCCCTAATTTTTCATTCTGCAGCACTAATCATACTTTCTATGGCAAAATATACCCCTCATTTTGTTTCTTTTTAAATTAAATGTTTTAAGAGTTACCACTTTATTCCAATCAAGATGGCTTCAGGTGTGCCATACCTTTGTAATAAGTAGGACTGTTAGCGCTCTAGTTGTTCTTTAGAACACTCTGGGACATTCTGTCATTGGGCTATACTTGGGCTACATCTGGGTGATATTTGGGCTACATTTGGGCTCTTTTGTCTCTGGTGGCCATTTTGGGAGACTGCATGTCAGAATGTTTTAATGAAATAGAAAAGGATTTGAGAAGTCACTCAAAATGCACCCTAATTTTTCATTCTGCAGCACTAATCATACTTTCTATGGCAAAATATACCCCCTCATGTTGTTTCTTTTTAAATTAAATGTTTTAAGAGTTACCACTTTATTCCAATCAAGATGGCTTCAGGTGTGCCATACCTTTGTAATAAGTAGGACTGTTAGCGCTCTAGTTGTTCTTTAGAACACTCTAGGAGGCTGCAGTAGAACACAAAGGAATCAACTGACAGTCTCTGTCCTTGTTGGATGTACATGTTTTACTGAGAATGTCAGACTTCATTTTCACATGACTGAGAAAGATAATGTGAATTTACAGAAAATATGCTTTCAGTTTAGCTTATAGATCCCCTTCCAAACCTCTGTGGGAAAATCATGAGATATTAGTTTTCTTTCAAACAATATTCATGATATCATAGCAGAAGGTTTTTTCACATGGTAAAATCACCTTAGAACCCACCACAATTCCTAAAACGAGTATGGTACCATCAACAAATGATTTATAATGTAACTAAAGTCCTAAAACCCTCTATTAACTACAATGCTTTTTAATGAGGTGCTATCATGTATATTGGTCCCAAGATGGCTGCCAACACTTCTTGGATGAAGTGCTGACAGCCAATCAGATCAGATGTGTGGTTAGGCTCCGCCCAGATATATATCTTTTTTTGAACCTAAATTACTCAAAATCCACTGAAGCACATATATTGAGACCTAGCAAAGGCACATCGGGCTAACAGTCCCTACAATTTTGCCAAGTTTCGTGCAAATCCATTCAGCCGTTCGAGCTAAAAGTGAGGCCAACCGCCCTATGGAAATTAACATGGGAAAAACGCGTTTTGGGACCCCCCTTTTTTCTCGGCCCCCCCTTGATGAAACCCCCCCAAATTGTCAGGGGCTGCTCAGAAACAAAATGTTCCATTTTCCTGAAAATTTCAGCCAATTCCGTCCACAAACGCCAAAGTTATTAGACATAGAATTTTCAAAAATCCCATAGAGAAAAAATCCTAACTATATATACCTACTGGCGACCGCCAGTAGGTAATATATATATATATATATATATATATATATATATATATATATATATATATATATATATATATATATATATATATATATATATTGCAGCGACTCCTCTGCCAGCCGGCGTTTGCGATACAGCAAAAACAGGAGCACGGACCGCAATTCAGTGCACAGAATCAGTTTATTAGATTGTGCTCAGTCAGCCATTAGGCGTTTCAGCACCAGAGTGCCTTGATCACATGACGGCGGAGTCCTGTCTGATATATATATATATATATATATCAGACAGGATTTAGCCAAAACTAAGCGCGGTCTTAGCCCATCATAATATGGCTGGCGCCATATGAACCCTTTTCCGCCCCGGTCGCAAAGCCACCTGGGAGGAAAAGCGGCGGACAGTGTTTCCGTCCGCCGCGTTCCCCCCGTCATAGTAATTTGGCGGGGGGAAATAGGTGGCGGGCGGACAGGGATGTCAGGCGGATCGCCACCGCCCGCATGGCGTTGGCGATCTGCCCGACATCCTAATGGGCCCCTTAGTATGAGTTACTATCTATATGAATATAGGATATGTGCTGGTGTGTAATGTTGATGTAGGTGTATAAGTATATTTAATAGTGCTCTATTGATCTTTGTTAGCATGTATGAGTGAATCTATAGGTAAGTGTTTAGATGTATGTGTAGATCGAGGAATCAGTGAGTGGGTTTTTAGAAACTTGTATTGGTGTGTCAATGGTTTCAAATATGGTACTTCATATTTTATAATGAGTGTTGAAAGGTTATGCTACTGTATGTTGAGGTGTATCAATTTCTCACATGGATGATGTGTCATCAGTAATGTAATTTGCGATGTCATAAGTGATGTCATCAGTGATATCACTGACCATGTCATGAATGATGTAATATTTAACATCATCAGCAGTGGATTGCGGGCGCGCGAGTTATAGTTGGTACAACTAACTATAACAGGGGAATTTCAATGGTTTTGTAAGAGTGAAATGTCCAACTAACTATAACACCCCTGAAACATGTGAATTTTTCAGTTAATTTCTGAGGTTTTTTAAATGCTTATTCCTAACTATAACATGTCTGAAAACTATGGTTTTTTCAGTAAATCTCAAAGGTTTTTTAAATGCTAATTCCTAACTATAACATGTCTGAAACCTATGGTTTTTTCAGTGAATTTTAAAGGTTTTGTAAATTACAATTTTTAAATATATTTATTATTATATTTATTTTTATGATACTGATTTACATTTTTTTTTAACTATTTATTTTTTGGATATTTTATTTTTTAAATTAATTTACATTGTGTGGCCCCCCTTCCTTTTACTTTTTTGGGGCCCGGGGGCCTGACCCGCAAATCGGAATGTATTCATTCTTTTTTTAATAGGACAGGGATTCCTATGGAAAGAAATATAAGTTGCTTGTAAGTATGCTTAGAACTACTTTTCAGGGTCAGTGCTGGGCTAGAAGATGCAGCACTGGGTTCTCTCCTGATAACAGGTGAGTATATTGGAATTTGTTGTTCGGATGATTTTAGGTGAATATTTTAAAGTTCCAAAACTACAACTTAGAAGAATTTCTAAGTGAAACCAGTCAATATTAGCCTATGAAAGGAAATTCACTTAGCAGGTAAATAGTGTTATTGTTACCTTTTCTTACTCAATGGTGCATCCTGCATCCAGCACTGCTGCATCTCCTCTAAACAGTTGAAAGAATACAAATTGCCAGAGATGCGCGGAAGCCCACATCTTTTCTTTCTTTTTTTTTAAATATCACTAGAATGTGTGGATAATACGCGCACCACGCAATTTTATCAAGAGCAAACCTAGAAGATCAGGGTGTGTCTACCCTCCCCCTTTTCACGTTTGAAACACACATTTCACACGGTTCTTCAGCCTAACTTGTACTGAGGCATAAAATGGCTGCCAGGAGTTCTAGTTTGGAATGTTGACAACCACTTGACAGTCAATTAGCCTTCAGCGCGTGATCGGAAGGGTGGGCTTATGGTACGATGGCAATAAGCGGAGTATCCGTATTCAAGTTTTTTTATGGGAAGGGGGCCGCGTGGCCCCCCTCCCGTGGCCAATTCCGGGCACCGGGGTCCCCAGCCCCCGGGGCATGGTTAAATATATATTATTATTTTATGGAGGAGGGCTGCATAGCCCCCCTCATCAAGCCACTTCAAGGCCCCGGGGATCCCATTCCCTGGGGACGGCCTTTTTCTTTTATTTATTTTGGCCGTCACCGTTGGGGACCGTAGTCGGGGCTTCAATTCCCCCACTGTCCCGCCAGCTCCCCGCCTCCTGCGGGAGCCAGTGTTCTATTGACATCCAAACTCAGCGTCGGATTAGTAACGCGAGCAATGCTGGGGGGGCCGATGTCCCGTTCCAGCTGTGGGCTGCTTTTTTCAGCAGCCTTGGGACAATTTGGCGGTTTCTGCATAATTCGGATGCCGCCAGCGGCCCAGTGGGTGCCTGAGTGGTCTTTCTGGAGGCAGATGAGCCTCAATTACTTCTCTTTTATCAATGGGAAGAGGTGTCATTCCCTTTCTCTCGCTGGGGCCGGCCCAGTAACATATGTTTATTGAGTGGGGCAGAGAGCCTGACCAATAGCGGCCTCACTTGTATACAGGCGCGTTTTACCAGTGCAAGCTAATCCGTGCATTTTTCTTAACCCCCTTTGTTTTTTAGAAAACTTCGCTGAAGCAGTGTTGTGCAAAGGCAATATGCAAATGTGGGCCACTTTTTTTTATCGTGCCCCGGATGGTTTTTAATCCCAATCCAACCCTGTCCGAACTCCATCTGTGTATGTACCCCCTAGGAGTTGCCTTCACTTTGCGCATGCAAGTTTGTGTTAGAGCATGCGTGTTAATGTTATGCATGCGAACAATACGTCCCACCGTCTGGCTATGTACCCCTAAAGTATTTCATTTTATTTGCGCATGCTCAATTACAACATGCCCAATCACAGCTCTCACACCCAGTGACATGATGCTCAACCAATCATCCTTCTGCAAAGCATTCATAACCTGCCAACTTTTCCTATTCCGCAGTCACAGCCATTGATAGTGTCCGTATCCACTTCTTTGTGGGTGAGCATTTTTTTTTAAGAGTAATTAAATTAATTAATCTGAACAATCTTTAAATACCGCGTAAAAGCACATTTTTTCGATTTGACAATGTTGTTTTTAAGCACGCTTTCCGGCTTTTTTATATCGTTAAAGTTGACTTCGTTACTTTTGTTCTGGGCAAATCACTTAATCCTGCCACGTTTCTTTAATTTGGCAAGCGACACGTGGCCGTTCCCGCACCAGTGTGCTACGTGCTGTTCAAGTTAATTCGATGTAGTTTTTCTCGTGTAAGTAGTGCGTCACGTGCCTCATTCATTGCAAAAGTAATGTTTTCGGCAATGCTGTATTTTAGAACGGTTTCCAGCTCTTATACCTCCAATATCTTGCCTTGGTAGGCGATGTTCATGGACAAATCACTTAATCCTGCCGTCTTTTATTTTTTAAACTAGTGCGCCACGTGCTACTTCCTCCCCATGCACTGCACATGTAATCGATTGGCCAATGTTGTATTTTAGCTATCTCTCCAAGTTTTCAATAACCTTAAACTTGATTTGTCCCCTGTTCTATCTCATTATACAGATATCTGAACCATGGAACGTACTGTATGCCACAAGCTGTTTATTCCTGCCCAAGCACTATACCAGATGGTGATCAACCACTCCACATACCAGATCCACTGACTGCTCTCCATATACTATCAGCCAAAAATTGCAATGGATATAATTTCATAATAGAAAAGCATTCTGAGATCAGTATTTGTGAATTTCATGTGTTTGCAGACAGATAACTGTGCTGCCAATTTTATTGGCCAAATATGTCATTTTAAATTGAACAATGTGAGTTATAATGTTTCTTGCTTCTACAAATATTTTTATAAAAATATAAATCTCCATTGTGATAGTCTTATAGACGTTTCTGAAACACATATGTTTCTCATTTAAATATTCATTATACATTTTCAGCCTGCACTTCAAATACAAAGTGAAAATGTTGTTTTGAATTTTTTTATTTGAAGACGTGTCTTTCAATTTTTCTTGATGTTTATTTCTCAATTTCTAGATTATGGAAGTCCAAAAAGGGTTCTACCAGATCAACGCCAGGAGTTTGTAAATGAAGTGAGTGACCAATCTCGGCCTAACATTTGTATAATGCAATGCTATTTCCTTTTTTGCTTGCCAAATATAACCTCTGATGATTGCTTTTCAACCCCAATCCTATTGAGAACAAATCTTTTTATGTACATTAAAATTAATCTTGGACATATGTACAATATATACATTTTTAACTATTTTTTCAGTTTGCAGAATGCTACATAAATCAGCAACAAATTGCTGAGGTTGAAGAAAGTATATCCTCCTGTTCCAGCTGATTACACTGTTGTCTCAAATATGGCATGAACTAGTTGTTTGAAGCCATAGAAATTCACACATTTTTAACGGATAACTTTAAAGTAAATACTCTCAATATGACTAGTCGACGAAGTTAAAAAGTAGCAGATATAAGTACTTGAGGGGTTTTTGGTGGCAGATAATGTCCAATTCACACTTGTACGGATGGGTCTGATACAGGGTGCATCTCTGTATAACTAATGGATGATTAGGTATTAGGATGGCATACAAAGCTCCCAACCTTCTTACTTTTTCTCTTAAAGGGTTCCAAATTGGGGATGAATATAGGGCTGTGCAGTAGAGGTTGACTGTGTTGCTCCACTGGTACTTGGGCCTTCTCATGAAGTAGGAAGAGCCTCTCTCAATCTCCTTAACTCTTCCCTTGAAAAGTTGACCGGATTCTTAGTCTACAAGTCCTTCCGCATACTTGCAGTTCCACACCAGTACTCTTTATTATGGTCTCCTCTTGAAAGCAGTCTTGCATGTTCGGCAAGTAACTAACCAAAGCGAAGTTCAAATTGTGAACTCTGTTGGCCGCAGAGTTTACACAAGGTAAGCAGAGCGGCCTAGATATACAATACCTCCAAATAAATGCATTAGAAATAAAAGAGCTTATTTACAAACCCCTTGTACCACTTTTGCAACACTTTCAACACGAGAAAAGCAACACAAAAGTGGTACAAGAGTTTTGTAAATAAGCCCTAAAAAATATTGTCCTGCAAGAGGACTTCATCTCCCACCTAATTCTGTCTCACCTCTGAATCCTGTTCATCTGTAATATAAATATGATGCAGTAGGCACTTCTTAACAGACACCGTTTGAATGCAAGCCTATAACATAAGTGAAATCTATCAGGTACACTGCACACATTAACAAAATAGTAAATATCGTCAAGTGTTACTTTGACTTATAATGTTTGACCTCATTTACTCACATCTATCTAATTGTAAACACTAGGGGGCCGATTCCGATCCGGTAAAATTACCGTCCGTACAAATCGCATCCGGAGCTGTCTCCGTACGACTCGTACACACGCCGTATGACCCTACGATCTGGACCGGGGTATCAGGTCGCGAGTCATACGTTCCACGTCAGGTAAGGGCGATTTGTACGGAAAAGCGCACAATCACATACACACCGTACGGCGCGTACCCCCCATGATCGCAGGGTTACAGCGCGTACCCCTGCGATCATGGGGGGTACGTGCCGTACACCCAGCGATCATGGGGTACGCACCGTACGCTGGGTCTACGGCACGTACCCCATGTTCGCTGGGTGTACGGCGCATACCCCCCATGATCGCAGGGTTAGGCACCGTACCCCTCCGATCATGGGGGGTACGCGCCGTACCCGGGGGGGACGTTCCGTACCTGTTTCGTCGCAACTCTGCTTTTACGGCTGTTTTCAGCTCCCGTAGAAAAAGGGTCATATGGTGCGTACCCGACACGTATCGTACTTGCTGGCTCGTATAAACCAGCCCTGAACCGTACAGATGTCGCGTACAGCGGGTTCCGAGTGAGACTCGTACGGAGAATAGAGCCGTACGGTCTCTGTACCATTCGTACGGAGTCCAGCGCCTGGTACGAATCGTACTTCGTTGTACGTACGGGGGACATTGCAGGGTGCGATTCGTATGGGAAAAACGCTCCGAACCGCTATTCAGAGCGCTCTTTACCGGATCAGAATCGGTCTCTAATTTTCTTTTTTGTTTTGCAAATTTACTACAGTACTTCTATGGGAGTCCATATAATATGTTGTTTGTTATATTGTTTTGTGTAAGTTATGGTTCTAGTTATTTATAGTATTGTTATCATTTAGTAATATTTCCAGTTAGTTATTGTTTTAATAAAAGTTCATTTAAAAAGTGCATACGTCTTTTTTTTTGTGGGGGTAGCAGTCCTCAAGAGAAATGATATTTATAATTTGAAGTATAATTCTGAGGCTAACTCTTCAACAGATCTCTACCAGAGTGTATAGCTACAACTTACGGTTTCAATTCAAAAGTTTTAAAAGTACAATGCCATTAGCAACTTATACCTTGATTATGATGGTGGACGGACCGACGTCCGGCCGCCACCCGAGGTGGAAGGACCGTCCGCAGGGGCAGCGGTGTTCCCTCCATACCATTTAGGATGTGACCGCCACCCTGGCGGTCACATCCCGTATCGTTAACATTGCGGCGGGTGCTGCTTGAAGCACAACCCGCCGCAAGGTTACAAATGCATGCTTTGCATTTTGCATGCACAAAGCGGCAGGCACGGCGCGGTGCCTGCGCTTTGTGCATGCAAATGCAGGGGGGTACCATAGGCACCCCCCATGTGCACCCCCACCCCCCCTTCACCCTGGGGACCTGCAAGGAGCCCCCAGAAGCAAAAGTCCACATGCTTTTCCATGGCAGAAAAGCCGCAGCGGAAAAGCATGTTTTCACACACATCCTAATTTGGCTGACGGTGTCTTGCAGACACAGCCACCAAATTGCGGACAACACCCCGTGGATCAGCGGCGGACGGGCCTGCCATCCGCCGCTGTTCCCACCACCATCATAATCTGGCGGTGGGTGTTTTCTCTGACCGGGGCGGAGAATCCGCATCTTCCTGGCCTGCAGAGGCTTCCACCGGCCTGGAGGATGCGGATTCACCGCAATCATATTCGTCCCCTTAGTGTGGTGAACTTCTAACCTCTGTGCTCACATAAGTGTTCCATGAACTGTTGCTATGGTAACAGGCAGAAAGCTGTTAGGGGGTACGGTTAAAAGTTACTGGCTGTACAGAAACCGTTATATTTACCCTTGATCCTCTACATGACAGAAAGGAAAGCAAAGTAAAACAAAACACTGTGTACCAGATTTACAAACCCCTTGCACCACTTTTGCATCCAACCCCCACTACAAAATTACAAGTATGTGGGCCTCAACGACCCCCCTCAAGCTCCGGGAATCACCACCCCCAGGAATTTGTGTATTATGGGAGGCAGACTGCGTGGCCCTCCTCCTGGTGCCCTCGAGGGCCCTGGAAACTACAACGACTGGCTCCTGCAGTGTCCCGGGGTGCCAAATGTATGACACTACAACGAATGCTTTTACAGCACATACCATTACAACGCATTTTTTACAACGCAAATACCATTACAACTAAAGTTTCTACAAAGCATACCATAACAACGCAAAGTAATTTAATTTATTAAAATGTACCATTAGAACGAAAAACAATACAACGCATACCATTACAACACAAAAATTATTATTATTTATTAAAAAAATTAGTAAAATACCTCCTGGCACGGGATACAGGAAAATTGGGGGTTTTGAGTGGGGAAGTGTTTTAAAATGTGGAAAGCAACTAAATACATATTTTCAATGTTTCGCGTTTTTTTACAAAATGAATACTCGGGTATTAAAAAAAAATACTCGTATTTTAATAGATTTAAAAATATTGTAAATTAACACCTGTGACGGGATGAAGGGAAAATAGGGGTTTTGGGTGGGGAAGTGTATTAAAATGTGGAAAGCAACTGAATACATATTTTTAATGTTTCGCGTTTTTTAACAAAATTAATACTCAGGTATTAAACTAAAATACTCATATATTAATAGAGTTAAAAATTTTGTTAATTAACACCTGTGATTGGATGCAGGGAAAAATGGGGTTTTGGGTGGGGAAGTGTATTAAAATGAGATAAAAACTGAACACACATTTCTAAATAAACGAGCATCTTAACAAAATTAATACTCGTGTATTACAATTAATACTCGAGTAATAATTGAGTAACAAATATTATTAACATTATAAATATAACAATGTTTTCAATCCAATAAACAAAAAAGCAACATAAATTAAATGAATGTCTGACATAATATCGACAGACAGAATATTGAAATACAAAAATATCGGCACAAAAATATCGACATCAAAAATATCGGAATCATATCTTCATAAAGGTAAGTACAAAAATATCGAAAAAATAATATCGTAGTACAAAAATATTGGAATTAAAAATATCGTTTTTTTAAATGTATTAATAATAATGTAAAAATAATTGTAAAATACATATAATTTTACAAATATTAAATAAAAATATTAAAACAAAATTAAAACTAATACATATACATTTAAAATAAATAAAACACTTAATAATTTAATGTAATATTATTTTTTTTAATGTTATTTAATTGATTTGATGTAATTTTTTTTGTTTTTACCCTGTACGCCTGTACCCCAAAAACCCAAAACTGACCCTGAACCCTAAAAATATCCCTGTATCTCAAAAACCCCAAACTGACCCTGAACCCTAAAAATACCCCTTTACCCAAAAACTGAAAACTGACCCTGAACCCTAAAAATACCCCTTTACCCAAAAACTGAAAACTGACCCTGAACCCTAAAAATACCCCTTTACCCAAGAACTGAAAACTGACCCTTATCCCTAAACATACCCCTTTACCCAAAAACTGAAAACTGACCCTGAACCCTAAAAATACCCCTTTACCCAAAAACTGAAAACTGACCCTGAACCCTAATACCCCTTTACCCAAGAACTGAAAACTGACCCTGAACCCTAAACATACCCCTTTACCCAAAAACTGAAAACTGACCCTGAACCCTAAAAATACCCCTTTACCCAAAAACTGAAAACTGACCCAGAACCCTAAAAATACCCCTTTAACCAAGAACTGAAAACTGACCCTGAACCCTAAAAATACCCCTTTACCCAAAAACTGAAAACTGACCCTGAACCCTAAAAATACTCCTTTACCCAAAATTAATTAATATTATTTAATTACCAATTAATTATTAATTAACAATAATAATAAAGTAAATATATTAGCACATTAGCTGTAATTAATTTAATTTAATAATTAATATTATTTGTCCCAATTAATTAATTAAGAATAACAAAAAAGTATATATAAAAAAAATTACTATAATTAATGTAATTAACTAATTAATATTAATTAATTACCAACTAATTAATAATTGAAAATATGTACAAAATTATATTAAATAATTAACTAATTAATATAAAATAATTACCAATTAATTATTAATTAAAATATGTACAAACATATATTAATTAATTAATTATTATTAAATTACTTCCCACCCTATTCCCTATAAACCCATAACCCGCTACAGAACATATTTATCAATTAATCAATTAATTAAAAATAATTAAAAATTAATTCTCAATTAATTAATTAATCATTCCTACTAATTAATAATTAATTTAACATAATTAAATTACTTCCCACCCTATTCCCCTATAAACCCACAACCCGCTACAGTAGTAAAAGACAATATTTAATTAAATTACATTTAAAAAAAATAATAAAACATAATAAATACAATATAATATACACTAAATTTATTTAAAAATTGATATTAGTTACATCGAAGTTATTTATTTCGATATTATTGACATCGATATTTAAAACTTCGATATTACTGATATCATACTAATATCGATATTAAGACTGTCGATATTACTTACCTTTGATATTTTGTCCCATCGATATTTAAACTTCGATATTATTGTATATCGAAATTTAAAACTCGATATTTTGTCTGTGTACCAAATTAAATACATTCACCCAAGTAATCCGGAATAGACTTTCTAACACATAAACAGAGCGGCCATCTTAAAACCAGAGGTAAAAACAAGTCCTACGACAGTTTTCATGACCCAAACCCCAAGCACATGAAAATGGAGGAGTAAACACGATTAAAACGATAAAACACTACGTTTTAAAGATTTAATTTAAATTATAAGTTCTCAATCAAACAAATCAGAAAAAAAACATTTAATAATGGTACTTTTCTTAAAATTTATGGCAACACCCACAAAAACATATAAATACTAGTAAGACACCATTTTGAAGCCAGTAGTTAACTGACTACCAGTGAGAGCAGACGGATTTACCTGACACTCCTACGTTTAAAGAGCCAAAAAAAGTCCACAAAATGTAATCTTCAAGTCTTGCAAATTCAAGTAAGTATAACTCATGGTAAATAAATAGAGAGATAGATTTTAAATAATTTTGCAGTATTTTAAAAAAAATAATTCATTACATCTTTCAGTTTTCAACACACTTGAAAATCGATTCAAAGACAGAGAAAATACAGATGTTCATTAAACGATATTAGTTGTAAGTACATTTTTTACATTTGATGTAATATATTTTGCAAATTATTTCGGAGTGAACAATTTTAAATAAATCATAGATAACACAAATATGTACCTCGTTTGTATTTTTGCTTTAAAGTCAAATTAAAATGCTGTTATGAAATAACAAGAAAAAACTGAAGCAAATGTAATAATTTCAAAAACACGAAAAAACATTTAGTAAGCTAAACATTTTTAAATTTACAATTTTTCAGCTTACTAAATCGATTTAAGTGAAGAAAAAACTTTTATTTCCAAAAAGAAAGAACAAAGGACACGAACAAATTCAGCATACTGCTTTTTAAAAGGTAAAAAAATAAACTTTGATGCAGTAAAATTTCAAATAAATGTTTTCACGAAACAAATTGTAAAGTATGCCAAACTGTATTTAAAGCTGCTTAAAAATGATAAAAATGACATGCATTTTTAAAAGACATTTAAAAACCTCGGAAACTCAATGTTATAACGATAGTCTTTTTTCACCAAATACAAAGATGTTAAATGAATTGAAATAAATCAGTTGTTTATGCCCTACATCCCACAACAGATAAATTCAAAGATAAAGAAACTTCTAAAGGAGAAACCAAAAAGCAGCTGAAGATCATCCTCTTCAAGAAAGAGAAACCATCCACAAAACTAGCAAATTAAACTAAAGGTACATTTTATTGCAAAATGTACAAAATAATCAATTAACCAGATTTAATTCCTCATACAGTGACCTCTCCAAAAAAAAGCACACAAAACTAAGAATATTTTTTTTAAAAACAAACAGCTGAACAAAAACAAACAACCTCAAGCCTCGAAGCAAATCAAGAAAGTTCTTCATCCAAGAAACGAAACAAGATATAATAAGGTAACAAAGACTAATTATTATTATACAACACACTGTAAAGTGACAAATTACAAACCAAGGGGCCGATTAGGATGGCGGATGGAAAGCGTCCTGACCGCCAGTGTCACGGGAAATGACCGTCCGACCGCACCGTGGGGAAACCGGTGGTGCAATTAGGATTCCCCTCCAGCAAAACCCGACCGCGGCGGACGGATGCCACCAAAGACCGCCGACTGCGGACGGAACCATAGAAAACCCGTCCTCAGCGGAGGGATGTCACCAAAGACCACCGACCGCGGTGGGAACCATAGAGAAAACCGACCGCCGCGGACAGAGTGGCCGCGGTAACAGGCCCAACCGCCGACAGTGCAGCGGAGTGACCGGCCGCATGTTTAGGATAACACCGGCAGGGCAACGTAAAGAATCACCCTTAACGACCGTTGCGGAAAATAACATCGACAAATGTAAGTATCAGCGGAAGGGCCAAAGCTAATACCCCGCGGCGGTCAGACCGCAGAAAAAATGGAGGCTGCAAGGTACCATGCAATCCAGCAAATTAGGACCCAAACCTACCATGAACACACCCCTCCCCCAATAACCCACATCAAAAACACACCCCCATGGTGGAACACCTGACAGGGAAGGGTCCACACCCACAACATACCTGACTGCAAGATACCATTGGGACACAGTTACAAAGACGAAAATAAAAGAAGCCCCTCCCATCCCCACAATCCTTTGCATCACAGCAGAACTGAGAGGAAGAGGCATACAGCAGAGCACAGCACCACATACACCAATAGCCACACAACAACAGGCACATCAACACACACACCTCACCATCCACCACAACACCATCCCAACAAACCACACACCTGCACCCCCAACACCCTGCACAGCACATACCATGGGCCACAAGAAACAGCCTAAATTCACAGAGAGAGAGCTGAAAGTCATGGTGGATGAGATTATATGTGTAGAACCCAACCTGTTTGGAACCCTTGTACAACAGACCACACTGGCCAACAAAACCAAAATGTGGGAAAGGATAGTCACCAGAGTGAACGCATCAGGAACCATGCCACGCACCAAAAGAGACATTCAGAGTCGGTGGCACGACTTCAAGGCAAAGGTGAAGTCAATCAGAGCCAAGAACCGCCAAGTGTACTGGCGCCGGCAGTCCCATCCAGCCAATACCATACAGTGAATGGGAGGAGAAGGTGCTTGGAATACTGCACCCGGAGAGCCTGGAAGGAATATCTGAGGGAATGGAGGCTGGTAAGTACAACCTAATGACCACAACCACAATGCCAGGTACTGTCTTGCACAACTGCTAAGATACTCCGCCTAGGCCCCACACCATGCATGTGAAGCACACATTCATCCAAACGTGTGACTACCAGGGCCAAAATGCATTGGTTGAGAGGCCAGCACAACACCTCCCAACAGGCCCCCTTCACCCACAGCTCAGCAAGATGGAGTCCCACCATCATGTGCTGGCAATGCAACCCCTCCCACCGAACTAACAGGTAGCTAGCCATCTTCACAGGGAGGGGTGTACCTGGTTGAGAGGCCAGCACTACAACTCCCAACAGGCCCCCTTCACCCACAGCTCAGCAAGATGGAGTCCCTCCACCATGTGCTAGCAATGCAACCCCTCCCACCAAACTAACAGGTAGGTAGCCATCTACACAGGGAGGTTTGTATCTGGTTGAGGGGCCACCACAGTATGACACCTAGCCAATTGGCGTATGCCACCCTAACCTGTTATGATGCCCAGTACTGTGTACCACAACAATGTAATGAGTCCATCAGTCTTGTGCTGCATAACATGACATCCCAAACTAACAGGTAGGAGCCATCTTCACAGGGAGGGTTGTACCTGGTTGAGGGGCCAGCACTACAACTCCCAACAGGCTACCTTCACCCACAGCTCAGCAAGATGACGTCCCTCCACCATGTGCTAGCAATGCAACCCACCCATCAAACTAACAGGTAGGTAGCCATCTTCACAGGGAGGGGTGCACCTGGTTGAGGGGCCAGCACTACAACTCCCAACAAGCCCCCTTCACCCACAGCTCAGCATGATGGAGTCCCTCCACCATGGGCTAGCAATGCAACCCCTCCCACCAAACTAACAGGTAGGTAGCCATCTACACAGGGAGGTGTGTATCTGGTTGAGGGGCCACCACAGTATGACACCAACCCAAGTGGCGTATGCCACCCTAACCCGTTATGATGCCCAGTACTGTGTACCACAACAATGTAATGAGTCCGTCAGTCTTGTGCTGCATAACATGACATCCCAATTGTCACAACAACCAACCTGTGCAATACACATCAATGACTCTCTTTCCTTTGTACAACAGGTGATCATGAACTGACAGTAAATGTCAGCAACCGGCAACACCAGGCACCCCCCTCAGAGCATGGACTCTCCGGTGCAGATGACCTTGATGCCTCGGATGCTGTGGATGAAGCCGGTACACCAGAGTCGCCAGTGCCTTTAAGGTCCCAGGACATTGCTGTCACCACCACCTTGACCACAACAACAACAGTGGCCCCTGCCATCAGGACCTGTACTGCCACTACCACCACCACTGCAACAAGTCTTCCCTGTGCCACTCTCCCAGACCCATTGGACAATGAAACACCCTCCACATCCCAGGAGAGCAGGGAGAGTTTCCGGGCTAGGACCCAGGTGAGGCAACAGGTCCCGGACAGGAGGGCAGGTGCAAGGGCAGGTGGCCAGCAACACCCACCCAATTGTGGTGCTGAGGCCCTAGATGCCATCAACAGGGTTGTGAACGTATATGAGCGTGCACAGGCACCCCAAGACACACTGGAGCACCGGCAGCTGTTGAGGTCCATCGACAACAGGATGGCACAACCGATGGACATCATGGGGCAGCAAGCAGCGGCTCGGAGGGAGCAGCCTGCAGGCCATATACCACCTCCCCCTCCCCCAGTTGCCTGCAGGATGTCATTCCACAAACATCCCCTGAGGCCACAGAGATGGATGAGTCCCCCGAGCAAGCTGCCCCCACAGCAGCCCCCCTCCGGCCAAAATACAGAGGGGACGTCCGAGGAAACAGCCAGGGGAAACCAGTGGCAAAGGACCAGCCAGCCGCCAGACGAGGAGCCAGTGCTGACTTCACCATACCCTGAGCCTGTGATTCACTCTGCTGACTATCCTCCCATATACCGCCAGGCCATCGCATACATCTGTTGTACTGGGTTCCCACAACAATGTGGGTTCTACATGATGTTCTCATCCGTCATGACTTTCAACTTGCTGATCCCCACCCCCTCATCTTGTAAATATGCACTCCACCAACACTGCCACCATTGTGAATAAACACCCTTGAAACACTCATGTTGTGTGTACTCCATGTTTTAATCACAGGGTGTACAATGATGTAAACGTTACTATGTCCAAGGAGCAATGTCTGTCTGTACTCATAGTGAAAATGAAGCGACCTAGGGAGAACAATTGAACAACATACACATGTCAGGAGACTGCATCATAGCCTTCACACCACACCACACTTCACGGCTGTGCTATCTATCCACTCCACAATTTGCACCAGTCACAACATACCCATTCTTAAGCTGTGCATGACTACCATGTCCCACACACATTTGCATCCAGCACGGAGCCAACCACAGGCAGCAGTCACAATCCACATCCAGACATCATCACCAACCACCCCTCCCGCATACCATGTCAACACCGTACGTTGACACCCACCTTCAAGGGAAGTAGCGCTCAATGAGCTGACGTCTCTGGTCCACACCTTCCTCCTCTCCACTATCATCATCACTAGACACGGGCGGGATAGCATGCGGAGCCACTTGTTGGTCTGCAGGGTCCAGGATCAGGGGGATCCCCTTGCTCAGGGCCAGGTTGTGGAGCATGCAGCAGGCAAACAAAATTTTGCAGACCTTTGCGGTGAGTAAGGCAGGGCCCCTCCCATCTTGTCCAGGCAGCGGAACCTTGACTTCAGCAGCCCGAATGTGCACTCCACTACCCAACGTGTCTTGCCATGTGCCACATTATATCGCTGTTCGCCTGGGGTAGTGGGATTCCGTACTGGGCTCAACAACCATGGGCGGATACACAGAGTCACCTATGGGAGAGATGGACAGGCACATCCAACATTACCACTGTGGTGGGGATCAGCAGGGCACACATACAACACAGTGGCTGACACTCACAACTCACCAACAAGCCAGCCACGTTCCGTATGCATATTCGCCATCAGTTGGGGCACAATGCTGCTCCGCAGGATGTGGGAGTCATGTGCAGAGCCTGGAAATCTGGCACACACATGCGAGATGATCTGATTGGCCTAGCACACCACTTGGACGTTGATGGAGTGGTAATGCTTCCAATTACGATACATGTGTTCACGTGCCAATGATGGAACCAAACCAACATTTAAATCTACATTGTGAAATGGCAGTTGGTAGGTCCCTCCATGCAGATAGCAGTACCCACCGCCGTTTCCCGGCGGTGAGTCACCGCCCATGCCGATTCAGTCTAGGGGCCCGCCATGCAGATAGCGTTACCCACCGCCGTTCCCCGGGAAAACGGTGGGTACCGCTATCTGCATGGTGGGCCCATAGACTGAATGTGCATGGGAAGTGACTCACCGCCGGGGAACCGGGGTGGGTACCGCTATCTGCATGATGGGCCCCTAGACTGATGGGCATGGGTGGTGACTCACCGGCGGGGAACGGCTGTGGGTACCGCTATCTGCATGGCGGGTCCCTAGACTGAATGGGCATGGGCGGCGACTCACCGCCGGGGAACAGCGGTGGGTACCGCTATCTGCATGGCGGGCCCCTCGTCTGAATGGGCATGGGCAGTGACTCACCTCCGGGGACCGGCGGTGGGTACCGCTATCTGCATGGTGGGCCCCTAGACTGAATCGGCATGGGCGGTGACTCACCGCCGGGGAACGGCGGTGGGTACCGCTATCTGGATGGAGGGACCTAGCAACTGCCATTTCACAATGTAGATTTAAATGTTGCGGAAAGCCTGCCCCGCCCCCGCGGTATGCGTGAACCTCCATCGTGGTGCCGGAAACTAGATACATTTGAAAGATGCACCCTAGTGGCAGCGCACACATGACCACGCCAGTGTGTCCACGCCATGGCACCCTATTCAACAGCCAATGGGAAACGCCTAAGCATGGGCGAATTTTGTGAATCTGGCGTTCGCAAATTTGCGTATTTGCGAACTCGCAATCTGCAAAATCCGTGAATTCTCGCGAATTTGCGAATTTTTTTTTTTGTGTTCGCAAGAGTTTCTGCCAGTTCGCAAGGGTTTTGTACCAGTTCGCAATTGCGAACTTACTTGTCGGCTCGCAACGGTCGCGACTATGATGTTTCTACGTCTAGTTCATCATCACAGGTTCCCAGCACCCTCTGTTTCACCACTGCCACCCTCTGTTTCACCCATGCCACCCTCTGGTACATCAATGTCACCCTCTGGTTCATCATCACTGTAGATTATGGGGGGGAAGCAAGCACACCTGCCCTGCTTCAACTGACATGAATTAATTTGGGGTTGATTTATTAATGTGTCACTGTTTTAAAATTCCAGTCTGGCACCTGCTTCCTTATCTGTAATTTGCTTTCTGTTGCAGTGCAATTTTTTTTTCCAGGACCTTTGTGGCCTACTTGTAGCTATTCTATGAGCCTGCTGTGAGAGTCAGAGCAGGGTCATACAATTGTTGCAACTAGCAACTGAACTCTGGAGGGGCCCCAGTCAGGAAGCACTACAGGGAATGGTTACTAATGATGAGTTTGAACTTTTGCACCTGCTGAGTGCTTTCAGTTTTGCAAAACTCGTTTTTCTGCAATTTCGCGGGATTCGCTGGGCGCGAACGTGCGCGAGATCGAATTCGGAAGCCGCGAATTCGTGCAAATATGTGATTTGTTTTTTTGCAGCGTGTTAGTTCGCAAGGTTTTGTGCGTTTTAGCGAGCCGCTTGTAGCGCAATGGCGCGAAGTTACCCTCACGGTCGTTCACGGGCGCGGCCATCTTGTTTCCATGACGTATTTCCGTTTCCGGCCGTGATGTGTAATCTCGCAAAGTGTGCGGCTCGCTAGTACAATTTCACGTGTGTTCGCGAGGAAAATCTTGCGCGAACTTACCCACGCGGTCGTGAACGGGCACGGCCATCTTGTTTCTCATTCATTTCTATGGTTCTGGGCATGCTCTTTCTATCCTCTCTGAATCTCTGCCATCCTTTGCTTGTTTGAAGTTTTTTTTTATCTATTTTACTTATTATCTATCCCTCTATTTTTCTAGCTCTATATTTTTGTGTTTTCTGCTACATTTGGTTAATTTTAAAATACTTTTTTAAACTCTTTTCTTTTCTTCTTCCCTATTCTAATTTCTTTAATATTTAGCTTCCTTTCTGCCCAGACCATGGTAAAGGGAGCCGGGAAGCATCCCGAGAAGGGGAAGGGTCCCGCACCCTGTGCCCGGCTCCTGTGCGGGCGTTTGAGGGGGGAGCAGGTCGCACCCTGGGAGATCTTCAGCCCGGAGGAGGTGGCCGCACTAATTTTTTATGTTCAGCGCCACCTCCCCAGGACCATCATGGCAGGCGGCAAGATCGCTCGCGGGTACGGGATCCAGGAGCGCCAGAAGCGGTGGGAGAAGGTGTGCCGGGCCATGTACCAACACTCTCGGGTCCGGCGCACCTACAACCAGGCCACCCACCGTTGGACGGATCTCCTGGACTGGGAACGCCTTGAGATCCCTGGGCTT
Source organism: Lissotriton vulgaris (assembly GCF_964263255.1). Lineage (NCBI taxonomy): Eukaryota > Metazoa > Chordata > Amphibia > Caudata > Salamandridae > Lissotriton > Lissotriton vulgaris. The sequence continues at coordinate 580,470,582 of NC_141699.1, read as the reverse complement.
GGTGAGTAGTAGTAGCTATTTCTTTACTACTCTGTTTTCTCCTGCTCTGTGTGTTATTATATTGCAATTTTTTGTTTTTTACCAAGAGCATTAATGCTGCTGATTACATTGTAGGTAAATTATATTTCAAAATGTTCTGTGCATTTCAGGTGCACTGCTCTCCTTCTCAGTAGCGTTGATACTATGCTTATTTGTTTTCGATTTTGTGTTCATTTCATTGGCCTGTGAAATTATGTATGAGTGTAGTATAAAGAACTGCGTAATGCTAGACAGTAAGGGTCAGATTTTTAATTACCGGCGCATCCCTGCAAAGTAGCAGGGATGCACCAGTAATTGTGCGCCACGCTACCACCACCCATGGTGCGCCGTATTTACAATGCGGCGCACCATGGGCCCAAAACGTCACCAAAGCGTTAAGCATCTGTGCCGTAAAGGCGGCGCATTGCTGGAGTTGCGTCGCAACGATGGCACAGCTCCAGCAATGCTCTGGGGTGCCCTATCTCCCCAATGCTGCGTCAAGCCGTACGTCTGCTTCAAGCAGGCACAGGGTTTGAGTCACGCATCATTGTCCTCAAAGTGACTGATTGAAATCTTGTAGATTTCCCTCAGCCACTTTTAGGATGCGTTCCTGCGCAAGAACGCCCTCCCTTGCGCCAGAACGCCCCCTGATGGCGCAGGGCTTTACAATGTGATGCATCTCCCATGTGCGTCACGTTGTTAATATACGCCGCACCATGGCACCTCTTTTGTTCTGCCGCTGCGTCACAAAAGTCACGCAACAATGGAGCAAAAGAGCCGCAAGGGGCTTCTAAATCAGCCCCTACAGACTCAAGTCCAGTCCTTTCTTTGTACACATGGCGATAAGAAGAAATAGTGGTGGTGGATTGATAGTTTGAGTATTTTAATGACTGGTTAATGTAGTAGGAAACTTTTTAGTGTTGCCGCTGATCTGCAATCACGATGGACTTTGTCTGTCACTTCGCGTGCAAATCAAGCAATACTAATAACGTAGTAGACCACATGAGATCGGTCAATATATCCCGTGGAATAGTTGTCTATTTGCTATTTTGCCAAAATATTTTGTTATTGTTCTTTTGAAATGTTAGATTTGGTTGACAAATATCATCCATGTTTTCTGGTCTTTCTTTCTTTCATGTTGTACATCAGCTCCCCCCAGGGGCAAGAGGACACAGGATGAGGAGGCTGCTGTTCAACAGGATGCAGGCCAGGATCGGGCAGGCGAGGGCTCCTTTGCTGGCCCCGGTAAGTTTTCATTTTAATATAGAGTACCTATTTTTTCCTAACGTTCCTCATTCAATTTTTTCTAAATCGTCTTTGATCTTCTTGTAGACTGTGTCTAAATTCTTATCCTGCCTCGACTATGACTCCCTGTGGTATTACTAGATTATTCTTATTAGTCTGTCTGTGTAGCTAACTAAGATTGCACATTTGGCAATTCCATTGGACTCCCATTCTAGTCAGCAATCGCTCTATGCACTGAGTGCAGTCCTCTGGGATTGTCCATAAGGTCTTTTCAAGTCTTCTAAATGTTTATGCTTTGACAATTGCCAACAATAAAAAGGTGAATGACCACCAAGAAAGAATAGGATACTACTTTACTTTTGGTTTGGATAAGAGGACAATCCATTCTACTACTGTTGCAGGGACAAATCTGAACAAACAGAACTATGGATACTAAATAATGCATTGCTTAGCTTATCAATTATAATAGGCGCTGTTAAACTTTCCACATACCTCAGTGATAACAGACTTTGTAGTTGAACCCCCAATCTCCTTACTGACTAGATAGTGTGGCAGAGTCATTTAGCTCCCAAAGTCACCGATGATTGATCCCCAATGATGATTATCCAACGCAGGACAAGAGTACGGAGTCAGAGTCAAGAAGTGTCAGAGGCACGGACTCATGCTTGCAAAAATTGCAAAACCTTTAGCTCAGCCACTCTAGTCTTGAGGACCAAAAACCACAGAGTCAATTTAAGTTTAAAAGCTTTATTAAAAGTAAACACATTTATTTAAAATCAAGTTTGTCATAAAACTAAACGTTTAACTGAAAATGGAAAAGTGCTTAGTGCTGACGATTAATTGAACACATTTCTTGTGGTCGAGCCAAGCTCTCACCTGGTTTGAATTTGATGTTGCTCGTGTTCTTAGAAGTCAAGCTTCTGTCTGTGCTTGTTAAAAATAAAAAGCAAGCATTCATCAGTTGTGCCAAAAAGTGCAGCAAGACAACAGCCTTCCCTGGAAAAAGGGACATTTTTACTTTAGAGTATACAGTCACAAATTATTACATTGTTTTCCATTTTTTTCACATTTCTTTATTCCTAGACCAAATATTATATAGTAGTGAGTGGTGTATTTTAACATTCTTAAATGTACTTTGTAGGTGGAACATCTGGTGGCGGGGCCAGCGCGGCATTGGTGGTGCTGGATGAGGAGAACACTTCTGGGGAGGAGGCGGCGATGTAAGTGCCGGACGACACCAATGTGCTTGTGAGGGTTCACACGGTGGTGGCGGGCAGAGGAAAGCTATATATTCCTTACCTATTGAGATTGAAGACTGCAGAGTGTGCTTTCTGCACGGGTGTATTATAAATCAACCAGGTAGTAGCCTCCTCTAAATGTACTTCGACTTAGCTGTGAAGTTTTTGGCGAGGAGAATCCCAATCAGATCTGAGATGAACTTGATGGATGGGATGAACGAAAAGCGAAAGAAGGGTGTAAGTAAGTGTGGAAGGACGAGAAATTTAATGATGACTGGCAAAGAAGAATGATATGTGTTTGCTTGGTCCCCGAGGTGGCTAGGAAGGAAAGAATATGGTATGGTGCATGGCTGGGTGAATGATGAAGCAAGGATGGGTGGAAGGAGAACAGCCTGGGTGGGTGAAACAGAAACTGTATGTGTGCATATACTTTGAATGGATGGATGCCTGGATCATGGTACTATCTGACTCTTAGATAGGATATGTGTATCTAGAGAGAGTAGACGGTCACTGGATGAACTAAGTGTTACTTTGAAGAGCATGTAACACCGCACCGCACGTCCGTTCCAATGTAGGAAAGGCAAGGAAAAGAAGTTGTAATTTTGTCCAAATACTACCATGAATAGTAGCAGTAGTTTGTATTCCAACTGCAAGCACAGCATATATCCGGTTATTACGGTGGACACTCCCTACCTCTCTTAATAAGTTTAGTTTAGTAGTAGTACGTCATTCATGTGTGGCTGTATCACTGTTCACTCAATAAAAAGCAAAGCACCTAAAGTCATCCCATATGTAATCAAATACATCCCATGTGAAGTGATAGATAATCAGAATATTTAGCTTCTTCATTTTCCTTTTTTAGTACTCATTTGCACTGTAGGGTGAAAGTTAAATTAATTAAGCAGTAGCCTTTTTAACAGAGTATTCTCAGTGCCACCCGTAATAGAAAAGTAAGAGCTTCACCACCTGCATGTACTGGACCGGTACAGTAACGCAAGTCTGTCTCACTCATCATGGTGTGCGTCTGTTTTTCTCGGGTGCAAGTTCACTGCGCTGGCATTATGCCGGCTTGCATAAGATAACGTACCAATTTTCCTAAACAAGAGAGAAGAAGAAGAATAAGACTGGTGTACTGTCATAGTCGACTGTAATGGAAGTCCATAGTGCTCGTAGAATTTGTTCCTTAAACTCCCACTAATGTTAGAGCAAGGATGAAGAAGTGGTTGGTTAGATAGATACTGGCCTCAATAGTTATGTACTGTGCTTTCAAGTTGCTAGTTGTACTGTGACACAACTTTCTGCTCAATCATTTTGTGTTAATCTTAAGGAGCATTGGTTACAGACTATGTCTTTCTTTCTTCATATAGTTGCTCCTTCCAAATCAACAAAACCAACAAGGAAGAAGCGGGCTCGAATGGCCCGGCAACGGAGGCTGGATGCCACTGTCGCCGAATATCGGCGGCTGGTGGCGCTGGAGGAGGAGGACACCCAGTCTACTGGTACAACATCCACTGGGACAGCTGCATCCTCCTCCGTGCCCCCATGGGCTACCAGCCAGCGCAGTGCTCCAGCGGTACGGAGCCGGGCTACCAAAGCCAACCGCCACCGCCGAGCAGCAAAGACAGCAGCTGCCCCCCACAGGAGTTGCAAGGCACGCCAGCACCGCTTATGCCTCAGAGTGTCCTACCTGGAGCAGGAGGTCCTAACATATAAGACCTTGGTGGAGGGCCTCCGCTCCGACCATGCCACCCTCCGCAAGGAGTATGATGCCCTGGCCGCTAAAGTGAACAGCATCCTGCCATAGTGTCCCTTGCCCCTTTTTTAGAGACTTTTAGGGGGTGGGAATTGGGAGTTGGGTTGTTTTTGGGACTTTTGAAGGACAATCGTTGGGGTTAGGGAGGGTCGTGCGGGAGGTTATTTTGTTAGGGCTACACAAATATACTTTTTGAAACTTTATCTGAGCATACCTGTTTTTTACTGCTTTTGAGTCTGGTGGGTGGGGGTTTAACAGTAAGTTTGTTTTCCTGAAACTTAAGTCTATGTCATTTTCTTCCTTTAAGTGTAAATGGCTACATGTTTTCAACACTAAGTGCCTCTCACAGAGTAAGTGAATTCAAGAGTCCTAGGACTTTAGTAGTACTGCTGTCAATCTCTCGTCTCTCCTAATAATCCATTATACTACCTCCCACCAAACGCTTATCTTACCTGTAATTTGTGTTTGAAAGTAGGGATAGGCCCAGGGCTGGCTCCACGGGAAATGGTGATTAAGGTTGGCAATCCTGGGCGGATGAAATGTCCTCATTGCGGTGGTACTAGTGGTGTGACAAAGTGGCAGTTGCATGCCTATGGAAAAAAAGAAAATGAAACCTGGTTGTCCTTACTGGAGCATTACAACGGTACGATAGAGAATATAGCAGGTGACAGTACACTAGAACAGTGCCACAATGTAGCCTAACAAATGGTAAAGTATTGAAAGTATAACTAGTACTTGCGTTGAATTTCTTTGACATTGGCTACTACTACAAGAAATAGTACTGAAGCTGAGTAAGTCTAGAATATATCCTCGGATTCCTTCACCAGCCTGTTGCTATGACCTTATCCTCCCCAGCAAGTGTGTGGAACTATTGATGTCATTTAGTCACACATCAATCAAAATCACACAGCCCGGGGGAAGAGGGTTAGGGTTTGGAAAATGGATGGGAATGGGGGTTTCTTTTTGGGTAGGTTTTGTTGAGAGAAGAAAAAAAAAGCACAGCATGGACAAACAATAATTGAAGATAAAGAAATATTTGGGTACAAAGCTAACCATAAATCTTTTAAGTGACATAAAGGAAGTCCATACACTACTGCATGCATTGTTACTGAAAAGTAAGTAGTACTTTCGACAACCGTGAATGACAGAATGCGACAGTACAGGGCTGCAGCATTTTTACTTGCCTATCTCTGCACTCAGAGAAACACTTCTTACATTAAATTAGGTTTAAAAAATAGCCGAAGTAAAACCTAAATAATGGCTGTAGGGATCAATTTAGAAGCAGAGAGAGATCCAAGAAATGCAGTCACACTCATAGAAGAAAACAATGGATACTGTATCTGTATGTTGTTGTAGTTGTCCTGTTGAATTTGGTAAGTAAGTTGCACGCATCAAACCATTCCTCTTATTAGCGGCACTCCTTCATTCCAGCTGATGCTTCGTCCATCAGTGTTGCTGACCAGAAGACACCCTGTCCACTGCCTGCCTGGCGGATGCTGAATTGCGGCTCTCTAATGTGAAGCCTGACTTCATCCTTTTTTTCCCGTTGCACAGACTGAAACCCGGCCTGTAATTATTGATGGAAAAACAGGAAGTGATATTAGAACACCACTGATAAATAAATATAAGGTATGTACGCTGTGTAGTGCAAAAAGTCACACTTTGAGTTTCCTAATAGACAGTACAATATTTTTGAAAGTGCGTACTCTGTCTGAGTCTCCTTTTGAAGGATAAAGAAGTATGGGCAAATTAATTTAGCGGATCTTTCCCCTTAAGCTAGGTGTACTGTAAACTGTGTTTTAGAACAAAATTAGACCTTCCCAGCAGTGCTCCCACCCAGACCCTTACTAAAGCCAGTCGCAAAAATGTAGAAGTCCCCCAATCAGATCTCAAAAAACGAGGCCTCGTAGAAAACTGGTGACAAAACATACTTTGAAAGTAAAAGTAGGCCCAAATACCCCCTTACCAACCGTGGATTATATTCAAACCACTTGCAAGCAAGCAAAAGTATCCATACCCAGCATCGCTCCAAGACTCGCAAACCCCCCCCCACAAACAGCCCCCCACCCAAACACATGCAATACAAATCCTGCTAACCCTAACGAGCCCTTAGTTAAGAATAGTGGCAAACGCTTTCTTTAACTATGCCAAATCCACCCTTTCCCACCATGGATTTTCTTCAAATCACTTGCAACCAAAATTACACATACTCACGAGTGCTCTAAGACCCCAGAACTCAGTTGCAAAAATCTAGAACACCCAGAAACACATGCAATCCTGCTGCTAGGGCTAACCCTAATGAACCCTAAGTTACAAAAAGTGCCAAAACGCTTTTCCGCATGGATTTTCTCCAAACCAGTTTTATCCACTATTAGACCTTCCCAGCAATGCCCCAATACCCACCAACCCACCCGCAAAAAAGCACAACACCCCCAAACAGCCAAAAAGACAAAATGGAAAATCTCATACTTACAAAATTTATCGGCCTTCTGTCCAAACGCACTGTGCAGCTAGGTCATAACTCCCGTTTTCCACCACGGATTTACTGAAAAGCAAATGAAATCAAAATTAGACTGTCCCAGCAGTGCTCCCAGACCCCAAAACTCACCCACAAACACCCGAAACCCCCCAAAGAGCACCTCAAAGGCAAGCAAGTCAGCAAAAACGCAAAAAACATTTCACCTCCGATTTGGTCCAAACCACTTTTATCCGGTATTAGAGCGTCCCAGCAATGGCCCCAGAGCCGTCAACCCAGGCGAAAACTAGTAGAAGACCCCCAAACAGCCAAAAAGCAAAAAGTACAAAAATGGGGACCTAGTCGTTTCATGGCAATTTCCAAAATCACTCCGTGCGCGCTCTGCAGCTAGGCCCTAACTCCCCTCTGCCACCATGGATTTGCTTCAAACCTCTTGCAATCAAAAGTATCCATAGCCAGCAGTGCTCCCAGACCCCGAAACCCACCCACAAACACCAGGAAGCCCCCCAAACAGGCCCCCAAAAACGCTACATTGAGCGAAATGTCAGAAATAGCAAAAACGTTTCCCTCATGGATTTTGTCCAAACCACTTCTATCCGGTATAAGACCTTCCCAGCAATGCCCCAAGACCCACCAACCCTCGCCCAAAAAAGCACAACACCCCCAAACACCCAAAAATGAAAATCTCATGCTTACAATATTTATCGGCCTTCGGTCCAAATGCGCTGTGACGCTAGGTCATAACTCCCGTTTTCCACCACGGATTTCCTGAAAAGCAAATGCAATCAAAATTAGACTGTCCCAGCAGTGCTCCCAGACCCCAAAACTCACCCACAAACACCCGGGACCCCCCCAAAGAGCACCTCAAAGGCAAGCAAGTCAGCAAAAACGCAAAACAAATTTCGCCTCCGATTTGGTCCAAACCACTTCTATCCCGTATTAGAGCTTCCCAGCAATGGCCCAAGAGCCGTCAACCCAGGCGAAAACTAGTAGAAGACCCCCAAACAGCCAAAAAGCAAAAGTACAATAATGGGGACTTAGTCATTTTCATGGCAATTTCCAAAATCAGTCCGCGCGCGCTCTGCAGCTAGGCCCTAACTCCCCTCTGCCACCATGGATTTGCTTCAAACCTCTTGCAATCAAAAGTATCCATAGCCAGCAGTGCTCCCAGACCCCGAAACCCACCCACAAACACCAGGAAGCCCCCAAACAGGCCCCCGAAAACGCTACATTGAGCAAAATGTCAGAAATAGCAATAGCTTTTCCCTCATGGATTTTGTCCAAACCACTTCTATACGGTACTAGACCTTCCCAGCAATGCCCCAAGACCCGCCAACCTACCCGCAAAAAAGCACAACACCCCCAAACAGCCAAAAAGGAAAATCTCAATCCAAACGCGCTGTGCAGCTAGGTCATAACTCCCGTTTTCCACCACAGATTTCCTGAAAAGCAAATGCAATCAAAATTAGACTGTCCCAGCAGTGCTCCCAGACCCCAAAACCCACCCACAAACACCCAGAACCCCCCAAAGAGCACCTCAAAGGCAAGCAAGTCAGCAAAAACGCAAAAAAAATTTTGCCTCCGATTTGGCCCAAACCACTTTTATCCGGTATTAGAGCTTCCCAGCAATGCCCCAAGACCCGCCAACTCAACCGCAAACAAGTAGAACACCCCCACAAGTGCAGAGTCTTTCTTCATTGGGCGTAATCCAGCCCTCTGCTTTGAGGGAAATAGGAGTCCGGAGGAGGAGGATAGAGGAGCATGTTCTTGTGAACTTGTGACCCTGAGGAATGCAGACTGCGGCGCCTTCAAATCAATAAGCAAACAAGTGAAGACAGTTCTGCTGATGGGCTTGTTTTTGTGATTAGCTGATTAACGTTTTAATTATATTAACTGTGCAAAACAAAGAAAGACAGACACACAGGAGTAAAAGTGAAAAAGGACGAAAAAGAAAATTATTGATTCATTGGCTCATTTTCAGGGCTCGGTGTCAGGAAATAAGAATAAGAGTTCGTCCTCATACTCTGCGAATTCAGGCAGGAGTAGGTCAGTGTCACCTAACAGAGAACAAATTCCCTCATCTAAGTTGCTGTCCACCTCGTCTTCATCCGGCGTTTGTTCTCGTACGTTGTAATCTGGTGGTATGAGGTGCTGATTCATCTTGATCATTGTTAACCTCTCCACATTTTTGGGCGAGAGGCGGGTCAGTTTGGAAGTTACAATGCCACCAGCAGCACTGAAAACACGTTCAGAAGACACGCTTGCGAGTGGGCAAGACAAGTAGTTTATAGCCACGTTGGAGATCTGTGCCCACAATTCTTTTTTCCCATGCCAATACGCCAATGGGTCAGCATTAACATAGACCTCTGTTGAGTCATTCAGATAGTCCAGTCCTGCACCATCGACTCAAGGTCCTCCAAGGTTCCTCCACTTTGCTTACTTTTTGCTGGGACCTTTTGAGAACCAAACCCAAGCGAGTTAGCCAATCCTCTTCTTCACCCAATGTTACTGTTGTGTCTGGTGCAGATGATCCGGTTGCCGGTGTCTTTAACGGCTGAGAGGTCACTTGTGCCACAGCCACAGGTGCAGAAGTGGATTCTTTTGACTGGGGATGGCCTGCTGATGCTGATGTACTGCCTTTTCCTTCAATTTCCTGCAGTTCTCTTTCAAACCTCATGGCTGACAAGGCTAGCCAACGTTTGTACTTGGTAACATCTTCATCATCAAAAGGAAAGAATGCTCGGCCTGCCAGCGCCTTTTTGTAGCGTGGATCCAGAATAGTAGCACAAATGTAATGCTGTTCTGAGTGGATCATTTTAAGACGTTCATCGCAAAGTAGGCGCTCTAATAATTTCTCCGCCAAAACAAAAGCGTCTTGCTTTTTTTATCTTTTTGAAACATAGAAGACACCGCCTTCAGTTGGTGCTCCAGCATGCACAACAATGGGATAGCTTTTCCCAAATGACAGTCCTCCTTGCTGACTGCACGCGTGAAGACCTCAAAAGGACGAAGCATGCCTGTCAGGCTTTTAACTAGGTTCCATTGCGCCGCATCTAGCCTCAGGTCCTTCTGAGCTGTACCCAGTGTTAAGAAATAGTGATCGAGTACCGTATACTGCTCATACAGACGCTCAAGCATGTAGAAGGTTGAGTTCCAGCGTGTTGGCACCTCCTGGATGAGTGCTTTCACTGGAATTCGATGTTCAAGTAGCAGGCTCCTCAGATGCTTCCGGGCCTTAAAAGAATGGCTGAAATGGTTTCACATTATTCGGCAGGTGGCCACTAACGGGCACGCTGGACTGTCTTCATCACTCAAGAATTTTTTAACAACCAGGTTTATACAGTGCGCCAAACAAAATATTGACCCAGATCCATGGCCTTAACAACATTGGCGCCATTATCCGTGGAAACATTACCAATCTGGCATTTTTTTGGGGACAGCCAGTGAAAGACCTTTGTGGTAAACTCATTCAAAATGTTTTCTGCTGTATGATGTTTCTCCAAGCCACTCCAAAACAATAGAGGAAGTATAGAGGAATCGATAGAATCACCCTCCTTGTAGATCCACATAAACAAAAAGATTCTATCAAAAATAGGGGTGCAAGTGTTAGATTTATGTTTTTTTTTTAAAGTTTATTAATGAGAAGGGGTGGAATAAGGCTCTTCCTCAGATTGGTGAGATGAAGGCACTATGTGCTTTTAAAATACCCCTCACACACTAAGAATCCCTTAGTGTCATGCTTCATCATGGGGGTCTTCCCGCCCCTCTACGGGGCGGGGCGTGCTACGACCTACGAGCTACGCGGGAGCACTATTTCTGTGATGAAAAGACTATGTGTTAGTGCATTGTGAATGGGATTAGTGAAGTGTAGGGACCTTGTGATGTGAAATAAAAATTAAAAAATTCCCTGGCTAGTGGAAAAAATAATTGTATTCGCTTCCCTGGCTGGGAATGTTAAAAAGGGGTTGTGAGGTGGGGCTGTTAGCACCTACCAGGTCGACATGTTTCACAGACAGTCCCCTACTGTCTGCTCATCAGGACCTCTGATGGTCCCTACTATAAGGTACTCAGTTCTAAAGTTTGCCTAGAGTCCTACAAATTGATAGCAAAAATAGCTATCAATTTGTGCTTCGGGGCATGAGTTGGCCCAGGGTGAAGCTGAAAAATATTTGCAAGATATTTTCAAAATATTTTCAAAAAAAGACACATTGGTCTTTTTCAAGTTCTGATTACGTGCCTCATGAGCCGGCGAGCGAGGGTTCTCAGACGCGGTTAAATGACCGCTAGTGTCCGAAGCTTCATTCCTGCCCCCGTGCCGCTCCGTACTTACTTTGGAGCGGCACCTGCGTTTATCTTTGCTTTAACCCCTGAAAAAGAGACCCAGTGTGCAGTGATGCACATGTAATCAGCGCCTGCGCCACTGGTCCACATGTCTGTTGTCAGATGTATAGTGTGAACAGCACTCTTCTGCAAAGCTGCCCCAATCACCTCCAGCACATCTTCATGTAGTGCTGGAACCGCAACTCTGGCAAAATAGAACCGGCTAGGAACCTTCCATTTAGGGCAGAGCGCTGCCACTAATTCTAGAAAACCAACCCCTGCTACAAAAGAAAAAGGGAGAAGGTCCAGAGCTAGCATTTTAGCCAGCTTACTGTTATACTGACGCATCAGTGGGTGGTTGCGATCATATGGCGCTGCTGAAAACAACATGGTTCTAAATGTTGCCCTGGACCATGCTTTTACTGGATGATGATGATGACTTCTTCGACCAAGTTACGCTCGCTGATGAACGTTTTCGCATTGGTGTCTCACTCTCTCCCAGACTCTTAGTGTGGCTCACAGGGGGTGTGCTGCTGACAGGGGTACTGGGTGTAAGTGAAGTGTTTGACACTTCTTCCTCCTCGTCATCATCAGATGAAACATCAACGTTTTCTTGACTTGCAATTCGGGCTTCCTTGATCTCCTTTAGGTGCGCAAACCATTGGAAAGCGTGCTGTCTCTCAAGATGACCTCTCTGGCCTCTGGTACCATAGTTGGTACCAAACTTTCCACGACTAACTGCATGCTTACAAATGCTACAAATGGCGAAGTTTTCCTTTTTTGGGCAAACTTTAAAGAAGTCCCAAACTGAAATGTCTGTGGGGGCCGGAGGAGGCGGCGATACTGGTGGTGGTGGTCATGCTGCTAATGCCAGATGAAGTGGAGGATGTGGATTGCCGAACTTTAGTACGTTGTGCACTTTCACCACCACTAATTGAGGTCGAGGTGGATGGAGGTCCCTTCTGGCGAGGAACAATTATGGAAGCGGTACTTGTTGGTGTACTAGTTAACTCCAATGATTGTGGTGTTTCCATTGCCTCCTCGTCGACAACATCATCACGCTCAGCAGCTTCTCGGGCTAGGGTCAAAATGTCTGTTTGCTGCATGCCCGCTGGGGCCGCAATGACCTTTATGATGACTGGGTCATCGTCGTGAGAGTCTTCATCAGCAGTAGTATCCGTCACTTCTTGTTGAGCCTCATCACACTCCATAACTATGAGACTTTCGACGACCTTCCTTTTACGCTTAACTACCTTTGTCAGATCATGGTGTGCCTCACTCTCAGACCGCAGTGGTGGTTCCCAAGTTTGATCCGTATCATCAGAAGGAGGTGGGCTTGAAGAAGATGTAGACACCACCCTTGATCTTTTCCTTGCTAGGGATGAGGAAGACAATGAATGATCATCAGGAGGAGTGGCTTCCTCAAATGATACCTCGGCTTGATTGTCGATTTCCTGATGTGCCCCTACTTCTGGAGGAACAACAATTGTGGGCACTGGTGACCCTTCATGCACCTCTGCTTGCGCATCTCCTTGCGCTGCCTCTCATTCCACAAGTACTTGGGGTTGTACTTGCACATGTGGTTGTTGTTGCGGCTGTGGTTGTTCAACACTCGCCAGATGAGTTACAACCTGTGTTGATTGAGGGACATTGCTGCTACTTTCTTGCGATGAGCCAACATCACTGGTCGATGGTGATTGAACAACTAGACTAAGTGCCTCTGCAGCACTCAAGGGCTTGGACTTAAGTTGGCGTGGTGGTGGTGGTGGTGGCACTGAGCCCAATGGTGCGGGGGTGCTGCTCCCAGCTTGGTCCCCAGCAGATCCCGCTGCTGTTGCAGGCATACTTTTTTTTTTACTCACAAAAAATGTGGCGGACGGCACACCAGTCTCCTTGGTAACTTGATTCTTCTGCTCCTTACTGGCAACTTTCTTGCTAGAGGAGCTACGGGGAACTTTTTTTGGGGCCATCTTCTTCAGAGGTCAGAACAGCAGGCCGCAGTTGCACGAGTTGCAGAGTTGCAGAGTTGTCTGTGGCCAGATGTGATGTCGCGTGACGTTATGCTGCACACACACACCGCTGCACGACTTCTTCCTGGCACTGGTGGTTCTCTTGAGTCTTGTGCACCTAAAAGCAATGGAAGACAGAGGAACATCAGTTCAGTTATACACCCCAAAAACTCGAAAACTACATAAAAATCTGCACAATCCCATGCCATCCAAGCCCTCCATGATGTTTAAATTCAAGACACCCCACAGAAATACTAGGCCCATGCACCACTCACTACCCCTGGGCATAATGGTTGAAAGCTAGGCAAAATGGTTGCAGACCTAATGTGGTTCCGTGGTTCTGAATTGGGTTCGAAAGTTCCGAAACGCGATTTATAAAGATCGTCGGAAATGGACGATTTTGGTCTCTACAGACCGCAAATGGCGAGTGTAACGTGTCTGAGTGTTTTCGTATGAATCGATATAGGAGAACACTCTGCATTCGCGGATTTAGTCTGAACCTCCGGGTTCCATTTTGTATGTGGCAGCCATTTAGTGTGGTTGCCCTAACATAGGCCCGATGACTGCGGCCGAGAGAGTCCTTGACACGTATGCCTTAGCTGACTTCTGGTTGACCTGGCCGAACTGACTCCTCGCCTGGGGCGAATCCCGCTGAGCCAGTTCCTTGTGCAGCAGCTGGCCTGATAAAGATCAAAGGGCAGGACGTGTCCGAGTTTATGGTACACCGTTCCCACCTCCTCTATCTCCTTTCCATCTGTTTCTGCCTTTCCTTTACGACATGTTCATCGATCTGGGTTGAAGGGTTTATGATGGGTTTGTCCGGCCTGATCGAACAGGAAACCAAGCATGTGTGTGATCATTTTTGGTGGGCTGGACAACGGAAAAGGGGATTGTTTTTGCCTGTCGTCATTTGCTACTTTTAAAATGCTACATGGTCATTGGTCAGTTTGTATGCACCAAATGTAAATTGCAATGTTGCCAGAGGCGTAATTTTCGGCATAAAAGACTGTGTTCCGTTCATAGAAGTGTGCAGTCTCTGACAAACTACCCCTGTGTACTTCGTAGATCTCTGTCCCTGGTTGCAACCAATAAACTTTGGTCTTTGACGTCATCAAGAAGTATCCCGTGTCTCTGTTTGCCTAGACAGGGGAATCCGGGGTCTTTGGGTGTTGCCCTGACACCGCTGGGTTACCGGATTAGTACCGGTTCTGAAAAATCCAGTACCTCAATGGGCGCCCAACATGGGATGACTTCAGCGGTACCGGTCCAAGCCAGAGGTTCGTGAGAAGCTTCGTGAGAACATTCTGGAGGAAGGCCAGCCACTTCATCGACCCCTGTATGTCGTCGTGATCCGAAAGTCTTTGCTGCGAGGTTTCCCGCTTGCCGACGGCTACGAAGGACTGCTGCCCTGACTGTCGCCCTGTTTTGGAGCCTTAGACGTTTGTAGAGCGAGACGATTGACGGGTCTTCTGGTGACGCCATCGACATTTCAGTTAAGTATAAACGGAGCGTCTCCTAGTCCTTAGTTTGGTTTGTATCCTTTAGTGGATAGCTTTGATTTGGTACCTGCAGGCCCCAAAGCCAAGGGATTCGTGTATTCACGAGATTATCGTTTTAGATTCCCCTTGTTGTTTGAAGCTAGACTAGTGAGCAAGATGCCTGGTTTTAGCAGTCTTAGAAATTTGTTCAGTAGTGGTACTTTGAGGGATTCCCGGTTAGAGGATTCGTGTCCGGTTCCTCCGATCGGAACTCCTACATACGAGTTGTATGTAAAACATGGTGTAGGTCCTATTAGCTACAATGAGATTTGGGTAAAATACACAAAGAGTGACGGTGTTCTACAGTGGCCCCGTTACGGTAGTTTCTAGACAGAAGTCCTAGATAACCTCGAAGTGAAGTTGTTCAAGAAGAAAGCCCGGCCGTCGATGTTTGACTCTTTCCGCATATGGCGCAAAGAAGCCAAACAGAAAGAAATTAAGTTAGCGAAGAAAAGTAGAAAGGGTATGTCAATGGTGCAAGCTGCCGTTGCATACAGAGATAATGAAGAAGAGCAAGAAAGTGAGCAGATGCTTAGAGTGAAGAAGTTAGCGGTAGACCGATGCTACCCGGTATTGCCGTCTAAAGAGCAGAAAGATGAGAAGGATCTTACAAAAGATCCTTTAATGTCACATCTGTTAACTTCACCACCACCTTATGTGCAGAATGCTACGGCACCACCGCCACCGGTTGTGGCTGTGCAAGTGCCTGTTGCTTTGCCTCCTGTTATTCCTCCACAGCCAGCTCCTTCGTTGGCTGTTGTTCCCTATGCGCAGCCTCCACTGGGGTTGCCAACTTTGCCTATTCCTGCTACTACTGTTTCTATGCCTGTTCCGACTATGGATCCTTCTACTACTGTTTCGTCTCCTCTTGTCCTTCCGACTACTCCTTCTCCTAGACAGCGGATGACTGCTGTCTTTTCCGGTCTTCTAACTCCTTGGTTGGGACAAATGGGTATGTCTCCTGCTAGTGAGCGTAGACAGTTGCGTAGTCAACTGCCTGATACAGATGAGCGAGTGGTTTTGGATCATATGGCGCGAAGATGGGTGACGTATAAGTCCCAGTACGATCTCGAGGGTATCATGGATGTTTTCCGACAATGGGAAGCACCAAAGCAACGTTATGTTTTTGAGCTTATTGGTGCGTTCCTCCATGAACAATGGACGGACAAAGTGGGTAGAATTCCTGCGGAATTGTTTCGATTGCGTTCCGAGTTTGCTAAAGGGACGATTGTGAGTTTACACGACATCGAGAAAGCGGTGTCGACGTTATTGTCGCTTCGCAGTGATGTTCCTACTGAACGGCTGTTTGAGCCAGACTCGTCAGTTAGGAGACACGCGCGTCAGTATCCGCTGCAAGAGGTTCCTCCGGTATGGAGACCTGCTGATCCTAATGCTGCTCCACCTGTTCTTGCGCATTTTCAGCGAGTGTGGGTTCATGTCCCATGGAAACGTGCAGAAGTTTTAGCGCTTAAACAGACTTTACCTGATCCACGGAAGAATCCGGCAGGATATTATAAAGAACTTACGCAGACTGTGAGTTCGTGCGTCATGAATTTGGCGGACATAGACATGTTGTTCGGGAATGTAGTTCCACAGCCCATCTGGAATGTCATTCGACATACGGATCAGGATAATGAATTGGGTGATTCGTGGACGAATCTTGTTGCTGCAAATGATAGACAAGTTGGAGGTGCTAAGCCCGAAAATGTTATAACTGAACTTCCTGGTAGAATTATCACTTTTATGAAGACCTTGATGCCCGAGGTCCGTGTTAATTGGGATAAGTTGTCTGCGTGTAAGCAGAAAAAAGATGAGTCTGTTTAGGATTTCTTCTCGCGTTTCGAAGAAACTTTTGTCGACCATAGTGGTCAGGGTGTGGCTACCGAGGGTGGCCAGAGATTATTCGTTGATAAATTCGTGCACAATCTTCTTCCTGAGTTGTGTACTAAGTTGAAGGATTCTGAGAGTGCTTGGCCTGTTTCTACATCGGCGCAGATTCTAGCTACGGCTCAGTACTATGAGAATAGGCGTAAGGACGAGTTAGAGAAAGCGGATAAGAAGACTAAGGAATTGAAGACTAAAGTTCTTCTACAACAAGCTTATCCACCCCGTGTTAATAATCAGCGTGATTATCAGCAGCCTCAACAGTATTCGAGGAACTCGCAAAGAGACGAGACTCCTCAACAGCGTATTCCGTATGGGCCTAATCAGTGTGCGTATTGTAGAGAAGAGGGCCATTACAAGAATAGTTGTCCCGTTCTGTTGCAACGTGCAAATAGTGCTCCTGCTGAGAGAGGTAGAGGTGCTCAACAAGCGCCCAGTGGTAGAGGTCGCGGACAGAACGCACGCCCTTTGCCTCCGCAGAATTCAATGAATAGCTTTGACCAACAGCAGAATTCGTCTGATAGGACAGCACAGTACTACATGGATGATTATTATGTTGAAGGCAATGAAGCGCATGGCAATGATTGCTAGGACAGCCATGGACAAAGAGAGGGAGTTGTTTCGATTCCAGTAGATCAGAGTGGACCCTACATGGAAGTGATTGCATCAGGTGTGTCAGAGCCTTTTCTGCTAGACACTGGTGCTACGAAGAGTTCTATTATGCGTTCTAAGCTCCCTGGCGCACCTTTGTCTGGCTTTAATAATGTTTCTATAGGTTTTTCTGGCGCCCCGTTACGAATCTGATTTCCGTTCCATTGCCTCTTTCTGTATGTCTTCGTAGGTTTGAAGCACCCCTTCTTTTGACTTCAGGTTGTAATGAGAATTTGCTAGGCCTTGACTTTTTGAAGAGATTGTATGCAACTTTGTACTGTTCTCCGTTAGGAGTACATCTTACTCTGGGTGAGAATGTGATCTCTCCAATATATGTATCGAAGAATTGTCTCCCGCCTGAATTGTCTTCGTTACCAGATTCATTGTGGGCTACGGGTCCGAATGATGTGGGCCTGTTAGATATTCCCCCATATGTTGTGACGTTGAAGACGAATGCTAAGTTACCGCGCATTCCACAATATCATATTTCAAGTGATGGTGAGCGTGCACTTTTGGCGATCATTTATGATCTGATTGACAAAGGTGTTGTTGAAGAGACTCAAGGTAATGTGTGTAATAGTCCGGTTTTGCCTGTCTTGAAAAGAACTGATTCTTCACAGCCTCCTGTGTATACGTTTGTTATCGACCTCCGTGAAGTGAACAAGATTGTTGTTCCACAATTTCCTGTTGTGCCTGACATTACTGCATTATTGACATTGATTACTGCTACTGCCACTTGGTTTTCGGTAATAGACTTGAAGAATGCTTTCTTCAGCATCCCGATTACCATGGAGAGTAGAGATATTTTTGGATTCTCTTTAGGAGGACGAAGCTTCCGCTTTAAACGCGCTCCGCAAGGCTATTGCAAGAGTCCATCTATCTACAGTCAAGCTCTGAAGACTCAACTTGACTCGTTAGTTTTTCCTGATGGCATCCCGATTACCATGGAGAGTAGAGATATTTTTGGATTCTCTTTAGGAGGACGAAGCTTCCGCTTTAAACGCGCTCCGCAAGGCTATTGCGAGAGTCCATCTATCTACAGTCAAGCTCTGAAGACTCAACTTGACTCGTTAGTTTTTCCTGATGGTGCAGCCCTTATCCAGTATGTTGACGATTTGTTGGTTGCTGCTGATACCGAAGACATCTGTAAGGATGCCACTGTGTCCTTGTTGTCTCATTTATCTGATTGCCATCATAAAGTTTCTCTCTCAAAGTTACAATTCTGTTGCCAAGAGGTTACCTATTTAGGTCACCTCTTATCGAAGGAGGGAAGGAAACTGACCCCAGAAAGAATTCAGACTATTGCGAGAATGAGTGTCCCTACGACACAGAGAGAAGTACGTGCGTTTTTGGGTATTACATCATACTGTAGACAGTGGATCCCTAATGTTTCTCTTCTAGCGAAGCCTTTGATAGCTCTTACAGTTAAGGATACTCCAAATCCTATTCCTTGGACTGAGGAATGTCAAAAAAGTTTTTCTGAATTACGCAATGCGTTGTGTTCGGCTCCTGTGTTGGGTACACCCGACTACAGCAAGCCTTTCACATTGTATGTCCATGAGAGAGAGGGATGTGCATTATCGGTTTTGACTCAGCAGTTTGGCGGGAAGCAACGCCCATGTGCGTACTTTTCATCGACTTTAGATCCTGTAGCCAGAGCGTTGCCGAGTTGCTTGAGAGCCACAGCGGCAGCGGCTGTTTCGATTCGACAATCTGCGGGTTTGTTATGGATAATACGTTAGTGGTTATGGTTCCACATGCAGTGGATACCTTGCTGAATCGTACGAAGACACAGCACTTAACTAGTGCTCGGTTGTCAGGGTATGAGCTTACGTTGTTAGCAAGCCATGTGCACATCAAGAGGTGCAATACTCTAAACCCGGCTACATTGTTGCCGATTTCGCTTGAGACAGACAATGATAGCGAAGAGCAACACGATTGTTTCTTGAGAACCGAAGAAGAGACGAAAGGGAGAATAGATCTGAAGGATACTCCTCTCCCTGACTGTGATGATGCTTTGTGGGTTGATGGTTCGTGTTTTAAATTACCGAATGGTGATACAACTGCTGCATATGCTGTGACGACTTTGCATACAGTTGTCGAAGCTGCACGTATCCCACATAACTCTGCACAAGCGGCTGAATTGATTGCACTTACGAGAGCATGTGTGTTGGCGAAAGGAAAACGAGTGAATGTGTATACAGATAGCCAGTATGCGTTTGGTGTGGCCCATAGTTTTGGACGTTTGTGGCGTAAACGTGGATTTTTGACATCGCATGGGACGAAAATCCAGCATGGACAACTGGTGAATGAACTTCTTGAATCTCTTACGTTACCTTTGCAAGTAGCGATTGTGAAATGCAGTGCCCATAAAAAGGTTACGGATGATGTTGGTCGTGGTAATGCGTTTGCAGATGAAGTTGCGAAAGAAACTGCTAGAAAAGTGATGAGTCGAATGTATGTTGCAGGTCCGGCGAGATGGGTTCCAGAGAAGGGTATGTGTGAATACACCATTGAAAGCGTGAAAGTTATTCAGAGTGAGGCCACAGAGAAAGAGTTGGATGAATGGAGAGAAAGTAAGGGTAGGTTAGACTCGAATGGGTGTTGGACTGATTTGTCTGAACATCAGAGATGGTTGTTGCCTAACGCATATGTGCTTCCAGTCGTTACAATGGCACATGGAGTGGCACACATTAGTGTGAAAGGGATTTGCAAGTTGTTGGCTCCGGTTTGGCAGAATATAGGAATTCCCAGATGTGCGGAGAATTTAGTTAAGAACTGTATGGTGTGTTTGATGCATAATCCTGGTAAGGGAACCACGACACCAGCTGGTCATTTTGCTCCTCCTATGTATCCGTTCGAGGCTTTGCAGCTAGATTTTATTCATATGGAGAGATGCAACAACTTGAAGTATGTGTTAGTGGTTGTTTGCTCTTTTTCTAGATGGGTAGAAGCTTACCCCCTTAAGGACAATACTGCCTTGTCCACAGCAAAAGTTTTGATAAAAGAGTTTTTCCCGAGATTTGGAATGCCGAGAATCATTTGGAGTGATAACGGAAGTGAGTTTGTGGGTCAAGTTATGAAGAGAGTGTGTGATGGTCTCGGGATTAGGCAGAAATTCCACGCTGCAAATCATCCCCAATCAGCTGGTTTAGCCGAGTGCTACAATGGCACCCTTAAGTTGAAGTTAGCCAAGATTCAGGAAAGCACTGGTTTACAATGGCCAGATGCTCTGCCATTAGCACTTTTGTCCACCTGAGTGACTGTGCATTCGAGAATGGGTTTGAGTCCATATGAAGTTGTGTTTGGTCGCCCGGCGAATGTTTGGGGCGTACCAAGACCGACGAGGTTCAGCGACCTCGAACACCCTGTTTTGCTTGATTATTTGCGTGAATTGACAACTAAAATAAGTGTTTTACGCCAACAGGTATACGACAGTCTTCTTCAAGCTACAGAGGATCCAGGCCACGCTATTGAACCCGGCGCCTGGGTCTTCATCAGAAACTTCCAGCGAATGAAGAACGAGCAGCCCCGCTGGAATGGGCCCTACCAGGTCCTATTGTCTACAAGATCTGCGGTGCGAGTGCGTGGAAAGCGCAACTGGATCCACGGCTCGCATACCAAAAAGGCACCTTTTCCTTTGCCTTATGATAAGTGGGTCCAAGAGGGTCTTGCAGACTCTGAGACCGAGACAATCCCGAAGTTCATACCGTTCAGCGATGCTCGTCTGATTGGAACTAGTTCAGAAAAGGAGAGCGATCGACTTTTGCAAGCATCAGTACCTCCTGCAGAACGATTGGACACTACCGAGCCTCATCTTTTGTTCACCAATCAAGAATTACCTGGAAGAAACCGATACAATTTGAGACCGAGAACTAAGGACAAATAAAGCATTAATAAAGTTGATTTTTTTATTGTTTGCAGGTTAACTCTCCGCCAAGGATCTACTCATTTTTGTTTTTCTTGAACTGCCATCCGGTTCTCGCTGCTAGGGTCGCGGTTGCTTCCAGTCTTGGGAGTGAAAGCCTGAGACACTAGGTCGAGGGTTCTGTTGGCCCGAGGCAACATTCCTGGGTGCAGCAGAGGCACTCTCAAGCAGAATCAACCAACCACCGCGGACAGCACCTTTAGTTTAGGATGGATTTCTTTGAGCTGGAGAGACCTGTGCAGACATTGACTTTTAGAAAACGTATATGCAAAATAATGTCGAAAAAATGCTTTTTGATGCCATGTATATTTTTGCTATTAAGCGTCATGATCTTTATAGCTGGTTATGTAGCATTTGTTTTTAAAATGAAGTCTGATTCCACTGTGCAACCTACACCTTCACCTACTATTTCTTCTCATTCTTTCCACCCTTTGCCTGAACATGAGGTAGTCAGATGTTTGGCATTCTCTAATAATTCTTTCATTCAACTTTTGCACCAGCATCAGTTAGTGATTAATACAATGAACTGCTGGATTTGTGGTTTGATGCCTCATACAACCGATAAGGGTATTCCTTATCTGGTTTTGCCCTTCAGTTTAAATGGTTCGATTCGAGCTTACAGAACCATGTTCATCTATGCCCACAGTGTCCACCCCCTACGTTCACCGAAAGATAATCCGAAGAATAGCCCACTAGCTAGAGGCATAGTCGACATGATTAGAGGGACTAATGCAGTAGAGACTATTCCGAAAGATGAGAGGCAACCATATAGTGGTTGGAACGTAACTGGATATGGAGTTAGTCTGAGTATTAACCAGCGGGCGAAAAGTTCTCCACCGATCTGGATAGTGCCCCATAAGGGCTACTATTGTTTGCAGGGCAATGGTAAAAATCCGAAGGCTCAGTTAGGGAAGAGCGTTTGTGCTGAGACCTATGTGTTTCCGTCTCAGTCTTCCCCAGCGTTCTTAGCTGCTAAGGGTACCTACTTTGTTTGCTACGACAAAGCCTACACATGGTTGCCCCCTGACTTTTCGGGCACGTGTTTTGTTTCCTTTCTGTTACCCCCACTTTTACAGCGGCGGCGGATTACCATAAGACGAGAATTGCTAGAGGTGTCTTTAGCCAAGAAGACACTGCAGGTCAAGAGTTGGGAGATTTCGTTAAGGGTTTTCTGCCGTTCTGGGGACCTATGGCTAACAGTAGGAATATTCGTCAGCTAACAAGAGTGGTCGAGTCCACCATAGTTGAAACTGCCGGTGCCCTTGGTAACCTGACTGCTGAGCTCCAGTCGGATAGACTTATGACACTTCAGAATAGAGTTGCCCTTGATGTTATCCTGGCAGATTGAGGTGGAGTTTGTAGATTGATTCAATCAAGCTGCTGGGTTTTTATTCCAGACAATGCTCCATCAGTCTTCCAGGCCATTTCCAAATTGCACAAAATCTCCGATTCTGTCCATCTGGACAAAGGAGATTGGTCTTTGATGGGATGGTTATGGGGATTGATATCCACTTGGGGTTTGAAGATTTTGATGGTCATTGGGATGGTCTTAGCAATCCTGTTCATGTTCTGTCTCTGTGTACAGTGTGCTCCTGCTATTTGTGGCCTTTGTGCTACTTTGTGCGTACGGAAACCTGTCCAGAGAAAGATGCTTAGTAATAGGATGATGCTACAGCAGCATATCAATGATCTGATGAATATAGATCCGGATTCAGATTAAAATAGGTCTGGGTTTATTGCCTATGATAGGGCAAAAGGAGGGTCTGTGGTTCCGTGGTTCCGAATTGGGTTCCAAAACCCGATTTATAAAGATCGTCGGAAATGGACGATTTTGGTCTCTACAGACTGCAAATGGCGAGTGTAACGTGTCTGAGTGTTTTCGTATGAATCGATATAGGAGAACACTCTGCATTCGAGGATTTAGTCTGAACCTCTGGGTTCCATTTTGTATGTGGCAGCCATTTTGTGTGGTTGCCCTAACATAGGCCCGATGACTGCGGCCGAGAGAGTCCTTGACACGTATGCCTTAGCTGACTTCTGGTTGACCTGGCCGAACTGACTCCTCGCCTGGGGCGAATCCCGCTGAGCCAGTTCCTTTTGCAGCAGTTGGCCTGATAAAGATCAAAGGGCAGGACGTGTCCGAGTTTATGGTACACCGTTCCCACCTCCTCTATCTCCTCTATCTCCTTTCCATCTGTTTCTGCCTTTCCTTTACGACATGTTCATCGATCTGGGTTGAAGGGTTTATGATGGGTTTGTCCGGCCTGATCGAACAGGAAACCAAGCATGTGTGCGATCGTTTTTGGTGGGCTGGACAACGGAAAAGGGGATTGTTTTTGCCTGTCGTCATTTGCTACTTTTAAAATGCTACATGGTCATTGGTCAGTTTGTATGCACCAAATGTAAATTGTAATGTTGCCAGAGGCGTAATTCTCTGCATAAAAGACGTGTTCCGTTCATAGAAGTGTGCAGTCTCTGACGAACTACCCGTGTGTACTCCGTAGATTTCTGTCTCTGGTTGCAACCAATAAACTTTGGTCTTTGACGTCATCAAGAAGTATCCTGTGTCTCTGTTTGCCAAGACAGGGGAATACGGGGTCTTTGGGTGTTGCCCTGATACCGCTGGGTTACCGGATTAGTACCGGTTCTGAAAAACCCAGTACCTCACTAAGAACACTGCCTGCATTCAAAATGGCCCCCTGCCTCCCAGCACATGGACAGGGCCTGCCTGTACCAGCACTCAAAATGGCCCCCACCCACATGGCCTGTCCCCATGAACACCCCAAAAATTCGAAAAACACAGAACAATCAGCACAATCCCATGCCATCCATGCCCTCCATGATGTTTAAATTCAAGACACCCCACAGAAAGACTAGGCCCATGCACCACTCACTACCCCTGGGCATAATGGTTGAAAGCTAGGCAAAATGGTTGCAGACCTAAGAACACTGCCTGCAATCAAAATGGCCCCCTGCCTCCCAGCACATGGCCAGGGCCTGCCTGTACCAGCACTCAAAATGGCCCCCACCCACATGGCCTGTCCCCATGAACACCCCAAAAAATTGAAAAACACAGAAAAATCATTACAATCCCATGCCATCCATGCCCTCCATGATGTTTAAATTCAAGACACCCCACAGAAAGACTAGGCCCATGCACCACTCACTACCCCTGGGCATAATGGCTGAAAGCTAGGCAAAATGGTTGCAGACCTAAGAACACTGCCTGCATTCAAAATGGCCCCCTGCCTCCCAGCACATGGCCAGGGCCTGCCTGTACCAGCACTCAAAATGGCCCCCACCCACATGGCCTGTCCCCATGAACACCCAAAAAAATCGAAAAACACAGATAAATCAGCATAATCCCATGCCATCCATGCCCTCCATGATGTTTAAATTCAAGACACCCCACAGAAAGACTAGGCCCATGCACCACTCACTACCCCTGGTCAAAAGGCCCCAACAACAGCCCAACAATTGAAAAACACAGAAAAATCAGCGCAATCCCTTGCCATCCATGCCCTCCATGATGTTTAAATTCAAGACACCCCACAGAAAGACTAGGCCCATGCACCACTCACTACCCCTGGTCAAAAGGCCACAACAACAGCCTAAAAAATCGAAAAACACAGAAAAATCAACACAATCCCATGCCATCCATGCCCTCCATGATGTTTACATTAAAGAGACCCCACAGAAAGACTCAGTCCATGCACCCCTCACTACCCCTGGGCAAAAGGCCCCAACAGCAGCCAAAAAAATCGAAAAACACACAAAAATCAGCACAATCCCATGCCATCCATGCCCTCCATGATGTTTACATTAAAGAGACCCCACAGAAAGACTCAGTCCATGCACCACTCACTACCCCTGGGCAAAAGGCCCCAACAACAGCCCAAAAATCGAAAATTTCAAAATTGTAGTTGCAGCAACTGTAATGCCCCAAACAAACTTACTTGTGAAATTTCTAATCCAAAAGTGATCCAAAGAAAGTCATAAAGGCATCAAATCCAAATATCCAGCAGCATCCACAAAAGTAATCCTTCCAGGTCAAGAATCCGAATGAAAGTGACCAGCACATGAAGAAAGCACTGGGAGGAGCCTGCTGGACAGGAACAGGAAGTTGGAGACTGTGGGGCACTTCCTTCCTCCCACCCCCCCCCCACAAAAATGGACTCCTTGCAAAAAAAAGTGCAGGCAAATGTCAACTTGAGGAGTTATTCTGATAACAATCATCATTTTCAGAAGGTTTATGCTGCTTGCTGGTGGATTTCTTGTGCAGAATTTCAAATTTTGTAATTTCGCGAGTGCGAGATTGTTGCTGCTCGCCGCATCTAGGTGTTCGCAATTGCGAACTCTCGCGATACGTGCTGTGCAAGGTGGCAAGCCGCGATTACGTAATCGCGGTCGCCAAACTCCCGCGGGATCCCGCAGCAAGATCCAAAATGGCGCAGCACTCGCAAAATATCGGGAAAAACAACTCGGCAAACGCTGAATGACGGTAAGTGAACGCCGCACACCGCAAAATTATATCACCAAGAAAAAAAAATCCGCTGCGTGCGAATTTGCGGATTTTCGGTAAATTCGCGAGCGTTCGCGGATTACGAATTTACCGAAAATCCGCAAAATCCGCGAGCAGAACGGATTTTCCGCCCATGCTTATAAACGCCATCGCAGTTGCAAAATGCAAGTTTAAAAA
This sequence comes from Lissotriton vulgaris, assembly GCF_964263255.1. Classification (NCBI taxonomy): domain Eukaryota; kingdom Metazoa; phylum Chordata; class Amphibia; order Caudata; family Salamandridae; genus Lissotriton; species Lissotriton vulgaris. Next base: position 580,444,823 of record NC_141699.1, on the reverse strand, counting down.
TCGCGGAAGGCGTGCACTGGCACCGCGGGGCCAGTCATTGGAGAGTTTTAAATAAGGCAAACCTGGGACACCAATTGCAGCTGCCCTGTACCAATGAAATTACCTCTGGGCCCTATATATGTGTGGGAGTGTGCACCACATCTCCACTGCTTCCAGCCAGGGATGCCTGCACCCATCACCTCTATCCGATGCTGCCTGCTCCCTACAACACCCACTGCTGTTGCTGCAGATCCAGTCTCCAGCCAGTGCTGCCTGCACCCATATCCTCTTCCTGCTGATGCCTGCTCCCTACAGAATCAGGTGCTGCTGTGCCATTGTCCTGGACACCGTGATGTCAAGGGTTGTGCAGATCCGGTCCCGTCCCTTCACCACTGAGGAGCTGGATGTCCTCGTGGACGAGGTGCTCAACCAGGATGGGAGGCTATACGGTACCCCTGGAGTGCTGGTAAGTGCAGTGTGATGTAAATGAGGGGGCATGGTGTGCACCACTTACTCTGTGCATCTGCTGTCTGGGCATGCTGGGGGCTGTGTGAGACAGTTGGGCATGCTGTGTGCATGGTGATGTGATGTGCACCAACTTCCTCATGATTCGCGGTCCGCACTTTGAGATGGGTGTGGCACGCAGTGTCGCTGAGCACATGCCATATGAAGGCTAGTAATTAGTGGGCTGACTCAGGTCTGTTGTGTGCATGTGACAATCCGTGGGGGTGGTGTGGGAATTGCATGTCCATGTCTCTCCATGTTGGGGCCATGGCACAGATCCCTTTCCACCAGGCCCATGTCGGTCGGTGGTGTGCATTTTAGGGCAATGTGGGTGTGCTCCAGCCCTGCCTGGACATTGTGGGGTTTGTCTGGTTCACTCACAGGCTGATTTGCTACTATGATATGACATCTGATTCACCCACGGGCACCAAGAAGATATGTGTATGCTGGTACATGTGCTGTTCCAAACCCCATACCAGCTATCTAGTTTGTGTGTGTCTCCCATGCCTTTTATGTAAGTCTCATGGATTATGTACCTACCAGCCATAGCTCTTCCCCTGCTATGTTTATGTGATTCACATGTACAGTGTGCTTGTGTTTAATGACTAATGTACACTGACATGTCTTCCTCTTACCTCCCAAATCCATAGCTCAAACTTCACCAGCGTAAGCCATATGGAGGGCCATAGCCAGCGATGTGCGTGCCGTGGGGGTGTGCAACAGGCGACATATACACTGCCACAAGCGGTGGGATGACATCTCCAGGCTCAGCAGGAACGTGGCGGAGATGACACTGGGGGTGATTCCACGTGCTGGCAGGTTGGCACATCGTACCATGACCCCACTGATGGCACGCATCCTAGCAGTGACACATCCTGATCTGGCTGCACCTTTGAGTGAGAAACAGCAGGAATCTGGGGGTGAATCTTCAGTATGGGCTCATTTTCTTAATATGTGCCCACATAGGTTGCATGTCAGAGCCAGTACCTGCCTCTGTGATGTTGACAGTGTGCTTTAATTGCTTGTGAGAGGACGCTGTGTTGTGTGCAGTTGTCATGGTTTTCCTGCAGCATGACATACATGGTGCATTCCTGTGTCTGGCCCTGTACATGACAATGAGATCTGTGGCCTCATTGCATCACCTGCATATTCGTCCGCATTGACATGCCATGGATGTTTGACGAACATGTTTCACATGTACAGGCAATTTGTGCTAATGGGGATAGGTGAAGGAGGTTGTGGATGCACAGGCTGGGTCCGACATGCTGTTTTGACTTCCAGGTCTGTCCGCCACTTGCCTATGACGTTTGTGACTCTGGCACTTACATGTACCCACATCTTTCTCTCTTTCTGCATTGGACGAGGGCAGTGTCAGACAGACAACAGAGGCAGTTGGTGACAATGCGTCGTGCTCTGATGTAACACAGGATACGACCGAGACAGATGTGAGCAGCATCGTTGAGGGTGGCAGTGGTGACCATGAGGACTCACATGCTGAGACACCAACAACCTCATCATCTGACAGCGGGGGTGAGTCTTCATTGCTAGGTGACACAGGGAGTGGGAAATCAACCCCCTCAACCGGCACACAGCATACAGGGCCCACACTCCCGCAAACTGCAACAAGTACTGGCCGTGCTCGCAAGAGTCGGAGACACAGAGTGTCCTTTGGTCCAGGCACCGCTGCACCTGATGCTGTGCGCCAAACTGCCCTCAGTGCTGAGGCAGTTGACCTGCTGCGCCAGCTGTGTGTGGGTCAGACTAACATGCTAAATGCATTCCTGGACCATGACAGGAAGTTGGGCCAGGTGGTAGCTTTCATGGAGTGGATGCATGGGGATGTGGCTGGTATACACAGGACTGTCCAGTCCTTGTCCTTGAAAGTGATGGCAGCCGTTCAGCTGTCACATGCCCAAAGTTCAGCTTCTGTCCCTGCGTCCACACCACAGGCTGTAATAGAGGAGAGTGACCTCTCCGATCCTGCCTCACACTCTGGATATGGCACACGGAGCCAACACAAGCAGCAGGCAAAGCAACACAGGCCACACACACTATCCCCTGGGAAAGCTAGAGGCATTGCAGGGCATGACATAAGATGCCCCTCATATGAGTCACAGGACACTCAGTCTTCCCCATCCATGTCCACTCCCAGGGACACTGCATTTTCCAAGGACAAGGCACATACCAAGGACAAGGCATCTCCCAGGGAAAAGGCATCTCCCAGGGAAAAGGCATCTCCCAGGGAAACGGCATCTCCCAAGGAAAAGGCATCTCCCAGGGAAAAGGCATATACCAGGGAAAAGGCATCTCCCAGGGACAAGGCATTTCTCAGGGACAAGGCACCTCCCAGGGACAAAGCATCTCCCAGGGACAAGACACCTCACAAGGACAAGGCACCTCCCAAGGACAAGGCACCTCCCAAGGAAAAGGCATCCCCCATTGACAAGGCACCTCCCAAGGACAAGGCACATACCAAGGACAAGGCATCTCCCAAGGAAGAGGCACATAGCAAGGACAAGGCAACTCCCAGGGACAAGGCACCTCCCAAGGAAGAGGCACATAGCAAGGACAAGGCACCTCCCAGGGACAAGGCACCTCCCATGGACAAGACATCCCCCGAGGACATACAGCCATCAGTATGCCTCCCCTGAAGCTGGTGTTGGTGAGTGATCATAAGGTACATGTCTCAGAGGTCAATTCTCTCCATACCTTGACTCCCAACACCACCCCTGTGAAGCAGAGGAAGGAGTACAGTGTTGTGGGGTCCCCTGATAAGCAGGTGTTGGAGGGCAGAAGGCATGGCCAGAGCAAGCATTCAACAGGGTCCAGCACATCCCCAGAGATCAGACCACAACCAGCACATGATCCACCTTTGATGGGAAGTGTGTCTGTGGAGCGAGCACCACTTCCCAATCCGAGTAAGTCCACACTGACCTAACAGATCCCCAAAAAGCGTAGACATACACCGCAAACAACTGAGCCTCATACTGTCTCTCCTGGACAGCTCTCTCCAGCTCCCAGAGCCACCCAGCCTCCTGGACCATACAGCCCAGTGGATCATCAGTACAGTGATGTCACAACCTCAGCTGCAGTTCACTCTCATGTGTCAGATACTGGCACTGTGTCTGTTGTCCACTCTCAGGTGCCAGATACTAGCACTGTGTCTGTTGTTCGGTCTCCTGTATCAGGTACTACAACTGTGTCGGTTGTTCACTCACATGTATTAGATACTAGCACTGTGTCTGTAGTTCGCTCTCCTGTATCAGGTACTGACACTGTATCTGTGGTTCACTCTCATGTAGAATATACTAGCATGGTGTCTGTTGTTCAGTCTCCTACGTCAGGTACTGCCACTGTGTATGGAGCTGTCTCTCATGTATCAGATGCTAGTGATGTGTCTGTTGTTCAGTCTCCTACGTCAGGTGCTGCCAGTGTGTCGGCACCTCCGAAGGTACACAGTCCACCTGATTCTCTGGTGTGAGTTTCAGTCCCCCTCACACACATCTATTTTACATTGCTGGCTGGACTGTCCATTGTAGGCACCCTGGCGGTGTTGTTGTCCATGGCAGTGTCTATGCACCACATATCCCTTTGCTGCCTCAGATGTACCTGCTCTGTTCTGGCTACTGGCCCTGTTTGAGTTATGATGCAATGTGCCACTGACTTGTGCTGCCTCAAATGTACCTGTTATGTTCTGGCCACTGGCCCTGTTTGAGTTATGATGCAATGTGCCACTGACTTGTGCTGCCTCAGATGTACCTGCTCTGTTCTGGCCACTAGCCCTGTTTGAGTTATGATGCAATGTGCCACTGACTTGTGCTGCCTCAGATGTACCTGCTCTGTTCTGGCCACTGGCTCTGTGGTAACTGTGCTGCTTCTTGCCCCTTGGTTGTGCAGCTTCTCATGGACATGCTATGCACTCTCTCATTGCCCTTCTGGTACTGTGCTGTTTCTTGTCCCTTGGTTGTGCAGCTTCTCATGGACATGCTCTGCACTCTCTCATTGCCCCGCCTGGAACTGTGCTGCTTCTTGGCCCTTGGTTGTGCAGCTTCTCATGGACATGGTCTGCACTCTCTCATTGCCCTTCCTGGAACTGTCTGCTTCTTGGCCCTTGGTTGTGCAGCTTCTCATGGACGTACTCTGCGATGTGTACTGGCCACTGGGCTGGCTCCTGGGTACATCAGAGTGCTATCTTTGTGATGTTTAATAAAGGCAGTTACTCATGCTGTGTACTTTGTCAGTGTCCGTGCTTGTTGTGTACTTGCATTGTGGATTTCTTGTGATTTACAACATGCCCTGTCTACCACGGATTAGTTCACACTGGTGACGCACCTGACAACAAGTGAGGCGAGTTTTGATCATGCCCCCTGCACCGCTCAATATACATATATTTCTGGGCCGACCCAGCAAGAGTAAGGGAGTGACACCTCTGCCATTGATGGGAGGGTGGCAATGAACGCCCATTTACTTACAGAAAGGCCTCTCAGTCACCCACTGGGCCACTGGCGGTCATTTACAAATACAGAGACCGCCCAAATCGGTCCACCACGGCTGGCCAATAAAGCAGCCCTCAGCTGGGACTGGACACCGGCCCCTCGGGCATTGCCCTAGTGCCCTCATTGCCAATCCGACGCTGCTGGTGTGAACAGGTAACAGTGCTCATGCATGCTGTGGCGTGGTATGTGTGTATTGCATGCTTGCGTACCTCCTGGGCGTCCACGACAGAGCATGACTTGCTGGTAGTGAAGTACGAACAGGGCCGGGAAGGCGTGTAGGGCTGGGTTCATGGCGGCTGGGTCCGTGCGGTGGGTCTCGTGACACTGCTTTCCCTCTCCGTTGTGGTGCTTCCGCCGTCTATTAGAGGGAGGTGTTTCCGCTGCCGTGTTCTGCTTTGTTTCCGACTACGTAATATTGCGGACAGTCGGGACGTCATTCCGCATGGGGGTGAGCCTGGATTGGCTCCATCCACCGTGGTGTCTGGGGTGTTCCTGCGGCAATTCACGTTTTTCCGCGGCGGACGGGAAATTTGCCCAGGTCCCCTTCCTAATATGGCGGACGGAAGGCCCGCTGCTGGCGGACGATGAGGTGAATTTTCCGCCGCCTCCAGCACAGCAGTCATGCATCCGTCTGCCATCCTAATGGACCCCCAAATTTTATTTGTAATAAAAAGTAGAAGTAGGGTAAGTTTTGGATAGTGAAGGGGTTTAAATTACTATTCTAACTCCAAAGGGGCTGTAGAAGTAGGGTAAGTAATGGATAGTGTAGAGGTTAAAATTACTATTCTAACTCCAGGAGGTGTGTTTAAGTAGGGTAAGTGTTGGATAGTGTAGGGGTTACCATTACTATTGTAAGTCCAGAGGGGGTGAAGAAGTAGGGTAAGTTTGGGATAGTGTAGAGACTTAAATTACTATTCTAACTCCAGGAGGTGTGTTGAAGTAAGGTAAGTATTGGATAGTGTAGGGGTTAAAATTACTATTCTAACTCCAAAGGGGATGTAGAAGTAGGCTAAGTGTTGGATAGTGTAGAGGTTAAATTTACTATTCTAACTCCAGGAGGTGTGTTGAAGTAGGGTAAGTGTTGGATAGTGTAGAGATTTAAATTACTATTCTAACTCCAGGAGGTGTGTTGAAGTAGGGTAAGAGTTGGATAGTATAGGGGTTAAAATTACTATTCTAACTCCAGAGTGGGTGTAGAAGTAGGGTAAGTGTTGGATAGTGTAGAGTATATAATTAGTATTATAACTCCAGAGGGGGTGTAGAAGTAGGGTGAGTTTGGGATAGTGTAGAGACTTAAATTATTATTCTAACTTCAGGAGGTGTGTTGAAGTAGGGTAGGTGTTGGATAGTGTAAAAGTTAAAATTACTATTCTAACTCCAAAGGGGGTATAAAAGTAGGGTAAGTGTTGGATAGTGTTGGGGTTAAAATTACTATTCTAACCCCAAAGTAGGTGTAAAAGTAGGATAGGTATCGGATGGTGTAGAGGTTAAATTTACTATTCAAAGTCCAGGAACTGTGTTTAAGTAGGGTAAGTTTTGGATAGCGTAGTGGTTAAAATTACTATTCTAACTCCAAATGGGGTGTAGAAGTAGGGTAAGTGTTGGTTAGTGTAGAGATTTAAATTACTATTCTAACTCCAGGAGGTGTGTTGAAGTAGGGTAAGTGTTGGATAGTATAGGGTTTAAAAGTTACTATTCTAACTCCAAAGGGGGTGTAGAAGTAGGGTAAGTGTTGGATAGTGTAGAGGTTAAAATTACTATTCTAACTCCAGAAGGTGTGTTGAAGTAGGGTAAGTGTTGGATAGTGTAGGGGTTAAAATTACAATTCTAAGTCCAGAGTGGGTGTAGAAGTAGGGTAAGTGTTGGATAGTGTAGAGACTTAAATTACTATTCTAACTCCAGGAGATGTGTTGAAGTAGGGTAAGTGTTGGATAGTGTAAAGGTTAAAATTACTATTCTAACTCCATAGGGGGTATAAAAGTAGGGTAAGTGTGGGATAGTGTTGGGGTTAAAATTACTATTCTAACCCCAAAGTAGGTGTAAAAGTAGGATAAGTGTTGGATGGTGTTGAGGTTAAATTTACTATTCAAAGTCCTGGAACTGTGTTTAAGTAGGGTAAGTTTTGGATAGCGTAGTGGTTAAAATTACTATTCTAACTCCAAATGGGGTGTAGAAGTAGGGTAAGTGTTGGATAGTGTAGAGATTTAAATTACTATTCTAACTCCAGGAGGTGTGTTGAAGTAGGGTAAGAGTTGGATAGTATAGGGGTTAAAATTACTATTCTAACTCCAGAGTGGGTGTAGAAGTAGGGTAAGTGTTGGATAGTGTAGAGTATATAATTAGTATTATAACTCCAGAGGGGGTGTAGAAGTAGGGTGAGTTTGGGATAGTGTAGAGACTTAAATTATTATTCTAACTCCAGGAGGTGTGTTGAAGTAGGGCACGTGTTGGATAGTGTAAAAGTTAAAATTACTATTCTAACTCTAAAGGGGGTATAAAAGTAGGGTAAGTGTTGGATAGTGTTGGGGTTAAAATTACTATTCTAACCCCAGAGTAGGTGTAAAAGTAGGATAGGTATCGGATGGTGTAGAGGTTAAATTTACTATTCAAAGTCCAGGAACTGTGTTTAAGTAGGGTAAGTTTTGGATAGCGTAGTGGTTAAAATTACTATTCTAACTCCAAATGGGGTGTAGAAGTAGGGTAAGTGTTGGTTAGTGTAGAGATTTAAATTACTATTCTAACTCCAGGAGGTGTGTTGAAGTAGGGTAAGTGTTGGATAGTATAGGGTTTAAAAGTTACTATTCTAACTCCAAAGGGGGTGTAGAAGTAGGGTAAGTGTTGGATAGTGTAGAGGTTAAAATTACTATTTTAACTCCAGAAGGTGTGTTGAAGTAGGGTAAGTGTTGGATAGTGTAGGGGTTAAAATTACAATTCTAAGTCCAGAGTGGGTGTAGAAGTAGGGTAAGTGTTGGATAGTGTAGAGACTTAAATTACTATTCTAACTCCAGGAGATGTGTTGAAGTAGGGTAAGTGTTGGATAGTGTAAAGGTTAAAATTACTATTCTAACTCCATAGGGGGTATAAAAGTAGGGTAAGTGTGGGATAGTGTTGGGGTTAAAATTACTATTCTAACCCCAAAGTAGGTGTAAAAGTAGGATAAGTGTTGGATGGTGTTGAGGTTAAATTTACTATTCAAAGACCTGGAACTGTGTTTAAGTAGGGTAAGTTTTGGATAGCGTAGTGGTTAAAATTACTATTGTAACTCCAAATGGGGTGTAGAAGTAGGGTAAGTGTTAGTTAGTGTAGAGATTTAAATTACTATTCTAACTCCAGGAGGTGTGTTGAAGTAGGGTAAGTGTTGGATAGTATAGGGTTTCAAAGTTACTATTCTAACTCCAAAGGGGGTGTAGAAGTAGGGTAAGTGTTGGATAGTGTAGAGGTTAAAATTTCTATTCTAATTCCAGAAGGGGTGTTGAAGTAGGGTAAGTGTTGGATAGTGTAGGGGTTAAAATTACAATTCTAAGTCCAGAGTGGGTGTAAAAGTAGGGTAAGTGTTGGATAGTGTAGAGACTTAAATTACTATTTTAACTCCAGGAGGTGTGTTGGAGTAGGGTAAGTGTTGGATAGTGTAAAGGTTAAAATTACAATTCTAACTCCATAGGGGGTATAAAAGTAGGGTAAGTCTGGGATTGTGTTGGGGTTAAAATTACTATTCTAACCCCAAAGTAGGTGTAAAAGTAGGATAAGTGTCGGATGGTGTAGAGGTTAAATTTACTATTCAAAGTCAAGGAACTTTGTTTAAGTAGGGTAGGTTTTTGATAGCGTAGTGGTTAAAATTACTATTCCAACTGCAAAGGGGGTGTAGAAGTAGGGTAAGTGTTGGTTAGTGTAGAGATGTAAATTACTATTCTAACTCCAGGAGGTGTGCTGAAGTAGGGTAAGTGTTGGATAGTATAGGGTTTAAAATTACTATTCAAACTCCAAAGTGGGTGTAGAAGTAGGGTAAGTTTTGGATAGTGTAGAGGATACAATTAGTATTCTAACTCCAGAGGGGGTGTAGAAGTAGGGTAAGTTTGGAATAGTGCAGAGACTTAAATTACTATTCTAACTCCTGGAGGTGTGTTGAAGTAGGGTAAGTGTTGGATAGTGTAAAGGTTAAAATTACTATTCTAACTCCAAAGGGGGTATAAAAGTAGGGTAAGTGTGGGATAGTGTTGGGATTAAAATTACTATTCTAACCCCAAAGTAGGTGTAAAAGTAGGATAAGTGTCGGATGGTGTAGAGGTTAAATTTACTATTCAAAGTCCAGGAACTGTGTTTAAGTAGGGTAGGTTTTGGATAGCGTAGTGGTTAAAAATACTATTCTAACTCCAAAGGGGGTGTAGAAGTAGGGTAAGTGTTGGTTAGTGTAGAGATTTAAATTACTATTCTAACTCCAGGAGGTGTGTTGAAGTAGGGTAAGTTTTGGATAGTATAGGGTTTAAAATTACTATTCAAACTCCAAAGTGGGTGTAGAAGTAGGGTAAGTGTTGGATAGTGTAGAGGATACAATTAGTATTCTAACTCCAGAGGGGGTGTAGAAGTAGGGTAAGTTTGGAATAGTGCAGAGACTTAAATTACTATTCTAACTCCTGGAGGTGTGTTGAAGTAGGGTAAGTGTTGGATAGTGTAGTGGTTAAAATGACTACTCTAACTCCAAAGGGGGTGTAAAAGTAGGGTAAGTGTTGGATGGTGTAGGGGTTAAAATTACTATTCTAACCCCAAAGTAGGTGTAAAAGTAGGATAAGTGGTGGATGGTGTAGGGGTTAAAATTACTATTCTAAGTCCTGGAACTGTGTTTAAGTAGGGTAAGTTTTGGATAGCGTAGAGGTTAAACTTACTATTCTAACTCCAAAGGGGGTGTAGAAGTAGGGTAAGTGTTGGTTAGTGTATAGATTAAAATTACTATAGTAACTCCAGGAACTGTATTGAAGTAAGGTAAGTGTTGGATAGTGTAGGGGTTTAAATTACTATTCTAACTCCAAAGGGGGTATAGAAGGTGGGTAAGTGTTGGATAGTGTAGAGGTTAAAATTACTATTCTAACTCCAGGAGGTGTCTTGAAGTAGGGTAAGTGTTGGATAGTATAGGGATTACAATTACTATTCTAACTCCAAAGTGGGTATAGAAGTAGGGTACGTGTTGGCTAGTGTAGAGGATACAATTAGTATTTAAACTCCAGAGGGGGTGTAGAAGTAGGGTAAATTTGGGATAGTGTAGAGACTTAAAATATTATTCTAACTCCAGGAGGTGTGTTGAAGTAGGGTAAGTGTTGGATAGTGTAGTGGTTAAAATTACTATTCTAACTCCAAAGGGGGTGTAAGAGAAGGGTAAGTGTTGGATGGAGTAGAGGTTAAAATTTCTATTCTAACTCCAGAGGGGGTGTAGAAGTAGGGTAAGTGTTGGATAGTGTAGAGATTTAAATTACTATTCTAACTCCAGGAGGTGAGTTAAAGTAGGGTAAGTGTTGGATAGTATAGGGGTTAAAATTACTATTCTAACTCCAAAGTGGGTGTAGAAGTAGGATAAGTGTTGGATATTGTTGAAGATACAATATGTATTCTAATTCCAAAGGGGGTGTAGAAGTAGGGTAAGTGTGGGATAGTGTAGATATTAAAATTACTATTCTAACTTCAGGAGGTGTGTTGAAGTAAGTTAAGTGTTGGATAGTGTAGGGGTTAAAATTAAAATTCCAACTCCAGGAACTGTATTGAAGTAAGGTAAGTGTTGGATAGTGTAGGGGTTTAAATTACTATTCTAACTCCAACGGGGGTGTAGAAGTAGGATAAGTGTTGGAAAGTATAGAGGTTAAAATTACTATTCTAACTCCAGGAGGTGTGTTGAAGTAGGGTAAGTGTTGGATAATGTAGGGGTTAAAATGACTATTCTAACTCCAATGGGGGTGTAGAAGTAGGGTAAGTGTTGGATAGTGTAGAGGATACAATTAGTATTCTAACTCCAGAGGGGGTGTAGAAGTAGGGTAAGTTTGGAATAGTGCAGAGACTTAAATTACTATTCTAACTCCTGGAGGTGTGTTGAAGTAGGGTAAGTGTTGGATAGTGTAGTGGTTAAAATGACTACTCTAACTCCAAAGGGGGTGTAAAAGTAGGGTAAGTGTTGGATGGTGTAGGGGTTAAAATTACTATTCTAACCCCAAAGTAGGTGTAAAAGTAGGATAAGTGTTGGATGGTGTAGGGGTTAAAATTACTATTCTAAGTCCTGGAACTGTGTTTAAGTAGGGTAAGTTTTGGATAGCGTAGAGGTTAAAATTACTATTCTAACTCCAAAGGGGGTATAGAAGTAGGGTAAGTGTTGGTTAGTGTAGAGATTTAAATTACTATTCTAACTCCAGGAGGTGTGTTGAAGTAGGGTAAGTGTTGGATAGTATAGGGTTTAAAATTACTATTCAAACTCCAAAGTGGGTGTAGAAGTAGGGTAAGTGTTGGATCGCGTAGAGGATACAATTAGTATTCTAACTCCAGAGGGGGTGTAGAAGTAGGGTAAGTTTGGAATAGTGCAGAGACTTAAATTACTATTCTAACTCCTGGAGGTGTGTTGAAGTAGGGTAAGTGTTGGATAGTGTAGTGGTTAAAATGACTACTCTAACTCCAAAGGAGGTGTAAAAGTAGGGTAAGTGTTGGATGGTGTAGGGGTTAAAATTACTATTCTAACCCCAAAGTAGGTGTAAAAGTAGGATAAGTGTTGGATGGTGTAGGGGTTAAAATTACTATTCTAAGTCCTGGAACTGTGTTTAAGTAGGGTAAGTTTTGGATAGCGTAGAGGTTAAAATTACTATTCTAACTCCAAAGGGGGTGTAGAAGTAGGGTAAGTGTTGGTTAGTGTATAGATTAAAATTACTATTCTAACTCCAGGAACTGTATTGAAGTAAGGTAAGTGTTGGATAGTGTAGGGGTTTAAATTACTATTCTAACTCCAAAGGGGGTGTAGAAGGTGGGTAAGTGTTGGATAGTGTAGAGGTTAAAATTACTATTCTAACTCCAGGAGGTGTGTTGAAGTAGGGTAAGTGTTGGATAGTATAGGGATTACAATTACTATTCTAACTCCAAAGTGGGTGTAGAAGTAGGGTACATGTTGGCTAGTGTAGAGGATACAATTAGTATTTAAACTCCAGAGGGGGTGTAGAAGTAGGGTAAATTTGGGATAGTGTAGAGACTTAAATTATTATTCTAACTCCAGGAGGTGTGTTGAAGTAGGGTAAGTGTTGGATAGTGTAGTGGTTAAAATTACTATTCTAACTCCAAAGGGGGTGTAAGAGAAGGGTAAGTGTTGGATAGAGTAGATGTTAAAATTTCTATTCTAACTCCAGAGGGGGTGTAGAAGTAGGGTAAGTGTTGGATAGTGTAGAGATTTAAATTACTATTCTAACTCCAGGAGGTGAGTTGAAGTAGGGTAAGTGTTGGATAGTATAGGGGTTAAAATTACTATTCTAACTCCAAAGTGGGTGTAGAAGTAGGATAAGTGTTGGATATTGTTGAAGATACAATATGTATTCTAATTCCAAAGGGGGTGTAGAAGTAGGGTAAGTGTGGGATAGTGTAGATATTAAAATTACTATTCTAACTTCAGGAGGTGTGTTGAAGTAAGTTAAGTGTTGGATAGTGTAGGGGTTAAAATTAAAATTCCAACTCCAGGAACTGTATTGAAGTAAGGTAAGTGTTGGATAGTGTAGGGGTTTAAATTACTATTCTAACTCCAACGGGGGTGTAGAAGTAGGATAAGTGTTGGAAAGTATAGAGGTTAAAATTACTATTCTAACTCCAGGAGGTGTGTTGAAGTAGGGTAAGTGTTGGATAATGTAGGGGTTAAAATGACTATTCTAACTCCAATGGGGGTGTAGAAGTAGGGTAAGTGTTGGATAGTGTAGAGGATACAATTAGTATTCTAACTCCAGAGGGGGTGTAGAAGTAGGGTAAGTTTGGAATAGTGCAGAGACTTAAATTACTATTCTAACTCCTGGAGGTGTGTTGAAGTAGGGTAAGTGTTGGATAGTGTAGTGGTTAAAATGACTACTCTAACTCCAAAGGGGGTGTAAAAGTAGGGTAAGTGTTGGATGGTGTAGGGGTTAAAATTACTATTCTAACCCCAAAGTAGGTGTAAAAGTAGGATAAGTGTTGGATGGTGTAGGGGTTAAAATTACTATTCTAAGTCCTGGAACTGTGTTTAAGTAGGGTAAGTTTTGGATAGCGTAGAGGTTAAAATTACTATTCTAACTCCAAAGGGGGTATAGAAGTAGGGTAAGTGTTGGTTAGTGTAGAGATTTAAATTACTATTCTAACTCCAGGAGGTGTGTTGAAGTAGGGTAAGTGTTGGATAGTATAGGGTTTAAAATTACTATTCAAACTCCAAAGTGGGTGTAGACGTAGGGTAAGTGTTGGATCGCGTAGAGGATACAATTAGTATTCTAACTCCAGAGGGGGTGTAGAAGTAGGGTAAGTTTGGAATAGTGCAGAGACTTAAATTACTATTCTAACTCCTGGAGGTGTGTTGAAGTAGGGTAAGTGTTGGATAGTGTAGTGGTTAAAATGACTACTCTAACTCCAAAGGAGGTGTAAAAGTAGGGTAAGTGTTGGATGGTGTAGGGGTTAAAATTACTATTCTAACCCCAAAGTAGGTGTAAAAGTAGGATAAGTGTTGGATGGTGTAGGGGTTAAAATTACTATTCTAAGTCCTGGAACTGTGTTTAAGTAGGGTAAGTTTTGGATAGCGTAGAGGTTAAAATTACTATTCTAACTCCAAAGGGGGTGTAGAAATAGGGTAAGTGTTGGTTAGTGTATAGATTAAAATTACTATTCTAACTCCAGGAACTGTATTGAAGTAAGGTAAGTGTTGGATAGTGTAGGGGTTTTAATTACTATTCTAACTCCAAAGGGGGTGTAGAAGGTGGGTAAGTGTTGGATAGTGTAGAGGTTAAAATTACTATTCTAACTCCAGGAGGTGTGTTGAAGTAGGGTAAGTGTTGGATAGTATAGGGATTACAATTACTATTCTAACTCCAAAGTGGGTGTAGAAGTAGGGTACGTGTAGGCTAGTGTAGAGGATACAATTAGTATTTAAACTCCAGAGGGGGTGTAGAAGTAGGGTAAGTTTGGGATAGTGTAGAGACTTAAATTATTATTCTAACTCCAGGAGGTGTGTTGAAGTAGGGTAAGTGTTGGATAGTGTAGTGGTTAAAATTACTATTCTAACTCCAAAGGGGGTGTAAGAGAAGGGTAAGTGTTGGATAGAGTAGAGGTTAAAATTTCTATTCTAACTCCAGAGGGGGTCTAGAAGTAGGGTAAGTGTTGGATAGTGTAGAGATTTAAATTACTATTCTAACTCCAGGAGGTGAGTTGAAGTAGGGTAAGTGTTGGATAGTATAGGGGTTAAAATTACTATTCTAACTCCAATGTGGGTGTAGAAGTAGGATAGGTGTTGGATATTGTTGAAGATACAATATGTATTCTAATTCCAAAGGGGGTGTAGAAGTAGGGTAAGTGTGGGATAGTGTAGATATTAAAATTACTATTCTAACTTCAGGAGGTGTGTTGAAGTAAGTTAAGTGTTGGATAGTGTAGGGGTTAAAATTAAAATTCCAACTCCAGGAACTGTATTGAAGTAAGGTAAGTGTTGGATAGTGTAGGGGTTTAAATTACTATTCTAACTCCAACGGGGGTGTAGAAGTAGGATAAGTGTTGGAAAGTATAGAGGTTAAAATTACTATTCTAACTCCAGGAGGTGTGTTGAAGTAGGGTAAGTGTTGGATAATGTAGGGGTTAAAATGACTATTCTAACTCCAATGGGGGTGTAGAAGTAGGGTAAGTGTTGGATAGTGTAGAGGATACAATTAGTATTCTAACTCCAGAGGGGGTGTAGAAGTAGGGTAAGTTTGGAATAGTGCAGAGACTTAAATTACTATTCTAACTCCTGGAGGTGTGTTGAAGCAGGGTAAGTGTTGGATAGTGTAGTGGTTAAAATGACTACTCTAACTCCAAAGGGGGTGTAAAAGTAGGGTAAGTGTTGGATGGTGTAGGGGTTAAAATTACTATTCTAACCCCAAAGTAGGTGTAAAAGTAGGATAAGTGTTGGATGGTGTAGGGGTTAAAATTACTATTCTAAGTCCTGGAACTGTGTTTAAGTAGGGTAAGTTTTGGATAGCGTAGAGGTTAACATTACTATTCTAACTCCAAAGGGGGTATAGAAGTAGGGTAAGTGTTGGTTAGTGTAGAGATTTAAATTACTATTCTAACTCCAGGAGGTGTATTGAAGTAGGGTAAGTGTTGGATAGTATAGGGTTTAAAATTACTATTCAAACTCCAAAGTGGGTGTAGAAGTAGGGTAAGTGTTGGATCGCGTAGAGGATACAATTAGTATTCTAACTCCAGAGGGGGTGTAGAAGTAGGGTAAGTTTGGAATAGTGCAGAGACTTAAATTACTATTCTAACTCCTGGAGGTGTGTTGAAGTAGGGTAAGTGTTGGATAGTGTAGTGGTTAAAATGACTACTCTAACTCCAAAGGAGGTGTAAAAGTAGGGTAAGTGTTGGATGGTGTAGGGGTTAAAATTACTATTCTAACCCCAAAGTAGGTGTAAAAGTAGGATAAGTGTTGGATGGTGTAGGGGTTAAAATTACTATTCTAAGTCCTGGAACTGTGTTTAAGTAGGGTAAGTTTTGGATAGCGTAGAGGTTAAAATTACTATTCTAACTCCAAAGGGGGTGTAGAAATAGGGTAAGTGTTGGTTAGTGTATAGATTAAAATTACTATTCTAACTCCAGGAACTGTATTGAAGTAAGGTAAGTGTTGGATAGTGTAGGGGTTTAAATTACTATTCTAACTCCAAAGGGGGTGTAGAAGGTGGGTAAGTATTGGATAGTGTAGAGGTTAAAATTACTATTCTAACTCCAGGAGGTGTGTTGAAGTAGGGTAAGTGTTGGATAGTATAGGGATTACAATTACTATTCTAACTCCAAAGTGGGTGTAGAAGTAGGGTACGTGTTGGCTAGTGAAGAGGATACAATTAGTATTTAAACTCCAGAGGGGGTGTAGAAGTAGGGTAAGTTTGGGATAGTGTAGAGACTTAAATTATTATTCTAACTCCAGGAAGTCTGTTGAAGTAGGGTAAGTGTTGGATAGTGTAGTGGTTAAAATTACTATTCTAACTCCAAAGGGGGTGTAAGAGAAGGGTAAGTGTTGGATAGAGTAGAGGTTAAAATTTCTATTCTAACTCCAGAGGGGGTGTAGAAGTAGGGTAAGTGTTGGATAGTGTAGAGATTTAAATTACTATTCTAACTCCAGGAGGTGAGTTGAAGTAGGGTAAGTGTTGGATAGTATAGGGGTTAAAATTACTATTCTAACTCCAAAGTGGGTGTAGAAGTAGGATAAGTGTTGGATATTGTTGAAGATACAATATGTATTCTAATTCCAAAGGGGGTGTAGAAGTAGGGTAAGTGTGGGATAGTGTAGATATTAAAATTACTATTCTAACTTCAGGAGGTGTGTTGAAGTAAGTTAAGTGTTGGATAGTGTAGGGGTTAAAATTAAAATTCCAACTCCAGGAACTGTATTGAAGTAAGGTAAGTGTTGGATAGTGTAGGGGTTTAAATTACTATTCTAACTCCAACGGGGGTGTAGAAGTAGGATAAGTGTTGGAAAGTATAGAGGTTAAAATTACTATTCTAACTCCAGGAGGTGTGTTGAAGTAGGGTAAGTGTTGGATAATGTAGGGGTTAAAATGACTATTCTAACTCCAATGGGGGTGTAGAAGTAGGGTAAGTGTTGGATAGTGTAGAGGATACAATTAGTATTCTAACTCCAGAGGGGGTGTAGAAGTAGGGTAAGTTTGGAATAGTGCAGAGACTTAAATTACTATTCTAACTCCTGGAGGTGTGTTGAAGTAGGGTAAGTGTTGGATAGTGTAGTGGTTAAAATGACTACTCTAACTCCAAAGGGGGTGTAAAAGTAGGGTAAGTGTTGGATGGTGTAGGGGTTAAAATTACTATTCTAACCCCAAAGTAGGTGTAAAAGTAGGATAAGTGTTGGATGGTGTAGGGGTTAAAATTACTATTCTAAGTCCTGGAACTGTGTTTAAGTAGGGTAAGTTTTGGATAGCGTAGAGGTTAACATTACTATTCTAACTCCAAAGGGGGTATAGAAGTAGGGTAAGTGTTGGTTAGTGTAGAGATTTAAATTACTATTCTAACTCCAGGAGGTGTGTTGAAGTAGGGTAAGTGTTGGATAGTATAGGGTTTAAAATTACTATTCAAACTCCAAAGTGGGTGTAGAAGTAGGGTAAGTGTTGGATCGCGTAGAGGATACAATTAGTATTCTAACTCCAGAGGGGGTGTAGAAGTAGGGTAAGTTTGGAATAGTGCAGAGACTTAAATTACTATTCTAACTCCTGGAGGTGTGTTGAAGTAGGGTAAGTGTTGGATAGTGTAGTGGTTAAAATGACTACTCTAACTCCAAAGGAGGTGTAAAAGTAGGGTAAGTGTTGGATGGTGTAGGGGTTAAAATTACTATTCTAACCCCAAAGTAGGTGTAAAAGTAGGATAAGTGTTGGATGGTGTAGGGGTTAAAATTACTATTCTAAGTCCTGGAACTGTGTTTAAGTAGGGTAAGTTTTGGATAGCGTAGAGGTTAAAATTACTATTCTAACTCCAAAGGGGGTGTAGAAATAGGGTAAGTGTTGGTTAGTGTATAGATTAAAATTACTATTCTAACTCCAGGAACTGTATTGAAGTAAGGTAAGTGTTGGATAGTGTAGGGGTTTAAATTACTATTCTAACTCCAAAGGGGGTGTAGAAGGTGGGTAAGTATTGGATAGTGTAGAGGTTAAAATTACTATTCTAACTCCAGGAGGTGTGTTGAAGTAGGGTAAGTGTTGGATAGTATAGGGATTACAATTACTATTCTCACTCCAAAGTGGGTGTAGAAGTAGGGTACGTGTTGGCTAGTGAAGAGGATACAATTAGTATTTAAACTCCAGAGGGGGTGTAGAAGTAGGGTAAGTTTGGGATAGTGTAGAGACTTAAATTATTATTCTAACTCCAGGAAGTCTGTTGAAGTAGGGTAAGTGTTGGATAGTGTAGTGGTTAAAATTACTATTCTAACTCCAAAGGGGGTGTAAGAGAAGGGTAAGTGTTGGATAGAGTAGAGGTTAAAATTTCTATTCTAACTCCAGAGGGGGTGTAGAAGTAGGGTAAGTGTTGGATAGTGTAGAGATTTAAATTACTATTCTAACTCCAGGAGGTGAGTTGAAGTAGGGTAAGTGTTGGATAGTATAGGGGTTAAAATTACTATTCTAACTCCAAAGTGGGTGTAGAAGTAGGATAAGTGTTGGATATTGTTGAAGATACAATATGTATTCTAATTCCAAAGGGGGTGTAGAAGTAGGGTAAGTGTGGGATAGTGTAGATATTAAAATTACTATTCTAACTTCAGGAGGTGTGTTGAAGTAAGTTAAGTGTTGGATAGTGTAGGGGTTAAAATTAAAATTCCAACTCCAGGAACTGTATTGAAGTAAGGTAAGTGTTGGATAGTGTAGGGGTTTAAATTACTATTCTAACTCCAACGGGGGTGTAGAAGTAGGATAAGTGTTGGAAAGTATAGAGGTTAAAATTACTATTCTAACTCCAGGAGGTGTGTTGAAGTAGGGTAAGTGTTGGATAATGTAGGGGTTAAAATGACTATTCTAACTCCAATGGGGGTGTAGAAGTAGGGTAAGTGTTGGATAGTGTAGAGGATACAATTAGTATTCTAACTCCAGAGGGGGTGTAGAAGTAGGGTAAGTTTGGAATAGTGCAGAGACTTAAATTACTATTCTAACTCCTGGAGGTGTGTTGAAGTAGGGTAAGTGTTGGATAGTGTAGTGGTTAAAATGACTACTCTAACTCCAAAGGGGGTGTAAAAGTAGGGTAAGTGTTGGATGGTGTAGGGGTTAAAATTACTATTCTAACCCCAAAGTAGGTGTAAAAGTAGGATAAGTGTTGGATGGTGTAGGGGTTAAAATTACTATTCTAAGTCCTGGAACTGTGTTTAAGTAGGGTAAGTTTTGGATAGCGTAGAGGTTAACATTACTATTCTAACTCCAAAGGGGGTATAGAAGTAGGGTAAGTGTTGGTTAGTGTAGAGATTTAAATTACTATTCTAACTCCAGGAGGTGTGTTGAAGTAGGGTAAGTGTTGGATAGTATAGGGTTTAAAATTACTATTCAAACTCCAAAGTGGGTGTAGAAGTAGGGTAAGTGTTGGATCGCGTAGAGGATACAATTAGTATTCTAACTCCAGAGGGGGTGTAGAAGTAGGGTAAGTTTGGAATAGTGCAGAGACTTAAATTACTATTCTAACTCCTGGAGGTGTGTTGAAGTAGGGTAAGTGTTGGATAGTGTAGTGGTTAAAATGACTACTCTAACTCCAAAGGAGGTGTAAAAGTAGGGTAAGTGTTGGATGGTGTAGGGGTTAAAATTACTATTCTAACCCCAAAGTAGGTGTAAAAGTAGGATAAGTGTTGGATGGTGTAGGGGTTAAAATTACTATTCTAAGTCCTGGAACTGTGTTTAAGTAGGGTAAGTTTTGGATAGCGTAGAGGTTAAAATTACTATTCTAACTCCAAAGGGGGTGTAGAAATAGGGTAAGTGTTGGTTAGTGTATAGATTAAAATTACTATTCTAACTCCAGGAACTGTATTGAAGTAAGGTAAGTGTTGGATAGTGTAGGGGTTTAAATTACTATTCTAACTCCAAAGGGGGTGTAGAAGGTGGGTAAGTATTGGATAGTGTAGAGGTTAAAATTACTATTCTAACTCCAGGAGGTGTGTTGAAGTAGGGTAAGTGTTGGATAGTATAGGGATTACAATTAATATTCTAACTCCAAAGTGGGTGTAGAAGTAGGGTACGTGTTGGCTAGTGAAGAGGATACAATTAGTATTTAAACTCCAGAGGGGGTGTAGAAGTAGGGTAAGTTTGGGATAGTGTAGAGACTTAAATTATTATTCTAACTCCAGGAAGTCTGTTGAAGTAGGGTAAGTGTTGGATAGTGTAGTGGTTAAAATTACTATTCTAACTCCAAAGGGGGTGTAAGAGAAGGGTAAGTGTTGGATAGAGTAGAGGTTAAAATTTCTATTCTAACTCCAGAGGGGGTGTAGAAGTAGGGTAAGTGTTGGATAGTGTAGGGGTTAAAATTACTATTCTAAGTCCAGGAACTGTGTTTAAGTAGGGTAGGTTTTGGCTAGCGTAGAGGTTAAAATTACTATTCTAACTCCAAAGGGGGTGTAGAAGTAGAGTAAGTGTTGCTAAGTGTATAGATTAAAATTACTATTCTAACTCGAGGAACTGTGTTGAAGTATGGTAAGTGTCGGATAGTGTTGGGGTTTAAATTACTATTCTAACTCCAAAGGGGGTGTAGAAGTAGGGTAAGTGTTGGATAGAGTAGAGGTTAACATTTCTATTCTAACTCCAGAGGGGGTGTAGAAGTAGGGTAAGTGTTGGATAGTGTAGAGATTTAAATTACTATTCTAACTCCAGGAGGTGAGTTGAAGTAGGGTAAGTGTTGGATAGTATAGGGGTTAAAATTACTATTCTAACTCCAAAGTGTGTGTAGGAGTAGGATAAGTGTTGGATATTGTTGAAGATACAATATGTATTCTAATTCCAAAGGGGGTGTAGAAGTAGGGTAAGTGTGGGATAGTGTAGATATTAAAATTACTATTCTAACTCCAGGAGGTGTGTTGAAGTAAGTTAAGTGTTGGATAGTGTAGGGGTTAAAATTAAAATTCCAACTCCAGGAACTGTATTGAAGTAAGGTAAGTGTTGGATAGTGTAGGGGTTTAAATTACTATTCTAACTCCAACGGGGGTGTAGAAGTAGGATAAGTGTTGGAAAGTATAGAGGTTAAAATTACTATTCTAACTCCAGGAGGTGTGTTGAAGTAGGGTAAGTGTTGGATAATGTAGGGGTTAAAATGACTATTCTAACTCCAATGGGGGTGTAGAAGTAGGGTAAGTGTTGGATAGTGTAGAGGATGCAATTAGTATTCTAACTCCAAAGGGGGTGTAGAAGTAGGGTAAGTGTGGGATAGTGTAGAGATTAAAATTACTATTCTAACTCCAGGAGGTGTGTTGAAGTATGGTCAGTGTTGGATAGTGCAGGGGTAAAAATTACTATTCTAACTCCAAAGGGGGTGTAGAAGTAGGGTAAGTGTTGGTTAGTGTAGAGATTAAAATTACTATTGTAACTCCAGGAAGTGTGTTGAAGAAAGGTAAGTGTTGGATAGTATAGGGGTTAAAATTACTATTCTAACTCTAAAGTGGGTGTAGAAGTAGGGTAAGTGTTGGATAGTGTAGAGGATAAAATTAGTATTCTTACTCCAAAGGGGGTGTAGAAGTAGGGTAAGTGTGGGATAGTGTAGATATTACAATTACTATTCTAACTTCAGGAGGTGTGTTGAAGTAGGGTAAGTGCTGGACAGTGCGGGGTTAAAACTACTGTTCTAACTCCAGGAGGTGTGTTGAAGTAGGGTCAGTGTTGGATAGTGTAGGGGTAAAAATTACTATTCTAACTCCAAAGGTGTTGTAGAAGTAGGGTAAGTGTTGTTTAATGTAGAGATTAAAATTACTACTCTAACTCCAAGAGGTGTGTTGAAGTAGGGTAAGTGTTGGACAGTGTAGAGTTTAAAATTACTATTCTAAGTCCAAAGGGGGTGTAATAGTAAGGTAAGTGTTGGATATTTTAGAGGTTACAATAACTATTCTAACTCCAGGAAGTGTGTTGAAGAAAGGTAAGTGTTGGATAGAGTAGGGGTTAAAATTACTATTCTAACTCCAAAGTGGGTGTAGAATTAGGGTAAGTGTTGGATAGTGTAGAGGATAAAATTAGTATTCTAACTCCAAAGGGGGTGTAGAAGTAGGGTAAGTGTTGGATAGTTTAGAGGTTAAAATTACTATTCCAACTCCAAGGATGTGTTGAAGTAGGACAAATGCTGGATTGTATAGGGGTAAAAATTACTATTGCAACTCTAGTAAGTGTGTTAAAGTAGGGTCAGTGTTGGAGAGTGTAGGGGTAAAAAGTACTATTGTGACTCCAGGGAGCGTTTTAAAGTAGGGTAAATGTTGCATAGTGTAGGGATTGAAATTACTATTCTTACTCCAAGGGGGATGTGAAAGTAGGAAAAGTGTTGGATAATGCAGCTATATAACTTACTATTCAAACTCCAGAGAGGTGTATCAGTAGAATCAATGCTGGGTAGTGTAGGGGTAAAAAATACTATTCTAACTCCAGGGGGTGTGTTGAAGTAGGTTAAGTGTTGGATAGTGTAGGGGTTTAAATCACTATTCTAACTCCAGGAGGTGTGTTTAAGTAGGGTAAGTGTTGGATAGTGTAGGGATATAACTTACTATCCTAAGTACAGGCAGGACAGAAGTAAAAAATGATTTACATAACCAATTTTTTTTAGGAAAGTAACCAAAAAAAGAAATACATTCTTTGTAAGCCAAAACATATTTTTACAAAATCTTCTCTTTTTCATTTCAGATAATGTCAGCACATAACACAGCCAAATACATCAGGTCCAACAAAGGAAACAGACTTTTAAAACATGCTGGATACATATATTGCAAGGAGAGAATTACTGAACCCAGAAGACATTGGAGGTGCGTGCAATATTACTGTAGCCATTGCAAAGGCAGAGCGGTTACTCTAGGTGAAATAGTTATTAAAACATCAGAACATAACCACTCTGCCTCTGCAATGGACATAGAAGTTAGAGAAACAATTAACGAAATGAAGGATATTGCAAGCACCTCCAATGGTACTCCTGGTATTATTTTAAGGGAGGTCGCTCAGCATGTCCCTAGTCATGTAGCTAGCAGTATGCCAATAATCCCTAATCTGAGAAGAATTATTCAAAGAAAAAAAAGGCAAGTAACCCACAAAGATCTACTCCAGCTTTCCTCCTGCATGATAACCAAAACCCTCAAAAATGTATACTTATCTTCAGTACACCCCGTAACCTAGTCAAATTAGATAATAGTGAAATTTGGATGCTGGATGGGACATTTAAAAGCACGCCCCATCCATTAACTCAAATTTACACTATTCATGCTAAACTTAATAACACAGTAGTCCCCTTAGTTTACAGTTTGCTACCTGACAAACAATCCATAACCTAAACTGAACTTTTGACAGTGATTAAATCCAAAACTTCAAACAAAAGTCCTAGGAAAATAATTATTGATTTCTAATTTGCAATCATTAATGTAATAACTAAAACGTACATGGATACCCAAATTCAGGGATGTTTTTCCCATTTTTCCCAGGCTTTTTGGCGTAAATTACAAAAAACATCCCAAGTTGTGGATTATTCTTCAGATAGCAAATTGCAATTCAAATTAAAAAAACTAACATCACTTTGCTTTGCTCCTCCTGAAAGTGTAGACGAATACTACACTGCAATTACAGAATCTGAATTTTATACTGAAAACGAAGAAAAATTGGCACCCTTACTAAATTATTTTGAAAACAAATGATTGGGCATCTTAGCAGGTCGGGTCGCAGGAGGAAGCCACGTTTCAATGTGGAGTGGTGGAACTGCTACTCGAGCTGCTTAGAAGGAGAAGTAAAGACAAACAATGCCATTGAGGGATGGCATAACTCCTTCAATCACACAATTGGGAAAACTCACCTTAACTTCTATAATTTTTTCGAAACTTTGAGGAAGGAGCAAAGTTTCCAAGAAATGAGAATGTCTCAAACATTAACTGGTACTCAAAATCCACGCATCTCTAAAAAATCTAAAGAAATGTCTGAGAGACTATTGGGAACCTTACAACAATTTTCGTTGTGTGTGGCTTTAGATTACCTAGATAATGTTGCTCACATACTACATTATTACCACCAAATACATCATTACTTTCCTGTTTTGCCCTAAATTAAATATACATTTCAATTCAATTGGCATATTTTTTAAAAATTTTTTAGCAATTAATTAAGTCGGGTCACCTTAACTTTGATGTCTTCTTTCTTCTTTCTTTTTTCTTTAATAGTCCCAAAGAAATCCAAGGGCCTCATTTATGAGAAGTGACGCATCGCTGCATGAAAGCAGCGATGCGTCACTTCTCAGTGCGCACTCCTTGTGACATTCCTGATGCGTCATATTTAATGTATGACGCATCATGTCGCAAGGAGTTACAGATACGTCAGTATTTCTGATGTATCTGTAAGCGCAAAAGTGACGCATTGCTGGAGTGTGTCACAAAAGTGACGCAACTCCAGCAATGTGTCCTTTCACATGGAGCAAGCCCCATGTGTAAGGGCCTGCGTCAGTCTTACGCCTACTGAGAGGCAGGCGCAAGATTTTGACGCAACGGCATCCTAAAAGTGACGCAGTGAAATCTCATAGATTTCACTGCGTCACTTCTATGACCCTTCCTTGCGTCAATACGCCCCCCTTGCATACATTATACCTGGCGCAGGTATAATGTGGCGTAGGGGAGTACAAAGTGACGCATCTACCTAGATGCGTCACTTTGTAAATATGGCGCAACAAGGCGCATTTTTTATGCCACTGGTGCGTCACAAAAAGTGACGCACCAGCGGTGTAAAAGTGATGCACAGCCTCATAAATGAGGCCCTTAGTTTTTTTTTAAATCCATCTACAAAACCACGCCAGTGAGCAAAAATCTGAAAAAAATCAGTGTCTAAAGATGGTAATCCAATCCAAATGGTTTAAAACTGTGCAAATAAGATCGATTCATAGTAATCCAAACAAAATCCTATTCCAATTCGAAATCCTCAAGTTCCATTTTTTTTCAAAATCCACCACCAAAAAAAATCGATCCATCTTCTTTCTTCTCTTCCGATTCCATATTTCCAAAAAGCCACAATGCAAAGAATCTTCCCCAAAAAAACACGACTTCCAGGATCCCAAATCAAAAAATCCTTTTTTTCGATCTTCTTCTTACTCCGGTTTTCGCAAAACATTTTTAAAGTTAAAAAAAAATCCATATTCCTTTTTTTACTAAACTATTACAATTATCTACATTAATAAATTACATATTCTTAATTTCAAGTAATAACAGGTAACCCGACAATGGCATACTCTAACTACACGATCGGCGACATGCTGAAAGCGTAATAACATTGTTATACCATTAAATATCTATTCCTCCCTATTCTCTCCTTGCAATATATTTACTACAAAACATTAAACTCTTTATAAATAAAGTTTAGAAAGTTTCCTACCTGAGCGCAGATCAGCTTCCTGCTGCTTCCTCCATCGACGCTTCTCAAAATGGCCGCGAAGAAGCACGTCAACCCGTCTACATCATCCGGAGCAATAAAGAGAAAAAAAGGACAATTTAATTCTTGTTTACTGTAAAATGCATTAATATTTAATTTAACAATTATTTATACTATAATATATATATTTCTAAATTTTAAAAAAATATGTATAATATATAATAAAATATACTTTTTTTATTATTTTTCAAAACAAAAATCAATCAAAACAAACATTCATTCCCTATCTATTATTAATTAATAATTAATTCTTTAATAATATTTTAGTTCTATATTCAAAGTTATATTTTGGTAATTAACTAAATAATGTTCTTACCTCTAGACTTGTCCCATTTGCTTCTGATCTGTCCTGCATCACTCTAATAATGAACTTGTAAAAGCGACCCGCGACAAACATATAGGTGGCTACGGAAATAAATAAAGGACAATTCATTACATTGAATTCAATGCTAAAGCGCGATATGTATTATTTTTTTTTATAAAAGTTTTTAACATATAACATTTTTCATAAATATATTTTATAAATACAGTTAATCTTTTTTAAACATATATATATATATATATAT
Source organism: Lissotriton vulgaris (assembly GCF_964263255.1). Taxonomy (NCBI): domain Eukaryota; kingdom Metazoa; phylum Chordata; class Amphibia; order Caudata; family Salamandridae; genus Lissotriton; species Lissotriton vulgaris. The sequence continues at coordinate 580,418,954 of NC_141699.1, read as the reverse complement.
ATATATATATATTGAAAATTTTCAAATATTATTTTTTAAAATACATTTTTGGGTTTGTTTAATCTTAATCATTTATTAATTTTAAATTATAGTTTGACAACATGTTTTAATTGGTTTTATTATTATTACTAATTTTACACAATTTTATCATTTCATTATTAATATTTTTTGTTTATATAAAATATGTTGCATATCATTTAAATATTACTAAATACTTTAATTATTTTTATTTATTCATTTTTTAATAATAAGTATTTATTTTTCTGTAATATAATTATTATTTATTTTTATTAAAAATACTGTAGTGTTTTTTTGTTATTGATTAATTTTAATTTAGTTTATATACCAAACAATTTTATTTTGTATTTGTTATTATTATATTTAAAAAAAATTGATTATTAATTCAAGTTCCTATCAAAAGTAATATTTTTAATTAAAAAATCACAAGTATTATTTTCTTTACTCTATATTTTTTTAATACACATGAGTATTAATTTGTAATATGAATGAGTACTAATTTTTCATTTCTAAAAAAATGTATTTACTAAATATTTTCGGATTAATAAATAAACTACAAATAAGTACTAGCATGTGTATTAATTTTTTTTAAACATAGATAAATTTTACTTAAGTTTATACACCATTCAATACAATTTTCTTTAATATTACATTTATTAAAATAAATTGGAGTATTAATTTATCTTTCTTTAGAAACTAATATGCTTTTTGTTTTAAATTCCCAAGTGTAATGTTCTTAACTATATGTTTTACTTAATACAAATGAGTATTATATTGTAATTAGATTGATTACTAATTGATCAATTTAAAAAATAAAAACTATTCATTAAATATTTTTGGATTAATAAATAAACTACAATTAAGTACTAGCATGAGTATTAATTTTTTTTAAACATAGATTAATTTTACTTAAGTTTATATACTAATCAATACATTTTTTATATTATATTTATTACAACATTTTGGAGTATTAATGTATCTTTCTTTAGAAACTAATATGCTTTTTTTTTATTCACAATTACAATTTTCTTAACTAGATTTTTAATGAATACAAATGAGTATTATATTGTAATTAGATTGATTACTAATTTATCAATTTAAAAAATAAAAACTATTTATTAAATATTTTTGGAATAATAAATAAACTACAATTAAGAACTAGCATGAGAATTAATCAAAAAAAATTCAATGTATTTTAAAAAACAAAAGAGAAAAATAAAAATTATAACAATACTTACGTTGTAATGGCATCTGCGTTGTAATAGCATGCGTTGTGAAAGCTTGCGTTGTAAAGGCACTTGTAATGGATTTGTTGTAAAAGTGTTGCATTGTAAAAGTTGCATTGTAATGGATGTTCCCTAGGGTGCCTAACCCTGGTATACTGCTGTTTGCTTTGACAGAGCGGGACTCTCATGACTCCTGCCCTCCCATAGCAAACATAGTTTTTATTTTGAAAGACAGAGCAGTGAAATCTGTTCTCACTTTCAAAATCCAAAGCAGATTGCATTTCTATATACAAATTAGCATCGACCCATGCAAAAAAGCAATACTGGCTCCCGAAGAACGCAAAAGGTTATCACACAATGTTGCTAAAAAAAACAGCAAGTGTTGTCGACTTCTCAATATAATACCTTATCCTATGTAATGTTATTTCAATCACGTTCTGATAACCAATAAGAATCATGCTTTTAAAAAACAGAAACATGCACCCTAGTTTTCTGTGTAGAATGTTGTCAAGCAACCAATCATTTCTTTTCTGTTTTAATTTCACTTATCCCCCAAACTCCCTTTGTCTATTCTAACATATGCCAAAGGCAGAAATGAAACAACTCCAATCTATTTTGTCCACAGATTGAGAAAGGTAGGAAAAAATCTGAATAAATCTGTTTCTACTTTTCTCCGAGACTATAGAATGGTGTCATATACCACAAAAATCTGCGTTTCAATATGCAGAGATGCTGTACATTTTCCAGATGAAGGTGTACAGAGTCTTCCTCATGAACTTTAGACTCTGCATTGGTACTTACTTGTAAGTACTAAAATCTCCCAATAAACACAAGGGCTCTTTTTAGAGCCACCCAACATCTATACACATAAGTTTGATATATATCTCAAAAATACATGCTTCGTTTTTTTCAGTGGGGAAATACGCGGACCCTACGCGTATCCCGTGACTTCTTTGTAAAAATGTCCTTACTTTTTTTGCCCTACCGGTCCTCATGAGACCCCCTGAGCAGGCCTAGGGGTTCAGGGTGTTTCTATTGTGCCCCTGTTTTGCACACATAGTTTACTGACTTCCGCAGCCTACCTTCTACCGAGGCACAAAATGGCTGCCAAAAGTTCCTGGTTTCAAATGTTTACAACCACTTGACAGCCAATTAAAATTGAGCGCTTATGCCACGAGGCCAATCCTCGCACAATCCGCAGATCCACCGCGCCCATAGATATATAAATGACTTTAACCGTAATTTTCAAAGAAACTACTGAACAGATTGACACCAGATAAGCAAAAGGCACAAGTCGGAAATGAGGACTACCTCTCTGCCAAATTTCATGTAATTCCGTTCTGCCGTTCGAGCTGCAGTCGTGGCTAAAGGTCCTATGGGAAATTGCATGGGGAAAACACGTTTTGCGACCCCCTTTTTTCTCAGCCCCCGCTTCGCCAATCACCCCCAAACTTTCAGGAAAGGAGCAGAACTGAGCTGGCCAAAAGTTTGAAAAATGTCAAGAAGATTCATCAATCAACGCCAAAGCTATTGCCAATAGAATGTTGCGGATTTCCTATGGATAATAGGTCCTAACTATAACTACCTACTGGTGACCGCCAGTAGGTGATATATATATATATATACAAATATTGATTAATTGACAAAGGCTTCTGCGAAGCAGAAACGTGTCTCTCCTGTTGGGGGGTCGAGGGAGACCCGAGAAAATAAAAAAGGCCATATTCCTGCAGCTTTGGCTGAGTGCCTTCTTCTTTTCTTCACCTCAAATGAGACTGTGTATTATGGGAAGTGTGGTGCGGAAAGCCGATAATCAAGTCCTGTACGGACCCCGCAAGTGGGCCCGTCCTCGATCCCATGTACGGCTGCTGATTTATGTGTATGTGAGGATGGGGATCCGCTTGTAGATGCTGCTCCGTAATGGATCTGCCCGACGCATTTCGAAGCTCCATCTGCTTCTCTTCAGGGGTTTTAACGGAAGCGGTGTGCGCAACCGCTAACCCACTTCTCCATTTTCCATATAACACACCCACCGATGGGAGGCTCAAATGAGACTGTGTATTATGGGAAGTGTGGTGCGGAAAGCACATAATCATGTCCTGTATGGACCCCGCAAGTGGGCCTGTCCTCGATTCCATGTACGGCTGCTGTTTCACTTCCGTGACCCCCAAGGATAACGGGGTGGTGCATACTCTGCGGCTGGACTGCTGCGTGTAAATTGTCGCTCCAGCTTGTCCACCTTTGAGTAGCACATGAGCAGCAGCTTGATTTATGATTCATGTGTATGTGAGGACGGGATCCGCTTGTAGATGCTTCTCCGTAATGGATCTGCCCAACGCGTTTCGAAGCTCCATCTGCTTCTCTTCGGGGGCTTTAACGGAAGCGGTGTGCGCAACCGCTAACCCACTTCTCCATTTTCCATATGACACACCCACCGATGGGAGGCTCAAATGAGACTGTGTATTATGGGAAGTGTAGTGCGGAAAGCACACAATCAAGTCCTGTATGGACCCCACAAGTGGGCCCGTCCTCGATCCCATGTACGGCTGCTGTTTCACTTCCGTGACCCCCAAGGATAACGGGGTGGTGCATACTCCGCGGCTGGACTGCAGCGTGTAAATTGTCGCTCCAGGTTGTCCACCTCTTGAGTAGCACATGAGCAGCAGCTCTATTTATGTGTAGGTGAGGACGGGATCCCCTTGTAGATGCCGCTCCATATTGGATCTGCCCGACGCGTTTCGAAGCTCCATCTGCTTCTCTTCAGGGGCTTTAACGAAAGCGGTGTGCGCACCCGCTGACACACTTCTCCAATTTCCATATGATACACCCGCCGATGGGAGGGTCCGATGAGACTGTGCATTGTGGGAAGTGTGGTGCGGAAAGCACACAATCAAGTCCTGTATGGACCCCACAAGTGGGCCCGTCCTCGATCCCATGTACGGCTGCTGTTTCACTTACATGACCCCAAGGATAACGGGGTGGTGCATACTCCGCGGCTACAGATTATGAGTCGTGTATCCAGGGGGTGCACACCAGGGGGCTGCACCGAGTGCTGCGCTGGGTGCGCAACTTTTACTGGCATGTAACAGTCTCCCGGAAAATCTACGCAAGGAACCTAATCTCCTTCTATTCAGAAAGAAGTTGAAGACCGTGCTTTTTTTTTAGGCAAGGGGGACTCTGAGTAGGGTGGCGCTGTGGCCAGGGCGACTGACTCCGGAATCTGGGGATCTCAGTTCGATCCACGGCGCTGGCAGCAGATTAGCCCAGCACCATGTGCCTCTGGGCAATAGCTTGCTTAATCTTCCCGACGGCCCCCAGCGCCTAGAGAACATAACGGGTGATTGTATGGGCTTTACAAATGTGGATATTATTATTATTATTATTACTTATTTTTTCATCTGATAGCGCTTAGAGACCTCTGGGTGATAATGCGCTCTATAAATTCACAATAACAATAACAATATCACGGGGGCCCTATCCCCCGGGTCTTATAAAAAATGTTGGGGACCGTGGGGGGGAGCCACAATGTCCCCACGGTCCCACTGGCTCTTCGCGTCCTTTGGGAGCCGGCATTGCTTTTCCACATGGGGAGATGCTAAGTTGCACATGGAAAAGAAATCTGGTTTGGATGTTGAAAGTGAGAACAGATTTCACTGCTGTGTCTTTCAAAATCCAAACTAAGTTTGCTATGGGTGGGGGGGAGCCGCAAGACTCCTGCCCTCTCATAGCAAACGGTACAAAAGGGGGTGGTGATGGATGGAGCATCCGAATCAATCAGACACTCACACCCAGTCAAAAGATCTGGGTTTAATCCATAACCGTTCTTTAGCCCACTCTGCCACCCCAGTTCAGACACGGCTATATGCAAATCAGTCTGATCCTGTGCCTCATGGGAACAGTCCAGCCCGAACTGCCAAGCCATGTCTTCCCTGGACCGGAAACAAGCTTCCGAGGACCGGTTTCTGGCATTCCAGCCGTCTTCAGCCCGGCTTGCTTGAATCCAGTGGCAAAGTGAGCAAGGGACTCACGTCTGAGCATACCCTGCCACACTTATGGCAGTCAAAAGCGGTACAAAAGGGGGTGGTGATGGGCGGAGCATCTGAATCAATCAAACACTCACACCCAGTCAAAAGATCTGGGTTTAATCCATGACCGTTCTTTAGCCAACTCTGCCTCCCCAGTTCAGACATGGCTATATGCAAATCAGTCTGACCCTGTGCCTCATGGGAACAGTCCAGCCCGAACTGCCAAGCCATGTCTTCCCTGGACCGGAAAAAAGGTTCTGAGGACGGGTTTCTGGCATTCCAGCCGTTTTCAGCCCGGCTTGCTTGAATCCAGTGGCAAAGTGAGCAAGGGACTCACGTCTGAGCATACCCTGCCACACTTATGGCGGGCAAAAACGGTACAAAAGGGGATGTTGATGGACGGAGCATCCAAATCAATCAAACACTCACACCCAGTCAAAAGATCTTAGTTTAATCCATCACCGTTCTTTAGCCCACTCTGCCACCCCAGTTCAGACATGGCTAAGTGCAAATCAGTTTAACCCTTTGCCTCAAGGGAACAGTCCAGCCCGAACTGCCAAGCCAAGTCTTCCCTGGACTGGAAACAAGCTTCCGAGGACTGGTTTCTGGCATTCCAGCCGTCTTCAGCTCCGCTTGCTTGAATCCAGTGGCAAAGTGAGCAAGGGACTCACGTCTGAGCATGCCCTGCCACACTTATGGCGGCCAAAAGCGGTACAAAAGGGCGTGGTGATGGACGGAGCATCCGAATCAATCAACCACTCACACCCAGTCAAAAGATCTGGGTTTAATCCATCACCATTCTTTAGCCCACTCTGCCACCCCAGTTCAGACATGGCTATATGCAAATCAGTCTGACCCTGTGCCTCATGGGAACAGTCCAGCCTGAACTGCCAAGCCATGTCTTCCCTGGACCGGAAACAAGCTTCTGAGGACCGGTTTCTGGCATTCCAGCCTTCTTCAGCCCGGCTTGCTTGAATCCAGTGGCAAAGTGAGCAAGGGACTCACGTTTGAGCATACCCTGCCACACTTATAGTGGCCAAAAGGGGTACAAAAGGGGGTGGTGATGGACGGAGCATCCGAATCAATCAAACACTCACACCCAGTCAAAAGATCTGGGTTTAATCCATCACCGTTCTTTAGCCCACTCTGCCACCCCAGTTCAGACATGGATATATGCTAATCAGTCTGACCCTGTGCCTCATAGGAACAGTCCAGCCCGAACTGCCAAGCCATGTCTTCCCTGGACCGGAAACAAGCTTCCGAGGACCGGTTTCTGGCATTCCAGCCGTCTTGAGCCCGGCTTGCTTGAATCCAGTGGCAAAGTGAGCAAGGGACTCACGTCTGAGCATACCCTGCCACACTTATGGCGGCCAAAAGCAGTACAAAAGGGGGTGGTGATGGACGGAGCATCCGAATCAATCAAACACTCACACCCAGTCAAAAGATCTGGGTTTAATCCATCACCGTTCTTTAGCCCACTCTGCCACCGCAGTTCAGACATGGCTATATGCAAATCAGTGTGACCCTGTGCCTCATGGGAACAGTCCAGCCGAACTGCCAAGCCATGTCTTCCCTGGACCGGAAACAAGCTTCCGAGGACCGGTTTCTGGCATTCCAGCCGCCTTCAGCCCGGCTTGCTTGAATCCAGTGGCAAAGTGAGCAAGGGACTCACATTTGAGCATACCCTGCCACACTTATGGCGGCCAAAAGCGGTACAAAAGGGTGTGGTGATGGACGGAGCATCCGAATCAATCAAACACTCACACCCAGTCAAAAGATCTGGGTTTAATCCATCACCGTTCTTTAGCCCACTCTTCCACCCCAGTTCAGACATGGCTATATGCAAATCAGTCTGACCCTGTGCCTCATGGGAGCAGTCCAGCCCGAACTGCCAAGCCATGTCTTCCCTGGACCGGAAACAAGCTTCCAAGGACCGGTTTCTGGCATTCCAGCCATCTTCAGCCCGGCTTGCTTGAATCCAGTGGCAAAGTGAGCAAGGGACTCACGTCTGAGCATACCCTGCCACACTTATGGCGGCCAAAAGCGGTACAAAAGGGGGTGGTGATGGACAGAGCATCCGAATCAATCAAACACTCACACCCAGTCAAAAGATCTGGGTTTAATCCATCACCGTTCTATACCCCACTCTGCCACCCCAGTTCAGACATGTCTACATGCAAATCAGTCAGATCGGTTGTTTCCGGTCCAGGGAAGGCATGGCTTGGCAGTTCGGGCTGGACTGTTCCCATGAGGCACAGGGTCAGACTGATTTGCATATAGCCATGTCTGAACTGGGGTGGCAGAGTGGGCTAAAGAACGGTGATGCATTAAACCCCGATCTTTTGACTGTTTGTGAGTGTTTGATTGGTTCAGATGCTCCGTCCATTACCATCCCCTTTTGTACCGCTTTTGGCCGCCATAAGTGTGGCAGGGTATGCTCAGACGTGAGTCCCTTGCTCACTTTGCCACTGGATTCAAGCAAGCCGGGCTGAAGACGGCTGGAATGCCAGAAACCGGTCCTCGAAAGCTTGTTTCCGGACCAGGGAAGGCATGGCTTGGCAGTTCGGGCTGGACTGTTCCCATGAGGCACAGGGTCAGACTGATTTGCATATAGCCATGTCTGAACTGGGGTGGCAGAGTGGGCTAAAGAACGGTGATGGATTATGCCCAGATCTTTTGACTGGGTGTGAGTGTTTGATTGGTTCAGATGCTCCGTCCATTACCACCCCCTTTCGTACCGCTTTTGGCCGCCATAAGTGTGGCAGAGTATGCTCAGACGTGAGTCCCTTGATCACTTTGCCACTGGATTCAAGCAAGCCGGGCTGAAGATGGCTGGAATGTCAGAAACTGGTCCCCTGAAGCTTGTTTACGGTCCAGGGAAGGCATGGCTTGGCAGTTCGGGCTAGACTGTTGCCATGAGGCACAGGGTCAGACTGATTTGCATATAGCCATGTCTGAACTGGGGTGGCAGAGTGGGCTAAAGAACGGTGATGCATTAAACCCCGATCTTTTGACTGTTTGTGAGTGTTTGATTGGTTCAGATGCTCCGTCCATTACCATCCCCTTTTGTACCGCTTTTGGCCGCCATAAGTGTGGCAGGGTATGCTCAGACGTGAGTCCCTTGCTCACTTTGCCACTGGATTCAAGCAAGCCGGGCTGAAGACGGCTGGAATGCCAGAAACCGGTCCTCGAAAGCTTGTTTCCGGACCAGGGAAGGCATGGCTTGGCAGTTCGGGCTGGACTGTTCCCATGAGGCACAGGGTCAGACTGATTTGCATATAGCCATGTCTGAACTGGGGTGGCAGAGTGGGCTAAAGAACGGTGATGGATTATGCCCAGATCTTTTGACTGGGTGTGAGTGTTTGATTGGTTCAGATGCTCCGTCCATTACCACCCCCTTTCGTACCGCTTTTGGCCGCCATAAGTGTGGCAGAGTATGCTCAGACGTGAGTCCCTTGATCACTTTGCCACTGGATTCAAGCAAGCCGGGCTGAAGATGGCTGGAATGTCAGAAACTGGTCCCCTGAAGCTTGTTTACAGTCCAGGGAAGGCATGGCTTGGCAGTTCGGGCTAGACTGTTGCCATGAGGCACAGGGTCAGACTGATTTGCATACAGCCATGTTTGAACTGGGGTGGCAGAGTGGGCTAAAGAACGGTGATGGATTAAACCCAGATCTTTTGACTGGGTGTTTAGTGTTTGATTGGTTCAGATGCTCCGTCCATTACCACCCTCTTTTGTACCGCTTTTGGCCGCCATAAGTGTGGCAGGGTATGCTCAGACGTGAATCCCTTGCTCACTTTGCCACTGGATTCAAGCAAGCCGGGCTGAAGACGGCTGGAATGCCAGAAACTGGTCCTCGTAAGCTTGTTTCTGGTCCAGGGAAGGCATGGCTTGGCAGTTCGGGTTGGACTGTTCCCATGAGGCACAGGGTCAGACTGATTTGCATATAGCCATGTCTGAACTGGGGTGGCAGAGTGGGCTAAAGAAAGGTGATGGATTAAACCCAGATCTTTTGACTGGGTGTGAGTGTTTGATTGGTTCAGATGCTCCATCCATTACCACCCCCTTTTGTACCGCTTTTGACCGCCATAAGTGTGGCAGGGTATGCTCAGACGTGAGTCCCTTGCTCACTTTGCCACTGGATTCAAGCAAGCCGGGCTGAAGACAGCTGGAATGCCAGAAACCGGTCCTCGGAAGCTTGTTTCCGGTCCAGGGAAGGCATGGCTTGGCAGTTCGGGCAGGACTGTTCCCATGAGGCACAGGGTCAGACTGATTTGCATATAGCCATGTCTGAACTAGGGTGGCAGAGTGGGCTAAAGAACCGTGATGGATTAAACCCAAATCAGTTGTTTGGGTGTGAGTGTTTGATTGATTCGGATGCTCCGTCCATCAACATCCCCTTTTGTACCGTTTTTGGTCGCCATAAGTGTGGCAGGGTATGCTCAGATGTGAGTCCCTTGCTCACTATTTTTTAAAATATATATACTATTTTTTTAAATATATATACACACATTAAAAATATTTGAAATAAATAAAACATAACAATAATCATAATAACATTACCCACCCGCAATAAATAAAATGTAAAACACTTACCAAGCATATCCCAAAGGCTGTAGAATCCTTTTACAACAAAACAATCCAGTTTAAAAAATTGTACCCAAAAAAAATGAAAAAGTCCAACTGTTCAAAAACTGAATAATCCATTCCACGAAGGTAGTTCGAAAAACCAGAAAAATCCAGAAAAATTATAAAAAAAATAGAACAAACGCTCCAGGAAAACTGAAAAATTTAAAGAAGTGTTAAAAATCCATTAGTTAATAAAACTAACAAACAATTCTTTAAAAAAAAAAAAACGACTCCTTCCGACATCACGAACTCCTGCAACAAAAAATACATAAAACATACATTCCCACCCACACAAAACAACACATAAACTCCTACTAACAGTAAGTAAGTAATTCTTTATTGTTTGATTAATTAAAATCTTACACTATTTCCATTACAAAAACATTTTCAATGTATACAGTACAATACAATACAATAAAAAAGAAGGCATTTCTTTTATCCTTAAAATTGAGATGATTGGACTTAAATAAAAATATAATAACATTTTTAAAAATTATCTATTTATTTGTTTTTGATTTCATAAAAGCTTTTTTCCTCATCTACTTTTCTAATTCGGTAGTTATAATTTTTAAAAATTTTACAAAGGCAACGTTCATAACTATATCATTTGGATCAAGGCAAATTTGCAATGCCTGCCTGCATGTTCTTGTGGCCCGAAGATTAAAATGAGGTTTAAGTAATGCACATCTTTCCCTGCTAAGGCCAGGACAGATGCATAGGAGATGGACAATATTTTCTTCTCCACCTTTGCAAAGTCTACACAATAAACTGGAGTTAGTTTTTTTCCATGGCAGAGCGTGACTAAGGCCTGGCAGAATTCCAAATCTTGCATTTATGAAACATTGTTTACTTTTTTCAGACCACGGTATCTCCAAGTATTCTTGCACTTTCTTTTTTTATATCCATTTATTACTGTCCACGCGTGCTTTCTTTTTGCCAGCACGTTTTTATCATGTAATAGTGATAAGCAACTGGTTGTTCGATTCACTATTTTTTTAAACGATCCATTGTTTATTGTATTGTTCCATATAGGCATCAGTGAAAACTCCTCTACTGCATCATGAAGATATCTCCCAGCAAGTGATTTTTTATTATTATTTACTTCTTGCCAGAGTATTTGTGAAATTTGATTATCATGGTCATTCTTAAACCGATACCACATTTTAATAAACTGACCTTTTCTTGCTAACTCTTGATTGGTCAAGCCGAATTCCAGTCTTATTTGTGCTGGTGAAGCGTTCTTTGGAAGGTGGAAGAGAGATCTATATACTTTAGAAAGTGCCTTAATAATTGGTGCCGCATCCTTACCCATTAATGCCTGACTTCCATATGTAATAGTTGGGAGCAATTTAGCACCTATGATTTTCAATAGTGGGCCATAAGTTAAACTTCCAAGGGATTTTTGTGCTATCTTGAATGCTGCTGTTAATGAGTTGGCTTTCCTTTGGATGTCCTGTTTCTGTAGGAGATAATTTCCCTTCTGGTCAAACAGTACCCCCAGGTATTTGTACACCTCTATTTGTTCAAGTTGATTATTTCCCATGTACCATTTGTTTTTTTGTCTCATATTTTTGTTCCTAGATACCACCATGATTTTTGTTTTGGTTTCGTTAATAACCATTCCATTTTCGTTTGCATACAAGAGTGTACTGTTGATTAAGCGCTGGAGACCTATTTTAGTGTGGCTTAATAGGATTGCATCATCCGCATACATCAAGTTGGATATCAATTTTCCCCCCAACTTAGGGGGATGTGCATTAAGGTCGTTCAGGTTGACCGATAGGTCTCCTAGAAATAGATTAAAGAGGAGGGGGGCCAGAACACATCCCTGTTTCAGCCCTTCCAATGCAGGAATTTCCTTTGATAATGTCTGACCATCTCCCATCCTTACTCTCACCCAGGTTTTGCTGTGCAGCAACTGTATAAGTTTTAATAGCGCGGCCGGGATGCCTTTTTCCAAAAGTTTTTTCCACAATAAATTTCTTTGCAGACAGTCAAAAGCAGACTTAAAGTCTACAAAGCAAAGATATAAGGGCAATTTTATTCTCAGTGATTTTTCAATTGTTAGCGATAATGCCATGATGTTTGTCATTGTTCCAAGCCCTTTAATGAATCCAGTTTGATTCATTGGTAAAATATTGTTTTCTGTTACCCATTCATTTAGTTTGTTTAAGAGCACTCCAGCAAACAGTTTAGCATCTGTGTCTTGTAAGGTAATAAGTCTGTAGTTCTCTGCGAGAGACCAATTACCTTTCTTATATATAGGAGAGATTAAAGATCCTCGCCACGAATCAGGGATTTTTCCCGTGTCTATCACTTCATTGAATACCTTTACTAGGTACGTTGACCAAAAATCAGGATTCTCTTTATATAGGGCAAATGGAATCCTGTTCGGTCCAGGCGCCCCATCTTTCTGCTTCTTAATCAATCTTATCAAATGCATTTTAGTCATTACAAATTGTTCTTGCATCTCATCACTGGCTGTAAAGCTGTTTTGCATACTCACAGTAATTTTTACTGCACCATTGTTGTTTAGATGTTTTTCAAGGAAAGTTGCCCATTCTTGTTCGGTTATTGATGACGAGACTACCAATTTGCTTGGCCGTACTAATCTGTTTATAATTTTCCAGAATTCTCTCGAATTAGCCTGTTTACTTGCATGTAATAGTTTGGACCATAATTCCTGTTTTGCTTGATATTTCTCATTCCATATAAGTTTCTTGAGGTGCTGGTTCAGAATTTTTAAGTTAGTCAGGGTCTCCTCACTAGTCATTTTGGAATTTTGTTGTCTTCTTATCCTATTCCGTGCTCTTTTTAACTTTGTTATTGTATATGGGAGATTCATGTGTGAGTCTTTTTCCTCTGCTTCCTTATTCAACCTCATATTGTTTGGGTTACTCCGGGATTGGGGTTTCACTAATTTTCTAGTAAATTCCACCCATTGATCAACGGCTGACTCATTCCTATTTTCAGTGAAGCAACTCTTTATAATGTTTTCAAATTTTTCATTCATGCTGTCCTTATTGAAATTGGTCCAAATTAATTTTTTATAATTTATCGTTCCAGTAAGACCTGGCATAGTATGAAATTGTTGATTCATATTGTTTGTAATATTGGTGGTTATCATCTGCTGGCAATGGTCACTGTCTTCGACTTTAACCAACCTATAAGAGTTTATGTTCTGAAATATATTCAGTGAGACCATTGTATAATCAATCCTGGAGCTTAACTAACAGTAAAAGTAACATTAGATTTCACTTAATAAACTTTAAACATCGAAACACTAACTCTACAAACAAGTCTATACAACGCTAAAAATTACGTACATCCACCATACGTAAATCCAACATATCAAAACGCCTAATACAACTAACTTACTTCTAACCACACTAAATAGTACCAAACTACTATCAAAATTAATTTAAAACACACTTAAAACATATAAAACAAACCTTACCTTCAGCGACATGAAGTGTCTCCCAACCGCGAGCTAGTCATCATCGAAATGACACAAAACGACCTAAAGCGTTTACAAAATAAATGACCCAAAACTAAATAAAAAGATTAACATAAAAAGATATTTAATGTTTAAAAATATTCCTTTACAATATAAAAAATGAATACTATGTAAAAACAAATGTGAGTTTTTACTTGAATTAAAATACTTAACAAAATCTACATATTTTGTAAAATTATAAAAATAAATATTATAAAATACATCATATTAAAAACAGGAAAATGTGTACAAAATTATTTAAAAACGTTTTTCAAAATGTATATAAATAAAGCTGTGTTAAAATATTTTCTTGATTTAAATATATTGTTTAAAAAACTTAATATTAATATGTTTATATTAACATTAATAGAAAAATATTATGTACAGCCAATATGTATGACAATATAAAAATTGTATATAATTTGTGAAAATATTATACTATTTTGTTTAAAATTTCAAACCATACTTACATGTACATAAAATATGTTTTTATAATAAAATGTACTATTTCAATAAAAATTGAAAATTGAAAATTAACCATAAAATATTATAACAAATATATGACTAAATATATTTGTATTAAATAAAAAAATAAAACTAATATTTTTGTTTATTTTTTGTCATGTTAATAAAAATATAAAAAATTCCAACTATACACAATTGGTATGAAATGTATTTATTCTCATAAATATGGACTATTCCCAATCCATTCTACATTCATTTAAGGTAAGTGCTGGACAGTAATTAAATATATTTTACTATACCCACTCTAGTCTACATTAATTTGGGGTAGGTGCTGGACACTAATTAAATATAATTTAGTATTCCCACTACAATCTACATTAATTTGGAGTAGGTGCTGGACACTACTTAAATATAATTTACTATTCCAACACCATTAAACAATAATTTGGGGTAAGTGCTGGACAAAAGTAAAAGATTAATAATAAAACAAAATCCAAATTATAAAATAAAATAAAATAATGTACTAAAATAATATATTCCTTTTTTTAAAACAATTTTAATTTCTAAATTTTAAATTATTTTTCAAATATTTTTATTTAAAAAACATTTAAATATTTTCCTATAATATAGACTTTTTCATTACAAACACAACCCTTAACCACTATAAACACTAAGGGCCCTATTAGGATGACGGGCGGACATTGTCCGCCCGCCACCCTATCGTAGAACGGGACCGCCCGCCATAAGGGCGGGAGTCCCGTGGGGGGAATTAGGATGTGCCCGCCACAGTGGCGGGCACATCCTGTAGTGTTTGCATTGTGGAGGGCGGTGCACTCTGCACTGCCCGCCACAATGTAAAAAATGCTCTTTTGCATTTGCATATGCAAAGCGGCAGGCACCACGCGGTGTCTGCCGCTTTGCATATGCAAATGTGGGGGGGTACCATAGGTACCCCCCCATGTGCCCCCCAGACAGTGGCGCCAACCTGGGGGCCCAGCAGGGGGCCCCCGCAGCAATCACCGCATGCCTTTCAGTGGCGGCATTGCCGCCTCGGAAAGGCCTCTGCTTTTTGCAATTGTAATATGGCTGGCGGTGTCCATTGGACACCGCCACCATATTAATCTATTACCGCCGCGGTCGCAAGCCGACCGCGGCGGTAAAGTGGGGGACGGTCTTTCCGTCCGTCGCTGTCCCCTCCGCCATCCTAATCAGGTGGAGGGGAACACGAGAGTGGTTGTCGGACGGATTGCCTCCGCCTGGGTGGCGGTGGCCACCGCCACCCTGGCGGAGGCAATCCGCCCGATATCGTAATGGGGCCCTACAACTCAATCCTAAATTAAAAATATTTTTTTCAAATTTTAAAATCAATTTTTTATGTATTTATACATTTTAAATTATTAAAATTGTTCCTATAGTATGTACTTTTTACAAACAAACACAACCCTTATACACTTTATATATGACAACTCAATCCTAAATAAAAAAAATTCTCAAATTACATTGTTTTTCAATATTTTTTCATTTATATTTTAAAAATGTTCCTAAAAAATTTTACTTTTACAAAAAAAAAATAACATTATCCACTATAAACACTACAACTCAATCAATTATTTTTTTTAATTTGACATTTTTTAATTATTATATTCTTTTAAAAAAATTCTAATTTTGTTTAAATTTAAATATACATTTTTAAAACACTCCCCACCCTTATCCCCTATAAACACAACATCCAGCTCCTAAACTTATATATGATTTTTAAACAAGCATACAATTATTAAAATGTATTAACACATTAAAATTACTAATTTATAATACAAACAAAAATGTAATAACATAAATATACACATATTACTAACAACTACACATTATCAATTGTTTAACACAACGATATTTTATCATTCGATATTTTTACTTTCGATATTAAAACACACATACTACAAACGCCATTTTCGTAGTCGATATTAAATATTTTGATATATATAACCATCGATATTAAAACATCGATATTCTGTCACATTGATATTTAAATTTTGATATTATGTCTACTTACCCAGTGATGTCATATGAGATTTTATCAGTTATTTGATCAGTGATGTCACTAACCATGTCATGAATGATGTAATATATAAATACATAAAGAGCTGCGAATGAAGGTGTCCTATTTAGAAGGAAAGGAAAAGTCAAGCAGAATAACTTTTTCTCTCCTTGTAAATATGGAGGAGCCACATTCGCAACCAGTACATCACAAAAAGTGACGTACTGGTGGCGCAGAGAGCTTGTAAATCTGCAGCAGAATTGTTTTAATTTCTCCTAATTTTGTCTTCCAATATACGCTACAATTCGCAGCATACATTGTAGGAGAAAAATACCTTCACTGATTGTTTTTGTGCAGGAAGGTGCAAGTATCACCACATGCCTGCAGTTTAAGCAGCAGTGCAGAGGAAAGGACAGACTTCCAACATATTTATCTACATATGTTGCATCTCTGTGCTTTGGAAGTAGCTCAGCACGCTGTAGCTAAAGAGCTTACAGTGTCATGGTTCATCACTTATTTTTCGTTCTGCTGTTATACATTCACCATATATGACAAATGCATTCTTTAGTCAATTATGCAGTACGTATACATTTATGTAAACTTTCACACACTGGCATATACATTTAATTCTTTCTTTAACCAGTGTAGTTAGTTCTGAAAATAACTTTTTTTTTTGTTTTTTGTACTTTTATATATTTTGTTTATTTTTAGAACTTTTTTTGTTTTTTTAAAAAGAAAAAAAAAGTCAACAGGATGAACAAAACCATGAACTTTGAGGGAATAAAAAAAAACTACCATTGATGGTTATCAATTGCTCTGCAAACTAGGTCTACTGATTGCTCCCCATAATAAATTAAATGATTGCACTTCACGCAGTGCATTCTAACTTTCACAAATTGGGGACGTATGTCTGGTGGTGATGTTGTAGGTGATGCAGCAGAGGTACGTGGTATTGCCGGTGGTGGAGGTGCATTTTGGCACAGTCTTCTACATTCTTCGTGAGCATAGTTCACAGGATGCATGGATTGGAGGTGCTTGTGCATACTTTCAGTGCCACAGGAGTATTTATTGTTTGGATCTCCTCTGGACAGTACAGCCTGGCAAATCTTGCATGTTACTTTGGTGGCATTACATTTCTTTTGCCCCTCTGGAAATGTAAAAAAATTCCATACGATGGATGTGTATCTTTTGAGAGGGTGAGGTTCTGGTAGAAATTGTTCAGTAACAAAATCATCAGAATCAGATGATTCTTGCAGTGGTGTAGCCATTTTTTAATCCAAAAAAGAAGTTCAGGTTTCCAATGAACAAAAAGTGATGTTCTTTTCAGGAAAGGTCTTCTCCTAAGGAAGGTCTAAGAAGAGTAATTAAAATGGGTGGGGTTCTTCAATAGTTAGAACAGTAAGAGCTCCATTAGGATGACGGGCGGACTTTGCCCGCCCGTCATCCCATCGTAAATCGGGACCACCCGCCATAAGGGCTGGGGTTCCGGGGATGCCATTAGGATGTGCCCACCACAGTGGCGGGCACATCCTCTATTTTCAGCATTGTGGCGGGCAGTGCTCTCTGCACCGCCCGCCACAATGCTGAAAATGCACTTTAACATTGTCATGTGCAAAGCGGCAGGCACCGTGCGGTGCCTGCCGCTTTGCAAATGACAATGAAAGGGGGTACCACAGGTACCCCCCCACGTGCACCCCCCACCTGTACTTCACTCTGGGGGCCCGCAGGGGGCCCCCAGAGCGAAGACCGCATGCCTTTCTGTGGCGGCATCGCCGCCTCGGAAAGGCACTGCACACCAACCATCATAATATGTCTGGCGGTGTCTATTAGACACCGCCACCATATTATTCCTTTTCCACCCCGGCCGCAAGGCGACCGGGGCGGAAAAGTGGTGGGCGGTGTTTCCCTCCGTTGCGTTCCCCCCGCCATTGTAATGTGGCGGGGGGAAAAGGGTGGCGGGCGGGCATTTCTGTCGGGCGGATCGCCACCGCCACCATGGCGGCGGCGATCCGCTCGACATCCTAATGGAGCCCTAAGTGTTATAAACCAATTAAATCTCTTTTTTTTGGTCACATGGGATCCGCGTTGGGTGCTTACATGCAGCACGCATCTAGCGCGACTTATCCAAATTGCATTTAAAAGTAATATAAGTTTATTAAAACTAAAAGAATATTATTTTTTCCCCTTAATATGTATATTAAATACATATATATATATATCTTGTTTTATATCGAAAAAGTTTGTGGAAGTTGTGCGCCCACGGCGTTGAACACGTAGATGACTTCATGCAGAAATGCGCGCGCGCGGTGTGGCATGATACATATATGTTGCGTATGCGCTTGAAGTCACGTACGGGTCCCATAGCAATCGCGCATGAAAATACGCACCCATCGCGCACTCTATGCACATCCTACAGAACAATTGTAAAATGGCAGCTACGTTCTGCGCAGCAGTCAAGAGAGGTGCGCTTTGGGTGCGGGACTGCTCAAAAAATTGTAAAAAAAAAGAACACAGAAAATATTATACAAATATTTTTAAAAATATAATATATATATATATATATATTACATTTTTTAAATATATATATATTAAAAATGTGTAATGTAATCTAAAAATAAGATATCTCAAAATAAATATATTTAAAATAAATTTGTATCAAAGAAATAAATATAACAATTATTAGATTTAAAAATTGTTATTGAATAAATCTTTCAAAATCACTGAAAAAAACTTGGGTTTCAGGCAGGTTATACTTTGGAATTATCTTTTAAAAAACCTTTGAAATTCACTGAAAAAAACATAGGTTTCAGGCAGGTTATAGTTTGGAATTATCATTTAAGAAACCTTTGAAATTCACTGAAAAAATTACAGGTTTCAAGCAGGTTATAGTTAGTATTTAGCATTTAAAAAACCTTAGAAATTCACTGAAAAAACCATAGGTTTTAGGGGTGTTATAGTTAGCTGGACATTTCAGTATTACATCATTCATGACATGGTCAGTGACATCACTGATGACATCACTGATGATATCTTAATTTACATCACTGATGACATCACTGATGACATCATCCATGTGACAATCAGGTACACCTCACCATACACCATACACCATGACATCACTGATGACATCATCCATGTGACAATCAGATACACCTCACCATACACCATCTTTCATCAGTCACTGTAAAATACATAGTACCATATTGTAATCCATTGATACAGCAATACTAGTATCTAAAAACGCACTCAGTGATTCTTAGTTCTACACACACATCAAATCAATTACCTATAAATTCACTCTTACATGTTGCCAATGATCAATAGAACACAATCAAATATACTTATACACATATTTACATTACACATCAGCACACATACTATTCAGTTATGCAGTCATCCTACTCACTTTTGCAAACAATGTATCCTATTTACATTTACTCAGCTACACACTTATACAAAGAGCACTTCATATATTCATATAAATAGTAACTCATACTTAGGGGGTCATTAGGATGGCTGGCGGACTTTGCCCGCCCGCCATCCTGTCGGGGATTGGGACCGCCCGCCATAAGGGCGGGGGTCCCGTGGGTGGCATTAGGATGCGGCCGCCACAGTGGCAGCCGCATCCTGCATTTATAACATTGTGGCGGGCGGTGCTCTCTGCACCGCCCACCACAATGCCATAAATGAACGTATGCATTTGCATACACAATGCGGGAGGCACCGCGTGGTGCCTACCGCATTGTATATGCAAATGCAGGGGGGTAACACAGGTAACCCTGTGTGCACCCCCCACCCTTCCTTCCCTTTTGGGGCCCGCAGGGGGCCCCTAAAGTAAAGACCACATGCCTTTCTGTGGCGGCATTGCCGCCACGGAAAGGCATTGTAAAATGCCCATCATAATACGGCTGGCGGTGTCTGATAGGCACCGCCACCATATTATTCCTTTTCCGCCCCGGTCGCAAGGCGACCGGGGCGGAAAAGCGAGGTCCCCCGCCATACTGATATGGCAGGGGGAAAATGAATGAGGATGTCGGGCGGATTGCCCCCGCCAGGCTGGCGGTGGCTACCGCCAGCCTGGCGGGGGCAATCCGCCCGGCATCCTAATGGGCCCCCAAATGTGTTTTGAAATCACTATTACAAGTATAGAATTATCTATACAGTCACTCACGGAATCAATGAGTTGTATGCACAGTTATTTATATACAACAACTGTCACATACACTGTCTTTTTTCTACTTTGTTGGACATGTACCATTGAGAAATATTTTTGCTCATCACCACACCCATAAAGATATTCACTCACACAAACAAGTATTATAATACGTAGTTTTAACCTCATACACGTACTAAATTAACTATTCACATATCTTTAGGCAGTCACAGACCCCCACCGAAGCACACACACATTCACTCTTCATTGTAAATAATCAGTTATCTAATCAATAACTAATATAGAGTTTCACATAGCTAGTAACCAACTGGTGCAGTAGATTACACAACAACTGACCAAGTAATGTAGATATTCACACAATTTTGTCACTATCCAATATATTTAGTGAGGCACTATAAATTACTCAAGTAAACAATCAATCATCAATCACACTGCTACTAAATTCACTATCCAGATTTTTATATATCCACTCATTCTTCAGTGTAGATTGCTATAAATATAATACATATTTAAATATGGAAGCAAACCACATTCACTGGATGATGTCATCAGTGATGTAATTTGCGATGTCATCAGTGATGTCACTGACCATGTCATGAATGATGTAATATGTGACATCATCACCAATGGATTGTGGGCGAGAGAGTTACTGTTATTACAACTAACTCTAACGGAGGAATTTCAATGGTTTTGTATGAGTGAAATGTCCAGCTAACTATAACACTCCTAAAACCTATGTTTTTTCAGTGAATATATATATATTGTATTTTTTAACTTTTATAATAGGATCAATTGTGTTTGGTTCATGTAGTATGTTTACATTTCATATTGCGCGATTTGCACAGTTCAGGTGGCATTTTATAAATTTGTTATTCTGTAACCAAAATTAGATACTATGGGGTTCATTAGGATGGCGGGCGGACTTTGTCCACCCGCCACCCTAACGGAGATCGGGACCGCCCCCCATAAGGGCGGGCGTCCTGTTGTGGGTATTAGGATGTGCCCGCCACAGTGACGGGCACATCCTATATGTTTTACATTGTGAAACATAAGTTGACGTTTTCACACATGCAATGCGGCAGGCACAGCGCAGTGCCTGCTGCTTAGCATATGTACATGTGGGGGGTACAATAGGTACCCCCATGTGCCCCCCCGACAGTGGCGCCAGCCGGGGGGCCCTGCAGGGGGCCCCCGCAGCAATCTCCGCATGCCTTTCCGTGGCGGCATTGCCACCGCGGAAAGGCCCACACATTTTGCCATCTTAATATGGCTGGCGGTTTCCATTGGACACCGCAACCATATTAATCTATTACCGCCGCGGTAAAGTGGCGGACGGTCTTTCCGTCCACCGCTGTCCCCTCCGCCACCCTAATATGGCGGAGGGGAAAACGAGAGTGGTTGTCAGGTGGATTGCCTCCGCCAGGGTGGCGGTGGCGACCGCCACCCTGGCGGAGGCAATCCACCCGATATCCTAATGGACCCCATATGTCTTCAATTATGTTGATTACAGAACAAAATGAATGAAGCAGTTTACAGTTTCTTAAAGGGTTAAATAGGTAGGATGTTAAGATTAAACTCCACCTCTTGCCTCATGCTCTATAAGTACCCTCAACAGTTTCAGCAGCACATCATGTGATCAAGCCGCTGGCTAGAGGTGAAACGCGTCATGCGGGCTTGCTGGGTGTTGATTTTCTACATGGAATAAAGCACTGAATTTTTGCACCAGAATTGGGTTTGGCGTGTTCGTCTTTGAAAACAGTCCGAGTATAGGGATTGTAGATGTGTGGGCGTCGGACGAAGAATTTCAATATATATATATATATATGTACACTTGAAGATGAAGGATCACAAGAAAGCAACAGCCAGCAAGGGCAAAAATCTGGATCCAAAAGGATACAATGAGTCACAAAGAAATAAAATGTCCAAGAAAGAAGTGACTCAAACAGATAGATTTACAAAAGAACAAAAATATATTTCCACTACAATGTTTCAGCTTCTGCCTTCCTCAGGTAGTTTCAAGATGGTAAGCTCAGTGGCTGCACAGATGACACAGCTGAATTTTCAAAAAGCATAATGAGTGAAGATTCCATTTGGAATGTGGAATCAATGCAGTCCTGAGAGTTCTTGAGATATGCAGTAATCAGGTTGTATTGTCTTTAATGGTCAGTCCATCTGGATGCAATGATTTTAAACGGTATATCCAGAGGTTTTCCCTGGAGTCTAGTAGTTCTTCCTTTGAGACATGTTCCACAGGGAAAATCTTCAAATCTGATAGTGAATGATCCACAAGGTTAAAATGATTGGCTACAGGCTGGTCAATTTTCTTATTAATTATTGCTTATTTGTGGTTCCTGAATCATGTTCAGAGGTCATTCACTGTTTGGCCTACATATTGTTTTTTACAGCTTTGCCGTTGGCACTGAATCACACAAATAATGCATGTTGAGCGACATGTAAGATGCTGCCGTATTGCATAGGTCCTTCTGGTAACATAACTGATAACTGATGATGTTCGTAAAAGGTATTCACACGTGATGCATCTTTCAAAGTCACAGCAATGAACCCCTGCATTTGTTACACCTTGCTTGAGTTCAGCTCTCACAATAAGAGATCGTCAATTTGGAGCTCTGCGGTAAGCAATGACTGGCGGTTTTGGAAAAACCTTTTGCAATTTTTCACAAGTGGACAGTAAGGGAAATGTTTTTTGCGTTATATTTCTGTAGTTGGGAGCTGATGGATGATAGTCAACTACAAATGGAGTTCTGACACTTTTGTTTCTGACGTTGGTATTCCAAATAAGTGCTTCTCTGGGTAACTGCAAAGACTTGTCAATTTGTTGCTGTATGATATGCAGAGGATAGCCTTGCCTTCTAAATAATGGAGCAAGCTCCTGTAGGTGGTCTTTACAGGTTTCCTCATTGCTGCAGATGCGTCTTAAACTGATTGCTTGGCTGTAGATGATGCTCAGTATAGTGTGATGTGGGTGACATGAAGTCCAGTTTAGAAACAAATGAGCATCTGTAGGCTTGTGGTACAGATCAGTTGTAATTTTGTGTTCATGAATGGTGACTAGCACATCCAGAAAAGGGAGATGATGCTTCTGTTTGGTATTTCTGCTGGTAAATTTAATGGTAGGATGGATATTGTTGATATTAGCTGTAAATTGTTCCTATGTTCTACTTCCTGCATTCCATATTATAAATATGTCATCAATGTATCATAGCCACACCAGTGGTTTGATGCTAGAAGTAGCAAGTATACTGTTCTCTAGTTTGCCCACGAAGATATTTGCGTAAGATGGAGCCATCCGAGTACCCATGGTAGTACCTTGTATCTGCAGATAGTGTTTACCATTGAATGTAAAATTGTTGGATTTAAGGATAACTCTAGCAAAGTTGGTAAGCACATTTGTTGATGATTTTTTCACAGTTCCTTTACTATGAGCTTCAGATAATGCCATTAGCCCATCCTCATGTGATATATTGGTGTATAATGATGTAACATCAAATGTAGCCAGAAGAGTATCATCATCAAATGTGTAGGTTAGGTTTAATTTTTCAATAATCTGAAGGAAGTGACTGGTATCTTTAACAAATGATGGAAGTTCCTGTACCATGGGCTGGAGGTGCAGTTCAACATATAAAGATAGTCTCTCAGTGTCGGTGTCATTGCCAGAGATGATGGAACGGCCAGGGTTGTTCATTTTGTGAATTTTGGGAAGCATATAAAATCTCCCAGGTCTTGGTTTGGGATGAACAAGTATATCTGCTGTTGTTTCGTCAATGAGGTTTAAGCATCTGTACCTTACAACCATGTTTTTAATTTCTTTGTTCAAATCTTCAGTGGGATCAGTTTCTAAAGGTTTGTAAGTGTTGGTATCCATTAGTTGTCTCATTCCTTCCTCAATATAATCACTCACTTTCATGGCAACCACTGCACCACCTTTGTCTGCCAGTTTTATAATGACATCCATTCTCTGTTGAAGGAGGTGGAGAGCTTTTCTTTCTTCTTTGCTAATGTTATCAAAAATCTTTTAGGTGTTGATTCCTTGATGAGTTTGTTGATGGATAAAATGTATGTATCAAGAACAGGATTTCTACCACATTGAGGAGTCCATGATTTGGGATGGCGGAACTTCTTAAATGGATCTGGAAGGTAGCTTGGCAGACCAACATTAGAATTATTGTAAAAGTATTCTGCGAGTCTGCATCTTCTCTCGGAGGCTTTTAGGTCTCTCATCATGTTGGCCTTATTATGGTCCTTCGGTTCAGGACAGAAATAGAGGCCTTTGCTCAAGAGGTTCAATTCACCTGGTGATAGGAGCCCTCCAGACAAGTCAATAACTGAGTCAGATGTCTGTAAGGGTTGAAGCTGGCTGATGCTATGCAGTCTTTTTTGTCTTTTAAATCTTCTGTTTTTTTATGCTGTTTACTCACAGGGCTTACACTGACAAGAAAATCTCCCAAAACAGAATGATTTATGAAGTGGTTAGTTGGAAGAGGAGGTATATGAAATCTTAACATATCTCTTTTTAGTTTTTCAGATTTAATTTTAATAGAATTCCTGGCAGTCATCTTTTTTACTACTGCAATCCTCTGTAGTATGTGTGCCACTTCAGAGTCACTTTTTGTGTTCTTTAAAAGTTCCAGTTCTTTTTGTAGCTTGGTTTTAAGCATCTGCATTTTTTGAATGGTTACTTTAATAGATACCAATAGTAGGGCCATTGCTGAGTTATGCAAGTAAAATATTCCATGTAACGGACCATTCACAACTAGTTAGTTTAAAAGGTGGCTTAGACTTAATCTCCAACCCCATAGGATAGATGTTAAGTTTTTTATAGATTTGTAAATGTGCTATTGTAAATTGGCACTTACTGATTTTCTCCTGGATGAACAGCGCATATCTAGGATGTAGATTTGTTCTTGACATGGTGGTTGCTTCTGGCTTGAGTGTCGGATCCAGGGAGGATACAGGTTTGTAATCCCAAAAACAGTATACTTGAAGATGAAGGATCACAAGAAAACAACAGCCAGCCAGGGCAAAAATCTGGATCCAAAGGGATACAATGAGTCACAAAGAAATAAAATATCCAAGAAAGAAGTGACTATAGGAGAGTAGGGTCTGCTATCCTATGGTCACCCCAAATTTTTGCTTTTTGCTTCACTGGTTTATGACGTAATGTGGCTGTGGGCCTGCTAATCAGACCCACAGCCTGCTGTTCTCTCTCTAAATTACTGCCAATGCACTCTAGGTGCATTACGAATTGGAACTGGTTCACCTTATTGGCCCCTGTAACAGTGTACCCTAGGTACCCAGGGCATAGGTGCATCCAAGGCCTACCAGGGGCTGCAGCATGAATTGTGCCACCCCTGGCCTGGCCTCCATATTTGACACAACTGGCTTATCACTCAGCTGGGGTAAGTTGGTGTAATCACCTCTTACTTAGATATAGTATCCCTATAGCTAACCTTAAACTGGACACATATGTTCCTATCAGCCACTCCTATGGAAGGCCTCATCAATCCTGGAGGCAGAGTGCATGGAAATATGTGAGATGGTGCTCTAGCCTGAGCTGAGCCTGTCTGCAGCTGTCGGGAACCACTCCCTTAGCTGTTCCGGGATACTGCCATACCATATACTCTTAAGTGCATTATAAGCCAGTTCAAACCAGTCCTGGGACTTTCCAGACCCAGGCCTGGTGAGGAGCTGGACAAAGGAAAGGGAGTGTAACCGCCCCCCTTCATGGTCCCACCCAGAGGAGGGACCTAGCAGGTGATCCACCCCTCAGATTGGGAATAAGAGTGCGAGCAGTGCCATAGCAGATCATCCTGAATCAACTTGAAACTAAGAAGACGACTGGACTTCGACATTCTGCTGCACAGAAGACTGAAGAGCATCTCCCTTGTGGCCTAGGAGTGGCCACCCTGTGAACACAGGCACCATCCAGCAACTCAACATCTGCTTTGCTGCCGCCTCCCGCCAGAGCCCGAGCCCAGAGCCTGACAAGACCCAGACTCCCAGACTTCTCACAGCCCGATCCACAGTCCCTGCAAAGAAGGGACCCGTGGAGGCACCGAGAGACGTGGGACTGGACCTCTTGAAAGACCCCTGAGAAGCTGACAGCGCAGCATCTGAGGCACCCTCGACGTTGTGCTTTGGGGACTGAGAAGCCCCACCACCGAGCAGCCCTTGCACCGAAGATCAGCCCCCCAGCATCTCTACAATCTGCGTGGGGCCCTCTTGACGCGCCATCCCGGCCACTTGCCACGTGGTCAGCGGCCATCTTGGCGACGAAACCTACAAACTACACTGTGGGTCTGGTTGCTCCAGACTTGCCCTTGCTCCTGTAAAAGGGAGCACCCGCTCTGACCTTGCTGGTCCGAGTGATAAGCCTTTTTTGATTCCTGCGTGGCTTGCATTAGCCAAGGCCTGTTTGCTCCAATCAAGTTGCCCACACCGCCAACAGCGAGAAGCCTGCGTGGGACAGCTCGTGATTTACTCCTAGATGTCCTCGACCTCTTCGTATCCAAGTGGCTGCAGAGAGAAGCTACACCTCATCGCCTGTTTGCACCCGACATCGCCTGGTTACAATATGGTTCCACGGTAGTCACTGGCTAGTGACTTTGAACATTGTCCCCTCTGCTTTCAGGTCTTCACAACTTCAGATCCACCCTTGGATCCACCGGAACGCTTCACATCGAGCCGCCTGCAGCATCTCCAGCTCCAAGCACCATCGACCAGTGTGACGAAACCCGACACTACTTCGACCCTATGCACCCGCTTCCTGTGGGTGAGGTAACTCAGCAACGCTGGTGTTCCCACACTGGTACACACCTCTAGGGCCTGTGTCTTAAGTTTCAGCTTTCTAGGTCACTCGGAAGGTTCCTAACTAACTAACTGTATAACTTTTATGCACCATAGACATTGCATTGGTGAGTGCGTGCACTTTAAACACTGCACCCGAGTCCCGTGGGCCTTTCCCGACTTAGTCACTGCTAGTCCCGATCAGCTCCAGCGATTCCCAAGGCCCTAGGCCTGTTTCCTTTCCGATTGGTATCTCTTATACCACTTTCTTAGTATATGCTTTAGGTGGCTTCTAGGGCTCATCCATATTGTGCAACTTTTGTGTATTTTAAACTGTGTTTTGTTTAACGCTTGTGCTTCTGAGCTCATAAAGAGTTCAGGGGATATATGTAGTTAATAAACATATATATATATATATTCAATATATATCTGTGTGGTGTCCTTTCATTTGGTATTCAAGGGGATTGCGTATGGTAATACAGCTGGCTTCACATGCCTTTCAGAGTTTAGCCTAAGACTGCTTTGTCCACGTTACCACTAGGATAACTGGTCTATAAGGTTGACTTACAACCAATCATCATAAGGGTTGCTTGGCATGGTACAGGGTGATCACTAGAACTAGTGAGCATCATATACCAGGCCAACTTCTCACATTGGTGAGCAGCGGATTGGGATCTGAGCTTGCTGTTCTTTTACCATTACAATCTTTGAGATTATTGTATTGTATTGTATTGTATTTATTGCTTATTAAGCGCAACTGTCACCCCCAAGGGTATCCTGGCGCTGAGACCGAACCGTGCATCTATTAAAGCAGCTACATTACTCTGGGAAACAGATAAGTTTTGAGGCTCTTTTTGAAGGTGAGCAGATCAGGGCAGCTCCTTAATGCCAGGGGGAGGGTGTTCCACATCGTGGCAGCCGCAAAACTGAAAGCGCGACCACCCATTCTCGTTCTGTTAATTTTAGGGACTTTTACCAAGAACGCCGAAGATGATCTTAAAGGTCTGGCTGCCTGATACCAGAGAAAGAGGGTCTGAAGAGGTATTGGTCCCAGTCCATGCAGGGCCCTAAAGACAAGGCAGAGAGCCTTAAACGCAATTCTCTGCTGGACTGGAAGCCAATGTAGATCGGCCAAAGCTACCGATGAAGAGGCGGACCGTGGTCGAGACAAGGCCAGTTTAGCGGCCATATTCTGTATCCTTTGGAGCTTTAGGATCAGAATCTTCGGGGCACCCAAAAGTAGTGCGTTACAGTAGTCGATCCTACTGAGAATGGAACTACCCACTACCTCAGCTCTGGAGCCCCGTGGAAGAAGTGGCAGGATTTTCCGTAAAGCACGGAGCAAACCCATGCATGTTGCTGCCGTTTTATTTACGGAGGCATCAAGCTGCAAGTTGGGTTCGAATAGAACTCCCAGGTTGCGAGCTGACTCTGCCGCCTCCACCGATCCCGGGATGGACACTGGCCAGAAATCAGCCGGTAGTGCACGGGGAGTTCGGTCCAAGGAGCAGTGGAGTACCTCCGTTTTTGATCCGTTGAATTGCAACGCATTGGCTCGCAGCCATGCTGCTGTGGCTGCCATACAACGGTGAAAGACATCCCTTGAAATAGTCTCTGAGCCCTCAAATGAAAAAATCAACTGAGTGTCATCGGCATAGTTGACAACGGATATGCCGAATGACTTTATCAGTGCTATCAAGGGACGGAGATATATATTAAATAGGATCGGACTAATTGCCGATCCTTGAGGGACGCCCTGTTTCACCGGCCTAGTGGCTGATCGAAAAGGTGGTAATGCCACGGCTTGTTGTCGGTTGCCCAAGTAGGACGTGAGCCAGGCTAGGGCCAGGCCACACACTCCCGCACTCCGAAGACGGCCAAGTAAAACTTCATGGTCCACCGTGTCGAACGCGGCCGACATGTCAAGTAGCACCAAGAATGCAGACTTGCCCCTGTCGACTCGCGTTCGCAGATCGTCCAACACGGTGACCAAGGCTGTCTCGGTGCCGTGTGCTGGCCTAAAGCCATATTGTACAGCATCCAGACACAGATTTGTTTCTAGGAAGTTGGATAAGGCTCTTGTGACCCACCTTTCAAGGACTTTAATCGCAAATGGTAATAGCGAGATTGGCCTGTAATTGGCCGCACAGAGAGGGTCCAAAGAGGCCTTTTTCAACAAAGGTGTTACAATGGCCAACTTCCAGCTGTCTGGAACTGACGCTGTGGTCAACGATTGACAGCAGATGGAATGCAGCGGAGGGAAAAGCTCATCTTGAAAGGCCTTCCAGATCTTGTGAGGCATGGGATCAAGCGGTGATCCTGACGATACACTGCTATCATTTGAAAGATCATACAGGTACCTGCTAGGTACATATAAAACAAGACTAGTATACTTAAAATCTACTGAACTTAGTTGTTGTAGAGGATAGGGAGTAGCACACCCTGACTACAACTACTAGATAGGTTTAGTAGGTAAACACCAGTGTAGGTAGATTGCAACATGTCCACCCACACTAGAGCAATGTCTGGAGCAGAGGGTTCCACTGGGAATGTCTCTGTTGAGGGTGACCTTCCAAAGGCACCATCCAGATTTGCTATCTTTTCCTTTAAGGAACTAAGACAGAGCCATCCCCTACTACAGACCACCTTAGAGAGATCTTAGACCAGTCTGAGACTCTAAAGACCTCTAAAGCAGACCCCACAGGGAATGTTGATGGAGGCTCTCCTTCTGAAGATGACAATACTGATGCCCCTGTCCCCATAGTCCAGGTAGATCAGGGTGACCAAGTCACTGGAGCTCCTCAGGTAGATGAGGAGGAGGAAGAAGAAGAGGAGACAGAAGGGGGGAGCAGTGATTCTGATGATGGTAGAAATAGCCAGGTGCTAGTCAGCAGGCTTAACCAGGCTAACTTAAGTATATTTGGGACTGAAGCAAGGATGACCTTGCCCAGGCACCCAGGTGGACTTAACCAGGAGCATAGGAGGAGGAGGAATCCCTCAGGTGACTCCAATACCTCCCAGGCTTCTAGAGGTTCTCATGGTCACTCCAGAAGGGAGATGACTAGCCCTCAGAGAAGGGAACATGAGGCCAAAATGAGAGAGGCTGAGCTTGGGATCCAGAGACAAGAATTAGAAGTTGCCCCGGCCCAAGAGAAACTTGCTAGAGCAAGACAGCCTAGAGAGAGTGGGGTAATAGAACCCACTGGTGGCAGCATTATCCACAAGGATAAAGACAGGTCTTTTGATAACAGAAACCTGAGTAAGATTGTGCCCCCCTACAAAGCTGGGGATGATATCGACAAATGGATGACTTCACTTGAGAGAGCCTGCAAGGTACAGCAGATCCCTCAGGAGAAGTGGGCAGCAATCTTGTGGCTCTCCTTTGTAGGTAGAGGCAGAGACAGACTCCTCACAGTTAGTGATGGGGATTCTAGAAACTACCTGGTCCTGAAGAGTGCTCTGATTGATGGGTTAGTCTTAACCACTGAACAGTACAGGTTAATGTTCAGAGATACCCAGAAGACACAGACTCAGGACTGGTCTGAATTTGTTGAGTGTGCCACTAAGGCTCTGGAGGGATGGTTGCTGGGAAGCAAGGTTACAGACTATGAAGGATTGTACAATTTGCTTATGAGAGAACACATTTTAAATAATTGTCAGAACCAGCAGTTGCATCAACATTTGGTTGACTCAGATTTGACCTCTCCCCAAGAATTGGGAAAGAGGGCAGATAAATGGGTTAGAACCAGAGTTAAGCAAAAGAACCAGAACCAGGGTGGTGACTAGAAGAAAACAGACCAGAAGGGTGGGGAGCAGAAAGCTAAAGACCAGAAGTCTTCAACAGGGCCCCAAACTAATACAGAGGGTGGGTCCCAAACTTCCAAGAAGAAGAAAGAAGGTCAAAGAAAACCCTGTTGTAGTACTTGTAAAAACACCTCTCACTGGGCAAGTGAGTGTAAAAAGGGTGGAGCCCCCAACACTGCAGCCCCTAAGGCACCTGCACCCACTAGTACAGCTGGCAGTGTTGGTCCACAAACCAAGGGGGTAGTGGGTATCACCTTGGGAACTGAAGGAGATTCTGACCTAGTCAGAACCCTTACACAGGCTGTTCTGGTTTGTGAGGGGGACATAGATTTGACCCCTACCATCAGCCCCAGTAATCTGGGCAAATACAGACAGACACCTTTGATTAATGACAAAGTGGCTCAAGCATACAGGGACACATGTGCCATTGTCACTATGGTGACACCTAACTTTGTGGACCCTGGACAATACATGCCAGGTGATAATTACCTGGTGACCAATGCCAGCAATGTCACCACTACCCATAGTGTGGCAATTGTTAACTTTTCCTGGGGAGGGGTAACTGGCCTAAAAAGAGTTGTGGTTAGTGCTGATCTCCCAGTTGAATTTTTGTTGGGCAATGACCTGGAGAGCTCTCTATGGCCAGAATTTGAGTACAGGACTCATGCAGAGATGTTAGGGATATCATCACATGTCCTTGCTGTGACCAGGTCACAGGCCAAAAAGTGCCTCTCTGAACCTCAGGTCTTGGATCCTGGAACAATGGACCAAGCACCTTCCAAGAAGAAGAACAGGAGGGTAAAGGCTGTGCCTTCCCAACTGCCTACAAGTGAGTATCAGCCTTCACAGGAAGCTGGTCTTGAGACCCCTGAAGGGAACTGTCTCTGAAGAACTTGAACCTGACCAGGTTGAGTTTCTGGGGACAGGGGGACCTTCTAGGGCAGACTTGGGGCAGGCTCAGTTAACCTGTCCTTCTCTTGAACCCCTCAGACAGCAGGCTGCTGCTGAGGCTGCTGGGAATGCACAAGGTGCCCATAACGTTTATTGGGATGATGGACTTCTTTATACAGAGGCTAGAGACCCCAAGCCTGGTACAACCAGGAGGTTGGTTATACCTCTGCAATTTAGGGGGTTCCTTCTCACCTTGGCCCATGATATTTCTTTAGCAGGACACCTAGGCCAGAATAAGACTTGGGACAGGCTTGTCCCTCACTTTCACTGGCCTCACATGTCTGAAGACACCAAGGAGTTTTTTCGCTCCTGTGTAACCTGCCAAGCCAGTGGTAAAGCAGGAGGCACAACAAAGGCCCCCCTGATACCACTACCTGTGGTGGGGGTACCCTTTGAAAGAGTGGGGATTGATTTTGTAGGTCCAATGGATCCCCCTACAGCATCTGGGCACAGATTCATACTGGTGGTGGTGGACCATGCCACCAGGTACCCAGAAGCAATTCCACTTAGGACCACAACAGCTCCTGTTGTGGCCAGGACCTTACTTGGAGTTTTCTCCAGAGTGGGGTTTCCTAAGGAGGTAGTATCTGATAGAGATGCCAACTTCATGTCAGGATACTTGACAGCTATGTGGAAGGAATGTGGTGTCAACTACAAGTTCACCACTCCTTATCATCCACAGTGTAATGGGCTTGTTGAAAAGTTTAACAAGACCCTAAAGGGTGTGATCAAAGGATTACCAGAAAAGCTCAGGCGAAGATGGGACATCCTCCTACCCTGCCTTTCGTTTGCTTACAGAGAGGTCCCTCAAAAGGGTGTTGGCTTCAGCCCCTTTGAATTGTTGTTTGGGCACCCTGTAAGAGGACCCCTATGTCTGGTGAGGGAAGGATGGGAGTTACCTCTCAAAAAGCCTAAACAAGACATAGTGGACTATGTACTTGGTCTCCGCTCCAGGATGGCTGAGTATATGGAAAAGGCATCCAAAAACCTTGAGGCTAGCCAAGAATTACAAAAAGATTGGCATGACCAAAAGGCTGTCTTGATTGAGTATCAGCTAGGACAGAAGGTATGGGTGTTGGAGCCAGTTGCCCCAGCAGCACTCCAAGACAAATGGTCTGGACCCCATACAATTCTTGAGAAGAAGGGAGAGGTTACCTACTTGGTGGACCTAGGAACTCCCAGGAGCCCCCACAGGGTGCTCCATGTCAACAGACTGAAGGCATATGTCAACAGGGAAGACATGGGCTTGCTCATGGCTACAGATGAGAGACAGGAGGAAGAGAGTGACCCTCTCCCAGACCTGCTCACTCAGAACCCTGAGGATGGCTCAGTTGATGGTGTGGCCTTGGATGGCAGCCTCACTGAACATCAGCAACATGACTGTAGACAAGTTTTGCAGTCATACAGGCATATGTTCTCCTTGACACCCAGTCAGACTAACTGGAGTACCCATGTGGTGGACACTGGTGACAGTCTTCCTGTAAAGAGCAAAATTTACAGGCAACCTGACCATGTCAGGGACTGTATAAAGACTGAGGTGCAAAAGATGCTGGAATTAGGTGCCATTGAGCCCTCAGAGAGCCCCTGGGCTAGCCCAATGGTTCTGGTCCCAAAACCTCACACCAAAGATGGCAAGAGAGAGATGAGGTTCTGTGTGGATTACAGAGGACTCAATGCTGTCACCAGGACAGATGCACACCCTATTCCAAGGGCAGATGAGCTCAATGACAAGTTGGCTTCTGCCAAATATTTGAGTACATTTGACTTGACAGCTGGCTACTGGCAAATCAGGTTAGCTGAGGAGTCTAAAGCCAAAACTGCATTTTCTACCCCAGGTGGGCATTATGAATTTGTGGTAATGCCCTTTGGTTTGAAAAATGCACCTGCCACCTTCCAAAGGTTGGTGAATCAAGTCCTTACTGGGTTGGATGACTTTTGTGGAGCATATCTGGATGATATTGCTGTCTTCAGCTCCACCTGGGAGGATCACCTGGTCCACCTGAGGGAAGTGCTTGAGGCTCTGCAGAAGGCAGGCCTCACTATCAAGGCAACAAAGTGCCAGATAGGGCAGAGTAAGGTTGTATACCTGGGCCACCTTGTAGGTGAAGGCCAGGTTCAACCACTGGAGAGTAGGATCCAGACGAAAAAGGACTGGTCCCCTCCAACTACCCAGACTCAGGTCAGAGCTTTCTTGGACCTGACTGGGTACTACAGGAAGTTTGTTAAGAACTATGGGTCCATTGTGACTCCTCTTAATGATCTGACATCCAAGAAGATGCCCAAAAAGGTTCAGTGGACAGTAAACTGTCAAAAGGCATTTGATGACCTGAAGAAGGCCATGTGCTCTGCACCTATCCTGCAGAGTCCTGACTACTCAAGAGAGTTCATTGTCCAAACAGATGCTTCTGAGTTGGGAGTGGGAGCAGTGCTTTCACAGCCTAATGTAGATGGTCAAGACCAGCCCCTTGCTTTTATTAGCAGAAGGCTGACCCCCAGAGAAAAACGTTGGTCAGCCATTGAGAGGGAGGCCTTTGCTGTGGTGTGGGCCCTGAAGAAGTTGAGACCATACTTGTTTGGCACTCACTTCAAGGTTCAGCCCGACCATAAGCCCCTCTTATGGCTTAATCAGATGAAGGGTGAAAACCCTAAACTACTCAGGTGGTCCATTTCCCTACAAGGGATGGACTTTACAGCGGAGCACCGCCCAGGGACTGACCATGGCAACACAGATGGTCTCTCCAGGTACTTCCACTTAGAACATGAAGACACAACCGGTCATGGTTAGTCTAATGTCCCTGCGTTTGGGGGGGGTTGTGTAGGAGAGTAGGGTCTGCTATCCTATGGTCACCCCAAATTTTTGCTTTTTGCTTCACTGGTTTATGACTTAATGTGGCTGTGGGCCTGCTAATCAGACCCAC
This sequence comes from Lissotriton vulgaris, assembly GCF_964263255.1. NCBI lineage: Eukaryota > Metazoa > Chordata > Amphibia > Caudata > Salamandridae > Lissotriton > Lissotriton vulgaris. Next base: position 580,384,411 of record NC_141699.1, on the reverse strand, counting down.
AGCCTGCTGTTCTCTCTCTAAATTACTGCCAATGCACTCTAGGTGCATTACGAATTGGAACTGGTTCACCTTATTGGCCCCTGTAACAGTGTACCCTAGGTACCCAGGGCATAGGTGCATCCAAGGCCTACCAGGGGCTGCAGCATGTATTGTGCCACCCCTGGCCTGGCCTCCATATTTGACACAACTGGCTGATCACTCAGCTGGGGTAAGTTGGTGTAATCACCTCTTACTTAGATATAGTATCCCTATAGCTAACCTTAAACTGGACACATATGTTCCTATCAGCCACTCCTATGGAAGGCCTCATCAATCCTGGAGGCAGAGTGCGTGGAAATATGTGAGATGGTGCTCTAGCCTGAGCTGAGCCTGTCTGCAGCTGTCGGGAACCACTCCCTTAGCTGTTCCGGGATACTGCCATACCATATACTCTTTAGAGCATTATAATCCTCGCGGTTATATGCTAACTTTGGTTTGGCTTTATCAAAACATGTCGAGTAAGGTGTCATACGATTTGGAATACTATCCCCTCGACTGTTCTGTCGACTGGGATAGCATTCCACCCTTCTAGAGGGACACGACATGTGAATAGCCTTAACCCTGGTTAAAGTTAACCAGAGCCTCAGCATCACAAAATGGATGCTGCCACCACAGTCTGACCTCCTGCTGCTGGGAGTCCTTCCAGCGAGGGAGGCTTGGACAAAAGGTTTTCTGCCTTGGGAGGTGCGAGCACCACCCCAGACTGGAGTTTGTGTATTGGGTAGGACAGGGCTGAATAGATTGAGACATGCCCGGGGCACACAAGGTGTCCTCGTGCATAAGCCAGTCCAAACCAGTCCTGGGACTTTCCAGACCCAGGCCTGGTGAGGAGCTGGACAAAGGAAAGGGGGTGTAACCGCCCCCCTTCCTGGTCCCACCCAGAGGAGGGACCTATCAGGTGATCCACCCCTCAGATTGGGAATAAGAGTGGGAGCAGTGCCATAGCACCTGAGATCATCCTAAATCAACTTGAAACTAAGAAGACGACTGGACTTCGACATTCTGCTGCACAGAAGACTGAAGAGCATCTCCCTTGTGGCCTAGGAGTGGCCACCCTGTGAACACAGGCACCATCCAGCAACTCGACGTCTGCTTTGCCGCCGCCTCCCGCCGGAGCCCAAGCCCAGAGCCTGACAAGACCCAGATTCCCAGACTTCTCACAGCCCGATACACAGTCCCTGCAAAGAAGGGACCCATGGAGGCACCGAGAGACGTGGGACCGGACCTCTTGAAAGACCCCCGAGAAGCTGACTGCGCACCATCTGAGGCACCCTCGACGTTGTGCTTTAGAGACTTAGAAGCCCCACCACCGAGCAGCCCTTGCACTGAAGATCAGCCCCCCAGCCACTCCACGATCTGCGTGGGGCCCTTTTGCATTGTGCCACTTGATGCGCCATCCTGGCCACTTGCCACGTGGTCAGCGGCCATCTTGGCGACAAAACCTACAAACTACACTGCGGGTCTGGTTGCTCCAGACTTGCCCTCGCTTCTGTAAAAAGGAGCACCCGCTCTGACCTTGCTGGTCCGAGTGATAAGCCTTTTTTGATTCCTGCGTGGCTTGCATTAGCCAAGGCCTGTTTGCTCCAATCAAGTTGCCGACACCGCCAACAGCGAGAAGCCTACGTGTGACAGCACGTGATTGACTCCTGGACGTCTTCGACCTCTTCGTGTCCACGTGGCTGCAGAGAGAAGCTACACCTCATTGCCTGTTTGCATCCCGACATCGCCTGGTTCCAATCTGGTTCCACGGTAGTCACTGGCTAGTGACTTTGAACATTGTCCCCTCTGCTCTCAGGTCTTCACAACTTCAGATCCACCCTTGGATCCACCGGAACTCTTCACATCGAGCCGCCTGCAGCATCTCCAGCTCCAAGCACCATCGACCAGCGTGACGAAATCCGACACTCCTTCGACCCTATGCACCCGCTTCCTGTGGGTGAGGTAACTCAGCAACGCCGGTGTTCCCACACTGGTACACACCTCTAGGGCCTTTGTCTTAAGTTTCAGCTTTCTAGGTCACTCGGAGGTTCCTAACTAACTAACTTTATAACTTTTACGCACCATAGACATTGCATTGGTGAGTGCGTGCACTTTAAACACTGCACCCGAGTCCCGCGGGCCTTTCCCGACTTAGTCACTGCTAGTCCCGATCAGCTCCAGCGATTCCCAAGGCCCTAGGCCTGTTTCCTTTCCGATTGGTATCTCTTATACCACTTTCTTAGTATATGGTTTAGGTGGGGATTGTGTATGGTAATACAGCTGGCTTCACATGCCTTTCAAAGTTTAGCCTAAGACTGCTTTGTCCACGTTACCACTAGGATAACTGGTCTATAAGGTTGACTTACAACCAATCATCATAAGGGTTGCTTGGCATGGTACAGGGTGATCACTAGAACTAGTGAGCATCATATACCAGGCCAACTTCTCATAGTGACTCAAACAGATAGATTCACCAAAGAACAAAAATATATTTCCACTACAACGTTTCAGCTTCTGCCTTCTTCAGGTAGTTTCAAGATGGTAAGCTCAGTGGCTGCACAGATGACACAGCTGAATTTTCAAAAAGCATCATGAGTGAAGATTCCATTTGGAATGTGGAATCAATACAGTCCTGAGAGTTCTTGAGATATGCAGTAATCAGGTTGTATTGTCAGTAATGTTCAGTCCATCTGGTTGCAATGATTTTAAACGGTACATCCAGAAGTTTTCCCTGGAGTCCAGTAGTTCTTCCTTTGAGACATATTCCACGGGGAAAATCTTCAAATATGATAGTGAATGATCCACAAGGTTAAAATGATTGGCTACAGGCTGGCCAATTTTCTTATTAATTGTTGCTGATTTGTGGTTTCTGAATCGTGTGCGGAGGTCATTCACTGTTTGGCCTACATATTGTTTTTTACAGCTTTGCCGTTGGCACTGAATCACATAAATAATGCATGTTGAGCGACATGTAAGATGCTGCCTTGTTGCATAGGTCTTTCTGGTAACATAACTGGTAACTGATGATGCTTGTAAAAGGTATTCACATGTGATGCACCTTTTAGAGTCACAGCAATGAACCCCTGCATTTGTTACAGCTTGCTTGAGTTCAGCTCTCACAATAAGAGATCGTAAATTTGGAGCTCTGCGGTAAGCAATGACTGGCGGTTTTGGAAAAACCTTTTACAATTTTTCATATATAATTATATGTAATTTTTATATATATATATACAATTTAATGACCCGTGTTAGTCCACAAAACAAGGTATATAACCCAAGTGGGCAACCAAATCATGTTATCTCCAGCTTTCCCTCCCAGTCAAATAAATCAAGCCCACATGAGCATTGACAGAATTCCACTGAAAAATTGTATGGCATTGATAGACATCAGTAAGCTGTGTGAGAAGCAATGGAGAAGAGATTGAAAAATTCACAAAAACATCTATAAATAGTATCCCGCACCACCCAACTGCAACAGGTATTCAAAAGGGAAAGCACACCCCATTTCCTGCCCACAGTAACAATAACAGAAAAAATGTCTTATCTCCACAGGTTTCCAAACTATCAATGTGGTAAAGGAAGACATAGGTAGGGCACCACCACCCCACAGGTAACAGTTCCTTCTTTTCCTCTTGTGAAATAAGTGAGGACAAGAGTCCAACAGAGGTTTCTGCTCTTGCCTCTTTTCTTCCTGCTGGCCATAGACTGGATCATGAAGACATCCACAGCAAGGAAAAAAAATGGGATCAAGTGGACACCTTAAATCCAAATTCAACGACCTAAAGTTTGCAGATGACCTGGGCCCTACTTTCCTATACCCATCAGCAGATTCAAGAGAAGATCGAAAAAGAGGCAGCCACATCATCACAACATGGCCTCAACATCCACAGGGGAAAAACCAAGATCCTGAAAATGTATAGGATCATCGCAACTGCAGTCACTCTTGCAGGCAATTGCACTGGAAGAGGTTGAGGAGATACCCTGATGGTGGGGGCGAGTAGGCATAAGTAAGACGGGCCAATACTTGCATTCTCTGTTACTGTGGGTTGGGGGAATATGCATCACATGCACTAACCGGATAGCAGCACATGATCAATATGCATATTCTATTAGTACATCTCGAGCTAACCTTTAGTAAACATACCTATCGTCTGCAGATAACGTAAGAGGGTCACTGGGCTACTTTTGGCAGATAAATTAGTCACTTAACTTTCATTTATCCAAATGGGTTTTAAGCCTAATTTGCTTTAATAAGATTTTTACACAAAAAAAGGCCACTTGGAAAGCCAGGGGGTTTTCATACAGTGAATAGTGTTCTTTATCATTTAATAGCGGCCTTTTTTTAATTATTATCTGGAAATTTTCTGTAAAAATTTAATGAAGAAAACTCAAACTTGATGACAATAATTAAATAAAATACTTGAAGTGAGATATACTGTTAGGCAATATTCACCAAAAGACTCTAGTAGAAACGATACATAGGACACAAATTAGATTGTGTTTAATTAGCAGCTGTGTTCACACACACGTGGGAGCCTGTAATTCAATCATATTTGAGATATTAAGGGCTAAGTGATATGTGATATCACACTTGTTATGGTGACATTTCACAGTCAGATGGCAGGTTGAAGTGTTAGTATAGTTGGCGACCTAGAAGGGATGTTAAATTTGCTCATCAAAGGAAAACTGAGTTTTCTGACACATAATCAGTTGCATTTAAATTATTTTAGATAGCAAGATCCCTTTTTCAAAAGCTGCAAACAAACACATAACCAAGGCCGGACTGGCTACCGGGTGTTTTAATGTGCTGCCAAGCTGGGGGCTGATTTCGTTGATGGGGACCTGCATGTGCTTTTAAACATTTGTTTTGCTTTGTTTATTTTGAAGCACAAGCAGGTCCCCATCAACGAAATCAGCCCCCACCGCCTAGAAATCAGCCCCCAGCTCGGCACCACACCAAAACGCCTGGTAGCCTGTCCTACCCTGAACATAACTAGGGTATGGTTTTGTTATGTGAAGTTTATTCTGGCGTGATTGATATTTTGATTTTTAAATTGTGCATTTGTAAATGGACATTCAGCACTATTTGTTTTGTATATGAAAAATAAAGACCTTGCCAAGGAGCACTCCCCGCCAGGGCAAATAGTTTTAAATGACCACCCCATACAAGAAAAGACCACACATTGGCACAACCGAGGTTGCTAACAACTTCCAAGGTAATTGTATTTTACCATAAATAAAAAGCATTCCTGCTGAGCTCAAAACATTGTTGTTTACTGCAGTCAAAATGTAATAAAAAAATAGGAGTTCACAGCTGCTTTTCTTTTCGACCGCCATTATTTTTTAATTCCTTTTCATTTTAAGGCTGTTGAGGTTAATGGCAGCGCACAAGCCTTTTCATCTCTTCAACTAACTTCGGGCGGTCTAAGCTGAACAGAAACTAAGGTATTATTAAAACGAACACAAATGAAAATAGCTATTAAAATTCGAAGACACACAGCTAAAGAAAAGGGGAATGGTGGATTTGTAGATAGTCATAGCTCAGATTATTTCTCTATTTTATGATATAGAAATATCTTCTTACATACAAAGCTGGCATTTCACCTGATATTTTCCAAATCTGTACAAAATGTAATTCCAATTTAAGAGTTACATTATTTTGGGTATTATTTTATAACCAAACCTCATATACTACTTATCTGATCTTTTGATTTTTATTCCTTGTCCGGTTACTGGTTTTTTTATGAATATGAACTTCATTTTCTCAGTGGATTTGTAATTTTAGTTTTCTTTTGCTCATAAAACTTCTAAATCAGATTACTCTGCCACGGTGAACTAAAACTCATTCAGTGCAGAACACGGATGCGCAAATCTAATTCTCAGAAAGCAAAGTGACTGGAATTTGGCCATAAATGCACTTTGCAGCAAATTATCAGTATTCATCTATGCCCCAAAAATAAGCCATGAGCAAATTTTAAAAGTTAATTGATTTCTGAAATGAACGAATAATATTTGAAAAAAAATAATAATACATTATTCAAATCGAAAAACAGTTGACAAGTGACAAGAATAAAGAGATTTGTCAAATTAAAAATGAAAGTATGTGTTGCTAAATTAATACATTTGTAAAAAGAGATCTTTAAATCTATACCCAGCAGAAAAAACTTCCATATTTGGCAGCTTAATGAATCAGAAGATTTTGCAACAGGTTTCAAATTCAAATAGTCTTATAAAAATATAAACTTGCGAAAATAATGTCTGTATCACTTGATATAGATTGAGCTCAAAGTGCTTATGTGCTACAGTGTGCAATGATTGGAGGAAAACAACTCCTAACAGTAGCTCCTCTCCCTTGAGAAAGGCTCTTATATGCTGACGCCATTGATTGATTTGAAACGGAGATTGCAGGGGGAGTCCACCGGTACACATTTATTTTCCTCAACCGACCTTGATCCAAAGCAAGACAGAGAAAAACATCAAAAGTGGGAAGGAGGGGAAAGACGGAAAAACTGTAACAAAGAGCGAAAGCAGGGGTGAAAAAGAACCTGTAAGAGTGAGATAAAGAGGCTGGGAGTGTCTTTTGCTGGCTTACAGAGGCTTGACTGCAATCAAGGATACGCAGCACTCCAAACTTCAAAAGTGCTGGCAGCGGGATGCTTAGCAAAACGCTTTGCCCTGTCACTTATTCTTTATACAAATTAAGCTCTGGTTGTAGCTCTTTTTTGCTTTCTGATCTCTGCCTGTGGTAACTCTTTTCACTTTTTTCTGAAGAGATCCTCTCCTTTCGCGGTCGGAGTGGCAAGCACGCATATGCAGCAAGATATTCTCAGTGTTTAGGAATGACCACTGTGGCTGACCACATGAAACAATGTAATATAAACTTTAGTTTTAAGTCGGCCCAGAGGTTCCAGACTCTACAACTCAGTAACATAGGTGCCATCTGTACTTGCACTGCCATTAACACCTTTGACCTCAGAAGTAGGGGTGTGTGAAATCTGCGTAATTAAGGGGCATATTATCAACAACTAGCGATATTTGTCGCTAAAGGAGCTTAGCGTCATTTTTTTAATCGCCAAGCATCGCCGGATTTTAGCGCAGAGATAACATGCAATCAGCAACGTTTATCTCCAAAGCGATAAAATATCCGGCGATGCGTGAATATCGCTGGAAATTCAGCGATATTCAGGCATTATCGCTAATAGGTTCTTAGCCTGAATATCCACCTTCCATTGGATATACAGGCTAAGAACTGGCCTGAGCAGGCATTAGTTTTCAGCGATATTCGCGCTTAGCATGAATTTTTGTATCGCTACGCCTGCCTTGCTAATAGGCGAAAGTGATGTTAGCAACTGCTTTCAGTCGCTAGCTAGTTGGGTACGCCCACTTTGCATGTCATTAGCGATAAATATCGCTGACATGCAAAGCGGGCCCCAAACCGCTCGCTATCACTTAAAGCTGTCGATAACATATGTTAGCGACAGCTTGCTAATAGGGCGATGAAATTATCGCCGTTTGCAGACGAAAGCGGCTGCAAAAGCGGCGAGAATTCCATTTCGCCTGCTTTGATAATATGCCCCTTAGTTTTGCAGAATTACGCTACATCTCAAAAATTATGTTAAATTACAAATGATTGCTTAAAATGCAAAATAAGTCATTGGCACTTTATTCTAGCGTGAAATGTGTACTCATGCTTATTTTGGGTGATCCAGACATACTTTGTGCTACAAAAATACTGCAAGTGTAAAAGTGTCCCAAAAAGCTGTCACTCGTGTTCTGGTCATTCACGTTATTGCCATGTGCTCACTCTAAGCTTTGTCAGTGACTGTCAAGTATTTTGTATGGCATGATGGCGGAATTTTAAGAATTTCATGCAACAAGTGCAACACAAAGTTACCAAAATTTCACAAGATTACGCCTGTGCAATTGGAATTTCATCCAGGCCTACTCTGAAAACCTTAGCAAAATTTTCTTTTCACCAATATGCCAAACAACATTTTTATTAATCTTGCTTTTATCCTCTTTGAGAGCAATTTTACTCCGCAGCCCATCCTGCCTACCCAATTTCAAAGAACCTTTTATGTGGTTGATTTGATTCTATTGCTATTATGCCATAGTCATGAAAGTTTGGCATCAATGGCAGCAAATTGATCCAGTCAACGCCTGAGAGGCCACCGCTTTCTCCCAGTGCTGTGTAAACTCAAGACTGCTTAAGGCAGGCTCTTTTGCCATAGATAAGAGGTGAGCTAGCAATTCTGCACATCTGGCTAGTGACACACTCACAGAGTCTGGGCATCATTGGCAGGGTCCCACATCCAAGGATGCAGGTTTTGATTCTATCACCACCGGGATAATGTCACACTTTGTTTCACAGATAGGCCTCAATGCCAATGAAACACATATATGATGACCATGTTCAACGCTCTTGCCTTATACTGGCTAAGCAGCATATCCTTCTTCCATGTGGAGATACGATAGTCACTTTCTTGATTGAATGAGTGGAGATCAATAAAAAACCTTGATTGAATACCCCTATGCTGAAAATACGTTCACTTAAAATGGCGGGATTTCTTATAGGCTGTTATAAAGAGGTGGCTATGCATAGTTTTTTCGTGTAGTGGATTTGTGTATTATATAACAACCCTAAGACTTTTGTTTCAATTAACAGGCAAACGTAATCATAGTTCAGGCTCAGTCAGGCAAATATCAATGAGTGTCCATTTTTGCGACTCTGCTATCATTCATAAATTAAACCATTCAGACAACAAAGGAAACCTGATTTGCACCTTCTTTCCTGGGTTGAGCAGCCAGAACTGGCTTTGATAGGATCAGGATGTTGATTACAGTTTTCAAGCCAGACAAGAAGTTACTTCCTTTGCCATGCTGCTTTCATGAGTAGGGTGCTTGCCTGTGTTTTTGTCTTACCCTCTGCCAAAACAAACAGAGAAGATAGGATGTAGCATAAATGTAGGTTGTTGGATTTTTACAGCTGCAGAGCTAGTCTTCCTTGGGGTAGAGTTGATAAAAGTAGACCACATTATTTTTGAGGGCGCATAGGCATATTTACTCAAAAGGTAGTATGTTGGAGTCATTATGATGGAACTGAGTGGATTTTCTGTGGGAGTAAGTAGACCCCTCCCTGACATGCAGAAGGTACTCCTGACCCCAAACATTCATACTTATTAACAGGCAGCTGCCTCTTAAGGGCTTCAAGGCATCATGAGAAGAACATCATGAAGTTCATCAGGGTTCTTCCTAGAGAGCTAGAAGGAGAGCAATTCTCAAGTTCATCATCTTCCAATAGAAGTACAGGGCTCTTCTGTGAGAGAACTTGATCTGCTAACCTGGTGGTCACCTAGTTGAAGATGGCATTGTTTTATATTCTTTTTTCTTACACTCATGTGAATGCATAGCCATATGCTTGCGATAATGCAGTTTCAACAGTTTATAGATACAAGCAAAACACCAAAGCACCTCTCACATAGGCTATACTATACTCACACACTCTACCCTTCCATACACTACAATCTAATGCTTATCAACCCTATAACTTATTTTCACTTCAAATTCACAAATGGAGCAGCAACGAAACACAATAAAAGCAAAACTCTGGTCCTAATGTTTGACAACAAACACAGACCATATGACATATGGACAATCTTCCATCCTTAACACTCCCACAGAATAGTTTAGAGCCCTTCTACAAAAGTACTTTGGTGCCTTGAAGGGGGTTTGAAACACTCCATCAGTGCAACAACAAAAATGTAGGCAAAAGGTAGAAGAACCAAAAAGGATCAATAAAAGTTCACAAAGTGGGGCAGATGTAACACACAGTTGTGTGCCTTCTTCCAACCAATGGAGTCTTTGCACATTAAATCCACAAAAATTCACAGGTATCCCGCCTAGTGTCACAGCAACGTGGCACGATAGTGGAGTGTTCACCCTAACTGGATTCCGAGTCTCTAGGCACATGAAAGGAAAGAATTCCTTTTCTTTAAATAACCCTCACAAACTCTATTAGTGTCATGCTTTACCATCAGGTTCATTCTGAATCCTAAATGTCAGGGTGGGCTCAACCATGTTTCAGGGAGCTCTTAAAAAAAATACTAGGGGAGTAACTAAAGATTAGAAATGCTTGATGGTTCCAATGTGTCCCTTTATTTGCTGAGTGGTCAGGGATGATCAAACTAAATACCAAGGAGTGTTTGGGATTTATTGGTCCAATGACCATTCATTGTCTAATATGTTTCAGCACTACTCTCAAAGGCCTAAACAGGTCCTGGGAGTTCATCAGGGTGATATGGCTCACCTCCCCAGTTCTACAGCTAATTGCGCCATTCAATTCATATAAAGCATGCAATCAAGGTCATGCATAGGCAGTTATTATACTTGCCTCTTTCTTTTAATTTGTTCCAACTTGTATCAGTTTCTCGTTCATTGGGGTGGGAGATAATGGGGGGGGGGGCTGTAGTCAAACCTTTGTCAAGGGTTCCTCCCAACCTATGCACCTACTCGGCTCCACTCTCCCCGGCTTGTGTTTGCACAATAAACACGATTACCAGCAACAAATGTACCTCAAACTGTAGGAACTTGAAGAATATGTTTGTAGACTGTAAATGCCATAGTTCAATTTAAAACATGTATCAAATTCTACCTTGTGTAAAAATTGTAATATATGTAGTTCAGCTTTCAAAAATGGTTTTGGAAGGGTAAATTAATAGTGCATACTTTCTGTTCAATATTTTGTTTTAAGTATTAAGACTATTCCAACAACTTGTATTGTCCCACACATGGAATAGAATATTTTGTCTAAATGTACAATTAAACATGTATTCCAATATAACAGCAAATTGCTTAAAGATGTGCATCTGCCAAAAGGTTCTTACAATAGTAATAACCAGGCCTGGAGTGCCTATTTGTTTCACCAGCCATTTTCCCAGTGAGCTGGAGCCAGTTAGTAAGGCTGGGAGCCTCTGCTGGTACATTTGCCACCTTCTCTAGCTTCCCCATGTAATTACAGCAGACACGATGGTGAAAGGAAGGCTTCAGAAGAGAAAGAGAGATAACAGAGTGTGAATAGAGAGAGCGAGAGAGAGAGACAGAGAGACAGAGAGAGTTGTCTTTGTTACACATGCCATGTGGCCGGGTCCCATTTTGAGGAGTCTGTGTGTCCATAGGCCTGAATGTGTTTGCTTTGTTTGTTTTGCCTTTGTACTTACTGTTGTTGTTTGACCATGTGGCTGGCAGCCATTTTGTGCATCCAGCCAGTGTGCTTTTGCCATAGGCTTGCATGTGTCTTTGTTGCCAATACCTCCTTGCTCAGTGTTGTTGTTTGACCATGTGAATCTGTCTGGCAGCCATTTTGTGCATCCAGCCAGTTTGCTTATGTTCCTCATGCCTTCTTGCTCAGTGTTGTTGTTTGTCCATGTGGTACTGGAGGGCAGCCATTTTGTGCATCCAGCCACTAGGCTTTTGCCATAGGCTTGCATGGATGGATGTGATATCAGTTTAATAATATGTTTGAGGATCAATGTAGTATGTGTATTAGGAATATGATTTTGACAATAAAAAATGCATAAAATGCATGTAATATATAGGCACAGTGCCTATGTATTACATGCATTTTTTTATTTTGAACCACTTTGCCTCATAATAGGTTTCTTCTCATCGGCCCATAGAAACATTGGCATTTATTGATAGTGTTTTTAATGAAAATCTTTATATTATCTTTTGTTGCTTGCTGTATTTTAATTTTAATGTTAGTTTTGTTACTTATTATTTTTTAAGTGAAAACAATTTTGTTTAAAGTATTTTTTATACATTTAAACATTTAATTTTTATTTTATTTAGACTTGGTTGACTTGGTTGATCCATTTATCCACCTATCCATCCACCATAGGCGCACAGCCATGCAACAGCATTCAGTTTTTTTTTTAGGTATAACTCTATTTCCTCCTGGACACCCCGGCCGTGGTGCACTGCAGACATATCAGCATCATCCATTTTTTAAATGATTTTTCCATTTCCCCCGGACCACATTGCCTTCCATATGCACACAAACGTACCTGTATTTTTTTAAAGAATATTATTCCATTACCCATGCAGTACCTCGAGTGCCACAGGTGCCTCCTTTATGGACATAAATGAAAAAGCTCTATCTGTCTGTTGTGTGTGTTTTCAGAGTGGAAAATTACATTTTATAGCATAGTATTGTGGTTTGACTTTAAAGTGGTTGTTATTTATTACCTAAGTAACCAATTGCACTAATATTGCCTTTGTCTGTACTAGTTCAAAATGCAGCAATGTCACATTTAACTAAATGCTTTTCTTGCTTGTTTGCTTTTAGGTGCACAAGAGAAGAGACATCACCTACAGTACTGCCAAACAGAAGGCCAGTACAGGGATGTCACGTATCAGTCACCCAATTTCTACTGCTTGTGTAACTTAGTGTCACTGTCAACTGAGAGCTTTAAGATGGCTCCAAAGAAAAGTGCTCAAACAAAAGTAGCCAGCGAGAAGCCCCTTTCCACCAGTGTCATGTTACGTGAAACATTTTTCAGACAACTTTGTGTGCCTGCCACACTGGCATCCAGGGTGCAAGATGGGGGCAGCACTCCTGCATCATTAGCACCACCCTAGCCTAAGTTCAGGACCATGTCTGTCAGTGAGGCAGCCACTACAATTATGGAGATGCTGACAAGTTGTGACGTTGAATTTGATTTGTCCCTTTGGCAAAGTAGTACTTAATCGTTTCAGGAAACAGAGCAAAGTGGACAACAACCACAGCCAGTAATAGCACATCTTCCTGAAGTTGAAGCAGTAGAGAAGGTTGAGCTTCCTGCCGACCAGGAACCTCCTCTTGTAGAATCATTGGTCCCAGATCTCCAACAAGGAAAAGAAAGGCTACTGCTCCATCAACGTTTCCAATCACCACTTCTGATTATGGTGATAATGACTTGGATTGGATACAGGCAGAGTCCGGGAGATGCCAGAAGAGGCAAGGCAAAAGAAATGTTCCTGAAAGCCTTAGAATTATGGAAGGGGATAATGAGGAGGATGACAACCATGATATAGTCATTGTGAAAGGTGATATAGAGGAGTCAGACATTGGTTTTCAACCTGCTCTGAGTGATATGTCACAATTCGACTGCCAGCTCCCATATTTGCAAGGCCGCAGTTGAGACCTACACGTTACCAAAGAGGTCAGCAAAGAGGGGGAGCACATTGCAGTATGCACCATTTGCCATACAAATGTTTGTCGAGGTAAGCCTGGTTCACATTATTGGACTGGAGGCAAAATGACCCATATGAAAAAAAACACCATGCAATCAAGTAGGTGGAGCAACTTAAACATATTGCTTATTGCTGAGCGTGGTGGTGAAGAGGGCCTGGGAACATCAGCTACAAGTCCAGTCAAGGTGGGAGGTAATGATGAGAAAGAAGAGGGTGTCATCCTCATATAAAGCAGTCCTGTCCCCAGCAGTGCACCAGCAGATTCACCTGCCTCAGCGACTTCACAATGGCACAAGAAGACTCAGAGTGAGATGAAGACACCACAACATAGAGTGAGCGCCACACCATGTTGCACATTGAGTCTACCACCACCTATTTCTCGAAAGTCACCTGTGTCAGTGGCTCCATAAGAGAAGAAAATCCAGGCTACCATTACGGGCATGTTTAGGCAGGAGGGGCCCTACAAGTGCCACCACCCAATGGCACGTTTGTACAATAGGAAGCAAGTAGGAATATTAGCACTAGAGGGCATGGCTTGAACACCACACAAGATGGCTGCATAGTTACGGAGTTCCGCACCACTGTTCCTGAGAAGATGTATCATCCGGAGGTAAACGCCTCTTTACCAGCTATGTGATGTAGGATTCCTTATCTACACTGCAGCAATGAGCTTTGGAGCACTTTGAATGCCGTTTTCTTTCGCATTTCGGCTGGTTTGAGGACACAACTTGTTTTCTTTCGTTTTTTGAGGCCGCCATTTCGTTTTTTCTTCATCGCGACCTCCGTGCCTCCAGGAGTCTCCACTATGCCCAGTTTTTCTCATTCATAGTTCTCAGCTAGCATTTGATCTTATATGATGGACAAGTGGATTATTTTCAACTGTTAACTTTCTGTCTTTGTTTATCCTCTTTTGAAATGTGAGAACTGTAGCTTGCCTTCTTGAGCACAGCTTACATTTTGTGCTCTGCTCATTGTGCTATATGAGGAGAACTTTTTTTCAATACAGAGGGCCAGCATATTACTGCTTTTGTTGCCTTGAATCATACCACGTCCCTATAAAGGAGGTCATCTAGCTTTAAAAGGTTTTTGCACTTTTTTTTACAGTGTTTTGAATTCTTTTTACTTCCTCAACTGAAGAACTTAAGTTTTCTCTTCTTCAACAATTCTCTCTATTGCATACTCTTGCAGTGATTTTAGAGATTAAAGAGTCAGTTCATAAAAGTTTAGTTTAATTTTTACTCAGTAAACTCCACTGTCTTTATATGGGGAGATTGAGGAATCTTAAACTTGCTAATTCTTCCAAACTTGCTGCATGCTCGGATTCTGATTCCAACTTTAATGAAATGGAGGATCTTTCTTCTCAGAAACCTGAACATCCGTCAGGCACCATTCCAAAAACGCAGCTCTCAAGCAAATTACCTGCAATTTCTACCAAACGTCCAAAAAAAGATCCTTCTTATCTTGTGAATTCTTCCTTAGCCTCCATGGACTTAATTATTGAGGAAATTCATGCTCTGAAGCCTTTCATGCTCTCGTATTTCATCACTAGAATTTTAAGTATCTCTTCACAAAAAACAGGCTGAAGGCTTAGAAAATCGAAACCATAGGAACAATCCCAGAATTTATGGTCTCCTGAAAATATTGAATGTTCCAACCCAACCATCTTTTTTCAATCATTTTTGCTTAAGATTTTGGACTTATCTGCTACTCCTCGTCTCAGCATTCAGAGGGCTCATTGGCTTGGTCCTAACACTTAGTCGAAACCACGTGGTGTTATCATACTATTCTTGCAATATACAGCCCTTCTACAAGTTCTGTCTGCTGTAAAGTCCCAAAAACAAATTTTTGGGGAAGGTCATCGCCCATTTTTTTCTCAGAATGTTACCAAAATTACGGCAGATCAGCAGAAAAAATGTCTTTATCTATGTTCTCAATTACACTCTATGAATGCTAGATATGGACTTATTCACCCTTGTCTCTTCAAGGTCACTTATAAAGAGAAGACTACGATTTTTGAGGATCCCGGGGCTTTGCAGGAATTCCTTTGCCACCATGGAGCTGTTGTCATGTACACTTCAAAGCCTGCATAAATATTATTTCTGTTTCACCTGGTGTAGATGTTCTCTTATCCAAGATATGCATTGAATGTTGTCTCGCTTGTATTTTTGTAATATTTTAATATTTATTTGCCTCTAATATTTCTCTTTTATCTCTTTTCTAATGTTATTGCTTTTTACACTGTTGTTTATTTTTTCTTCCTTACATATAACGTTGTTTTATACCTTCAACTCCACTATCTATTTGGTCTCCCATTTGTGTCGAGGTTTTTGACTGTGATCCCTAGGGAGTTCAGTGGAGCTCTGGTGCTATCGTGCTATTGTCGTCATCTTCTGGTGTAGTCACTCCCCGTTTCGTTTTGTATCTGTAGGTATGTTTTTCAGTTGTCTTTTGTATGACTTGTACTGTCTCTTTGTTCTTCAATCAATCAATCAATCAATCAAAAACATTTATATAGCGCGCTACTCACCCGGAGGGTCTCAAGGCGCTTGGGAGGGGGGGTCCGCTACTGTTCGAACAGCCAGGTCTTGAGCTGCTTCCTGAAGGCGAGGTGGTCTTGGGTCAGGTGGAGGTGGATCTGGAGGGGGTTCCAAGTCTTGGCGGCCAGGTAGGAGAAGGACCTTCCTCCTGTTGTGGCTCTTCAGATGCGGGGGACAGTGGCGAGGGCGTGGCTGGTCGATCGAAGCTGGCAGGTAGGAGTGTAGAAGTTGAGGCGGCTGTTGAGGTATCTTGGTCCTTGGTTGTGTAGGGCTTTGTGTGCGTGGGTGAGGAGACGGAAGGTGATTCTCTTGTTGACCGGGAGCCATTGCAGGTCTCTGAGGTGTCCGGAGATGCGGCTGTGTCAGGGGATGTCGAGGATGAGTCTTGCTGAGGCGTTCTGGATCCGCTGAAGTCTTTTCTGGAGCTTGGCAGTGGTTCCGGCGTAGAGGGCGTTGCCGTAGTCCAGTCGGCTGGTGACGAGGTCCAGGGTGACCGTCTTCCTGGTCTCCGTGGGGATCCACCAGAAGATCTTACATAGCATGCGCAGGATATTGAAGCAGGACGAGGAGACGGCGTTGACTTGTCTGGTCATGGAGAGGGAGGAATCCAGGATGAAGCCCAGGTTGCGTGCGTGGTCTGTTGGTATGGGTGCGCTGCCCAGGGCGGGGGGCCACCAGGAGTCGTCCCAGGTGGAGGGCGCAGAGCCCAGGATGAGAACTTCCGTCTTGTCTGAGTTCAGTTTCAGGCGGCTGGTCATCATCCATTCGGCTACGTCTGTCATCCCTTCGTGTAGGTTGGCTCTGGCGGTGGCTGGGTCGTTGGTGAGGGAGAGGATCAGCTGAGTGTCGTCGGCATAGGAGATGATGTTGAGGTTGTGTTGGCGTGCGATGGCTGCGAGGGGGCTCATGTAGATGTTGAAGAGGGTGGGGCTGAGCGATGATCCCTGTGGTACGCCGCAGATGACCTCGGTGGCTTCTGATCTGAACGTTTGAAGGCGGACTCTCTGAGTCCTTCCGGCGAGGAAGGAGTTGATCCACTCCAGTGCCTTCTCCTGGATTCCGACGTTGCTGAGGCGCTGCACTAGGGTGCGATGGCAAACAGTGTCGAATGCCGCGGAGAGGTCCAGGAGGATGAGGGCCGCAGTCTCCCCGTTGTGGAGCAGGGATCGGATGTCATCGGTGGCTGCGATGAGGGCGGTCTCGGTGCTGTGGTTGGCCCGGAAGCCAGACTGCGAGAGGTCGAGGGATCCATTCGTCTCGAGGAAGGCGGCCAGCTGCTTGTTGACGGTCTTCTCGATGACTTTGGCCGGAAACGGGAGGAGCGAGATGGGGCGGTAGTTTGTGAGTTCGGTGTGGTCCGCTGATGGTTTCTTCAGTAGGGCGCTGATTTCGGCGTGCTTCCAGCTGTCCGGGAAGGTGGCGGTGTCGAAGGAGGTGTTGATGATGTCCCGCAGGTGGGGAGCGATGACAGCGTCCGCCTTGTTGAAGACGTGGTGAGGGCAGGGGTCGGTTGGAGATCCGGAGTGGATGGAGTTCATCGTACGGATGGTGTCTTCGGTGGTGATCGGGGTCCAGGCGCGGATGGAGGCGGTGGGGGCATTGGTGCGGTCGTGGGGAGCGTTGGTTGCGTGCTGAAGCTGTTGTGTATGTCTGCGATCTTGTTGTGGAAGTAGGAGGCGAGGGAGTTGCAGAGGTCTTGCGATGGGGTGATGTTGTTGTTTCCGGCGTTGGGGTTGGAGAGCTCTTTAACAATGTTGAAGAGTTCCTTGCTGTTGTGTGCGTTGTTGTCCAGTCGTTCCTTGAATGTAGTTTTCTTGGTGGCGCGGATCTGATGGTGTTTTCGAGTGGCGAGCTTGAGGGTGGTCATGTTGTCTGGTGTTGGGTCTCTACGCCAGGCTCTCTCGAGGGCTCGGCAGTTGTTCTTGGAGCTCTTCTCTATCGTTTTTTTCTTGTATGCTTCCTTCTATAATTGCTCATTCTCTTTTTTATTTTGCCTTTTTACTCCTTATTCTCAAGTCTGTCTTTCTAAAACATTTGCTTCATTTCTTTCACTTTTTTTCCCTATACATATCTCAATCAATTTTACTTCCTGTTCTTAGAAGCATATTGTTTGTTCATACTTTTCTTAATAAGTTGCATTTCGGGTCACTACCTGGAATAGGAAACAATTAAATAAACCTAGTAAAAGGCAACGGGTGCTCTCTCACCTAGTAAAGTTAAAAACTGATATTGCTCTTTTCCAAGAATCCCATATCTCTGAAGGTGAAGCTGTCAAGATGAAGAGATGTTGGGTGTGACATGTGTTTAATTCGCCTGCCTTGGGTAAGAAAAACAAAGTCTTACTTTTATGTCATAAAAAACTACATGTTTTCGTTGTCCATCAGGAAATTGATAATGAAGGTCGCTGGGTTATTGTTAAGCTCCTTATAGATAAGATTCCTTTAGTAATTTTTAATGTATATGCTCCAACTTCGGTTGATAAGGTTTTCTGGACTAATGTATCTGATAAATTACTTTCATATGATGATGATGATGATTATATTATATTTGGTGGTGATTGTAATCAAATGCTTGACCCCATTTTAGACAGACATTGTAGGATTAAATGTGTCCCTTCTAAAATGCACTCACAATTTACCTCCACAATACTTCGCAAAGCGTTGGTTGATATTTGGCGACTTTGTCACCCTGACCATAGAGAATATCGTTTTTATTCGACCTAACATCATTCACAATCCCATATTGATTACCTTTTCCTGAGTAAATCTTTAGCCTAACATGCCTTTCAATCTGAAATTGGTTCAATCTTAATCTCAGATCATGCCCGGTACTAGTAGATATTGACCTTATCCCTTTCTCTTCTCACCCAGGAAGATAGTGTTTTAATAAATACCCACCCACGCATAAACATCAGCATCATCATTCAGGCTGGGTGTTAGTTCACCGTAAATGCCTGTCAGAGAGGAAGGGGGCTGCAGCAGTTTTTATCAGGGCCCCTGCCAACTGGCAGCAGCTCCGGTGATGAGATGGCCTGGAGGCTGAGGGTGACTGGCTGCACTGGGGCCCATCTGAGAGGGAGCTGTTTCTGCCTCCTTGTCTTCAAAGACAGTTACTAATGGACTCACACACCCACTCAGAGACCCACTCAGACACTTACACAACTACTTACAGATCCACTCAGACAGTCACACACCCACTCATAGATAGACAGAGACATTCATACACCCATTCAGATACTCACACACCTACTCACAGACCTATGCACCTACTCACAGACACACTCAGGGACTCACACACCCATTCATAGACCCACTCGGAGACGCATGCACCCACTCACAAACCCACACAGAGAGTCATGCACCCAGTCACAGAAACACCCTGATACTTAATTACCCACTTACAGACTACTCAGACACTCACACATCTACTCAGACTCACTCAGACACTCATACAGCAAATCACAGACCGACACAAACACTTATGCACCCACTCATAGACCCATTGGGAAACTCATGCACCCACTCACACACCCCTTCAGACACTCACACATACACTCACAGATCCACTAGGAGACTCCTCATGTGCCCATTCACAGACCTACTCAGAGACTCATGCACCAATTCACAGACCTACTCAGAGAGTCATGCACACACTCATTGACCCACTCTGAGACTTATGCACCCACTCACAGAACCACTCAGACACTCCTACAACCTTCATAGATCTACTCAGACACTCATGAACCTACTCACAGACCCACTCAGACTCTCATGCAGCTACTCACAGACCCACTCAGGTACTCACACATTTACTCATACACTCACGTATCCAGTTACAAACCCATTCAGAAACTCACATATCCTCTCACAGACCCACTCAGAGACTCATGTACCCACTCACAGACCCACTCAGACACTAGCACACTCTCTGGTAGACCCATTCAGAGAATCGCACACCCACTCACAGACCCACTCAGACACTCATGAATGTACTGATAGACCCACTCAGACATGTACCTACTCACAGACTCACTCAGGCACTCACATGCCCATTAACACTGATCCTGTACTAATGTACCCATTCACATACCCACTCAGACACTCACAGACCCACTCATAGACCCTTCACAGTCCCACTGAGCCACTCACACACCCCCTCATAGACCCCTACAGCCAATCACACACCCACTAACATAGGTTACAGGTTACAGATGGAAAACCACAGGAATTCACTAAAAACTACGTTTACAGGGACCTTATAGATAGGAAATAATGTTAAAAAAACATAGAAATTCACGGAAAAAGAACAAAGGCTAAAGAGACATTGTAGGTAGGCTTTGATTTTACTCTTACAAAACAGGTGAATTCAGAAGTTATAAATCCCTGAGCTAGCCATAACGTATGCCCATGCAATGCACTGGTTTTGACCTTAAATATTACATCACTCATGACATGGTCAATGACATCACTCATGACATCACAAATGACATCACGATGAAATCATCTACATAATCACTCACACACCCACTCATACTCCTACATAACCACTCATACATGTACTCACATACCCATATGACCACTACCACACCCACTCACTCATCCATAGAGCCATTCCTTTCACTATACAGCCAGTGACTCACCCACCCACCTCTCACCCACCCACTTACAAACCCATTCTCACCTCCATACAAGCACTCAGGTGTCCACTCACTCAGCCATACAGCCATTCACACAGACACTCACTGTTCATTACAACCACTCACACACTCATTCAGTTAACTCAAACAGCCACAAACCTCAAACAGCTACTCACTCACTCATACAGACACTTACACACCCAGTCACACACACATATAGCTACTCACACAGTCACTCAATCACCCATAGAGTCACTCAAACACCTACTCATCCACTCATACGCCTACTCACACAGCCATTCACTCATTCATACAGAAACTCACACACCCAGTCATGTACACATATAGCCCCACACACATGCAATCTCTCACCCATACAGGTACTCACAAATGCACTCCCTCACTAATACAGTCACATACACACCTACTAATTCATCCATATAGGCACGCAGAAACCCACTCACATACCCACACAACCAGTCACACACCCACTCCCTCACCCATACAACCACTCACACACCCATAGAACAACTCACACAATCACTCACACACCCACACAGCTAATTAGAACCTAACTCACTCACCCATACACCCACTCACACACTGATACAAACAGTCACATAGCCACTCAGATCACATATGTTAGACATGGTATCACTCAGTAGTACACCTAATTTAACATTTGTAGTAGCTTAGTATATTTGTTTAACATTTCTAAACTCTTAGAAACCACTCACACTCACTTGATGATGTTATCAGTAATGTCATCTGAGATGTCATCAGTGATGTCAGGAGTGATGTCACTGAACATGCCATGAGTGATGTAATATGTGAGCTCATAAGTAGTACATAACGTGGGCATAAGCTGACGTTAGTTCAAGTAACTATAACTGCTGAAATTCTATGACTTTGTATGAGTGACATCTGAGCCTAACTAGTATGTCCCTCTAACCTTTGTTTTTTCATGTGAATGTCTACGTTTTTTAAAATGTTATTTCCTAACTGTAACGTCCTCTTAACTTTTGTTTTTTTAGCAAAGTGGGTGCACCATTAACTGTATGGGTCGGTGAGTGGGTGTGTGAGTGGCTGGATGGGTCTGTGAGTGGGTGTGTGAGTAGTCATTAGGGTTTGGTATTAGGTGTGTGAGTGGTTTTGCGGGTGTGTGAGTAGCTGTATTGGTCGGTGACTGGGTGTGTGAGTGACTATATGAGTCTGTAAGTGGGGGTGTGAGTATTTATATGGGAGTATGAGTGGGTATGTGAGTAGTTGTGAGAGTGTGTGAGTAGATTTGTAAGTCTTTGAGTGGGCTTGTGAGTAGATGAATGGGTCTGCGAGTGGGTATGTGAGTAGGTGTGTGAGTAGATATATAGGTGTGTAAGTGACTACATGAGTCTGAGTGACTATATGTGTGGTTTTCTGGATGCGTAAGTGGGTATGTGACTGTATGGGTTGTGAGTGAGTGTCAGTGTGGGTCTGTAAGTAGATGTGAGAGTGACAGAATGGGTGTGTGAGTGGGTGTCTGAGTGTGTGGGTGTGTGAGTAGGTGCATGATTGGCTCTCTGAGTCTCTAAGTGGATATATCAGTGACCGTATGACTGCATGGGTATGCGGGTAGGTGTGGAAGAGTCCATATAGGTCTGTGAGTTGGTGTGTGAGTGGGTATGTAGGAGAGTGAGTTGGTGTGTAAGTAGTTGTATGGGTCTGTAAGTAGGTATGTGAGTGTTTATTTGGGTGTCTGTGTCATTAGCTGTGTGAGTGACTGGGCCACAACAGAACCACACCTGCCCCATTATCATAAGAGTCCACAGTTTTGCACAAATTGCCTACCCAACTGAAATACTTTGCATTGGCTAATTAGTAATTGCTACCTCATTGGGTGAATGTCTAGTGCATAATCTACACTACAGCTGTATAACGGACCATGACGAAACCTCTCCAGTGACCTTGTGTGCATGTGATGTCAGAAATGTGATTGTTCTTCAAGGTCTTGATCCACAATTCTGTGATAACAGAAATCCTTGCTAGAGACAATGATGATACTATAAAGAGAAGGATCTCAACCAAGCAAGAGTACTTCCTCTTAACATTATGAAGTAAGAGCTTCTTTGGTTGTAAGAGATGTCCTCGAATCCCTCTGCATTGTGAACCGCTCCCCAAAATTAGTGGAAAATATGCTTGGGGACCATTGGTAAGCTGCACATCAATGTTGGAAAAGACAGGAATACCTTTACATACTACTAAGTAAAATAGGGCGGGGTCAAATAGGCATACTCAAGCTAATTAAAAGGGAGAACCATGGACTATGCTTTCACCAGGAGGTGACAATAAAGAAACCACTTGTCACAGTCACTACAGATCAGCTGGCGCTCCAATGGATCAACAGTGCATTCGCCTCCATTAATGATTTCACAGGGAGGGGGTTCATGTTGGCTCCCCTTCCCTGGACTAATTTTGGCCCTGGGGACCCCATTCCCCAGGCCTCTTGATGGCTGAGTGCCCTGGAGCCCACAATACATATTTGTAATTATGGTTAGGATTCTCAGACATAGGAATTCCTCTGTATAGTCTGTTAATAACTTTGCACCTATCTGATAAATTAGTACAACATTTTGCAGCCCTATAGCTTTCTCTACATTGGTGGATGATGCAAATTTTCATGGAGATTGGTCAAGGGGGAGAAGGAACAGGGAGCCCAAAACGAGCTTTTCCACAAATTGATTTTTCAAAGGATTTGTACTTGTGCATAGAGGCCAAATGGGCATTCAAATGTCCGTGAAATTTGACAGGAATATAGATTATAGTACGGGTAAGTAGGGTAAGTATTTTTAAAGGTATAAGCCATTTAAACTTAGTGATATCTCAGGCTGCTGTAGTTTCACAAAATGTTGCGGTATTACGCAAAATTACTGTGGTACATAGTGATGACAATGCATTATTTGATTAGCTAATGACTGCATTTACAAAATTTAAAGGTAGCCATGTTATTCTAAGAACACAGCTGTGTTTTGGATTAAGGGCTTAGATATAGGTAAGTATTAGGTTTTAATATTTTGCTACCTATTTGAATTGTTTACATATTTACCTTTTTTTTATTAATTAATGCAGTGCCACCGTACTACCTATAATGTACTGTGCTACTTAAAAATAATTTTGAAAAACAATTTTTTAAAATAAAATTTACACTGTAGTTCACTGCATTTCACAAATATACTGTACATTTTATATTTCATATTTATTTTTGTTAGTTTTCCTGTAACTACCACAGTATTTTTGTAGGTAAAAGTGAGGTAAAAATATATATTAAAGTATTATTTTCATTTACACATAACCACTTTAATAAAGTAAAAATGGGTAGGGAACAAAATCTGCTACTTACCTATATCTATATGATGCTATCCCAGAAGAAAGCCTAAGGGGTCCATTAGGATGGCGTGCGGAAAACCACCCGGTCCGCCATGGAGGCGGAAAACAACCGCCCACCATGACCGCGGAAAAACCGGCATGCGAATTAGGATCAACCGCCACAAAAATCCAACCGCGGCGGTAGCGGCCACAAGAAAACCGCCCGACGCGTGCGGTGAAGGCAAAACTCCGACCGCGGCGGCCGGAAAAGCAGCGGAGAACACAAAAGCGTCCACAGGTACAGAGGAGACACCGCACGGGAAATTACGATATCCCCGAGGGTGTTGCGGCCGGAACCGCCCACACCGACCGGCGCGGTCGCACCCAGGAGTGAATGGGAGAAATGGCGCACAAGCAGCAGCAAAGTCACCGCTGCGGACGAACATGAGAAACATGGCGGACGATGTGAAAACACTGCAGTGATGCCTAACACAGCATAAACAAAGTAGCCCTGCACCCAAAATATACAACACACATACACAGAAACATAAATAACCAAAATCAATACACAGAACCACAGAACCACTCCCACAACACACCTAGCCACCTAAATCCTATTGGACACACCCACACAGCTGAGTACAAAGCCACCCCCTGCATTGACCATAATCCTTTGCATCACTCCAGAAGACAAGGCCATACACCACATCTGAAAGGAGAGGCAAAAGAGCACAGCACATCCATCCACCAACCACCACCACCACCACCACCATCACACCATCACAAACAAACCCCCAGCACACAACACTCCACACACATCATCACCACACCCCTGCACCCACACACCCCTGCACCCACAAACACCTCAACCCCCCACATCATGACATCACAAAAATGCCCAAATTCACCGAGAGTGTGTTGACAGTCATGGTCAACGAGATTGTAAGAGTAGAGCCACAACTATTTGGTAGCCTGGTCAAACAGACACCATTAGCCACCAGGACACAAATGTGGGAAAGGATAGTCCAAAGGGTGAATGCAGTAGGGGCCACCCCAAGATCCAAGAAGGAGATCATGAAGCGGTGGCATGACCTGAAGAGGGTTGTCAAGGAGAAGAGGAGCAAGAACTGGACGCTGGCAAACGTGACTGGCAGTGGCCCTCCCATCCCACAAAAGACATACACACCATGGGAGGAAAAGGTGCTTGCCATCCTTCTACCTGAGAGTCTCCCAGGAGTAGCCGGGGGAGCGGAGGCTGGTAAGCACAGACAAATGTCCAACACCACAATGAGAATTACCTCCTTGCAATACCCAAACACCATTTTACTGTCCATCCCCACCCAACATGTAGCCAGCCACCCTGCTAGGGAGGCCTGTATGGGCGAGGGAGGTCTGTACAACAACTCCCACCATCCCCCCTGTATCAAAGCTGAGCAGTGTGGAGGCCTCCCCCACCCAGGAGCATGTGTCAGTCATTGCACTGTTTGACAAACAGACTGACAGGTTGGTAGCCATCTTGTATTGGAGCACTGTTTTCGGGTGGGAGGCCTGCACTACTACTCCCACCATCCCCCTGTCCCACACCCCAGCAGCATGGAGGCCTCCCCCACCCAGGAGCATGTGTGAGCCATTGCACTGTTTGACAAACAGACTTACAGGTTGGAAGCCATCTTCACTGGGAGTGTGTGGGAGGGATGGAGGGAGGCCGGCACTACTACTCCCAATATCCCCCGTCCCACACCCCAGCAGCATGGAGGCCTCCCCCACCCAGGAGCATGTGTCAGCCATTGCACTGTTTGACAAACAGACTTACAGGTTGGAAGCCATCTTCACTGGGAGTGTGTGGGAGGGAGGGAGGGAGGCCTGCACTACTACTCCCACCACCCCCCTGTCCCACACCCCAGCAGAATGGAGGCCTCCCCCACCCAGGAGCATGTGTCAACCATTGCACTGTTTGACAAACAGACTTACAGGTTGGAAGCCATCTTCACTGTGAGTGTGTGGGAGGGAGGGAGGGAGGCCTGCACTACTACTCCCACTATCCCCCCTGTCCCACACCACAGCAGCATGGAGGCCTCCCCCACCCAGGAGCATGTGTCAGCCATTGCACTGTTTGACAAACAGACTTACAGGTTGATAGCCATCTTGTATTGGAGCACTGTTTTCCGGTGGGAGGCCTGCACTACTACTCCCACCATCCCCCTGTCCCACACCCCAGCAGCATGGAGGCCTCCCCCACCCAGGAGCATGTGTCAGCCATTGCACTGTTTGACAAACAGACTTACAGGTTAGAAGCCATCTTCACTGGGAGTGTGTGGGAGGGAGGGAGGCCTGTACTACTACTCCCACCATCCCCCCTGTTCCACACCCCAGCAGCAAGGAGGCCTCCCCCACCCAGGATCATGTGTCAGCCATTGCACTGTTTGACAAACAGACTTACAGGTTGGAACCATCTTCATTGGGAGGGTGTGGGAGGGAGGGAGGCCTGCACTATTACTCCCACTATCCCCCCTGTCCCACACCCCAGCAGCATGGAGGCCTCCCCCACCCAGGAGCATGTGTCAGCCATTGCACTGTTTGACAAACAGACTTACAGGTTGGAAGCCATCTTCACTGGGAGTGTGTGGGAGGGAGGGAGGGAGGGAGGCCTGCACTACTACTCCCACCATCCCCCCTGTCCCACACCCCAGCAGCATGGATGCCTCCCCCACCCAGGAGCATGTGTCAGCCATTGCACTGTTTGACAAACAGACTTACAGGTTGGAAGCCATCTTCACTGGGAGTGTATGGGAGGGAGGAAGGAGGCCTGCACTACTACTCCCACCATCCCCCCTGTCCCACACCCCAGCAGCATGGAGGCCTCCCCCACCCAGGAGCATGTGTCAGCCATTGCACTGTTTGACAAACAGACTCACAGGTTGGAAGCCATCTTCATTGGGAGTGTGTGGGAGGGAGGGAGGGAGGCCTGCACTACTACTCCCACTATCCCCCCTTTCCCACACCCCAGCAGCATGGAGGCCTCCCCCACCCAGGAGCATGTGTCAGCCATTGCACTAGTTGACAAACAGACTTACAGGTTGGAAGCCATCTTCACTGGGAGTGTGTGGGAGGGAGGGAGGGAGGCCTGCACTACTACTCCCACCATCCCCCCTGTCCCACACCCCAGCAGCATGGAGGCCTCCCCCACCCAGGAGCATGTGTCAGCCATTGCACTGTTTGACAAACAGACTTACAGGTTGGTAGCCATCTTCACTGGGAGTGTGTGGGAGGGAGGGAGGGAGGCCTGCACTACTACTCCCACCATCCCCCCTGTCCCACACCCCAGCAGCATGGAGGCCTCCCCCACCCAGGAGCATGTGTCAGCCATTGCACTGTTTGACAAACAGACTTACAGATTGGAAGCCATCTTCCCTGGGAGTGTGTGGGAGGGAGGGAGGGAGGCCTGCACTACTACTCCCACCATCCCCCCTGTCCCACACCCCAGCAGCATGGAGGCCTCCCCCACCCAGGAGCATGTGTCAGCCATTGCACTGTTTGACAAACAGACTTACAGGTTGGTAGCCATCTTGTATTGGAGCACTATTTTCGGGTGGGAGGCCTGCACTACTACTCTCACCATCCCCCCTGTCCCACACCCCAGCAGCATGGAGGCCTCCCCCACCTAGGAGCATGTGTCAGCCATTGCACTGTTTGACAAACAGACTTACAGGTTGGAAGCCATCTTCTCTAGGAGTGTGTGGGAGGGAGAGAGGGAGGCCTGCACTACTACTCCCACCACCTCCCCCTGTCCCACACCCCAGCAGCATGGTGGCCTCCCCCCCAGGAGCATGTGTCAGCCATTGCACTGTTTGGCAAACAGACTTACAGGTTGGAAGCCATCTTCACTGGGAGTGTGTGGGAGGGAGGGAGGCCTGCACTACTACTCCCACTATCCCCCTGTCCCACACCCCAGCAGCATGGAGGCCTCCCCCACCCAGGAGCATGTGTCAGCCATTGCACTGTTTGACAAACAGACTTACAGGTTGGAAGCCATCTTCACTGGGAGTGTGTGGGAGGGAGGGAGGGAGGCCTGCACTACTACTCCCACCATCCCCCCTGTCCCACACCCCGGCAGCATGGAGGTCTCCCCCACCCAGGAGCATGTGTCAACCATTGCACTGTTTGACAAACAGACTTACTGGTTGGAAGCCATCTTCACTGGGAGTGTGTGGGAGGGAGGGAGGCCTGCACTACTACTCCCACTTTCCCCCGTCCCACACCCCAGCAGCATGGAGGCCTCCCCTTACCCAGGAGCATGTGTCAGCCATTGCACTGTTTGACAAACAGACTTACAGGTTGGTAGCCATCTTGTATTGGAGCACTGTTTTTGGGTGGGAGGCCTGCACTACTACTCCCACCATCTCCCCTGTCCCACACCCCAGCAGCATGGAGGCCTCCCCCACCCAGGAGCATGTGTCAGCCATTGCACTGTTTGACAAACAGACTTACAGGTTGGAAGCCATCTTCACTGGGAGTGTGTGGGAGGGAGGGAGGGAGGGAGGGAGGCCTGCACTACTACTCCCACCATCCCCCCTGTCCCACACCCCAGCAGAATGGAGGCCTCCCCCACCCAGGAGCATGTGTCAGCCATTGCACTGTTTGACAAACAGACTTACAGGTTGGTAGCCATCTTGTATTGGAGCACTGTTTTCGGGTGGGAGGCCTGCACTACTACTCCCACCATCCCCCCTGTCCCACACTCCAGCAGCATGGAGGCCTCTCCCACCCAGGAGCATATGTCAGCCATTGCACTTTTTGACAAACAGACTTACAGGTTGGTAGCCATCCTGTATTGGAGCACTGTTTTTGGGTGGGAGGCCTGCACTACTACTCCCACCATCCCCCCTGTCCCACACCCCAGCAGCATGGAGGCCTCCCCCACCCAGGAGCATATGTCAGCCATTGCACCCTGCACACTCACCTAACAGGTACGTACCTACCGTAATCCTACATGAGGTGTGTGTGGGGGTCCTGCATCTAGAAAACCAATGAGAACTGCACGCAGTGCATCGACATTCAACATGTATGACTCCATGAGGTCCCTCTGCACAATGAAATGTTACACGGTGTTGCCATAAATTGTACTAACGATGACTGCATATACAACTAGTGTACAGACAGATGATGACATGCAGATGACACAAACACTGACCACTCCCCATCTATTCCACAGGTGATGATGAACTCACTGCTGAGGACCACACCAACGACCAGCAGAGCCAGTCTCCACCCCCGGCACATGGACTCTAAGATCTCCACTCCCAGGACAGTACGGATGATGAGTACCAGCCCGGCACATCTGGTGTGCCACAGACCCAGAGGTCCCAGGCCCCCATCCACCCCACCACCACCTCTGCTGCAACAACAACGCAGCAGACCCCTGCTGTCACGGCTTCTGCCTCCAACACAACAACCACCGCCACTGCCACTGCCACCAACGCCACCAGTACCACCAGTACCACCTGCAGCACCCTCCCTGTCCCTAGGGATGACAATCACACAGCAACACCTGTGGTGGGCAGGGAGGGAGTGCGTCGGTCCGCAGTTGCGGGGGAAGATGTCCGTGGCAGCAGAGCACGTGGGAGGGCCAGGGACAACACCAGACCTCGGGAGGAGTGGACACCATCCCTGGACCACTTCACCCGAGTTGTGCAGGCCTATCAAGACGTCTAGGGACAAAGTGGCCGGTCAGATGAACTATTAAGGGAGCTCATTGTGCTGATGAGGTCCATAGATAACCGCCTGGGACAGATGGTGGACCTCATGGGCCAGCAAGTGGCGTTGCAGAGGGACAGGCCTGTGTCCCAACCACCACCGCCGTCCCCTCCTGTTGGGCCGCAGGATGACAGTGCACCATCCTCCCCTGCGCCAACAGAGATGGGCGAGTCCTCTGACGCCGCTGCCCATTCAGCAGACCCCCGACCACCAAAAAGATCTAGGGGTCGTCCAAAGAAGAGCCTGGGAGTCTCTGGAGGCAAAGCACCTGCCACACGGCAGTCACGGAGCCAGCCGTGAAGACAACCCTCTCCCCAACTGCATTCACTGTTTGGACTGTCTTTCCCCACATTGCCTTGGCAATGGCACATCTCTGTTGGACTGGGTCACCACATCCATGTGGTGTCTATTCTTGCATCTCTGCAACCATGACTGTTAACTCACTGCTCATTCCCCACCTTCATGTAAATATTCCCGCACAATTCACATGTCCACTCCCAAAATAAAATACCTGACACTCCAGATTTTGTGTAGTGATTTCATTAGTGCATTATGTACATAGTTGATAATGTCCATGATGTGGAAAAATGTTGTACAGTATGCAGGGCAGGAACACTCTGTAGCACCTAGGGAGAGACAACAGAACAACAGTCACTGCTCTCATTGTGGCAACACACACAGATCACTGCACAATGAATATCCTACACATCAGACACATACTACACAATGTCTACCAGATGTGTACAACTACGGTCCAGCATGCATCTCCGTACGGAAAATCTATTTCACCAATATCACACATAGGTGACAGAACATGTGCCCATTGGTTACATCCACGCATAGCCATTCACAACAAAAGCAACTACACCGGACAATGTACCTGTTGTACCCAGTCACCCACCTTCAAATGAAGTAGCGTTCGATGAGCTGCTGGCGCTGGTCAACTCCTTCCTCCTCTCCATTGTCCTCATCACTGGATTCTGGTCCCTGAGCAGGTTGTGACCTTGGGTCATCACCATCATCCAGGAGCAGGGGGACCCTCCTGTGGATGGCCAGGTTGTGCAGCATACAGCATGCCATCACAATCTTGCACACCTTCCCAGGCGAATATGCCAGTGCGCCTCCGGTCCTGTCAAGGCACCGGAACCTTGACTTAAGCAGTCTGAAAGTCCGCTTGATCACCCGTCGGGTCCTGCCATGGGCATCATTGTAGCGGATGTCTGCTGGTGTCCGGGGATTCCGTAGTGGGCTCAACAGCCATGGGCGACTGGGATATGCTGAGTCACCTGTGAACGGCAAACACACATTGCAATGTTGTACAGCCAGAGTGCAGCAAGTGACACACAGCACGCCATTGCAGTAGTGAAACTCACCCACAGTCCATGCAGATTCTCCATTATCCGTGGCACCATGCTGTTCCTCATGATGTACGAATCATGGGCCGATCCAGGATACTTTGCACACACATGTGAAATTGTCATGTCCGCAAGGCACACCACCTGCACATTCATGGAGTGGTAGTGTTTGCGGTTCCGATAAATGTGCTCAGTCGCCTGCGGTGGCAACAGACCTACATGTGTGCAATCGATGGCACCGACTACATGTGGGATGCCCCAAAGGGCATAGAAGTCACCCTTCACAGCAGCCAATTCACGTCCCCCGGGGAAATGTATGTATCGATTGCGATATGGCATCATGGCCGCAAGAACATCTCTCAGCACCATGCTGAACATGGGCTGCGACATCCCCCCAGCGTTCGCCGCGGTCTCCTGGAAGGAACCAGTCGCAAAAAAGTGGAGTGCCGCCATCACCTTGTAGGTGGGTGTGAATGCCATAGGATAGTGACGGCGAGGCTGCAGGTGGGGCTCCAATAGATCACACAGGATCTTCAGTGTTGGTCTGTCCAGCCTGAATTTTCGGATGATTGCCTCATCCTCCATGTCCTTCAGCACTATCAGATGACAGAGTAGATTTGGCCTCCTCCTAGTCAAGGAGTGAAATGAATATGTCAGTGACA
The DNA here is from genome assembly GCF_964263255.1 of Lissotriton vulgaris. Lineage (NCBI taxonomy): Eukaryota > Metazoa > Chordata > Amphibia > Caudata > Salamandridae > Lissotriton > Lissotriton vulgaris. The sequence continues at coordinate 580,352,877 of NC_141699.1, read as the reverse complement.
AGCAACATGACACGAGCATGGCACAGAGCATCAATGATGTAATGTGAAACAAAGGAGTACCAGAGAGATGCATGGCACTTCAGGTGACTTGGCTGGCCAATAGCTACACACAGAGGGCACACCTCTCCAGTGACAATACACAAGTGCCACAAACACATCTGGGACAGTGGAAGTGGAAATAATGGATTAACAATTCACATGTGCATACAAGGTGCAGCAAGACCCGCAAATGTATTGTGATTCGCCATGTCTATCATACCCATCTGGTGTACCTGCCACACCTCAATGAATCATGTAAAGTCGGAACACATTAATCAATCAACACAATGATCACAGTAGCAGGGACACTTCTGGTTGTGTGCATGAGCAGTTGTGAATGCTGAAGTCTTGTCTGATACAATGCAGTGACAACATCCAGGTGAAGGTCTGACATGACCCACAACACATTACACGTCACATCATTTACACCAGCTGGAGTCTGTCAATCATCATCAGACATCAAATTCATCACTAAAATGGATGAACAACTGGCCAAAGTGTCTCACACTGAACGTGCGTTCACCTGTGGATTACATGGCTGTGTGGCATCGTGTGTACAATGATGTGCCCTTCACCATGTTGCTGTAGGGTGCTGATACAGTGGCCTTGATTGTAAAACACAGCAATGTGTACGAACATGGCAGTAACTACCACCGGTCCCCGGCGGTGTGACCCCAGCACCACCCCCTTCAGGAGTGTGTTAGCCATTGGCATATGGAAATGTGTATATGGCGCTGGTATGCTCCGCCGCATGATTCGCGGAACCTACCGCCGGTCCCCGGCGGTGTGACCCCAGCACGACCCCCTTCAGGAGTGTGTTATCCATTGGCATATGGATATGTGTATATGGCGCTGGTATGCTCCGCTGCATGATTCGCGGAACCTACCGCCGGTCCCCGGCGGTGTGACCCCAGCACCACCCCCTTCAGGAGTGTGTTAGCAATTGGCATATGGACATGTGTATATGGCGCTGGTATACTCCGCCGCATGATTCGCGGAACCTACCGCCGGTCCCCGGCTGTGTGACCCCAGCACCACACCCTTCAGGAGTTTGTTAGCCATTGGCATATGGACATGTGTATATGGCACTGGTATGCTCCGGCCACATGATTCGCGGAACCTACCGCCGGTCCCCGGCGGTGTGACCCCAGCACCACCCCCTTCAGGAGTGTGTTAGCCATTGGCATATGGACATGTGTATATGGCGCTGATATGCTCCTCCGCATGATTCGCGGAACCTACCGCCGGTCACCGCCGCATCACCGCCATGGGGCATTGCATGAAGCCAATGGCATCGATGATGGCGTTGTCATGATGCAGATTTGAAAGTCGCGGACGGTGTGCTCCGCTACCGCGGAGGCGGTCATTGAATACTTTTAAATGATGCACCATCGCGGAAGCGCACCCCGGGCGCCTGCGGAGCGTCACCGCCGTGGAGCATTGCATACAGCCAATGGCATCAATGATGGCGTTGGCATGATGCAGATTTGAAAGTCGCGGAGGCGGTCATTGGATGCTTTTGAATGAGGCAGACCCGGACAACCAATTGAAGCAGCTTTCCAGCTTCCTAACGACCACAGGGGGCTATAAATCTGTGGGAGTGAGCCTCACATCCCCACTGCTCACAGAGCCTGCTGCCTGAGACCCTGTCCTGCTGCCTGAGACCCTGTCCTGCTGCCTGAGACCCTGTCCTGCTGCCTGGGACCCTGTCCTGCTGCCTGGGACCCTGTCCTGCTGCCTGAGACCCTGTCCTGCTGCCTGAAGCTGCCTGGGACCCTGTCCTGCTGCCTGAGACCCTGTCCTGCTGCCTGAGACCCTGTCCTGATGCCTGGGACCCTGTCCTGCTGCCTGGGACCCTGTCCTGCTGCCTGAGACCCTGTCCTGCTGCCTGGGACCCTGTCCTGCTGCCTGAGACCCTGCCCTGCTGCCTGAAGCTGCCTGGGACCCTGTCCTGCTCCCTGAGACCCTGTCCTGCTGCCTGAAGCTGCCTGGGACCCTGTCCTGCTGCCTGAGACCCTGTCCTGCTGCCTGGGACCCTGTCCTGCTGCCTGGGACCCTGTCCTGCTGCCTGAAGCTGCCTGAGACCCTGTCCTGATGCCTGGGACTGTCCTGCTGCCTGAGACCCTGTCCTGCTGCTTCAAGAGCCTGCTGCCTGAGACCCCTGCCAACTCACTCCCGCCACAGGTCTGCCATATCCACAGTGATGTCAAGAACAGAGAAGATCCGTGCCAGTCCATTCACGAGTGAGGAGCTGGATGTCCTTGTGGACGGGGTGCTGGAACAGTACCCACGGCTGTTTGGTGGTCCCAATGTTGTGGTAAGTCGCCATGAAGGGAGCTGCAGGGCAGGGTGGTGTCAGACGTGTAGTCGTGCTGCTGCAGTACATGCTTGGGGATGTGGGGTGATGACATACACTGACAGACAGGCTGTTTCCTGCTCGAGGTAGTGTGTGTGTTGCAATGTGAGTCTATCCTAGGCCTGTACTCGTATGTGTGAGTGGGGGGTGTTAAATTGCCGGCCATACAGAACCAACAGTTGTTAGCCTTTTAGATGCCAGGACAGTGAACGCTTGTGAGGAAATTTCAGGGTGCCCCTGTAGTCAGAGTCAGTGTGAGCCACAGAGTGGGTTCAGTGGCAGCATATCCAAACCTTGAACATCAGCCAACTTACATGCTACAGTTGCTTCACACTCATTAGTAGATTTACCCAATCGGTGCCCTGTGCAATTTCCGATTTACACACTGCTGTCGATGCATTTGTGTTGAGGCATTATGCCTTTTTGTGCATATCATGGAGACTAGGGACCACAATGTTTGCATGCATACACTAATGTTGATGCCATGCAGAGGGTACGCCCAGTTCTGGAGGGAGGGAGGTTACTGTGAGTCCAGAGTCTGTGTCTGGCTGCTGTAATGATAGATGTTGACATCTTAAATAGTGTTAATGTAATTTTGCCCTTCTTTACTCTCACGCCTGCAGCTCAAGGTACACCAAAGTAAGGCCGTGTGGAGGGCCATTGCAGCAAAGGTGCGAGCCCTGGGGGTATCAAACAGACGACACACACGCTGTCACAAGAGGTGGAACGACATCCGCCGACTGGCTAAGCAAGTGGCAGAGATGACCTTGGGTATGGTACCACGCACAGGACGTTTGGAACGTCGCACCATGACTCCACTGATGGGACGCATACTGGGAGTGACCAATCCAGACCTGGATGCACGTCTGAAGGGGCATCAGCAGCAAGACAGAGATGGTGAGTATCTGGGGAGGGAGAGTTTGTCTGGGAGTGGATGCATGTGTACAGGGCCGGTGCCAGCGGTGGCACATGTGATGTGCGTGTGTTGCCATGCTGTGTCATGTGATGTGAGTGGCGACTGTGATGTGTGCCTGTATGAGGCATTGGGCTACCATGGCCTTACTGTTCAGCCCATGCATGCAGTTCTCAGTCCTTGACAGATTTTTTGTGTCCACATGGTCTCTCTGCTCTGTGATGGTGTGGGGAGTCCATATTGTGCCGAACTGCAGTGTCCATTTGATGAGTGTCACACCATGTCTGTCTACTTTGCATGCATCCATGATGTTTGAGGCCCACACATCCGACGATAATGTGTAGCCTGATTGCCACATGGTGTTTGCTATGGCCTAGTTGGCATTGTGGCATGTGTAGTCAATACAGGTGTGTGTGGTCCCCTCTGGTTCCCTGTAGGGGTGTAAGTGGTGATGTGTGTTGTGGCTACATCATGTCCATGGGGCTGGTCAATGTGGGCTGGGGGAAGACCATCCATGGGCAGGGTGTGGTGCTGTGTGGCATCGACATGCCTCACTCCTGGAAGTTTGTCTGCATGACAGGCACTGTTGTGGTCTATATCGTGTGTAGATGCACAGTGTTTGCAGGGTGTGGTGGTTATCATGTAGCTCTAGGCCTCTACTGTGCTGAATTGATCTGCAATGGTGTGTACAAATGATGACACTTACACAAACCTGTTTCTCTCACTAATGCAGATTCGCAAGACACCACAGCGGTACATGATCCTGACACAAGTGGTGGCGAGACGAGCACGACAGCGGCAGCGGAGGCAAGTGAGACTGAGCCAAGTGACACTGAGAACACCAGCGCTCCTGAGGGTGACAGGAGTATGCATGAGGAATCTGTAGCTGAGACACAAAGTACCACTTCATCTGATGCCGGTGGGGATGCATCCCTGTTTGCAGGCACAGGGGATGTGGAGTGTGCTCCAGCCTCCCATCCACTTCCTCTGGTGCGGCCCGTATCCGTGTTACTAAGAGGGGACATGTGACATTCACAGATGGCACCGCTGCCCCAGCACCTGTCCCCCCTGCTGCCCTCAGTGCGGAGTGCGTAGAGCTCCTGCGGCAACTTTGCGTGGGCCAGACCGCCCTGCTCAATGCCTTCAGTGCCCACGAGAACAAATTAGGCCAGGTTCTAGCATTCATGGAGGGCAAACACTGCACAGTCCAGTCATTGTCAGCCACAGTCACAACAGCCCTCCAACAGGCACATGGTCCCATTGCAACTCAGGTGCCAGTGACGACCACCCATTCAGTGGCCACATCAGATGACAGTGTCCACTTGGGACCTACGTCTACTAAACGGTACAACACTAGGAGCACAGGTCAGACACAAAGCAAACAATCCCGTACACAGACTCCATCCCCAAAGAAGAGCAGGGCCCCAACCAATATGCACAGACAAGGTAAAGTCACAGAAGAGTAAGGCCACAAGATCATTGTCCCAAACATCAGGCTCACATGCTGCAGAGGCATCACCAGAATATGACTCACCGATGCCCACAGAGGATGTGTGGCATGTCATGGCTACACCTGGGGAGAGCACAGGGACACAACCACCCACCACATCGACACCAAAAAAAAGTACATCGAGGCAGGTGGATGAGGGCCCTGTTGGGAGCAGCCCAATCATTGAGGCAGAGGAGGGCCCTGTTGTGACCAGCCCAATGGTTAAGGCAGGGGAGCCCAGTGTTGTGACCAGCCCTGGCAAGGAGGGACAGGAGGGCACTGTGGACACCACCCCTGGGGGAAGTGGTAAGGTGGTCACTGTAAGGGGTACACCTTCCGGAGAGGGTAAGGTGGTCCGGAGGCGTAGCCAGCCAAAGCATTATGCAGGATCAAGCACATCACCTGAGGGAGTGTCAGTGTCTGCCCTTGATATGGGACAGTTGGTGTGTGTGCCTATTGTGCCATCTCCACTTCCCATCAACCCCAAGACAGGCAAGCCATTTCATGTACCAAAAAAGTGGAAGGGCACCCCTCCAACCTCTCCCACCCACACTGTGTCAAGGGTGTGCATGACTCCACCTCCATGTGCCACGGTGCCACCTGGTCCACACAGCCCTCCACCTTGCAGGCCTTCTGTTATTGCCACATCACATGGCCCTCTGTCACACCTGTCAAGTAGACCTGCTGTCCATGACACGCAGCAAGGTCCCAGTCCGCATGAGAGCCAGGAGTGAGTTGTCAACCCCCTCATACGCTTGTGCCACACACAGGTGTGCTAGTCAGGACCATTGTTTGCAACCTGGGTGTGTTGCTAACCCTGTTGCTCTGATGTGCTGTGCTCTCCCCTGCCAAGGACTCTGGGCCTGTTGCTCTGATGTGCTGTGCTCTCCCCTGTGCAGCCTCTCATGTACTTGCTGTCTCCCCTGCCATGGACTCTGGGCCTGTTGCTCTGATGTGCTGTGCTCTCCCCTGTGCAGCCTCTCATGTACTTGCTGTCTCCCCTGCCATGGACTCTGGGCCCGTTGCTCTGATGTGCTGTGCTCTCCCATGTGCAGCCTCTCATGTACTTGCTGTCTCCCCTGCCATGGACTCTGTCGTTTGTGTTTCTGTATGACCTCTGCATAGTCTCTGCCATTTGTACATGATTGTGTGGTTTGCTGTTGTCTACTGATGTTGTACATCTGTGCAATATATGAATAAATACAGAAACTTCTGGTGTGTGTTTTCTCAGTCTCGTTGCTGATTGTAATCCTTTTCTTGTTTCCATTTGCTTCACTGTGTACCATGCTCTATTTTTCAGTTCACCATTGCTAGGCTCTTTGTGGCATCTTTTTTTTATACAGGGGTGATGGTGTCTTCAGTCCATTCTGGCACAGCTGATGTTGTACTCTGTAATGGCTATTTCACAGACAATGCTATTTTCCTGTTGGTGATTAGCTATTGCTATTGCTGCATACACTGTTCACAGGTCACCTTGGGAGGACACTGGCAGCACAGGGTGTGCAGCTGTTCAGTGGTTTTGTAGCTGTCTGTGATGTCATGGGGTATGTGTGTGTTTTCCTTTCTGTGTGCCCAGGCGTGTATGTGTATGGTCATCTTGTGTTGGCCCTTAGTCCAGGTGGCATGGCTTACATGGCATGTGTGGTGTTGGGTGTGGCAGAGGTGTGCAGTGTGAAGGGTGTTAGTTTGTGGTGTATATATGTGTGCCTCTGTATGGTGTGAGACACACATGTGTGAGCCAGGAGTTGTATGCCTGTTTTTGGTTTTGTCTTGCCCTGTGTGGATGATTGTATGCAATTGTGTGGGCTATGGGGAGTGCACTGGTGTTGTGTGTTAATTCTCAGCCACTCCTGCAGTGCCTGTGTCCCTGATTGCGTGTTGTGTGTTGCAGTGTGTGTGTATTGTGCTTGTTGTTACTGTGCTTGTTGGTGTGCATGGGGGTTCACAGGATTAGTACCTGGCCTGTGGCTAGCTCGGGTGGTGTGCGGTGTGGTTTGGGGTGGTGTGTTCCTGTGATGTTGGTGTCCTGCCCATGCCTTGGTGTGTCCCTGCCTTCTGCATTGTGCGCATGTGTTGACCGCGGCGGTGATGTGACCGTGACCGGGGCGTTGCTGCTGGTTGGCAGACGTTCGGTGTTCCGGATGGTGTGGAGTGCCTTGTAGTGAGGTGGGTGATGCGTAGGTGCCCATGTGGATGTGTTGTGTCCCCTAGCAGGATGCCAGTGTGGTGCTGGGGACCTGTGTCGGCATGTGTGTTGTGTGGTGCATATGTGTAGTGGCGTACCTGCGTCGGCGTCCGCGGCGGCCCATCTGGCGATAGTGTTGCAGCAGGTACATGACCGGATGCATGTGGAGGGCTGGGTCCATGGGGTTCATGTTGGGTTTCGGCGTTCGTGCTCCGCTGTCGACTTTCCGCCTGCTTCAGCTGTGCGGTGTCCCCGCTGCGTTGCGGCTGCTTGTTTGGCCCATCCTAATTTGTCAGACGGGGCGGACGTCACCGGGCGTGGCCGAGGGTTTCGATTGGCTCCCGCCGCCGCGGTGGCGGGCTCACTTTGATGGCAGTGCGCGGCGCGCCTCGGCAGACGGGAAATGACCTGTGTTTACCTATCCTAATGTTGCGGACGTGAGTTCCGCAGCTCGCGGGCGGAAAAAGCTGTTTTTCTTCTCCGCCACTACCGCGGTGGTGCCACCGCCCCCCATCCTAATGGACCCCTAAGTGTGGTGAAATCTACAAGACTGCATTTTGCAGCCACTAGCCAATCATATACTGCCTTGTAATTGGCATGAACCACTGTATACCAGGAAGTTACCAAGGTATACCACAGTACATTCTATAACTAACTGTTTTGGCACCTACAACTTTACCACTACGTAACCAATTAGACCTAACACCAAAAATGTTCCTTTACACCCCAAATGCATATTCCTGTAAAATGTTATCTACATCCATTCTGTCACTTTCACAATACATGTTTTTAAAATAAATTCTACTACACCACACATTACTCCACTCTATGCCGTCACACTCTAGGCCACTACTCTCTACACCCCTCTATGCTATGCGACTCTGCAACTCAATTCTGTGCCACTTTACTCTATGCCATTCCAATCCATGCCACTCCACTCTATGCCACCCCACTCTATGCTGTTCCACTCTATGCCACTCCACTTTACACCACTCTATCGTACACCACTGCACTCTATGAAACTCCACTGTATGCCAATTTACACCATGCCAGAGTGCGCCACTACACTCTGCACCAGTGCACCGTATGCCACTTCTTTGTATGCCACTCCACTGTATCTCACTCCACTCTACACCACTCTTGACGGGACTGCTGCAGTTCCGTCAAGCATATTAGGAGTTTCCTTTCTGCCAGGGGTGACATGGAGGTTCCTCCTCCATGCCAACCCCGGTAGAGAGGAAACAAAGGGGCCTCAAGAGGACCCCCTGTGCCTCCTCTGCTTGTGTATGCACACAGCGGGGTATAACATGTGCCCCTGTGTGCATGCACCAGTGTTCCTATATGGCATGGGCTTTTCATTCCATGCCGTGCAGGAATATTGTGAGGTGTTCCCATTGCCGTGCCTTTTTCAAAAGCACCGCAGCCTTTGAAAGAGGCACCGCCCTGGGAAAGCCACGATGCCCGCCCACCAGACTACAAATAAGTTATAATTTGGTGGACTGGCGTCAACGAGTCTCGGCGGTGCAGGGGCGCGGCGGTGGAGTAATGCCCGCCCTTGCACCACCCAAACTCTTAATTGGGCCCTGAGTGTATTTTATTTAGTGTCAGAATTTCTCATAGCTAGGATAGGGGAATGTGTGGGCGAATTAATAATTTTTTTACCATTCTGTTGCAAAAGTTTAGTGTTGCTTGCACCACATTCGCTGTGCTAAGTATGACAACCGTTGACAGTATCAATAGACTGCAGCATATTAGTTGTCACAGCTGGGAGGAGGGGAGTTAGGGATTCAATCAATGGGTGGGAGAGGGAATAAAGTCAAGTTGAGTGAGAGAGGCAAATGGGTTTTACGCACTCCATGAGAATGTCACATGATTGAAGACAATATTTACAGTAACCTATTCTGCTTTCAGAAGCCCACAAAGTCCCAAGTTGGTTACCTATGATGGAATTCAAAACAGGGAGGACTCTCAGAGTTACATTTTTTTTAATAATAATTACAAATGATGCAGCTTATATATGGTACAACTGTATTCTGGTTTTGTCCATCTTGGGAATAGAGCTGTGGCGCAGAGCAAGAATGCAGACGAAGTTCCTTGCAGAAGAGGCCTGCTCAATAAGAAAAGAAAAGGACAATGGGGCATATTATCAAGGGGGTTTATCTTCGCTTTTTTGGCTTTAAAAGCCAAGAAAGTGGAGATAAAATTATCTCCCTATTACCTAGCTGTCGCTAACACCAGTTAGCGACAGCTAGTAGGAGATAGCGACCATCTTGGGCCCCATTTTGCATGTCAGTGATATTTATCACTAATGACATGCAAAGTGGGCGTGCCAAGATGTTAGCAACTGAAAACAGTCGCTAACATCGCTATCTCCTATTACCAACTTTTGGAGATATTCGCGCTAAGCGCGAATATCTCCAAAAGCTAACACCTGCCCTGAGCAGTTCTTAGCCATGTTATCCAATGGGAGGTGGATAACATGGCTAAGAGCATTAGCTCGGTAATGCATGAATATCGCGGACTTTTCAGCGATATTCATGCATTGCGGCGATTTTTATCGCATTTGCGATAAACCTTGGTAATATCATGGTTTATTTGCGGTAAAAATCGCCGCAGCTCAGCGGTACATTTTTCACGCTAACCAAGCAATAGCGATAATTATCGCTATTGCTTGGTAATATGCCCCAATATTACTTGAGAGTCGAGGTATACATGGTGCTTGAGGGCTTAGTGGAGAGAGTGAGAGGCATAATCTGGCATAGCATTAACTAAGGCCGATTTCCCGACAACCAGATTACTGCCTGCAGATCCCGTAAATGATGGATCACCCATACGGAGTAAAAATCAAGTTTAGTTATGCCCATCATGTCTGCAACATTAATAACTTAGGATCTGCACCCCTCTTCAGTCTACAGAGATATGCCACTATGATGGGGCTATTTACAAAGGTAATTTACATTTGCGATTAATTTAGAAGTGTCATTTATTCTTACTCTTTAAGTCACTTTGCTACTTTTGGCTATTCACAAACTCTAGAGTGTAAAGTTACTCAAAAGAGTACACTTACACATCTCCACCCCATGAAAAAAGTATTAGATCTAAATTTAAAAGTGCAACTCACTACTGCCAAAAAAAATCAGTATTAAGTCCTGCCAGCACCATACATGGCTACCCACAGATACTGCAACATTCTCAATGGAGGGAACGTAAAATAAAACCCTTTGGGAAATAATGTTAAAATGCATTTTTAAAATTGTTAAAATATAAATAAATGTATCTTAATCCTAAAAACAGCTACAAATAAAAAATGTATTCACTTATTAGAACATTTAAGGAACTTTTTAACATTTTCAATATACTTTACCATCAGGAGATCTCCACCTTGACTGTGGAGTCTCCCACTTATAAAGTATATGGAAAGGTACAAATGTGTATTTTACTCGAAGAAAATAGTAAAATTATTTGTATGTTAAATATTAAGGTCATTTAGTGATATGTCTTTCTTTTCAATTTAGAACAATAACTGCTAGAACACTATTACCTTCATTTTGAATTAAATATAACAATATTTAAATATAGCAATATAAATTAAATACATTTCAGATGTTTAACTTAAAACTTAATTTCCACCTAAAATAAAAAAAATCATTATGCATTAATAATTACTAAACGAGATGATTAGATTTAATAAAAAGTAATTACATTTTATTTTATTAAAAGTTGGTTATACTAATTTGTTGATTCAAAAAAGATTTTCTATCAAATCGTAAATATGCTTTATTTTAATATTTTTACTTTGATTAATGTATTTTTATTTTTAACTATTTTCAATTATTCAATTCACCCTTTTTTGTGGTGGGTTATAATTTAAGTCCCTTCCACCATTATTTCCCCCATTATATCCCTCTGGTAAAACAATCATCATTCCAAGGCATACCTACTACTAAATCAACAATATGACAGTATGACTTAAACCAAACTCTGAGCTGGGTTGATTTTTGACAGTTTAAAAAAATAAATGAATTACACAGGGCTCTTAGAAACAGCTTATGTTATCAACTATTGCAAATGAGAAGATTTTACAAGGATGCGTGGGTAACCAAACAGAATTCTACCTAAATCTAGAATGAGTTGACTGTTGGCATACACAAAATGAACAGATCTCAGCAGGCTCGCAATATAATACCTAGCATGTCCTTTAACTCAGTGCCTCCCCTGTGCTGATTTTCATTTCTCAGGGAAACAGCCTTTATAAGGCAGTCTTAATCACACGTGTTGTTACCCCAAAAGTGGAAACACACTTGCCTTACCCATGCATATGCCCTAACCATGCATTTGCATGGTTAAGGTTGTTGGTGTTCTTACTGGCTACGCGGGTGGGCGGGGAGATGAACTGGAAAATTTGAGGCAGGAAGAAGGACCGGAAGTGGCTGGGGGAGTTGGGGGTAGGTTTTAGGGATGGGAGCCGGTTTTAGGGCTCAGGTGGGGGGCCGTGATCAAGGTCATTTTTAGGGCAGGGGTACGAATTTTTTAGTTTAGGGCAGTGGAGGTAGGCGGCAGTTTTCAGGGCTGGGGGAAGTTTTTAGGGCTAAGCGTGGGTGTGCTGGGATCGGGGTAGTTGTTTTGGGCTGGGGGCCAGGTTTTAGGGCCTTGGGTAGTGGGTGGAGGTAGTTAATAGGGCTGGGCCGATAGAATCCAATGCAGGAGGGATGAATTTTAGGGCTCAGAGGGGGTGGGGGCAGGATCTTCACCACACATATACCTTTACCAATGATGTCTTTGCATCAAAATGGGATTATAAAGGCATGCGTGGTAAAGGTTTGCATGGTAAAGACTCAGCCGTTGTAATGACCACGTGGTTAAGGCATGCTTGGTTTAGGCATGCATGGTTGGGTGTCGTACAACCGTAATTCTCATGATCAGAATGATAAGCCCCTCTCTACATTTCATTCTCAATAATGATCAGGCTCCAGAAAACAGAACAGTGTGTGAGGGTGATTTTTTGAACATCTCAGATTGGGAGAATTAATGCCCACTCCGCCCACAAGAGGGGCAGAAAGCCCATTACACCTAAAGGACAAATGGTCTAAAAAAGAAGGGGTGGGGAGCTCCCTCTCCAGAATGGGCATAACAGTATTTCTGCCCTTGGGTAGAATGGGGAGCTTGAGGATGAGCAGAAAGCCCTCTTGTCACCACGGATAAAATAGTTCAAATAAAAAGAGGTGGGGCCACAACCCGCAAGTTTTGCATGATCTCTAGTTTGATCTAGTCTTGTCCCATGAGGTAGGCTGAGCTATACAAGTGTGGAGAGTGTTTATTGGGAGAAGTGTGGGAATGCTAGGTGGTAAGCATTGTGTGGATCCCTGCAGATTCTAAAAGTTTCTGTCACATAAGTGTGAATAAAATGTGTGCTTTTAGGCAAAGTTTGAGGTTTGCATGGCATTGAGAGTTGGAACCCCTCTTGGGATCCATGGATGCCACCCAAACCTAAACTCACCTTGAGCATCCCCTCTCCATCATGGTATAAAATCATTTATAGGCATGTACTGGTCAAACAGGCTTTGCAGAACACATACGTGGAGTTCCAAGGGTCTGTGTGAGCCCTTTTTTTGTGACTCTGTTAGCATGCTAAATAATTCTGGACTACTTCTGGGCTGTGAAGGAATGGCTGAAATGTGTACACATCTTGCAGCAGGTGACCAGTGTATTGTGGGCTACTTCTTTCTTGAGGAAGTTGATACAATGAGCTGAGGACTCTGAGTTGAAGCCGTTCATAGACTTTGATAATAAATTCTACCACTGTGTTGGCTGTTATGTGTGCTTTCTCCATTTCGAACATTGTATGCTGATGAATCACTAAAAAAAAACATTAGCAATGTTGACACCAGCGGGTAGCCTTTGTTTAAGCTCATCAAAGGAGACCCAGTGTGCAGTGATGTACATATATTCTGCAGCTTGACAACTGTTCTACATGTCCGTAGTGAAATAGGTTGATTTCACACCACTTTCCTTCCTTGTATCAGCATTCAAATTCAGCACTTTATGATCCAACTGTCGGATAGCAATTATTGAAAAACAGATCCGGCTATTAAGCTTCAGTTTTTGGGAAGGGTTTGCAGATATTTCAGAATCCCCCCTCAATACACCAAGGAAAGAGGGAGGATTTCAAGCTCTAACAATTTAACCACTTTCCTGTTGCATAAATGCACAAGCTGATGGTTTTGGTGAGATGGTGCATTTTGCTCAACAAAACTTTGTGGGTGCCTTAATGTGTTTTTTTTGTGATAATCCCACCTTGTGAGACCCATGGAGCGGTACCCTGCTAGGGTGCTTCGGGTGAACGTGGCATCCCTCTTTTCTTTCTTTTTGCCAAGCTAAGGTGACGGCTGGTAATGATTGTGCACTGCAAGCAACAGCGCTGCATCTCATGATATCTTCTTCATCATCAGCAACTCCTATCAGTTCAGGTTCTTCTGTCTCAGCAAGAGACTTTTTGTAGGTACTTTTTCCAAAGGACTGTATGCTTGGTTTTCATATGGGCCAACTGGCTCCTAGTGTCATAATGTCCACCTGTTTTTCTACAACACATTGATTTGCAGTAGTCCACATTAAACCTTAGTTTTAAGAAGCCCCAAACTTGCAAGGAGAGCTTCCTGATAGGGCCAAAGCCAAACATTGTAGTGGAAGTCAGCTACTTTTGCTTTTCTTTAGGGTGAACTGCAGTAGGTGCTGATGCTGGTCTTTGTTTTATTTATAAGATAAAAATAGGTGGAGGTGGCAGTACAGGAGAAGGTTGAATGGAAACGAACTGAAATTTCCTAAATGCCACTCACACCAAGTAGGCTTTTGTGAAACTTGTTGCTGTTGAGTTTCCTGGTAAGATTCAATTTACTGGGTCAATTCCATTTCGGACTCACTGATCCCAGCCATGACTGCAGTCACTGAAGCATTGGGAGACATCTCCTTTGGTTTTGGTTGAGGTAGCACCTTTGTTAATCCAGGGTCGATCCTTCCAAAGACTTCTCGCTCTGGAGCAGGTACAAAAGGTAAGCTGCATTGTGCACCTTGGCAGAAAAAATAGAATATATCTTGATGCCTGTGATAACAACATATTCTTCTCCTCATTGGCTGCTTTCTTGGTAGCTGGCTGTTTCTTAGTTTCCATCTTCTTAATTTCTAGTGGGTCAGCACAAGCATTAGCACTTAGAAGAGAAGCCTCTGGACTCTATTGTCAGATAATTCGAGGCGTCTCTCTGTCTCATTTGCAGTCTCATTTACCTGCAAGCAATAAAAAATAAGATGGAAGATAACCAGTCATCGCCATTTTAGACAATTCAATACAAGTCAGTAGCATAACATTATTATACCCACATTTCAACTGATTGTATTTTCAGACCGGACACTACTTAGATGAAAATCAGTGAAAATGTACATAACACAAATCTGGTGTAACTTCAGAGCTCCAAGGACCTCTTAGGGAGCAAGGGAAAGGTTGGTAAAAATGAATTTGATTAACAACATTGTACTAAACATTGCCTAGGGTTCTCAATCCATGTGACAGACCTTTTGGAAAAGTCTAAAAACAAAAAGGAATATAAATAACTAGTCTTGTACCAGGGTCCCTGGGCCCCCTATTAGAACAAACGGAGAGTGGAAAATTTGATGAAATTAATTAATTGCAAATAATTATAACCATGGTCATCATGCTGCGTCCATTACCCCTCGCTCTCAAGATACCAGATAGAAAGGACTAGTCTCTCACCTCCTCCCACATGAGGATACCACATAATAAACTGCTTACAATTGTCCACTTGCAAATACATTTCCCAGAGCACAAAGCCCTTTGGGCGGAAACAACTAACTCACTCTCAAAAAAGTAATTTAAAATCTTTGTTTAGAGATTCTCTAATGCATCCTTCGTATTGTTATTTAGAATGTTTGGATGGAGAACCACCAACCCTTCCTTAAAATAGTAATGCAAATATTAGGTTTTGGACTAAGGCTACTGTGCTAAAGTGCTTACAAATTCACCGTTTTGACACCAATACTCCTACCACTGCCCTTGCTAGGAAAGTGTCTATCCCATTGCTGCCGTGAAGACCTCGGGGGCACTTTTACATACTTTACTTTCAACCTATACAGATATGTTTCCTTACTCCCTGTATGTGCTGTGCCTCGTGTCTCTAATTAACTAATGGGATTGGAGGGGGTTATGATACAGATGGTTGAGAGTTGTCTTAGTCTGGGTGGGGTTACAGACCCTCTTTCTTAAAGGGCTGCTTCACGTACACCTGATGTGCTCTATCGTTTCGGCTTCATGCATCTCTCATCTCTTCCCGTCCAAAGCATTTCCTCTCAGGTTTCATAAAAGCAACGTACAGACATGATTTTCTGTGGTGTGTTTATATGGCTGGGACATAAGAAGGCTGTTAGCAGCGCGCTTCCATCGCAGGCTCTGTCGGGGATGTCTCTGGGGCCCGAGCCGAGATATCCAGGCCTGGCTCGGCCATCTCGTTACCGAGGCATACATCTCGGGACTTATCAAACTCATGCAGGGACCCAGTCCTCGGCACGCAAGCGGGGGAAAGCAGAAAGCACTGACAAAGACAAATTGCTCGCTCCCGTTTTGTTATCAGTTTTTTTTCCTACTATTGCTGGTGTGAAAAGCAACAACAAAAGCCTGCAAAAAAAAGCAGAGCGGAGTGTTCTGTGCGCCTTCTGAATGCCAGCCAAGCTCCAGGCCTAGCTTTCTGAGGCAGCCCGAGTGCCTTTCGACAAACTCCACTGGAACGTGGCTCTCAATGTGGAGGGTTGGGTTGGTTCTGTTGTGTATGTGCCAAGGGGAGTGTTTGAGGGGGCGCCCTACTTTCAGATTAAATGTTTTGCAATTCAGTCGCTGTCAGGAAGTTTCAAGAAATGTAACTGTAAATATTCGGTACTCTCCAGCGCCCATTTTATCTCCCTGTTTTAAATTCAACCTGGCGCTAGCTACATAAACTGCTACAGCTGAGAAGAGGGACCCACAGACTTCGATTTGAGGTTTCAGGAGCTTGTGTTTGTTTACTGAAACCTTTGGCTGCTGTCCCTCAGAATTTAGAGGGGTGTGCGGAGTCTCGTGATGTGTATGTTCAGTACTTTTTTGGGTGGATGCCCTGCAGCTCTGGAGCAGTGGTCAAAGTGCATTCAAAAACGTATGGGTATTGTGATGCTGTGCGCAAAGTGGGCGCAGTGAGTGCGCAAGTGGGGCCGGTTCAAAAGCATGGCTGAAAAAAATATTCTGTAACTTTCTTCCATCTTTAACACTCAGATAACTACAATATAAAATAAGGCACAACTTAAATTAAAAATAAATGCAAGTTAAATTAATCAGTGGGAAATACACAATCCTACATTATGAAACCTCTATTACTTTATCCACTGCAGACGCCTGTGTCTGTAACAAGAGAGCCACGGAACTCAATCTTGGTTGGTCCCAGCACCGTAAATATGTAAGTCATTATTTTAAATTTGCATTAAACACATTATAAGGTATGCTTCTACAAAACGTGCAAATAGGTTTCATATATAAAGTGCTTCCAGCTCAGTTGGTAACTCCCTTGCTTCGCTACTCAATAAGATTTGTCTGTGTCATCAGGACACTTCAAATGATTCAATCACTTAAAGCCAATACTGGCTTCCAGGCACCCTTTACATTTGCTGATTAACCAGTAGTTCACATCTGCCTTGCATTCAGGCAAGCAGGCACCCTGGCAAGAAGGATTTTTTTAGCGGTCTGCCCCTCTCTTGGTTTTACAACACAGGAGAGTCTCTACCTTACACTTCAGCTGAAGCATATCAACTGTCGGAATTAACTGTCTCAGGCTCCTTGTCTTTCCATAAAAAGTAGAGGAACTATTTTTTTGAAGTTACTAAAGTATAGGCACGTCCTGCGCCTCAAATCTCACCCACTTCGACTATTGTTGTGGAGGAAATGGCAGAGTTGGTGACTGCCCTGCTAGGACAAGATGAGCAAATCCTAAGCCAGAGGGAATCTTTCAGTGCTTCATTTGTAAAAAAAAAAAGCTGGTGCTGCCGAATGGTTAGCAAATTTGTTGGCTGCCGAGCTTTGACTTCCACCTCATGCCTCTTTTTCTTTCACTTCCCTACACTTCTCTCATTTATTTCACCTTTGCAAGTTTTTCTTTTTTTTATTTCCTCGTTGGTTGCTGGTTTTCTTAATTTACTTTTACTCTTCTTTTCTGTCTTCCTCTCTCTTGATCTGGGCCAAAGTATGATGATGAAAATAAGCTTGCGCTGGTTGTTCACAAGGTGAAAGCAGAGTGAAGGGCGGCTGCTGACCCACTGGCACAACGCAAAGTATTAGGGTGGCAAGGTCATTGGGTTTGAATTGCCCTGGAGGTGGTGTATCCCATATCGGGCAGTTATGTCACTATGAACCCTACTCCAAAGGAATGGAGGATGTACCATACATAAAGATTTGTACAATAAGTGGAGTTAGGCCCTGGGACATGTGGTTGGTTGGACCATATATATCTAAGAAAAACAAACAAGTACCAACCACACACTTTTTTCAATCCTTCTATTAAAGGAAGAAAAACAAACCAATATTACTCTTGGGTCTGTTGAGTATTTCTTACCCTTTTAATTTCTATTTTTTCAATTTTCAAAAAAGATTTTTATGTATGAAAAGGAACACGAAACATGTTTGACATTTATACATAAATACAAAACATTATTCACATATATATACACACTGTACAATATTTACTTATTTTTTGATTAATGTACACAGATCCTTGTCTAAACCTGACAAAGTGACGCTCAATATCAGTCTTAATTCAATACATATAAATGTGGACAATCAAAGAATATTAAAAAAATATAAACCATATCTAAATGCATTGGTCTATAGGTCAATTGATGTTGTATTTTATATGCCTACGCGTTTCGAACCAGTTGACTTGAGTTCATAGGTTCTCTTCAGGGCTCTGTCTTTTAGTAAGTATCTGAAAATATGTACAAAAATAACAAATTTATTTTAGCTTCTATTTTAATGATTTATTGTCTCCATCTCTTCAAAAATGTCGCTATTTATACCTGTTTTTCCAGCAGCCGCTGGTCTACAGGTTTGCCGTTTTTTTCCAGTCTTGGTCCTGCACCCAAAGTGGAAAATAAATGTATCACTATTTGTGTAAGGTATCTATGTCCAACATTGTCAAGCCTTATCTCCCCAGACATACCTTTCTTATTATTTCGGTGCTCTTGAATTTTATTATATTCTCTTCATGGGAAGGCGCTCTTTCTGTACTTTTAAGGACGACCTAGAATTTACAAAGGTGTCTTAGTGTTTATCGAGCCTGTGATGAAATTCACCATTCTGTTACTTGTAATATGAAAGGAAGTACATTGATCATAACAACCCCTATATCGCACATATAAAACAATGGTACCGCTACATCGATGACGTGTGGCTCCTGTGGCAGGGGAGCCATACGGAGTTGATGCAGTTCCATATGTGGCTCAATACCAAACATCAGGATATTAAGTTCTCAATAGATTCCAGCGCCACAAAAATGACCTTCTCGATGTAGAGATTACATGTGCAGAAGGACGACTCAAATCTGCCCTGTATAGGAAAAAGACGGATAAAAACACGATGTTACACCATCAAAGCGCTCATTCAAGAAATCTAAAAGCGAATTTGCCTTACGGACAACTACTCCGTATACGAAGAAATTGTACGGATATTTCAGATTATGAACAACATGCCGAAACTTTCTGCGAAGAACTGAAACACAGAGGTTATCCTCACAAATTATTGAAACATTCAAGTAAGAGGGCACGTTTCACACCAAGAGAATGTCTCTTACAGACCACTAAGAAACCTGAATTGGATCGACTGGTTTGTGTGACCACGTTTGGTCCAGACACCAGTAAAATCAGACAAGCAGTGTTAAAGAACTGGCACCTATTGGAGAACCTGGAGTGTTCCTTCCTCTGGCCACTCTTTGCATATAAGAAAAACAGAAGCATTGGCTAAATGGTTGTACGAGCAGATATAATGATACCAAAACCAAAAAATTATCTACTCACAAAGTGGGGTTTAAAAGCCATAACAGGACATCATAGATGTGGTAACTGTGTGGCATGTGCCAACACAATGGAAGGTGAAGAATTTGCCCATGGTAATGTGAAATGGAAGCATCTGTGTTTTACAAATTGTAAAACTTGAAATGTCATATATGTGATTGTGTGTTCCTGTTCCAAAATCTATATTGGAAAAACTACTCAACAAGTAAATACACGCATGACCCAACACAGATCAAGAATAAAAAATTAAGTTCTAACTGCCCCAATGGATGAGCACTTTGTAGAAAACTGCCATGGAGAAAGTGACTTTAAATGGTCTGTTTTGTTCAGTGTCCAAAACAGAAAATCTTCAGTAGACCCCGAGAGAGTACTACTGCAAAAGGAAGCGTACCTAATATTGAAATTTAATAGTGCGCTTTCAGGCCTGAACTCATTTTCTGAAATTTCAAGATTGTAAATACTTCAGGGACAACCCAATACGGGCGGATACAGTTGGTATTTGGTAATGAAATTACATCTTTCGCAGTAAACAAGTCCATTCCAAGATGGCCGCCGCCTACTAAAACACCCGGGACACGGGTTAACATGATGTAAACACGAGAAATACCCGGGCTTCCATTTACAATGAATCGCTCAATATAAAACATAAAGCCTTTATGTATATAATCGCTTTAAATCCACCAATAATGTTCCACAAAAAACGGCACGATAAATTTACCCCTTCCAAAATGGCCGACACATAACACATGGCCCTTGCTATATTAACCTGTTCTAAGATGGAGACGGCGTCCACAGATTGATTCTGCAGTCGCCGGATTTCCGCAAGCCGAGGTAAGGGGACAACAGAACAACCCAGGTGAATGAAAGTCTTAGTTGAAAATTTAAAAACACAAACTGACTTCAGTTTCCCAAACAGGTTAAAGGAAACGAGTGCCCCCGCGATTTCCTTTTTGTGCACGAGGTAAAACGAAAAAACACGCGGAGCACCACTAGAAGAATACAGGTATGCCACCTCGAGTGTGAAAGAGAGTAAGGCTAAAAGATAGTCAAACAGATTGATCTGACATAGACTCGTTCGTAATTTACAGATCTAAAGGCAACCATAGAACATTAGAGTATCGCCTCCATACATAGAAACTTGGAAAAGCGGAACGTGCTGATGATACTGTGATATCATAACAGTTATGCTCCACAAGTTTTTTTTTTAAAGTAACAGAATGGTGAATTTCATCACAGGCTCGATAAACACTAGGACACCTTTGTAAATTCTAGGTCGTCCTTAAAAATACAGAAAGAGCACCTTCCCATGAAGAGAATATAATAAAATTCAAGAGCACCGAAATAATAGGAAAGGTATGTCTGGGGAGATAAGGCTTGACAATGTTGGACATAGATACCTTACACAAATAGTGATACATTTATTTTCCACTTTGGGTGCAGGACCAAGACTGAAAAAAAAACGCCAAACCTGTAGACCGGCGGCTGCTGGAAAAACAGGTATAAATAGCGGCATTTTTGAAGAGATGGAGACAATAAATCATTAAAATAGAAGCTAAAATAAATTTGTTATTTTTGTACATATTTTCAGATACTTACTAAAAGACAGAGCCCTGAAGAGAACCTATGAACTCAAGTCAACTGGTTCGAAACGCGTAGGCATATAAAATACGACATCAATTGACCTATAGACCAAAGAATTTAGAATTTTAGATATGGTTTATATTTTTTGAATAATCTTTGATTGTCCACATTTATATGTATTGAATTAAGACTGATATTGAGCGTCACTTTGTCAAGTTTAGACATGGATCTGTGTACATTAATCAAAAAATAAGTAAATATTGTACAGTGTGTATATATATATGTGAATAATGTTTTGTATTTATGTATAAATGTCAAAAATGTTTCGTGTTCCTTTTCATACATAAAAATCTTTTTTGAAAATTGAAAAAATAGAAATTAAAAGGGTAAGAAATACCTAACAGACCCAAGAGTAATATTGGTTTGTTTTTCTTCCTTTAATAGAAGGATTGAAAAAAGTGTGTGGTTGGTACTTGTTTGTTTTTCTTAGATACATAAAGATAGCACATTGCTCATGTCATCAATTGCACTAAAATGCATTTATGGGCTTTCCTTTTAGAAGTCACTTGTTTTTAGGTGGCCTACTTTATTTGTTTCAAGTGGATGAACCCAAACTAATATTTTGCAGGATGCATTGCGTTAAAGATAGCACAGGAATGGTGAATGGTGCCCAAAGATATAAAGGCATGTGATAACTCTAACAGTACAAAGTATGTAAAAGGCAGTTGGCGATCAACCAGGATGGACGGCTGCTGTGGTGTTTTGCATTTCTTTCATTTCTATTAAGGTTGGTTTCCAGGTGATGATGCATGGGATCAAAATGAGGGTGTTTGCTTGGCTGGAATTTGGAATTCTATGAAAGGCAGTTGGACCTGCCTTCTTGAGGTCTTTCTTTCTGCTGTTCTCAATAAGTCTGCGTTTATTACTAACTTGGATGAAGAGCTTTATTTTGAAGAAAGGGCTTACCTCCACATTTTGGCATTGAGCGAAGAAAGCGATGATCCCATCGTCTGTGTAGCAGAGCAGAGACCTCAAGAATGTCTGTCTGTCAGTGGATGAAGAAAGAAGCCGTCTTGCACAAGAGGACTGATGGGAGGATTTCATCGTTGACTTCTTGCCCTCCTGTCTCCGAGGTGAAGCTGGTGCCTGGCTGTTTTTGGCTGTTTTGAGGAATTATTAGAGCCGGGCACGAGCCAGCACAAGATTGGCCTGGTGGAGAGGGCATGAATCCTAGTGTTCAGAGACTTTTGACATCTCAGTAATTCGATTGAGGAGTGAGGAGTTGTCAACGGCAACCAGTCTTGTGCTTCCTGTGATGAGCATTCTATTCCTTGAGGACACCCATGACACCTGAGGATGCCCGTGACCCCTTGCGTTGCCGGCACACAAGGAACGCATACCAGCCATCTTGGATCGGACCGGGTGTGGTCTGCGGAGGCTGATGCCAGTCGACATCTTTTGTGCAACATGACTTCGCGCTGATGCCCACAGCTGATTCATGGACGGCCGATTCTACTGGACTTTCGCTGCGCATCACGTGAGCAGCACGGTCAGTTTCTAAAAACGCATCAGTTTGTTTATCCTCTAAAGTGCATCGCATCCACATGCTCAGTCACAAGGCTATTTTTCGTCAGAGAGGTCTAGTATAACAACCTATTTGTATCTGTC
The DNA here is from genome assembly GCF_964263255.1 of Lissotriton vulgaris. Lineage (NCBI taxonomy): Eukaryota > Metazoa > Chordata > Amphibia > Caudata > Salamandridae > Lissotriton > Lissotriton vulgaris. The sequence goes on along the minus strand of NC_141699.1, from coordinate 580,330,556 downwards.
CATCCATTATTTGGAAGTGGGCGCGTTTCAAATAATTTGCTGATGCGCACAGCTTGAAGCTGTGTGGATTACTCGTGTAGTCACATCTGTTTCTGTTGATGCATCAAGTGCTTATGTTGATACACACAGGCATCATGTTTGTGTGGATATTGTGTGTAGAACTTAACTGTGAAGGGAATTATCTCTGACCAGCTTTGACCTGTTTTTTTTTCTTTCTTTTTTTAGCAAAGTAGTTTGTGGTGAGTTTCTGGGTGTCATGCAGAACGTTACTACTCCTCCGTTTTTAATTTTTTCCCCTGGTGACCCTCCTATACCTTGGCTAAGGTAGAAGACATTTTTTGCACATTATGTTCGAGTATGTGGCACTTACCTTAGTGCTGAAAGCAAAACATCTTGTTCATGCATTGTTTGGGTTCAGAAGACCAGGGGGTCTCTAAGCATCTTCCTGATCTTTCCGACAGTGATTATGCTAGACTGAATGAATATGAGATTTGTATTATGAAAATGGATTTGCATTATCTTCCCAAGATTAGTATGGTTCTGTAAAGATATAATTTTGGGAGGAGAATGCAAAGAAAGGAAGAGTGGGCAGAGCAATATGTCACAGAATTACGGAAGTTGGCTTCCACCTGCAACTTTGGGGTATCTTTGGAAGAACGCTTAAGGCAGAGGTCTTCAAACTTTTTTAGGTTGAGCCCCCCCAGCTGAATTTATTTAGATGTCGGGCCCCCCCACCACTTGACAAAAAATTCTGGAACCTGATATTCTACATGATTGACCGTCATCCGCATTTCCCAGTCCATATCTGGCTAATAATGTTAAACACCGTAAGAGTGTTTAGAAAACAGCAGGTTTGCGAGTTGGTGCGGTGAAATGACAGAAGCTTACTACACAGTCCAAAACTACATTTTTCAAGATAAAATGTGTGCAAATTGTTACAGGTTCTCCGCTTAATTCTTGCAAAGCCTCCTCAAAGAAACTTCTGTGGTCAATAAAATGAGTACCATTCAAAGACTATGGATGCATGATGCATGGATGGATGGATGAGTGGATGGATGCATGATGGATGGGTGGATGCATGATGGATGGGTGGGTGATGGATGGATGCATGATCGATGGATGGATGGATGGATGGCTGGATGGATGTGTGGATGGATGGATGGTTGGATCCATCATCGATCCATGCATCCATCATGCACCCATCCATCCATCCATCATGCATCCATCCATCATTCATCCATCCACCCATCATACATCCATCCATCCATCCCCCCCACACATCCACATGCACCCATCCATCCATCCATCATTCATCCATCCACCCATCATGCATCCATCCATCCATCCCCCCATACATCCACATGCGCCCATCCATCCATCATACATCCATCCATCATTCATCCATCCACCCATCATGCATCCATCCATCCATCCCCCCATACATCCACCAGCCACACATCATGCATCCATGCACCCATACATCCACCCATCCATCATCCATCCATCATTCAACCATCCACCCATCATGCATCCATCCATCCATCCCCCATACCTCCACCAGCCACACATCATCCATCCATGCATGCACCCATACATCCACCCATCCCTCATCCATCCATGCATCCATCATGCACCCATACATCCATCCACCCATCATGCATCCATCCATATATTCCATCATTCATCCATCCATCATGCATCCATCCCCCATACACCATCCACTCATCCATCATCCATCCATGCATCCATCATGCATCCATCCAGCCAAATATTCCATCATTCAACCATCCATCATGCATCCATCCATCCCCCATACACAATCCACTCATCCATCATCCATCCATGCATCCATCCATCCATCCACCCATCATGCATCCATCCATATATTCCATCATTCATCCATCCATCATCCATCCATCCCCCATACACCATCCACCCATCCATCCATCCCATCACCCATACATCCACCACCAACCTCATGGCACACAATAATGTAATGCAGAATAATACTTATTTCATGCGTAATTATAGTTATTTCACAAAGCCTTGTGCATGTGTTTTGTTTTTCATGCCGTACTTGCATGTTTCCAAAGCCTCTTTCACCGCAGGAACCTCTTGTGCATTACAATAAGTTGACACTGCAGAAACCTAGCCTTGTGCTTGTGTTATTTGACACTGCATAAGCGTTGTAATCGCATGCGTAGTGAATACATGCGATGCAAACGATACATCGATGTAATGGGTGTTTTTCGTCTTTTAAAGACCTTTTGGCATGTTAATGAGGCGTTGATAGTCTTCACCCCTTCTTGGGGCCCCTGCAGCTTCACTCTGCCTCTCCGCCGTGGGAAACAATGAAAGGTTTTATTTTATGGTGGAGTGCTCGCCCCCCCCTGAGATGGCGTCGTGCCCCCCCAGGGGGGCGATCCCCACAGTTTGAATAACTCTGGCTTAAGGGATCAATAGTTTACAGCAAAAAGATAATACTTCATTACCATTGAAAGGGGCTGAATGTAATTATTCAGTTGTAGAGAAGGAAGCTCTGGGTGTTTTTTTGGGTGGGACGTAAGTTGAGGAAATTGCTGTGGGGCAAGAAGCTTGAGGTGTTGACTGATCATAAGCCATTAAAAGAGGATTTTACCAAGAAAAGTATTGATTTTGTGTAACATCGGATACGAAAATGGGTTGTGGTATTACAGGAATTTGAGTTTGTGGTCTCTTATTTACCTGACTCTAATAGTATTTTGGCAGATTGTCTTTCCAGATTGAGTCAAGACAAGAAAAGGTACACAGTTCCCCAGGGAATTATAAAAATGAACCAAGCAAAGGGAAGTGAAATGGACAGAAGGGGGAATGCCCCTTTCGGAACTAAAACCCTCACACACCCAGCGAGCTAGGTGTCATGCTTCATCATCTGGGATCTGCTCCTCGTCAGACTGGCGCTGCAAGGGGCTCTTTATCGGAGATCTTTTGTTCCAGCCATTTGTTGTATGCGGGTATGAGGGCACTAATATTGGTGTAGACGTGAGAAGTGTGTGCAAAAATAAAAAAGGTTAGGTAATCCACAATCAGACTTTAATAGTGTGGTTGCCTGCCTTAGTAAAAACAGTGAAGGAGGGATATCCACTGGAGTTATGATCCAGTCCCGTATCCACTACCTATGTAAATGGTCGACATGTTTCATGCTACCTAAAGCAATTCATCAGGACCTAAGTGTCGTTAAACACTGGGGAAGGGGCTACACTGCCTTCCTTGGAGTAAAGCGAGGCAGGCCAGCCGGTCCCGCTCCGGAGGTGAAACCTAGAGGGGGAAACAAAGAACATAAGGAACCGTGATGACTCTGATCCCTCTGAAGGATATACACGTGCTTGGACAAAAGAAACCCTTTAAAAACACCAGACCCAATGAGGGTGGAACTTATTCAAGGGACTCTGTGTGATAAAAGCCACAACTATGTGGAAGGTAAAATATCAAATAAAGAGATAAAGAGATAAAGACAACCAGGTGCATGCACTACCACGGATGCCAAGGTAAAATCATGAGGCAGGCAATGCTTACCCAGTAGGGTTGGCTACTCGCTTCAACAGTCTGTCCCATGTACAGGCACCGATAGTGAAGGTACCTTACAGGAGAAGAACGGGACATTATCAGGGTAATCCAAGTTGGTGCACTCAGAGTGGCAATAATTGCAGCTAATGGGCCACTGCGGGTGAAAAAATGAGGACCACTGTGGTGCGCACACATGGCGCTAGTACAGTGAGCCTCTGGTCACACAATGAAGAGCAAACCCGGTTAAGAACGTACTCCACATGTCAAATGCCCAAATGTATCAGCGGGAACCGCGATGCATGTTGTCAAATCCCTATGATCAATAAGGCATGGCTGCCCGTTAAATGTCAATAAAGGCATTGACCCTGTCAAGTATGCTGTGGGCGAAAAACTTGTAGTTGTCCATCAGGTCACGGCAGGCAGCCGTGTACACACACACTCACATATCCCCATTATGTGACACCCGCTGAAATGCATGAACGCTGCACACAATCTACATAAAATGAGGAAAACCAACAGTAGTAGCAACGGAGCGTGGTGGAGTACAGCGGATCAGCGTGCTTACCTTAATGCTTCCTAGCACAGGGCCGTAGTCACCTACCCACACGAGGAGTCCTGCGGGAGACTCAAGGCAGACTGGAGTGGTGAGGAAGCTGTGTTTCCCTGAATATAACAGGAAGCCTCAATGTCTCCCACACCACCGTCACGTGCAGCGGGCGCCCCGGGTCACTGCGCATGCGCAAAGGAGCAATGCATGTCCACAAGGATCCAGGGCACAACACTGTCATCTACTCTCAAAAGCGGGCGCCATTTCGCAGTGTAGGTGATTTCATGCAGACAGTGGTACTCATAGTGGTACGGGCACCCCAGTAGTGGGCAAACCGGATTGAGTGGCAGTGAGACTGAGGTGCATGATGAAGGTGACTGGTTTGAAGGTGAATAATTTGAGGAGAAGGTCAATGCCTGCTTGATCATTGAAGGTTTAATTCTGGAGAGTGAATGGAGAGAATGTTTAGCCACTGATCAGAGGTTTCAACAGATGATGAAGAAGGTTCTGGGAAGAAGGGGTTGACAAGAAGGATTTTGAGGTAGAACTCAAAGGATATTGGCAGGTCAGGGAGGAGCTGGCAGTTGTTGATGGTCTTCTTATGCGGGGAAGCAAATTGGTTCCTCCATGTAGTCTCACAGAAAAATTGGTGAGTAATGCTCATGCTAGATATCTGGGCATTGCCAAAACAAAAGAAAGAATCAGAGAGGCCTATTGGTGGCCCGCCATTGGACATGCAGATCAAAAGAGTGGTTCGATATTGTACTGAATGTTTGTGCAGTGATAGGATTTTGAAGTACAGGACACAACCTATGGTAATTAGGGAACAAGCGAGTGGTTCGTGGTCTAACATTGTGGTGGACATTTTAGGCCCTGTCAGGTTGAAATCTTGGGACAGGTATGTATTAGTGTGTCTTGATATGTTTTCTAGATGGCCTGAGATTAGGTTGGTAACTGTTGAATCAGGGGTGGTTATTGAATTTCTGGAGGAACTTTTTGAACGGGAGGGTTTCCCGTCATCTATTTTGTTGGATAATGGTGTCCAGTTTACCTCTAAGGCTAGGGAAAGATTTCTGAGAGAGAGGGGCATCAAGCATAAGAAGGCTGTGTTGTACCATCCTGAAAGTAATGGTATTGTAGCAAGGTTTATGAAGGTACTTAAAGAAATATTGCAACAAGTGCTGGTATTCAGAGGAAACTGGGAGGCAGCCATAAGAAACAAAAGTATGGGAATACATGTTTATTCTTAGACTGGTGTTGCTCCATTTCGTTTGTTCAAAGGCAGAATTGCTAGTACTGAAGTGACTCCCTTGTGGGTCACGATTAAAAGGAGTACTGTGGAAGATGGTGTGGGTAGCACAGAGGGGTGGAGAGAGAAAGAAAAGGATAAGATGGAAAAAGGACAGTGTGGTATGATGTGCGAAAGGTGGCGAAGAGGTCTGTGGTGTGTGCGGGTGATTGGGTCAGGATCAAATCTCCCAGGAAAGATGGTAGGAAGTCTAAATTCAGTCAACCACTTAAGATTCTTAAGTTGTATCGGAATGGTGTGAAAACACATGATCACGAAATTTGGAATCTTAGTAAAGTGGCTAAGTGTCAAGTGAAGGGGGTTGGTGACACTAACACACAGGTTGTTAGAGAGGAGGTCGGTAGGCTTCTTTGTACAAAAAAGATTCTACTCCGATTACAAGACTGTGACCTCTGTGCTGTGGCCAGCATCCTCTGTTTTGCTTGCTGTATTTTTATTTGTTTTTCTTTCTTCAACTTGTTGAGTTTGATTAGGAGGGAGGTGAGGTGGTGTTTTGCATTTCTTTCATTTCTATTAAGGTTTGGTTTCCAGTGATGATGTAGGGGATCAGAATGTGGGTGGTTGCTTATTTGGAATTTGGAATTCTATGAAAGGCAGTTGGACATGGCTGTCTTGTGGATGGGGTCTTTCTTTCTGCTAATCTCAATAACCCTGCATTTATTAGTACCTTGCATGAAGAGCTTTACTTTGAAGAAAGGGCTTACCTCCACCGCGGCCTCAGCCCCCGTGTGTCTTACGGTGCTTGCCTGCATTTGAAGTTTGCACGGACAGTTCTGCACGCTACGCTTTATAATGCCACATTCACTAGTTTTGTTTGGATTAATCACTTGCTCCCATACTAGATAATTGCTGTTTCAAGTCTTCAAGTCCGTGTATCATGAAAAAAGTGATGGGACAAGGCAGGGCCAGCTTTAGGCATGGGCATGCTGGGCCCAGGCTTAGGGTACCAAGTTTCAGAAGGGGGCACTGGACTTGCCTAGAAAACTGCTTAAATTAACTTATTTTTCTTTCACTGGTGCCTGTTCTTTCTGCACAATGTCCCCTCTCCTTAACATCCCTCTGTTTGCCTTTCCCACCACTTACTTCATCTTCAGACCCTCTCCCCCCACCCAGGGCATCTCACCTCTAACTTGGCATCTGAATAGGGGATTCAATGAGGAGGTAGGGGACTTGTTGTGCTCTCCACCCCTACCTCCCACTAACATCACAAGCAGCAGAGAGGGGGTGGATTGGGTCAGTGGCAGACTTTCCACAGCACTCACCACCAACTGCAATGCCCCTCAAACATCCCCCATCCACTGTTAGATGGCAAGGTGAGTGGTGTATCTCCCTTGTGTGCTTCTTTTCCTCATGCAAACATAGTGGGTGCAATAGTGTCAGACAGCAGAACATGCTTCTCTCAATCACATGGAAAAGGTGGAGCATAGCAGAGGCATGCATCATAGTAACTCCTCTTATATACATCACTTAGAAAAGGTTACGTCTAAAAGACTGTATAGATAGAGGAGAGCAGCGGCAAAACACCAGGTAGGGGGCTAATTCGATTACTCCCGGGGTGGTATCGAAGGTAAGGCCGGCTCTGGGCCCAGGAACGATTGCAGAACCATACATAAAAGTCCCTCATTCATTGACTTAAACAGATCTTTGGTGAATCATAACCCCTCACCTTCTCCTAAAGTGATGTGCCATGAGGCAATTGTGATCACAGAACTCTGTTTAGTCACCAGCACCTTCCAATTTCTTCACATCAACGCCATGATGCCAGCCACAGGATTTCCATTCACAACCCATTGCTATTTGCTGCTTCCATTGATGCCAACAAAGACTCCCATTCCCAGAATGCACTGATTTTATAAGTGAAAGACTAAGACAGCGAAGATATTACACTGATAAGAAGGTATCGGCCATATCTGTGGACAAGTCTATTCAATAGCTCCATCATTCAATAGAGTGCTTCCGTTTGTTCTCTTACTTGCTCGAGGTGCCACTGCTTGAGATTAAAGCGGGCTTAGAGTACAGCTTCTTGCACAGCCCAAGGATAATTGGGTCAATTAGGCATGTATGTAGGTTGGCGTTTAGGCAGGGGTTCGAGAAATCACTTGATGAAACAGCAAGTAAAGGAGGGCGGGGAACAAGGCAGCAACACACATTTGCATAGACAATTTAAAGCTTCAATAATTGACATATAAACCTGGTGGCAAATGCAATTGGTAATGTACTCCACTGAACATATCAAACTCCTAACTAAATGAGAGGATTAGTAGGATTATTCCAGAGTACCTCAAATGCACGCCCACTCTGTGGTGAAAGAGAAGCAGGATTTTAGCTCAGTAATCTGGTTATGCTTAACTCTGTGGTGTTACAAGCAATCTAGTTGGCATCCTGAGTACCCCAGGGGTTCCCTACCCTGCCCTTCCCAGAGGTTCATCAGATACCCAGTGCGGGGAATGAGATTTTGATACCTTTTCTGATCACTTAGATACTTATCTCATTCTTCTGTTTGGATCGATTATTTTCTGTCATTGAGTAAAAGACAAACCCCGCATAGGTTAAATAAACCCCATAAACTGACGCAACTCTGAAGAACCACTTACGACTGATGAAGTTTTAAAGTTTAATATAAAATCAGAATTAAGTGCATATACAATCCTCTCAGGATAAGATTCAACAAGTATACAGGAACTAAAAGGAACATAAATTCCCTAAAGAACCTCAGTCTACAAAAGAATACAATTAAAGTCAATTCCAATATCAGCAGATTAAAAAGCATAGACACAAAGTGGTTCCGTTGCGTCATCTACAAAAAGAATAAACAAGTTAATTCTGTCCCTACTCTGTACTAGGTGACATCCCTACTCCGCAAGTTCCTTACCTAAAAAAGGTGTCAGCAGTTTGACTTCCAAAGAAGTTCAAACTCTCTTAGCCTCTAATGGTAACTTATATCGAGAAGCAGTACCCTCTCTGCCTACCCATCCGCTCTCTAAGGGTCCTCGGCCTACTGCTCTCTTGCGCTCTGTTCTTCTCTCTGCGCTCTTCGCTAACTTCTCCTCCCCAGGGTGCTGTCCCTAAATACACAATCACAGTATGGGTGGAACGCCCCTTGACGCCCACCACGTACACATACACATGAAGTCATTTCGAGCTCTTTCCATAGCTTCATCTCTTCGCGTCGTCCGTTAAGTTGACCTTGCTTCGTAGGCACCATCTTCGTCTTCTTGCTGGTGACTTCATTGACATTCCATTTGACACTTTCGGAGCAAAGTCTATCACCTCAACAGACCTTTATTCTTTACGACTATATTCTTAACCTCATTTGGTCCTGTGAACGGTCATTTCTAAACAAGACCCAAATTCCAAGCGTCTCTTATCTCACTTAGGCCATAAACTTCGTCCAACATTGTCACCTTAAATCTAGCAAGACCTTTGACTCTTGTCTCGCACGTTCAGATCAAGGCTATTCACAATTCCTGTGAGCCCACTAAATTACATACAGCGGACTACACCCCTGCGAACTCTTGGTCAGTTAGGTTAAAATCACACATGACCAAACTTCTCTAACATTCCTACAAACTCTTCTACACAGTATAACCTTTAACACACATTTATATATAATCGAATTTAGCAAAGCAATGATTATGCGCGAATGCATTCTACATAGAATACAACATTATTTCTCGTGCTTACATCGTGCTATACATGCTCTGCACCTTTCTTCGCTTTATGTTTCGTCTTCTTTCTCCGTTTAATAATTACACACGTATATTCAGTTTTGCACATTCTACTGTTCTTAGGCATTTCTATACATTTCTATATTAGCCCACTAAGTATACGGGCCTTCTAATGCATATTCTAAAGTGAATACAAATTAGGCATGGGCGGAAAATCCGTTCCGCTCGCGGATTTTGCGGATTTTCGGGAAATCCGCAATCCGCGAGATTTGCGAATCTCCCGCAAAATCCGCAAATCCGTGAGCAGCGGATTTTGCTCGCACTGCTCGCACTGTTCGCGTGAGTTCGCGTGAGTTCGCGCCCCGCGAATAAGTGCAAAATTGCAGAAATACGATTTTAGCAAAACTGAAAGTAACTACTTACCAGGTTCAAAAGTTCAGGCTCATCATTAGTAGCCATTTCCTGTAGTGCTTCCTGAGGGGCCCCTCCAGAGTTCAGTTGCCAGTTGAAACTATTATGTGACCCTGCTCTGAACCTCAGAATAGTTACACATATGCCACAAAGGTCCTGAATTACAGCTAAGGGAGACAAGCAGGAGCCAGGCTGGAAGTTAAAATCCATTAATCAGCCCCTAATTCATTATTGTCAGTTGGGGCAGGGCAGGTGTTGTAACTAATTTTGCAACAATGAAAGCACTTAGCAAGTGCAAAAGATCACTAATCAGGGCGCACTAAGGAAGCAGGTGCCAGCTAAAAAAATATTCTGTGACACATTAATCAGCCCCAAATTAATTCAGGTCACTTGAGGCAGGGAAGGTGTGCTTTGCTTTGCCGAAAATAATGTACACTGGACAACCAGAAGGGGGTGGTGATGAAACAGAGGGTGGCATGGGTGGGCCAGAGGGTGGCATGAGTAGTCAGAGAGTGGCAGTGGTGACAGAGAGTGGCAGTGATGAAGAAGAGTGTCCCAAACAGGCTGGACACGTAGAAACAACAAGTTCGCGAAACTTGCGACCCGACAGGTAAGTTCGCAATTTGCGAAAGTGTACAAAACCCTCGCGAACTGGCAGAAACACGGGCGAACACAAAAAAAAAAAAATCCGCAAATTCGCGAGAATTCGCGGATTTTGTGGATTGCGAATCCGCAAATCCGCAAAATTCGCGAACGCGAGATCCGCAAAATTCGCTCATGCTTAATACAAATACATTTCCTATTACATTGATTACATCGGCTAATTTTACACTACAAGTGTTAACTTCACGTTATAGCTTCTACGTTTATGCGATATGCTTGTGAATATGGTCCATACATACTTTTTATTCAAATTGCGCTCTCTCAGTTCCCCCCTTTGATGACCTCTAGGAGTCATCACTAAATGCAATTTGAATAACACCTTACACAGAACTAGTTACAAGATTCCCTCTTTTTATTGTTTCAAGAGCTCTTAAACTTTTGTACTGTTGATCTTGCAAAGCAGCTAATCTCCTTTCTTGCTCTCTCATGGATCTTTGTAACCGGTTCGACCTATACCATTTGTACAATTTCACTAACCCTAACAATGTAATTATGCAAATCAATACTATTAATACAGGTTTTAATATGTACCACACAACACTTTTACCAAGATTGGCAAACCAATTTCCAACTTTTCCTATTCCATGACCTACTTTCTCCCAAACATTTACTTTTGTTAAATCTTTGATTTCTTTATGTATCTGTGTAATGTTCCGTATGACTTTCTCAAGTGGTTTTGAATTATCTGGAATGTAAGTACAACATTCTTGGACCTTCAAAGCCTTGCAAACTCCGCCCTCTTTTGCTAGCAGTACATCTAAAGCAAGACGGTTCTGAAGAACCATTGCTCTAATCGACTGCATCTCTCCTTCCACTAGCATCAATGACCTTGCAGTACTTGCAGATAATCTATCTACAACTGTAGCTAGTCTCCTGATCTTAACATCGTTCAGTATTTAACCCAACATAGGAAACATCGCTCCAAATATGTCTCCAACTACTTCAGCATCTCCTATTTCTCTTTTCGTTCTTGTCGAAGCCTTTCCTTCTATGATCGCTAAATCCTTTGCATGATATATTTTGGGGAAGACAATTGCCAAGTAACACGAACCATACCAATTGTCAGGCAGTTTTACATAGGCATTTCTTCCACATACAAAATATACATTAGGAATCGCTTGCATCCCTTTCATAAAATCTTTCGTATAGTACTCTAACCTAAAAGCATGTTCGCAATTTACTTCACCTACAAATACATTCTCATAATACGTCTTGCTTTGAGTTAAACATAACTTTCCTTTCTGCGTTCTATCCAAAGCTATTGGACCATTGCTACCCTTCTTCTTGTGTGCTTTTTCTTCTTCGGTCCAATCAGTTTTCCACTGTCCTGACATTTTTAGAATCTTCTGCCTTCTGTATCGGTCATCTACTTGTCCTATGAACTTTTTCTCTACCTCTGACACTTTGCAAGTCAGATTATTTCTGCGTGCATATGAAGTATCTAGTGTATCCCAAGGAAGAAAGAACTTTGTCAATCTGTCTTCCTTTTTGTAATAGTCCCACTTATTCATTTGTTTATAATTCGGGACTTCAGGCAGTACCGAATCATAATTTGAAAAGTAGTACTCAAACCCTTCTCTACCATAAAATATACTGAGCAATAAACTACATGTTATCCCATATGTCAGTGGGAGATGATGATATCTGATGCCTTCATCTACGGAAGCCGGCAATTGCATACATACATAACATTCCTTGGCCTCCATGTCATCGATATACTCATACAGTAGCTTGGCATATGCGTTTGACCTAAAATTTCCCTGTGACTCGTCTACGTGTAACCTACGAGCCTCATTTGCCAGTAACGTCTTTTCACGGATGACATTGCTCTCCTCCTTCTTCCCAACAAGAGCAGGTTTCAAAGTCGTTACAGGCTTTACATCTGTTGTCTCTTTTTCACTTGCATGTCCTACCATGTATGATGTGGTAACTACTGTAATAATAAGAAAAATTACTACCGCTATTAGTGTACCTATTATGCATTTAGCTTTTCGGTTTGGGTTGCCATTCTCCATGTTATCAAGACAGCGTAGCTCTTTCTTTTTCGAAGAAAAGTTCCTTTTCAAGTCTTTGTCTTGCTTTGTTTGCTTTCTCAGTCTGTAAAGTGCTCTTTATAAACAAAAAGTCTCTTTTCACAACAATGTCTTTTTATCTTCAATAATAGACAACCCTAACCCTTCTCCGTCCTCTAAATGCAATCCCTAATTTTATTCTTCTTTCCACTCGGCGCTAGGTTATCTTCTTCTTTATAGCTTAAATACAAAAGTCTTTATGCATCTACAATGATTCTCGTACCTGCAGCTCTAATAACATGTTCCAATAATTCTAAACGAATGACTTTTTCTTCTTGTTCTGGTATTTGATGACCAAAAGTTGGGAACTCTAATCGATTTAGCACTAGATCCTTGATCCGACTCAGGTAAGGGGGTATGGGAAGTGTGAAAGTCAGTAACCCCTCAGTCTCGAGTCCAGGCGTCAACATCCATATCTCCACTGCCACAAATGGATCGAGATTGATCACTTTCACTTCTTTCACTCTCCCAGATTTCTGTCCCCAAGACATCTGCTAGATAAGTCCACTCTGGGGTGGCGTACCTTCTGCAGGGCACACGTACCCTTCTTGATCTTCTTGGACTCTCAGATCCTGAATCTGTAGTTTCTTCTTCTTGATCCGACTCTTCAGAGATCGGGACAAGGGTTCTCTCTTGATTTGTTTTTAAGCTTGGCCTTCTCCTTCTCTCCGGCCAACTAGCTTCGTCACTCCTTGTCCTCCTGCTCCTTGTTTTTGGACTTGTCTCTTGATCGCTTACAGCTTGTTCGGTATCTGATTCGAACTCCCAGATACTCTCTTCTTCTGAGACGACTTCGGTCTCACTGGTGTCCTGACCGTCAGTAGCCTGCTCCGACACAGGCTCAGCCTCTTCAATCACCTCTACAGCTTGGCTTTCTCCCTCTGTGGCTTCTCCGCTTTCCGCTGGATTCTCATCCGAGAGAGGAGCTGTTTCTTCCAGAGGTGTTGGCACTCTTCGGGTGTGTGAGGCGTGTATCCAGTTGGGCAAACCTCCACACTTTACTGCAGTGTTCGTAACTAGTATGACTTGGAACGGTCCTCGCCAACGCACGTCTAGACAGTTCTTCCTGACGTGCTTCTTCACCAGGACCCAGTCCCCCGGACACAAGTCATGGCACAAGTCTTGTGCTGATGGAACCTCTGCAGCCTGGACCTGGAGGGACACAGAATGAATGGCATCAGATAGTCCCTTGCAGTAGTCCAAGATCAAATCGTCTGTGATGTTCAACAACGCTGCAGTCGGAACCGATGGCAATCTCATAGCTCTTCCCATTAGCACCTCGTGTGGAGAGAGACCTGTTCTTCTATCTGGTGTGCTACGTATGCTCATAAGAACCAATGGAAGTGCATCTGGCCAACTCAGAGATGTCGATGAACAAACTTTAGCAAGTCTGGATTTAATTGTGCTGTTGATTTGCTCTACAATCCCCGAAGCTTCTGGTCGATAACTGCAATGGAGCTTCTGGTCAATACTCAAGGCTGAACATAGCATCTTCACTATTTCACTGTTGAAATGAGTTCCTCTGTCCGATTCCAAAGAGGATGGCACCCCGAACCTCGGTATCAACTCTCTAAGCAACAATTTTGCTACTGTAAGTGTATCGCACCAACGTGTCGGGTAAGCTTCAACCCATCTAGAAAATATACAGACAATCACTAAGATATATCTGAGTCGATTGCACTTGGGCATTTCAATAAAATCCAGCTGCATTCTATTGAAAGGCCCCACAGACCTCCCTATGTGACTCAACGTGACTGGTGTTCTCTTTCCTACGTTTAGTTGCTGACAGATCGCACAACGCTGACATACTGCTTCTGCCGCTACTCTAAACTTCGGATTAAACCACGTTTGTCTGAATACTCTCACCATAGCATCTCTACCTATGTGTGCTGATCCATGCAATTTCCTTGCCATTGGACTAACAAGTTCGTTTGGTAAAACTGCTCTCCCATCTGCAGAAATCCAAAAATTCATTTCACTTTTAGTACATCCAGCTGTTTCCCAGCCCTTTTTCTCATCATCTGGAGCATTTTCCTGAACACATTTTAGTTCATCCCACGTATCTACAGTGTCTAACAACATAGTCAATTCAGTTCTTTCCTGTATTCCCCCCACTTCTACATTGGTGTGAGAATAACCTTGTTCTGCACAGTAACGTGCTACCTCATCGGCATAACGGTTGCCTTGCGACACAAAGTCTACATTCTTCGTGTGCGCGGCACATTTGACAACTGCTATGGCTGTCGGACCTTGTAATGCCTCTAACAATAATCTCACGAATTCTCCATTCCTAATAGGAGAACCCGAGGAGGTCATGTAACCTCTTTGAGACCATAACTGCCCGTAATCGTGAACTACCCCGAAACCATACTGGCTATCGGTGTATATGGTGAGTCGAATTTTGTTACCTGCTAAACAGGCACGGGTCAAAGCAATAATTTCAGCTACCTGAGCGGAATGTACTCCTTCCAGGCAGGCGGCTTCCACAACTCTGGTAATTGTACAAACTGCATAAGCTGCTCTCAGCTGACCGATATCGTCTCTTACGCATGAACCATCAACAAAGAATATTTCATCGGGGTCAGTCAATGGCTCATCTACGATATCTGGTCTCGGTTTGGTGCATAGTTCAGTCACATCAAGGCAGTCATGATCTGTACAAATTTCATCATCAATCTCATTTGGAAGTGGCATCAAAGTAGCAGGATTCAAGACAGAGCATCTCTTTAGGGTCACATTCTCAGCAGCCAATACGATTTGCTCGTAGCTTGTGAGCCTATTATTCGTCAGATGCTGAGTCTTAGTCCTGGTCATTAACAATTCCACAGAATGCGGTACGTACACCACTAACTGATGTCCCATTACCACATTTTCACATCTTTCAATGCTGACACCCGATGCAGCTACGGATTTGAGACATCCGGGCAACGCTGCGGCTACTGGATCTAATGTAGCCGAAAAGTAAGCAACTGGCCTACGCGCGTTCCCGTGTATCTGGGCCAAAACTGCTAAAGCGCAACCTTCTCTTTCGCAGCAGTAAAGCAAGAATGGTTTTTCGTAATCAGGCATTCCTAAAGCCGGGGCACGACACAAGTCCTCCCTCAGCTGCAAAAATGCCATCAAACAATCTTTGTCCCATGGTACCGGATCACTTACTCCTTTGTGCGTCAGTTGTAGTAACGGTTTTGCCTTCAGTGAAAAGTTGGCTATCCACTGTCGACAATAACCGACCATGCCTAGAAACATCCTGACTTCTCTTTGTGTTTTAGGCGCGTTCATTTTCATGATCGCCTCTATTCTGTCTGGAGACACCTTCCGTTTTCCCTTTTCAATCCTATGGCCCAAGTATTGCACTTCGGTGAGACAATACTGCAATTTACTTGGAGACACCTTGTGTCCGTTCTCGGCCAAGTGATTTAACAAGGTGATGGTGTCTACTTTGCAAGCTTCCTCAGTTTCTGACGCCACTAGGAGGTCGTCTATGTACTGGACCAGAACCGAGTTCTTGGGCAGTACTAGATTTTCAAGATTTTTTTTCAGCAGCTGGTTAAAAATCGATGGGCTTTCTGTATACCCCTGGGGAATACGACACCATGTTAAAACGCGATTTTCCAGCTTAAAAGCGAAAAGATACTGGCTCTCCTCATCTAAAGGAATCGAAAAGAAAGCCTGGCACAAGTCTATCACTGTGAACCATTCAGCTTGGAACGGTATCTGAAACAATATTACTGATGGGTTCGGTACCACTGGACAACATGAAACAACGATATTATTGATCTTTCGAAGGTCCTGCACTATTCTGTATTTCCCACTAGGCTTCTGCAAACCCATAATCGGGGAGTTACATGGACTTCCCACGATCTCCTTCAGTATTCCCTGTTTAATCATGGATTCGATCACAGGCTTTATTCCTGCAATTGTCTCCGGTGTCAACTTATATTGTGGTGTTCTTGGATACTCAGCATTGGGTTTTACCATGATCTTTACCGGTTCTACCCCTTTGATCAGTCCTATTTCTTCTCCAGTAAAATCCCACACTTCAGCTGACACTGTCTCCTTCAAGTCCTGTGGAAGCTCCTCCACCGTTAGGGTAGGATATAGTTCCACACATTCCTGCGAGTTTACAACCTTAAAATCAGCATCATCATCATCGTTAGTCTGTACTTCTACTCCTTCAGGCGTGCAATATATTGTGCAATTTAGTTTACACAACAGATCTCTTCCTAACAGACACACAGGGCTAGAATCACAGATCACAAACTGATGTTCATCACTGTAATTCCCTATCTTCACTGACACTGGTTCAGTTAGAGGATTCGTCATTCTCCTGTTTGCGACTCCTACCACCTGAATCGTCTCTCCCGACATTGGCAAACCTGGGACTACCGCCGATCTCAAAGTGGATCGAGTTGCCCCCGTATCTACCAAAAAGGTCGTAGGACATCCAGCCACCTCAGCCTCTACGTATGGTCCTCTCTGGTCTACCTCCAGGGCTGCTCCTAGAGTACAGTCTTCTTCCCTATTCACTCGTTGCCCTGTAAGAGGATCAACGTAGTAGCATTCTTCTCCTCCTACGAACAGTGGCAGTTGTCTATAGGTTTTTCCTCCATTTGTAATGCGAGGCGGTTGAGGGAACGGGGCTCGAGGAGTCTGAGTCCCCCCTTTGATAAACTTTCCCTTCGGGACTGCTGCTCCCTTAACCATGCTGGTTTGAACCTCATCCTCCTCCTGTTCTATTTCCCCCGTCTCGACATTATAGGGACACTCGCGTCTCCAATGTCCCACCTCGTTACACTGATGGCACCTCGTTGTCTTTTTCAGTGTTGCGATATCTACCCTCGGTCTCGGTCTTTCTTCCTCATCTCTGCTTTGATTATTCTGTTTCTTTCCTGGGGTTCCTGTTCCCTGTTGTCGCTGTCCACCCTTTCCAGCTGATTGCATCTGCACCAACATCAGCTTTTCCTTAAGTTTCTTTGCTTTTGAGTCTATTTCATCGCTACAGTACCTTGCATACCTCAGAATCTCATCTAAAGTTTTGTTCTGCCAACAAATCAAGTGCTGTTGAATCATCAGGCTTATGTCTGGCCTCAATCCTAGGACAAACTTCGACACAAACTGTCCTATGTCTTTGGGGTCCATTACATCCAACCCACTGTACTGTTTGAATGCTTTCAGCAATCTCTCATAGAACTCGTGAACGGTCTCTTTAGGCTCCTGAGTTGTTCGATCTATCTTAACCCAGTCTATGTCTTGCACTGGTACTTTCTCTTTTAACCATGCAATTACTCTCTCGTACTTTTCCATTACTCTCTCTGATGGACCGTTTGTCTGAGCATCCCTCGGGGGTTCACAAGCGGGCCATTCGACACTAAGTTTGCATGCCGTCCACAAATCTCCGGGTACTACGATATCAAACAGAGTGTTCAAATCGATCCACCGTACCTTAGAGATCTTCACGAACCTCTCTACCTGCTTGTACCACTCAACGGGGTTCTCTCTGAGCTTTGGAAAGGAATTGGTAAATGCCGCTAAATCCCCCCTACTCCAGGGTACATGCACGTAGCTTCCGTTCGCGATTTCTCGCAAAGGGAAAGCTTCCATTCGCATTAGCTCTCCATCTTGGGACCTTGCAAGTGTACTCCTCCTGACGGATCCCCTCTTTGACCATCTTTCCTCCCATTTATCCAAATCCCTCCATACTCTGATACTCAGGATCAGTTCCTTTATGTGTACTTTCAGCCCAATCGTCCTACGATCATCCAGATCTTGATCCGTGCAATTTAGCCTATGGTTACCCTGTAACGCTTTAGTTCGTGACATGTCTATCATATACCTGTCTGCCAACTCAGATAATTTTTCATGAACTGATCTTGCTTTCCGGGTAACATCCTTAGACATAAACAGTATTTCGTCATGATCATACAGCTCTATCCTTTCCATTGGCAATGTGCCGTCTATGATTTCATCCAAGTCTGATTTTAAACTCATTAGATCGAGCCGTTTTGCCTTTATCTCAGCTTTCAGTACCTCTGTCCTAGGTGGTTCGCTTACATCCCTCTCACCCCCACTATGAGCCCTACGTCTCGGTGCAGGTGAGTTATGAGGAGTTCTTCTTGCTTCTCTTTGATCCCACCTCTCTAGATCCCAAGCTTTTCCATCTTCCCTTGGGGTATGGTGGAACATTGATCTATTCCCCATTACTACATTCTGTCTTTTCGGCTCGGTCTCTCTAGATGCAAGATAGGATCCTCCGTTCTGTTCTACATCACTGCAACTTCCTTGCTGTCTGGTGTCACTTAATAAATGGAAAGGTCCTTCACGGTCCTCCATGTTCCCGCGATCCCGTCCGTGATCACTGGATGTATGGCGAGACCTTTCGCGACTCCCTATATTCTCGTGACTCCAGTGTCGCGCATTTTCTCCCGGGGCATGGTGAGTGCACCTGAAGCTATCTCGGTACTCCTGCGTCTTTCGTTCTCCCTCACTAAGAATGACGCGAGGCACTCCCCCACACCCTGCACTCTTGTCTTCGCACATTTGTCTAGTGCCACCGATGGTATGGCAAGTATCTCCCTTGCTTCCTTGACTCCCTCTCTCCCACTCTGGGCTGCTTTCGCCAGCTCCGCAGTGAGAGAGGATCCTGTTATCCTGATCTCTCCATTCTGCTTCTGTTTCTAACTTTTTATTCTGAGTCTCTTCGGCAGCATCCCATTCTTTCAAATACTCACTTAATTCCCTAAAGGTTTTCAGTTTCGGTCCCCTCAAATCCATCTGGCTTCTCTGACCCCCTTGTTCTATCCAGGGACCCGTTGCTGAATCCAATGGGGTACTCCGACTCCTTGGTCCTAGCAACTGCCTTTGGGAATTGATCGTATTATTCCTACTCTCCATCTCTGCCCTTTCCCTGTCCCATCGTGCCTGTTCCTCCTGCTGGACTCCCTCTGGGTTGTAGATTGACACTATAGGACCTATGGTAACAGGTACTTGTAGAGCATCCGGCAATTGATACGACCTTGCATGCTGTGTTTCTGGCACCTTCTGGACCACGAATCTTCCTACTACTCTCTGTACGGGACTAGATTGAGGTACTTCCTCACCTTTCTTG
This sequence comes from Lissotriton vulgaris, assembly GCF_964263255.1. Classification (NCBI taxonomy): domain Eukaryota; kingdom Metazoa; phylum Chordata; class Amphibia; order Caudata; family Salamandridae; genus Lissotriton; species Lissotriton vulgaris. Next base: position 580,311,235 of record NC_141699.1, on the reverse strand, counting down.
GGATCCCACTCTGATACTGGGAGCGGTTTATATTCCCCCCATCTAGCTCCGTCCCCTTGCTGTAGTTCGGGACTTTCTGCTTCTCTGTTGTACGGAGGTGGTCTATCTAATAATAGCCTCTCTAGCAGATCCTCGTCCGGCTCGCTATCCTCATCTTCTTCTAGAGGTTTCTTTTCTCCCGTAACCTCAAGCATTGGGTACAATTTGTCTGCTTCTATCTTCTGCACCCTCCACTTTTTAGCTTCATCATCCCATTTAGCATCCTGCACTGCTTTTACCGATCGTCTCACTCTTTCTTGACGCCTATTCAAGCTCTTTTCGTGTGCCGTTCTAAACCATGCACTAAGTGCTTCGAACTGTGTTGGCCTCGGTAGAGGTCTCGTTGCTAGCATTACCGCTTTCAGTTGATTCAATACTTCTAGCTTAAACGTCCCGTATCTCGGGAACGTCAGTTCCTTATTCCCTTCTGTTAGCTTATTCCACTCGGAGATTCATAGTATTGAGTGTAAGCCTACATTCACTGCCATATGGTAAGCTGGTGTGCCTTCTGGTGGAGCTTCTTCTCCTGCATACAAGTTTCCTCTATCTCTCTTAAAGATTGCCCTTAAACGTTTAAAACACTTCATTTTCGATAATCTACGATTTTCCTTAATTCTCTTCCTTGTTTACGTCCTGATGACAAACAACCAATCCCTACGCGGCTCTCGCTGACCAGCCTATCCCAGCGCGGTTCTACTCTGACCGACCAATCCCAGCGCGGCTCTACGCTGACGTCACTCGTCCCCTCTGCAGCAGTTCCCCTCCTTTCTCAACTCGTCTCACGATCTTGCATGCGTTTTCATTCATACGCCGAAAAATGACTACTTCCGTCCAAGCGATCACTTTTCTTGACTGTACGTCCACAGTCTAACTGTAATTGTCACCTCAACTGACGAGACGTCTTTCCTCTCACGGTCAGACGATCGCCTTAACTGATAGGTTACTTACACACAGTAAACGTCCGACCAGCGTCCGTTACTCATACACTCACTCTTACGCTCCCCCTATCATCGGTCCTTCGGGCGATCAATGGTACCTCATGACCCCCTTTCAATGGTAGACAATTACTCTGGGTGTTCGATACACCCGAACCACTTAAGCTCTCCTTGAACTTAAGAATTTATCCGGTTGCGCGCGCTCACAACCTTCCCTCAATCACACTACAGGCATTCAACTCCGCTGGACATTACAACACAAGTACAACACAAAACACCGCAATCTGGCAACGCATGACCCTTATACTCACTCTCGACCGACTCTGCTGCTTTTCTCTTGACGCACCGTCAGCACCTTCTTCGGCAGGGATTCTTCTTCTGGTCGTCGATGACTAGGGACCTTGGGGTAATCTAGACCTGACCTAGGTTGTCTTCCTCAAGAAGAAAACCATCCTCTGCTACCAACTGCGGGGAATGAGATTTTGATACCTTTTCTGATCACTTAGATACTTATCTCATTCATCTGTTTGGATCGATTATTTTCTGTCATTGAGTAAAAGACAAACCCCGCATAGGTTAAATAAACCCCATAAACTGACGCAACTCTGAAGAACCACTTACGACTGATGAAGTTTTAAAGTTTAATATAAAATCAGAATTAAGTGCATATACAATCCTCTCAGGATAAGATTCAACAAGTATACAGGAACTAAAAGGAACATAAATTCCCTAAAGAACCTCAGTCTACAAAAGAATACAATTAAAGTCAATTCCAATATCAGCAGATTAAAAAGCATAGACACAAAGTGGTTCCGTTGCGTCATCTACAAAAAGAATAAACAAGTTAATTCTGTCCCTACTCTGTACTAGGTGACATCCCTACTCCGCAAGTTCCTTACCTAAAAAAGGTGTCAGCAGTTTGACTTCCAAAGAAGTTCAAACTCTCTTAGCCTCTAATGGTAACTTATATCGAGAAGCAGTACCCTCTCTGCCTACCCATCCGCTCTCTAAGGGTCCTCGGCCTACTGCTCTCTTGCGCTCTGTTCTTCTCTCTGCGCTCTGAGCTCTTCGCTAACTTCTCCTCCCCAGGGTGCTGTCCCTAAATACACAATCACAGTATGGGTGGAACGCCCCTTGACGCCCACCACGTACACATACACATGAGGTCATTTCTAGCTCTTTCCATAGCTTCATCTCTTCGCGTCGTCCGTTAAGTTGACCTTGCTTCGTAGGCACCATCTTCGTCTTCTTGCTGGTGACTTCATTGACATTCCATTTGACACTTTCGGAGCAAAGTCTATCACCTCAACAGACCTTTATTCTTTACAACTATATTCTTAACCTCATTTGGTCCTGTGAACGGTCATTTCTAAACAAGACCCAAATTCCAAGCGTCTCTTATCTCACTTAGGCCATAAACTTCGTCCAACATTGTCACCTTAAATCTAGCAAGACCTTTGACTCTTGTCTCGCACGTTCAGATCAAGGCTATCCACAATTCCTGTGAGCCCACTAAATTACATACAGCGGACTACACCCCTGCGAACTCTTGGTCAGTTAGGTTAAAATCACACATGACCAAACTTCTCTAACATTCCTACAAACTCTTCTACACAGTATAACCTTTAACACACATTTATATATAATCGAATTTAGCAAAGCAATGATTATGCGCGAATGCATTCTACATAGAATACAACATTATTTCTCGTGCTTACATCGTGCTATACATGCTCTGCACCTTTCTTCGCTTTATGTTTCGTCTTCTTTCTCCGTTTAATAATTACACACGTATATTCAGTTTTGCACATTCTACTGTTCTTAAGCATTTCTATACATTTCTATATTAGCCCACTAAGTATACGGGCCTTCTAATGCATATTCTAAAGTGAATACAAATACATTTCCTATTACATTGATTACATCGGCTAATTTTACACTACAAGTGTTAACTTCACGTTATAGCTTCTACGTTTATGCGATATGCTTGTGAATATGGTCCATACATACTTTTTATTCAAATTGCGCTCTCTCACCAGCAGTCAAAGGCCGTTCCCATACTTTCCTGCGCTCTCCAGCTTTCAGTGGTTCCCTACAATATAAATTAATTGTTTGCTACTGTGCAGCTTTCTTATCAACACAGTGACTCCAATCTCGGGGGCCTGTTAGGGGCGAGGAGGGGGTTAGATTAAAGAGGGAAGTGGTAGAAACAGCCATGTGATATTAGCAAGAAACTAAAACTCCACAGAGAAATATGCAATTATATGATGCTGTAAATCTTTGAAATTAACTAAATTCTCAACAGGCCCAGTGAAATAAAGAACAATTTAGGAACAAGGGAGGTGCTATGGTGTAGGGCTCTGTGCTCGAGGTTGTGAGGGATGATGAACCACAGAATTTCAATTCAGTTATAGCTATATTCAGTAGAGGCTCGCTTACGCAAGGTTTGCTTACACCCATCCAGCAGTGTGTGCCATGATTGTATTGGTTAGGTAGCTGGAACCACAATATATATTCAAACTTTTAAATTGTCTCAAAGGACCACCAACATTGTCCCAGATATATTGACCACAGTTTCTGTCACAATTTCCGGCGCAAAATATTTTGAAAACATAAATAAATGTGGGCTGACCAAAAAATGATTTTCATAGCAGTCACGTAGTTCTCGGCGGTGCGTAGCCCCACCTCCAGCGACTGAAGTAGCTAGTATAGGTTTCTTGCAATATGGTGAATCCTTCCTTAATACACTTCAAAACAACACTACTTGGAAAAACAGACAACATTGGTTACCTATTACTGTGATTAAACATGTCCTTCAACTTGCACCAAAATCAACAGCACGAAAGTGTTTGTAGAGCTCATTTTACAATGGTCTGAGGTTCAGTTTTTGCTGCTTTTTAGTTCTGATTGGCAATGACGATTTGTTAAATTTGACATGGAAATGTTGCACTTTAGATCTTCAGATTGTATATTGCAACACATAGGAAACCGTTTTTGTTCTTGAGAACTCTGCAGACCGGAGACCTGGTTTAGGGTGGCTTCAATTCACAAGGACCTCTCCATGCAAGCTTTGTGTGAGGTGATTCTCTTTTCCGCAGGAGTAGTCTCCAGCCTGGTGCACAAGGAGGTGTGAACTATCTGCACCTGGCTATGTACAGCCACAAAGACAGTGAAAAGGAACAAGGCAATAGGATGGTTTTACCTAAAGGACCCTTCTCACTCTGTACAACCCCTGCATCCCACCCATCTACCAAGTGCCAGTGCCTCAGGAAGGACCTAATCACATTTGACTAATAAAAGTAGTCATTGAAACTAAAACAATTGCAACTGTGGAGTCTGCTAAGGGTGTGGCCCGGGCAATTTGTGTGATATCACTAGGTACTGCTGCCCAGTTGTGGGTCTGAGAGGTAGAGGTAGGGTGGGTCCCAGGTACACCTGCCAACAACATAGGATGGCAACATTATGGTGGGGTCAGGGTGAGGCAGGGCGGTGCAGGGCAACTGTGTGGAGGAGTGCCATGTTTGGCTGTCAATGGGTGAGGGCTTGCATCCATATAGGATGTTGCCCTCCTTCCTTAGTGGCTGCCGTGTCCTATGGTGTCAGAACTATGTGGGAGAAGTTTCTTGAATCAGTAGACTCACATGAGGCGGGTGCGTAGAGTACTCATTCCCACCCAGGGGGTTGTCCGCAGCATAAGCAGTAAGCATGAGCACATCTGGCGAGCCACAGGGCACACATCAAGGCAGGAGTGTGTTATTTTTGACCTCAATATTGGTTAGGTAGGTTTTCAAGCATTCGCCACTTGTTCTATTGTTCCCCCTTGACGTGAGCAACTTGAGAGTGTTTGCTCCTGAATGCTCCCACGTCAGTAGTGTATTTAGCCACGGCGGGGGATATGGGGGCTTGTGTGCTTTCCACGACATTGCTATCAGTCTTTTAAATAACACAAAGCAAAGTCAATGAACCTATGTAAATGTTTGTCCCCTTTGAAGGACTGGGTTTTCTTAAGACCCAGCGGTGCCAGGGGACAACACCTGAAACCTTCGTGGGTAACCTGTTCCGGCGTACCAAATGACAGAGACACGGGACACTTCCTTCGGCGTCAAAGATTCGAGGTTTATTACTGCAGGGAACACAGAAGTCACGAGAAGTACATAGCATGTAAGTTCTGGGAGACTGCTTCAAATTGCCACTGTGGGTCGCTCCTTTTATACACATTTCTCTCATAGGTTAACATGGTACACAAAGGTTTATAACTTGGTTCCCATAATAAACCACAAGGAGGTTGCTTTCATGCTTTCAGGGCCCGGAACATAAGTACGGAAACATTTGGTGGTTCCCAACTGTAAAAACCCATCTTCCCACCATTAGTACATTCCAATCAGCAGTAAACAGATCGAAGAAGGAACAGGAACAGGTGTAGAGGAAGACAGAAACAGTGGGGAGATCGGAAAGGGTGTAAAAGAGGTGGTATCCGGAAACACGAGTTGCAAGCATCAAAGGGACGCACCTAATGAGATGCACGGCTAAGACAATAGACCGGCACGGCAAGATGAGCCTCGAGAGGGGCCATCTGCCTTACAGTATTATCCCCCTCATCATAAAGACACTTTCAAAGGAAACGTGTCTTCCGCAAGAGTCTTAGGAATCCCAGGGTCGCGAAGCGGACAGCGTCCGTTCACTGGCTACTTGAGGGCAAGAGACAAAATGGATGCCGTATCTAAGATGGAACCCATGGGTACAGATATAGAAACCCACGAAACAGACGAACGGTTTAGGTTAGCACAGCGAAACTGCGTACACCCACTAAACTCGTCATTTGCGGTTCATAGATACCAGACTCGACCATATTCGTGCGAGTCAAAAACATCACTTACGATCGTCACGGAACCTCAGACGCTCCTTTTGCCCTCATGTAGGCAAGCACTAGTCAGAATCATATTCAATATTCATCAGACCATCTAGATGTTGCTGCAACATAACTCTATCCATCTGAGCTCCTTTGGTAACAGGCGGCTGTCTCATACACGTCGTAGCACAGAGGCCACATAAGGCAGGACCACACTGCACGCAAAGGCAACACGTGAACAGAAACGTTGCAACAACTCCGACAATCATCAAAATCTTCCAACCCCAAGTCGACATTAGGCCCCAAAACCACCCAAGTAGCGTCCAATCCCCTACGTCCACGTGTATGGACTCAGAGATCTTATGCAACTTTGAGATGGCTTGATAGACAGTCGGAGCGTTGTCTGGAATGAAAATACAGCAGCTCGAATGGATCACCTTACATCAGAGGTCTTCAAACTTTTGGATGCCGAGACCCCCCTGTCAACATTTTCAAGCGTAAGGACCCCCTCCTGACAAAAATTTCTATACCTCTAGGTTATGAGGAAGGTGAGGACCAAATTATGCGACAGGCTTGACTAAATTGTGTGAGTAGAAAATGTAAATAATGTTCTGTGATGCTGCGTATTTTGGGGTAGCATTGCTTTATTATTTATAATTTGTTTTAACACAGTGATACTGAGGAAAGATTTCACCCCATCAGTACCAGTTTATAACCAAAATACAGCAATTAACATCAGAAAGATGTCTAGTCAACCTCTGTGAAGGGTCTCCCAATCCGCAGGAATACGCGCTGCCACATTAGAAGCTCACCTGGCCATGGCCGGGAGCAGCAAGGGTGAGTGCATGGTGATTGGTGTCAGTGCATGGTGATTGGTGTGAGTGCATTGTGATCAGTGTGAGTGCATTGTGATCAGTGTGAGTGCATTGTGATCAGTGTGAGTGCATTGTGATCGCTGGGAGTGCAGGGTGAACGTGAAAGTGAAGGCGAGAATGAGAAGTGAGTAGTCTGAAAGCAGGGTGCATTCCCAAAAACTTGAAGCGTAGGGTTTCAGATATAAGTTAAATTTTTGCTATAATGGCATTAATCAGGGTTCGAGGGTGGAGGAAATAAATAATGTGCTGATCCTGAAACAAACTTCCAGTCTAATGGTTAGGGTTACCAGCTCATTATTTTGATGGCCCAGAAATAAGCAGTCACCTACAGCTGTATTTTTTGCACTTATCTGTGAATACTTAGAACAGCAAATATAAATAGAAAGCACTTTTAATTGTGTTCTAGGGAAGCCTCAATGATCCATGACTAATAATTAAAGAGAATAAAGACAGAAAAGTCACATACCTAATTAATACATACTTTTTTATTTATAACTAAATTTAGTGTCAAGAGTAGGCCTCTGCAGGATCTTTAAACAACACATAGCAGGCATGTTTCTTTTGGCAACCCAACTTTATATTTATTTTCATTAAATGCATTCTCACACTACAGCAGTAAGTGTAAAAATACAAATGTAAGAAATAGGTAGAGTGGGGGCCCAGGGGGTACTGGAACCATAAAAAAAAGAATCTTTAGTAATCGGTGAACAAAGGCATGTTAATATGCTAATGGTCTTTAAAGACCTGTGAAAACTCGGCCCGGAGTTAAGACTCCAGACACTGCCCAGCCGAGGCCCCAGCAGCGCGAGCTGCACAGCAGCAGCCCGGGCTGAGAGACAGGATGGGGGAGGAGGGGGGCTGAAGCCCTGGAGGCAGAAGTGACACTGTGAAGGCGCGACCCCCATTGCATCCCTCCACGGCCCCCCTGGGGGTCGCGCCCCACAGTTTGAAGACCCCTGCCTTACATACTCCACCTCGATCTGCTAAAACAACGTCTAAAACCATACGGTTTTGTAACGTCATGAGCCTATCCGCCTGTAGTTCTGTGGTGATATTACCAAGGGCACTGGCAGTGATATTAGCTGTCGATTCCACCACTCGAGTCAACTGTCTCAGGTTCCTACTATTGACCATAGGCCCCCAAAACGGAAAGAAACCCTTGAAAAAGTCTCCTGCCTCTTGACCGCCAGTGTCCTCTTCGCTAATCACGCCCCTCACAATTCTAGTCTTGTGATAATCTGCATCAACAGTAAACGTCGGGGGCAACAAATTTGCGATATAACATGAGCCCACAAAGTCAGAGGGCAACCACGTATACGCACGATCATGGCAGACGAAGTATGTACCCTTGGCAGCCAGAAACACAGGGGAAGAGAGCATCGGTAGGATATAAGTCTCGGAGCAAGCACTTTCTCCAAGACGAGCTCTCGATCTTCGGCCACGACCTAGCAGACAGAGATTACCAAGGTGGGGTACGATCCATATCGGAGGCGAGCTTCTGAGCTGTTTTTCACCCACGAGCGCACTATACTCAGCCTCACTCAGGTACCTATAGGCTCGCACCTCTTCCTCTGGGATGAGCGACGGCTCATAGATATCCCTATCTAAGTCCGCAATCGCTATGGCCAAAGGCTTGTGATACGGACCAGGACCAAAGTGGGAAGGACGTGGCTCTCGATTGGGGTAGGAATCTAGTGCGCTTCGAAACATAGTTTGGAATACTCGAGCTGAACCCTGGGAACTATAAGGAAGGACCAGATATGGAATTCCCTTATCCGTGGTATGTGGCATTAACCCACACACCCAGCAATTAGTAGTATTTACCACTAACTGATGCTGATGAAGAGCTGAACAAAGGAATTATTTCTGAATTCTGCACGTCCAGCCTGCTCGTGTTGTGGTAAGATGTGGAAAGAATGAGGAGAAACAGTGGAGGTAGTTTTAGGTTCAGGAGAAGGGGTAGGTGAGGCAGTAGGCAAAAACGTCAGTATCAGGTAATACACCCCTCCCACCAATAATGAAGAAACAGTTAAAAACAGTAGGAACACCTGAAACATAAAGCATTTGGTACGGGTGATTTGTTGCAGTCTGAATCTTTGCGCCTGAGCTTTTTCCAAGTCCACAAGCTTTGAAAATGCCATCCCCTAAGACCGTCCGCAACGTTTCTTGACGCACTTCGTTCTGTGTAGCAGTAGTCAATCCCTAGGAGTTCCCAGGAACCGACGGCCTTTGACCTAGTGTCAAGACCTACTAACCAGAAGGAAGTACACGCGCGGCCCTACGGTACACCTGGATGCAAGGTATCTTATTCCCAGATATATACAAAAAGTCTCTCAGCTGTGGAAGCAAAAACACAGATGTGGAAAAAACTCAATATTTACAAAATCACAGTTATACGAGTGTTTAGACTGATCATAGCAATGGGGTAACGTAAATGTCGAGGAATAAGAGCAAATTTTATTAGTCCTTGGTGTTAGATCGCAAAAAGTATCGGCTCTTTCCAGGACGTGTCTGTTCGTCAAACAATGGGTCCGATGAGGGAACAGAGTTCTGCTGATCAGTCAAATTTTCAGATCTTGAGCTTTGGGGTGACAAATGTTCAACGATGTCGTTCTGCTGCACTGAGGATTCTCCAACAGGCTCGGCGTCACTAAAAGGTACGAAGGTCTGCAATTTCTCCGTTTCAGATGAAGCAATGCCTTTCCTCACCCACGAGTCCGCCGGTAAAGGTATAGGTACCTTTTTGGTGTGGGTGGCATGCACCCAGTTCTTCCGGCCCTCCAAACGGACAGCAGTTCTTGTGGCAAGGAGAACCTGGAAGGGTCCAGTAAAACGAGGCTCGAGGTTTCTTTTTCTTCCGAAGTTCCTCGTCACCACCCAGTCTCCGGGCTGGAGCTGGTGGCCTGGACCCTCCGTCTGCGTCGGCAGTGCTTCAAAGACCTGTTGGTGAATTAACCTCAGTTTAGCAGTCAGATCATGAAGATAATCGATCAACATTGGATACTCAAGATCAGAAAACACACTCGGTCTAGGGACCCCCCAAACATTCGCAGGACGGCCGAACACTATTTCATAGGGACTGAGCCCTACTCGGGAGTGTACAGTCGCCCTTGTTGACAACAGAGCTAGAGGCAAAGCGTCAGGCCACGAAAGACCAGTCGTAGCCTGAATCTTAGCTAGTTTGAGTTTAAGGGTGCCATTATACCCTTCAACCAAACCTGCTGACTGGGGATGATTGGCGCTATGGAATTTCTGAGTAATTCCAAGGCCCTTACACACACTCCTCATCACACTCCCTACAAACTCACTTCCGTTATCAGACCATACAATCCGTGGCATTCCATACCGAGGAAAATATTCCTTCAGTAGGATTTTCGCAGTGGACAAAGCTGTGTTGTCTTTAAGAGGGTAGGCTTCGATCCATCGGGAGAATGCGCAAACCACAACTAAAACGTATTTCAGATTATTGCATCGCTCCATATGGATGAAATCTAGCTGAATCACTTCAAAGGGACATGACGGGGGAGCAAAATGGCCAGGAGGTGTAGGGGTTCCCTTACCAGGATTGTACATCATACATATCATGCAATTCTTCACCAATCTCTCAGCACTAAGCATGGGCGGAAAATCCGTTACGCTCGCGGATTTTGCGGATTTTCGGGAAATCCGCAATCCGCGAGATTTGCGAATTTCCCGCAAAATCCGCAAATTCGCACGCAGCGGATTTTTTTGGCGGCGCGCGGCGTTGGTGATACAATTTTTGCGGCGCGCGGCGTTTATCATCGTTTGCCGAGTTGTTTTTTTCGATAGTTTGCGAGTGCTGCGCCATTTTGGATCTTGCTGTGTGATCCCGCGGGAATTGGCGAGCGCGATTACGTCATCGCGGCTTGCCAGCGATAGTTTGTCAACGCGAGTACGGCGAGATCACGTCTCGCGGTACTTCGCAATTGCGAGATTTGAGATGCGGCGAGCGAAAATATAAATTTGCAATTCTGCACAAGAAATCCACCAGCAAGCAGCATAAACCTTCTAGAAATGATGATTTTTATCTGAATAACTCCTTAGTTTGACATTTGCCTGCACTTTTTTAGCGAGGAGTCCATTTTGGGTAGGGGGGCAGGGGGGTGGGAGGAAGGAAGTGCCCCACAGTCTTCAACTTCCTGTTCCTGTTCAGCAGGCTCCTCCCAGTGCTTTGTCCATCTCCTGGTCACTTTTCATTTGGGTCTGGAGCTGGAAGGATTACTTTTTGTGGATGCTGCTGGATATTTGGATTTGAGGCCTTTTTGACTTTCTTTGGATCACTGTTGGATTAGAAATTTTACAAGTAAGTTTGTTTGGGGCATTACAGTTGCTGCAATTAAAATTTTGGAATTTTCGATTTTTGGGCTGTTTTGGGGCCTTTTGCCCAGGGGTACTCAGTGGTGGGTGGACTGAGTCTTTCTGTGGGGTGTCTTGAATTTAAACATCATGGAGGGGCTGGATGGCTTGGGATTGTGCTTATTTTTCAGTGATTTTCGTTTTTTTGGGCTGTACTTGTGGCCTTTTCACCAGGGGTAGTGAGTGTTGCATGGGCCTAGTCTTTCTGTGGGGTGTCTTGAATTTAAACATCATGGAGGGCATGGATGGAATGGGATTGTGCTGATTTTTCTGTGTTTTTCGATTTTTGACCTGTTGTTGGGGCCTTGACCAGGGGTAGTGAGTGGTGCATGGGCCTAGTCTTTCTGTGGGCTGTCTTGAACTTTAACATCATGGAGGGCATGGATGGAATGGGATTGTGCTGATTTTGCAGTGTTTTTCGATTTTTGGGGGTGTTCATGGGGAGGGACATGCCATGTGGCTGGTGGCCATTTTGAGTGCAGCTACAAGCACTGGCCATGTGCTGGCAGGCAAGTGGCCATTTTGAATGCAGGCTTTGTTGTTAGGCCTCCAACCATTTTGCCTACTTTTCAACCTTTATTTATGCCCAGGGGTAGTGAGTCTTGCATGGGCCTAGTCTTTCTGTGGGTTGTCTTGAATTTAAACATCATGGAGGCCATGGATGGAATGGGATTGTGCTGATTTTGCAGTGTTTTTCGATTTTTGGGGGTGTTCATGGGGAGGGACATGCCATGTGGCTGGTGGCCATTTTGAGTGCAGCTACAGGCACTGGCCATGTGCTGGCAGGCAAGTGGCCATTTTGAATGCAGGCTTTGTTGTTAGGCCTCCAACCATTTTGCCTACTTTTCAACCTTTATTTATGCCCAGGGGTAGTGAGTCTTGCATGGGCCTAGTCTTTCTGTGGGTTGTCTTGAATTTAAACATCATGGAGGCCATAAATGGAATGGGATTGTGCAGATTTTTCAGTGATTTTCGTTTTTTGGGCCTGTACTTGTGGCCTTTTCACCAGGGGTATTTGAGTCTAGCATGGGCCTAGTCTTTCTGTGGGCTGTCTTGAACTTAAACATCATGGAGGGCATGGATGGAATGGGATTGTGCTGATTTTTCTGTGTTTTTCGATTTTTGACCTGTTGTTGGGGCCTTGACCAGGGGTAGTGAGTGGTGCATGGGCCTAGTCTTTCTGTGGGGTGTCTTGAATTTAAACATCATGGAGGGCATGGATGGAATGGGATTGTGCTGATTTTGCAGTGTTTTTCGATTTTTGGGGGTGTTCATGGGGAGGGACATGCCATGTGGCTGGTGGCCATTTTGAGTGCAGCTACAGGCACTGGCCATGTGCTGGCAGGCAAGTGGCCATTTTGAATGCAGGCTTTGTTGTTAGGCCTCCAACCATTTTGCCCTACTTTTCAACCTTTATTTATGCCCAGGGGTAGTGAGTCTTGCATGGGCCTAGTCTTTCTGTGGGTTGTCTTGAATTTAAACATCATGGAGGCCATGGATGGAATGGGATTGTGCTGATTTTGCAGTGTTTTTCGATTTTTGGGGGTGTTCATGGGGAGGGACATGCCATGTGGCTGGTGGCCATTTTGAGTGCAGCTACAGGCACTGGCCATGTGCTGGCACTGGCAGGCAAGTGGCCATTTTGAATGCAGGCTTTGTTGTTAGGCCTCCAACCATTTTGCCTACTTTTCAACCTTTATTTATGCCCAGGGGTAGTGAGTCTTGCATGGGCCTAGTCTTTCTGTGGGTTGTCTTGAATTTAAACATCATGGAGGCCATGGATGGAATGGGATTGTGCTGATTTTGCAGTGTTTTTCGATTTTTGGGGGTGTTCATGGGGAGGGACATGCCATGTGGCTGGTGGCCATTTTGAGTGCAGCTACAGGCACTGGCCATGTGCTGGCAGGCAAGTGGCCATTTTGAATGCAGGCTTTGTTGTTAGGCCTCCAACCATTTTGCCTACTTTTCAACCTTTATTTATGCCCAGGGGTAGTGAGTCTTGCATGGGCCTAGTCTTTCTGTGGGTTGTCTTGAATTTAAACATCATGGAGGCCATGGATGGAATGGGATTGTGCAGATTTTTCAGTGATTTTCGTTTTTTGGGCCTGTACTTGTGGCCTTTTCACCAGGGGTATTTGAGTCTAGCATGGGCCTAGTCTTTCTGTGGGCTGTCTTGAACTTAAACATCATGGAGGGCATGGATGGAATGGGATTGTGCTGATTTTTCTGTGTTTTTCGATTTTTGACCTGTTGTTGGGGCCTTGACCAGGGGTAGTGAGTGGTGCATGGGCCTAGTCTTTCTGTGGGGTGTCTTGAATTTAAACATCATGGAGGGCATGGATGGAATGGGATTGTGCTGATTTTGCAGTGTTTTTCGATTTTTGGGGGTGTTCATGGGGAGGGACATGCCATGTGGCTGGTGGCCATTTTGAGTGCAGCTACAGGCACTGGCCATGTGCTGGCAGGCAAGTGGCCATTTTGAATGCAGGCTTTGTTGTTAGGCCTCCAACCATTTTGCCTACTTTTCAACCTTTATTTATGCCCAGGGGTAGTGAGTCTTGCATGGGCCTAGTCTTTCTGTGGGTTGTCTTGAATTTAAACATTATGGAGGGCATGGATGGATTGGGATTGTGCTGATTTTGCAGTGTTTTTCGATTTTTTTGTGCTCTATAACTGAACTGATGTTCCTCTGTCTTCCATTTTTTTTAGGTGCACAAGACTCAAGAGAACCACCAGTGCCAGGAAGAAGTCCTGCAGCGGTGTGTGTGTGCAGCATAACGTCACGCGACGTCACGTCTGGCCTCAGACAACTCTACAATTCGTGCAACTGCGGCCTGCTGTCTGACCTGCTCTGAAGAAGATGGCCCCGCCCCCAAAGAAAGTTCTCTGTAGCTCCTCTAGCAAGAAAGTTGCTAGTAAGGAGCAGAAGAAGCAAGTTACCAAGGAGGCTGGTGTGCCACCCGCCACGTTTTTTGGGAGCAAAAAAAAATGTACGCCTGCAGCAGCAGGATCTGCTGGGGACCAAGCTGGGAGCAGCACCCCTGCTCCATTGGGTTCAGTGCCTCCACCACCACGCCAACTTAAGTCAAAGCCCTTGAGTGCTTCAGAGGCAGTCAGTGTACTTCTCCAATCACCATCGACCAGTGATGTTGGCTCATCGCAAGAAAGTAGCAGCAATGTCCCTGAATCAACACAGGTTGTTGTAACTCATCTGACAAGTGTTGAACAACCACAGCCGCAACAACAACACCATGTGCAAGTACACGCCCAAGTACATGTGGAAGGAGAGGCAGCAAAAGGAGATGCGCAAGCAAAGGTGCATGGAGGTTCACAAGTGCCCACAATAGTTGTTCCTCCCGAAGTAGGGGCACATCAGGAAATCGACAATGAAGCCGAGGTATCATTGGAAGCCACTCCTCCTGATGATCATTCATTGTCTTCCACATCCCTAGCAAGGAAAAGATCAAGGGGGGTGTCTACATCTTCTTCAAGCCCACCTCGTTCTGATGCAAGTGATCTGTCTTGGGAACCACAACTGCGGTCTGACAGTGAGGCACACCATGATCTGACACCGGTACCTAAGCGTAAAAGGAAGGTCGTCCAAAAACTCAAACCTATGGAGTGTGATGAGGCTCAACAAGAAGTGACAGATACTGCTGGTGATGACGCCTCTCACGATGACGACGAGCCAGTCATCACAAAGGTCACTGCAGCCCCACCGGGCATGCAGCAAAGAGACATTTTGACCCTATCCCGAGAAGCTGCTGAGCGTGATGATGATGTCGGCGAGGAGGCAATGGAAATGGAATCATTAGATTTGGAGTTAAGTAGTACACCAAAACCTACCGCTTCCATATTTCTTCCTCGCAAGAAGGTACCCACCTCGTCCTCGACCTCAATTCGTGGTGGTGAAAGTGCAAAACGTACTGAAGTTCGGCAATCCACATCCTCCACTTCATCTGGCATTAGCAGCAGGACCACCACCACCAGTATCGCCGCCTCCTCCGGCCCCCGAAGACATTTCAAGTCTCCAGTTTGGGACTTCTTTAGTGTTTGCCCAAAAAAGGAAAACGTAGCCATTTGTAGCCTTTGTAAGCTTCGATTTAGTCGTGGTAAGCTTGGTTCTAACTATGGTACCGGAGGCCAGAGAGGTCATCTTGAGAGAGCGCACCCTGTCCAATGGTTTCCGCACCTAGAGGCGGTCAAGAAAGCCGGAATTGCACGTAATGAAAACGTTGATTTTTCATCTGCTGATGACGAGGAGGTAGAAGACGATTCAAACACTTCACTTACACCCAGTTCCCATGTCAGCAGCACACCCCATGGGAGCCACACTAAGAGTGTGGGAGAGAGTGAGACATCAATGCGGAAAAGTTCATCAGCGAGCGTAACTGGGTCGAAGAGATCATCATCATCCCGTAAATCCTTGGTCCAGGGCAACATTAAAAAGATGTTGTTTACAGAAGCGCAATATGAACGCAACCACCCAATGACCCGTCTGTATAACACTAAGCTGGCTAAAATGCTAGCTCTGGACCTTCTCCCTTTTTCTTTTGTAGAAGGGGTTGGTTTTCTAGAATTAGTGACAGCGCTCTGCCCTAAATGGAAGGTTCCTAGCCGGTTCTATTTTGCCCGAGTTGCGGTTCCAGCACTACATGAAGATGTTCTGAAGAAGATTGGGGCAGCTTTGCAGAAGAGTGCTGTTCACACTATACATCTGACAACAGACATGTGGACCAGTGGCGCAGGCGCTGATTACATGTGCATCACTGCACACTGGGTCTCTTTTTCAGGGGCTAAAGCAAAGCTAAACGCAGGTGTTGACATGAACATTGTTTTTAAAGGTGCTCGGAAACATGCAACACTAGCCATGTTTGGTTTGGAGAAACGTCACACAGCAGAAAACATGTTGGATGTCTTTAACACAAAGGTCCTTAACTGGCTGTCCCCACTAAAACGCAAGGTTGGTTATGTTTCCACGGACAATGGCGCCAATATAGTTAAGGCCATGAGGGACGGTTACTATTTCAGAGTGCCGTGTTTGGCGCACTGTATAAACCTGGTTGTCCAAAAATTCTTGGGTAATAAAGGCAGTGCAGCGTACAGTGTATTGGACACCTGCCGAAAAATGTGCAAGCATTTCAGCCATTCTTTTAAGGCCCGGAAGCAGCTGAGGAGCCTGCTATATCAACATCAAATGCCAGTGAAAGCACTCATCCAGGAGGTGGTAACACGTTGGAACTCAACCTTCTACATGCTTGAGCGTCTGTATGAGCAGTATACGGAACTCGATCAATATTTCCTTAAAGAGGGTGCAGAGGAGCTGAGGATGGGTGGGCCGCAATGGAACATAGTTGAAAGCCTGACACGCATGCTTCGTCCTTTTGAGTTCTTCACGCGTGCAGTCAGCAAGGAGGACTCTAATTTGGGAAAAGCTATCCCATTGTTGTACATGCTGGAGGACCAACTGAAGGAGGTGTGTTCTGTGTTTGGAAAAGATAAAAACCAAGACTCTTTGCTTCTGGCTGAGCAATTATTAGAGCTCCTACAAGGTGATGAACGTCTTAAAAAGATCCACTCAGAACAGCATTACATTTGTGCTACTATTCTGGATCCACGCTACAAAAAGGCGCTGGCAGGCCAAGCATTCTTTCCTTTTGATGATGAACATGTTCCAAAGTACAAACGTTGGCTAGCCTTGTCAGCCAAGAAGTTTGAAACAGAACGGCTGGAAATTGAAGGAAATGGCAGTACATCAGCAGGCCATCCCCAGTCAAAACAATCCACTTCTGCACCTGTGGCTGTGGCACAAGTGACCTCTCAGCCGTTAAAGACACCGGCAACCGGATCATCTGCACGAAAGACAACAGAAACATTGGAGGCTGAAGAGGATTGGCTAGCTCTGCGTGGGTTTGGTTCTCAAAATGTCAGAGGCACAGCAAGAGCTAAGCAAAGTGGAGGAACCTTGGATGAGGACCTTGAGTCGATGGTGAAGGACTATCTGAATGACTCAACAGAGGTCTATGTTAATTCTGACCCATTGGCGTATTGGCATGGGAAAAAAGAATTGTGGCCACAGCTCACCAACCTGGCTTTAAACTACTTGTCTTGCCCACTCGCAAGCGTGTCTTCAGAACGGGTTTTCAGTGCGGCTGGTGGGATTGTAACTCCCAAACGGAGCCGCCTCTCGCCAAAAAATGTGGAGAGGTTAACAATGATCAAGATGAATCAGCACCTCATACCACCAGATTTCAGAGTACGAGAGAGCGTGCCGGATGAAGAAGAGGTGGGCAGCAACATAGATGAGGGAATTTCTACTCTGTCAGGTGACACTGAGCTCACCCTGCCTGAATTCGCAGAGTATGATGACGAAGCCTTATTCTTATTCCTGGACCGTGATACCGAGCCCTGAAAATGAGACAACGAATCAATAACTTTCCTTTTCATCCTTATTCACTTTTATTCCTTTGTGTCTGTCTTTCTTTGTTGTGCACAGTTAATATAATTCAAACTTTAATCAGATAATCACAAAAACATGCCCATCAGCAGAACTGTCTTCACTTGTTTGCTAATTGATTTGAAGGTGCCGCAGTCTGCATTCCTCAGGTTCACAAGTTCAGAAGAACATGCTCCTCTGACCTCTATCCTCCTCCTCCAGACTCCTATTTCCATCAAAGCAGAGGGCTGGTTTACGCCCAATGAAGAAAGACTCAGCACTTGTGGGGGTGTTGTTCTACCTCTTTGCAGGTGAGTTGACGGGTCTGGGGCCATTGCTGGGAAGCACTAAAAGGGGTTTGGACCAAATCCGAGGCGGAAATTTTTTTGTGTTTTTGATGACTTGCTTGCCTTTGAGGTGCTCTTAGGGGGGGTTCCGTCTGTTTGTGGGTGAGTTTCGTGGTCTGGGAGCATTGCTGGGACACTCTAATCTTGATTGCATTTGCTTTTCAGGAAATCCGTCGTGGCAACCCCGACTTATGGCCTAGCTACGCAGCGCGTTTGGACCGAAGGCCCAGAAATATTGCAAGTATGAGATTTTGCTTTTGGCCTGTTTGGGGGTGTTATGCTTCTTGGCGGGTGGGTTGCCGGGTCTTGGGGCATTCCTGGGAAGGTCTAATGCCGGGTAGAAGTGGTTGGGACTAAATCCAGGCCGATTTTTTTTTTGGCTATTTCTGACATTTTGCTCTATGTAGCGTTTTCGGGGGCCTGTTTGGGGGGCTTCCTGGTGTTTGTGGGTGAGTTTCGTGGTCTGGGAGCACTGCTGGGACACTCTAATCTTGATTGCATTTGCTTTTCAGGAAATCCGTCGTGGCAACCCCGACTTATGGCCTAGCTACGCAGCGCGTTTGGACCGAAGGCCCAGAAATATTGCAAGTATGAGATTTTGCTTTTGGCCTGTTTGGGGGTGTTATGCTTCTTGGCGGGTGGGTTGCCGGGTCTTGGGGCATTCCTGGGAAGGTCTAATACCGGGTAGAAGTGGTTGGGACAAAATCCAGGCCGATTTTTTTTGGGGCTATTTCTGACATTTTGCTCTATGTAGCGTTTTCGGGGGCCTGTTTGGGGGGCTTCCTGGTGTTTGTGGGTGAGTTTCGTGGTCTGGGAGCACTGCTGGGACACTCTAATCTTGATTGCATTTGCTTTTCAGGAAATCCATCGTGGCAACCCCGACTTATGGCCTAGCTACGCAGCGCGTTTGGACCGAAGGCCCAGAAATATTGCAAGTATGAGATTTTGCTTTTGGCCTGTTTGGGGGTGTTATGCTTCTTGGCGGGTGGGTTGCCGGGTCTTGGGGCATTCCTGGGAAGGTCTAATACCGGGTAGAAGTGGTTGGGACAAAATCCAGGCCGATTTTTTTTTTGGCTATATCTGACATTTTGCTCTATGTAGCGTTTTCGGGGGCCTGTTTGGGGGGCTTCCTGGTGTTTGTGGGTGAGTTTCGTGGTCTGGGAGCACTGCTGGCTATATATACTTTACTTTGCAAGAGGTTTGAAGCAAATCCATGGTGGCAGAGGGGACTTAGGGCCTAGCTGCAGAGCGAGCGCGGAGTGATTTGGGAAATTTGTGAAAAATTGACTAAGTCCCCATTTTTGTACTTTTGCTCTTTGGCTGTTTGGGGGTCTTCTACTCGTTTTCTCCTGGGTTGACGGCTCTGGGGCCATTGCTGGGAAGCTCTAATACCGGATAAAAGTGTTTTGGACCAAATCCCAGGCGGAATTTTTTTTGTGTTTTTGATGACTTGCTTGCCTTTGAGGTGCTCTTAGGGGGGGTTCCGTCTGTTTGTGGGTGAGTTTCGTGGTCTGGGAGCATTGCTGGGACACTCTAATCTTGATTGCATTTGCTTTTCAGGAAATCCGTCGTGCCAACCCCGACTTATGGCCTAGCTACGCAGCGCGTTTGTATGAGATTTTGCTTTTGGCCTGTTTGGGGGTGTTATGTTTCTTGGCGGGTGGGTTGCCGGGTCTTGGGGCATTCCTGGGAAGGTCTAATACCGGGTAGAAGTGGTTGGGACAAAATCCGCGCGGAAAAGCCTTTAGTTTTGGCACTTTTTGTAACTTAGGGTTCGTTAGGGTTAGCCCTAGCAGCAGGATTGCATGTGTTTCGGGGTGTTCTAGATTTTTCCAACTGAGTTCTGGGGTCTTAGAGCACTCGTGAGAATGTGTAATTTTGGTTGCAAGTCATTTGAAGAAAATCCATGGTGGGAAAGGGGGGATTTGGCATAGTTAAAGAAAGCCTTTGCCACTATTCTTAACTTAGGGTTCGTTAGGGTTAGCAGTATTTCTATTGCATGTGTTTGAGTGGGGGGGATTTCGAGTCTTGGAGCGATGCTGGCTATGGCTACTTTTGCTTGGTTGCTTGCAAGTGGTTTGAATGCAATCCACGGTGGGTAATGGGTAATTAGGAAGGGGGTACTTCGGCCTACTTTTACTTTCAAAGTAAGTTTTGTCACCAGTTTTCTGCTAGGCCTCGTTTTTTGAGATTTGATTGGGGGTCTTCTACATTTTTGCGACTGGCTTTAGTAAGGGTCTGGGTGGGAGCACTGCTAGGAAGATCTAATTTTGTTCTAAAACACAGTTTACAGTACACCTAGCTTGAGGGGCAAGATCCGCTACATTAATTTGCCCATACTTATTTATCCTTCAAAAGGTGACTCAGAGTACGCACTTTCAAAAATATTGTACTGTCTACTAGGAAAATCAAATTGTGACTTTTTGCACTCCACAGCCTACATACCTTATATTTATTTATCAGTGGTGTTGTAATATTATATCACTTCCTGTTTTTCGTTGAATAATTACAGGCCGGGTTTCAGTCTCTGCAATTGGGAAAAAAGGATGGAGTCAGGCTTCACAGTAGCAAGCCACAATTCAGCATCAGGCAGGCAGTGGGCAGGGTGTCTTCTGGTGACCAACATCGATGGACGAAGCGTCGGCTGCAATGGAGGAGTGCCGCTAATAGGAGGATTTTTTTTCTGCAGGCAACTTACTTACCACTTCCAACAGGACCACTACAACCACATAGATACAGTATCCCTTGCCTTTTTCTCTGACTGTGACTGCATTTCTTGGCTCTCTCTCGGCTTCTAAATTGATCCCTTAACACATCACTTAGTCCACTCCACTATCACATCTGCACCACACATAGTCATTTGTAAGTGCTCCTACGTAATTCGCAAGTCGCAGCACGCCCCAGGCCGTAGAGGACTGGGATGGCCCCAATGATGAAGCATGTCACCAAGGGGCAACCCTGGTGAGTGAGGGGACACCTAGAAAAAAAGCAATTTCTCCTTTTCTATCTACTATACCTTCTGTCAGGTTACGCAGCCCCTAAGCGCCTACCGTACTATGAAACTACATTTCCCATGAGTAGGCGGGAGACTTGCAGGAAGTTTATCTGGGGAACAGACGCGCTTCCTGTTGCGCGTTATTCTGGTTTCTGTTCTGCACCGGCATGAGAGCGGACGCTCTGCATGCTTTTCTATCGTGTCTCCTGTGGACTATCACCTTCCCCCCCCCCCCTGAGGCTCAGTGGGGAGCGCTTCCGTGTTCTGTCCTTGGCGGTAGACGGACTTCACGCGTCTTCAGGTAAAGCCGCTCTAAACTCTTCGGCCGCCCGTGCGGTCAGCTGATTACTGCCTGAACGGATTGTTAAGGGAGGTTCTGTGACTGTTTTCTAACAGAATTCTACCTTTGCTGAATTCCTGTTTGGTTGAATTGTGTGTGGCGGAGCACAGTGGTGGTCTATACCACGTGTTACCGTTCACATCGGGGATCGTTTTTGTACTATTAAAACGGAGCGCGGTAGTAAGGACAACTACGCGTCTCCGTTGTATAACTGTGTATTTCAAAGGACCTCCATAACTGGGCATGTAGTGAGGTAGCTACAGGCTACCCCAGTTCTCTTTGTGTAGTGCACCGTAGTGCACCGTGGGGTGTGTTGTTGGCAGAATTCAGTGGTGGTCGCAACTACGTTTTTCTGTTTGACCTTCACCAAAGATTCTCTACTGGGTCATTACTTAGAGAGCGCAGTGTTGTAGTTCTTGCTTCCTACACACTACCGTTTCCCTCTTCCTTTTTGTTGGACCATACATCTTTGCTTTGACTATTTGGAACCCCCTTTGTACATTGAGTCCTCTACCATGTTTGTGGTATGTTGTGAGTAGTGGGTTTGATGTCTTAGTATAACGCGAGTGTGTTTGGTGCGACAGGAGTGTGTTCGTTAACTATATGTTTATGTGTTTCTTACGCCTTCCTCACAGATTGTGGCAGAAGGGCTATAGTATTTCCTATCCAAGGTCATGTTTTCTTGGTGCTCAGGTACTTGTCTACTTCCTTGGTTATTTAGTGAGACTATATGAGAGTAGCCTTGTATGTTAGGACAGCACTTCACTGATGCCTGTCTTGTCTTCTGTTACAGGTATCCTTTCCCTGCTGACCCTACCTTTACCCATCCCACATTTTTTATTTTAGTTTGTTATTTTTCTCCCCCGCCTAATGGCTCGAACACCCTGTGTTTACACTTCTGGGTGTTGGTGACATTTGGAGGTGGAACCATATTTGCATCGACTGGATCACGGGGAGTAAACCTGACACCTTCCAGACCAACCCCATTGAGTGTTGTTGTGAATGGATTTATAGTGACCAGCAAGGCTCTCGGGTATCTGGCTACAGAGACCTTATGTTGAATATCGTTATCAATAATTCCACACAGGCCCTGTACTGTCACATTCTTTCTTTCCACAGTTGTCGAATGTACTACTTACTTTTCACTGACATGCATGCAGTAGTGCATGCACTTTCAAAGATTGATGGATAGGTTTGTACCCAAAGATTTGTTTATGTTCACAATTGTTTGTCTATGCTGTGCTATTTTTTCTTGTCTCCCAAAACCTTTCCCAAAAACCCCCGTACCCATCCATTTTTCAAACCCTAACCCTCTTCCCCCGGGCTGTGTGGTTTTGATTGATGTGTGACTAAATTATTATTACAGCAATAAATCCACACACTTGCTGGGGAGGATAAGGTGATAGCAACAGGCTGGTGAAGAAACCGAGGATATATTCTTACTCTGCTTGACAAAGAACCATTGCTAATGTGAAAGAACTTCAACCGAATTAGTAGTTATACTTTACCATTTGTTAGGCTACAATGTGGCACTGTTCTACTGTACTTCTGTCACCTGCTATATTCTCAGTTGTACCGTTGAATTGCTCAGGAGGACAAACCAGATTTCATTTTCTTTTTTTTCATAGGCATGCAACTGCCACTGTGTCACACCACTAGTACCACCGCTATGAGGAAATTTTATCCGACCAAGATTGCCAACCTTATTCGGTGTTTCCCGTGGAGCCAGCCCTGGGTCTAGCCCTACTTTCAAACACAAATTACAGGTAAGATAAGCGTTTGGTGGTTTGGGGGTATAATGGAGTATTAGTACGAGAGACGAGAGACTGAAGGTAGTACTACTAAAGTCCTAGGACTCTTGGATTCACTTCACTTAGTCTGTGAGAGGCACTTAGTGTTGAAAACATTTGGGCATTTACACTTAAAGGAAGAAAATGGAACTAAACTTTCAGGAAAACAGTCAACGTTAAACCCCCACCCACCAGGCAAGCAGTAAAAAACAGGTATGCTCAGATAAAGTTTGAAAAAGTATATTTATATCCCTAACAAAATAATCTCCTGCAAGACCCTCCCTAACCCCAACGATTGTCCTTCAAAAGTCCCCAAAAACCCAACTCCCAATTCCCACCCCCCAAAAGTCTCTAAAAAAGGGGCAAGGGACACTATGGGTGGATGCTGTTAACTTTTTGGGCCAGGGCATCATGCTCCTCGCGGAGCAAGGCGAGCTCCTGCTGAAGGCGGGACACCATCAGGGTAGTGCGGCGCAGGCGTGCCTTCACTGCCTTGCAGGTGCAATGCCTGTGAGAGGCAGCTGTTGGCCTTGCTGCTCGGCGGTGGCGTTTGCCTTTGGCAGCCCGGCTCAGTCTGGGTGGACCACTGTGCTGGGTGGCAGCCCGTGGGGCCATGGAGGCCGATGCAGATGACGTTGTTGTTGTTGTCGACTGCACACTTTCCTCGTCCTCCAGGGCCACCAGCCGCCGATATTCCGCAACAGTGGCCTCGATCCTCCGTTGCCGGGCCGCTCTAGCCAGCTCCTTCCTCCTTGTTCGTTTGGAAGGAGCATCTATATGAAGAAAGAAAGACATAGTCTGTAACCAATGCTCTTTAAGATTAACTCAATCATTCAGCAGAAATTTGTGTTGCAGTACAACTAGCAACTTGCAAGCGCATTACATAACTATTGAGGCCAGTATCTATCTAACCTCACACTTCTTCATCCTTGCTCTAACATTAGTGGGAGTTTAAGGAACAAATTCTACGAGCACTGTGGACTTCCATTGGAGTCGACTATGAAAGTACACCAGTCTTATTCTTCTTCTTATCTCTTGTTTTGGAAAATTGGTACGTTATTTTCTGCAAGCCGGCATAATGCCAGCGCAGTAAACTTGCACCCGAGAAAAAGAGACGCACGCCATGAGGAGTGACCTAGACTTGCGTTGCGTTACTGTACCCGTCCAGTACATGCAGGTGGTGAAGCTCTTACTTTTCTATTACGGGTGGCACTGAGAATACTCTGTTACAACTCAAGGGCTACTGCTTAATTAATTTAACTTTCACCCTACAGTGGAAATGAGTACTAGAAATGGAAAATTGAAGAAGATAAATAATCTGATTATCTATCACTTCACATGGGATGTTTTTGCTTATATATGGGATGACTTTAGGTGCTTTGCTTTTTATTGAGTGACCAGTGATACATCCACACATGAATGACTGAGTACTACTAAACTTATTAAGAGAGGTAGGGAGTGGCCACTGTAATAACCGGATCTATGCAGTGCTTGCAATACAAACTACTGCTACTATTTATGGTAGTATTTGGACAAAATTAAAAGTTCTTTTCCTTGCCTTTCCTACACTGGAACGGACGTGCGGGTGCAGTGTTACATGCTCTTCAAAGTTACACTTAGTTCATCCACTGACCGTCTACTCTCTCTAGATCATGGGTACTCACAAACTTTCTCTCAGGGGCTACATTTACAGTGTAGTTTGGGGCCGAGGGCCGCACTGGTGGGGGCGGAGTCAGAGGGGGCGGGGCTAAAGCAAAACGATAACTTGTGACCATGAGGTTGCACACAGGTCCCTGCAGCAGATGCCCTCATCCACTGAGCCACCAGACCCAGCATTTACATACATCTCTCTCCCTCCTGCTCTCCCTCCTGCCCTCCCTCCATCTCTCTCTCCCTCCTGCCCTCCCTCTCCCTCCCCCTCTGTCATCTCACTGTGTGTGTGTCTATCTGTGTCAGCCTTCAGCCCGGGTTGAGACCGCTTCCTCAACGCGCACACACAGACAACAACACCAAAGTACTTAACAGGTCTTTAAAAGACCATTAACATATTATTGAGGCTTTGTTTGTTGTAGCGCCCCTGCTTCTCCACCCTGACAATCACTGCTTGCCCGGCCCCACAGAGCAGAGGCTTTGTTCTATTTCACCTCTTTGTGGCCTTGCATCTCCACTCTGCTCTGTGGGGGCCGGGGGAGCAGTGATTGTCAGAGTGGAGATGCAGGGGCGCTAACAGGTGAAATACAAAAAAGCCTCTGCTCTGTGGGGGCCGAGGGAGCAGTGATTGTCTGCAAGGTCTGCGCACCGCCAAGGAAGGCTTGCCGGGCCACCACCGGCCCGCGGGCCGTACTATGAGTACCCCTGCTCTAGATACACATATGCTATCTAAGAGTCAGATAGTAGCATGATCCAGGTATATGGACACATACAGTTTCTGTGTCACCCACCCAGGCTGTTGTCCTTCCACCCATCATTGCTTCATCATTCACCCAGCCATGCATCTCATATTCTTGCCTTCCCAGCTAGTCTTCAATCTCAATAAGTAAGGAATATATAAGAGCTTACCTCTGGCCGCCACCACCACCGTCTCAACTCTCACAGCCGCCGCCTCCTCCCCTGAAGAATCGCCCTCCGCCTCCGTGTCGAGCACCACCACCTCCACACTGGCCCCGCCACCAGATGTTCCACCTACAAAGTACATTTAAGAATGTTAGAATAAAGCACTCACTAGTCTTTGGTCTAGGAATGAAGACATGTGAAAACAATGTAATTTGTGACTGTCTACGTTAAAGTTAAAAAAAATGTCCCTTTTTCCAGGGAAGGTTGTCTTGCTGCACTTTTTGGCACAACTGATGAAGGCTGTTTTTTTAACACGCACCATTTTTCTCCACACAGACAGAAGATGGACTTCTAACAACAAGATCAAGTTGAAACCAGGTGAGAGCTCGGCTCGACCACAAGAAATGTCTTCAATTAATCGTCAGCACTAACCACTTTTCCATTATCAGTTCAACGTTTAGTTTTATTATGACTTCATTTTAATAAATGTGTTTACTTTTAATAAAGCTTTTAAACTTAAATACAATCTGTGTTTTTTGGTCCAGACTAGAGTGACTGAGCGAAAGGTTTTGCAATTTTTGCAAGCATGAGTCCAGATAGAACACTTCAAAAGACATTATGGACAATCCCAGAGGACTGCACTAAGTTGATAGAGCTATTGCTGACTAGAATCATGGGAGTTTCGCCAACCGTGCAATCTTAGTTAGCTACACAGACAGACTAATAAGAATAATCTAGTAATACCACAGGGAGTCATAGTAGAGGCAGGATAAGAATTTAGATACAGTCTACAAGAAGAGCAAAGACAATTTTGAAAAAAGTCAAATGAGGAACGCTAGGAAAAATAGGTACTAGTCTAAAATGAAAACTTACTGGGGCCAGCAGAGGAGCCCTCGCCTGCCCGATCCTGGCCCTGTTGAACAGCATCCGCCGCCTGCTGCTCCTGTGTCCTCCTCTCGCCCCTGGGGGGAGCTGACGTACAACATGAAAGAAAGAACAGAAAACATGGATGATTGTTGCTTGTCAATGTCAACCAAATCAAACATTTCGAAAGAACAATAACAAAATATTTCCGCGAAATTATATTGATTATGGTTAGTTTTCATTTATTTGCGGACCTGTGACTTCGAAAGTCACGTAACTCACTAAACAAAGTACTGAAACGTTCACCTAGGACTGGCAGGCAGCAGTCCGCAGGCAAGACGCAAAGTGACAGACAAACTCCATTGTGTTTTCAGTCAGATCAGTGACAACACTAACAGTTGCCTGCTACATTACCAGTCATTTAAATAGTCAAACTATCAATCCACTGCCACTATTTTTCTTATTGTCAGGGGTACAAAGGAAGGGGCAGATTTAAGCCCTTGCGGCTCTTTTGCGCCGTTCTTGCGTGACTTTTGTGACGCAGCAGCTAAACAAAAAAGGGCGCCATGGTGCGGCGTATAATATTATAACAACGTGACGCATTTGGGAGATGCATCCCGTTATAAAGCCCTGCGCCATCAGGGGGCGTTCCGGCGCAAGGGAGGGCATTCCTGCGCTGGAACACATCCTAATAGTGGCTGAGGGAAATCTACAAAATTTCAATCAGTCACCTTTAGGACAATGATGCGTCACACAAACCCTGCACCTGCTTGAAGCAGACGTACGGCTTGACCCAGCATTGGGGAGATAGGGTACCCCAGAGCATTGATGGAGCTGCGCCATCGTTGCGACGCAACTCCAGCAGTAAAGCTTCGGTGACGTTTTGGGCCCATGGTGCGCCGCATTGCAAATACGGCGCACCATGTTTGGTGGTGGTAGCGGGCCGCACAATTAATGGCGCATCCCTGCTACTTTGCAGGGATGCGACGGTAATTGCAATTCTGCCCCTTAGGGGCATACTTACTTACGCGTTCTGGCGCATCTCCAGAGATGCGCCAGATCAAATGCGTCACGCAAAACTACCCTTGCGACACGGCAGATGTGCCTCATTTACAATGCGGCGCGCCCTGGCGCAAGGGTAGGCACTTGCGTGACGCATCTCGTCACGTAAGAGCGGCACATCGCTGGAGTCACGTCTCCAACGCAATGCAACTCCAGTAATGCTCAGGGCCACCCAATACTTAACATGCTGTGTCAGTCCTTTCGCCTGCTTCGAGCAGACATAAGGAATTGAATTGACGTAGCAGCGTCGCAGAAGTGCCTGCGTTAAATCTTGTAGATTTCACGCAGGCAATTTTGCGAGGCGCACAGCCGCTGGACCGCCCACCCTGCGTACTAGGAACGCACCCATTGTGGTGCAGGCCCATGGCTTTATAACGTGACGCATCTCCCTAGATGCGTCATGCTGTAAATGACTCGCAGGGATGCGGCACGTTTACGCCGCTGTTGCGTCACGCAAGGCAACGTAAACGTGGCGCAAGGGGCTTGTAAATGTAATCTGCCCCCTAGTGTTTAGCATTACGCAGTTCTGTAAAGTACACTCATACATAATAGTTACTCAGGCCAATGAGACCACGAAATAGAAAACAAATAAGCATAGTAGCAACGCCACTGAGAAGGAGAGCAGTGCACCTGAAATGCACAGAAGATTTTGAAATATAATTTAACTACAATGTAATCGTCATCAGCGGCATTATTGGCTTGCTCCATGTAAAAAACAAATATTTGCAATACAACAACACAGAGCAGGAGAAAACATCATAGTAGTGAGTGATTAAATGGCTACTACTACTCACCAAGCCCGGGGATCTCCAAGCCGAGCTGGTCCAGCAGGTCGCGCTCGCGGTCCAGGAGGTCCGTCCAGCGATGGGTGACCTGGCTGTAGGTGCGCTGGACCCCGTAGAGGTGGGATATGGCCCAGCACACCTTCTCCCACCGCTTCCGGCGCTCCCGCATGTTGTAGCCGCCGGCCGCGATCCTGCCGCCTCCCGCGATGGTCCTGGGCAGGCGGCGCTGGACGAAGTAGACCAGCGCGCCCACTTCCTCCGGGCTGAATATCTCCCGTCGCGTCACCTGCTCCCCCCTCAATCTCCCGCATGCTGTCCTGGCACTGGGTCCAGCACTACTCCCCGCCGCCGCTGCGGCCCTCAAGTGCCTGGGCAGCTTCACGGCGCCTGGCTTGACCATGGTCTGGGCAGGTAAGGTAGGAAGAAGTAGAAAATTAAGAAAGAATAGGATAGGGAAGAAGAAAAGAAAAGAGTTTAAAAAAGTAGTTTAAAAGTAAAGAAAAATAGCAGAAAAGACAAAAATATACAGCTAGGAAAAGAGAGGGATAGATAAGAAGCAAAATCGTAAAAAAAAAACTGAAAACAAGCAAAGGATGGCAAAGATACCAAGAGGATTAAACACCATGCCCAGACACAGGAAATGAATGAAAAACAAGATGGCCTGCGCCCGTTCACGAGTGCGAAAGTAAGTTCGCGCGAGATTTTCCTCGCGATCTCGTGCGAACCTCTAGATTTCCCGCGCGATCTCGTGCGAACCTCTACTCGCAATGCGCTTACTGCGCGAGATTATACATAGCGGGCGGAAACGGAAATACGTCACGCAAACAAAATGGCCGCGCCCGTACTCGACCTTGGGGTAAATTCGCGTGTTGCGCTGCAAGCGGCTCGCGAATACTGCAAAAAAACTCGCGAAACAACAAGCCGCAAAAAAAATAAAATGCTCATTCGCACGAATTGGCGGCTTCCGCGGTCGGTTTCGCACGACGCCGCGCCCCGCGAATAGCGCGAAAAAACCAAAAAACGATTTCAGCAAAAGCAATGAGCAGGTGCAAAAGGTCAACCTCATGATTTGTAACGATTCTTTGTAGTGCTTCCTGAGGGGGCCCTCCAGAATTCGGTTGCCTGCTTGCAACTATTGTGTGACCCTGCTCTGACCTTAACTGTATGCCACAAAGGTCCTGATTTACAGCTAAAGGAGCAGACAAGCAGGTGCCAGGCTGGAACTTGAAATTCTTTCAGTGACACATTAATTAGCCCCTAATTCATTATTGTCAGTTGGGGCAGGGCAGGTGTTGTTAATAAACTAACCCCAAATTAATTCATGTCAGTTCAAGCAGGGCAGGTGGGCTTGCTTTTCCCCCCCATCTTCTACAGTGATGATGAACCAGAGGGTGGCATTGATGTAACAGAGGGTGGCATGGGTCAAAGAGAGGGTGCCAGTGGTAAAACAGAGGGTGCTGGGAGGCTGTGATGATGAACCAGACGTAGAAACAACATAGTCGCGACCGTTGCGAGCCGACAAGTAAGTTCGCAATTGCGAACTAGTACCAAATCCTCGCGAACTGGTAGAAACACTTGCGAACACACAAAAAAAAAAAATCCGCAAATTCGTGAGAATTCGCGGATTTTGCGGATTGCCAATTCGCAAATCCGCGAAATTCGCGAACGCGAGATTCGCAAAATTCGCCCATGCTTACTCAGCACACTTCGTGATACCATCATTCTTCCACACAGGGGACAACAACTTACAAATACCTTTCGCACTGATATGTGCTAACCCGTGTGCCATCGTCACAACAGCTAGCACATACGCATCTGGCAACATCCATCTCTTATGCTCCGACAAATCAATCCAACAACCATTCGCATCCAACTTTCCCGTACTCTCTTTCCACTTCATCTTTTCAGTCTCAGTGGCCTCGTTCTGTATCGTTCTCACACTCTCGATGGTATCCTCGCACATACTAGTCTCTGTAGGCCACCTAACCGAACTCGTCACATACATTCTAGTGCTAAGGTTCCGGGCAGTCTCCTTAGCAGTCTCATCTGCAAACGCGTTACCACGACCAACATCATCCGTCACCTTACGATGCGCACTACATTTAACAATCGCCACCTGCTTAGGTAACGTAAGTGCATCCAAAAGGTCATTTACAAGTTGTCCATGCTGAATCTTAGTGCCATGTGATGTCATAAAACCTCTCTCTCTCCACAATCGTCCAAAGCTATGAGCGACGCCAAAGGCATATTGGCTGTCGGTAAACACATTCACCCGTTTCCCTTTCGACAACACATACGCTCTAGTCAAGGCGATCAGCTCTGCAGCTTGGGCAGAGTTCTGATTCAATCTCGCAGCTTCCACAACAGTATTCAACGTCACCACAGCATACGCAGTCGTCACATCAACATTCGGTAATTTAAAACATGAACCATCCACATACAAGGTCCCATCGGGATCTTCTAAAGGAGTGTTTTTAAGGTCCACACGACCTTTTGTTTCCTCCTCAGTCCGCAAGTAGCAGTCATGAGGGGTTACTTCGTCTGACTCCATGCTAATGGGCAACAAAGTCGCCGGGTTCAGGACATTACAACGTTTTATCTGAATATGACTTGCCAAAAGCGTCAACTCGTACCCAGACAACCTTGCACTCGTCAAGTGCTGAGTTTTCGTACGATTCAAAAGGGTGTCAACTGCATGCGGAACCATCACCGTAAGCATATTATCCATGACCAATCCTGCTGATTGTCGGATGGACACCGCAGCTGCCGCAGTTGCTCTCAAACAACTCGGCAATGCTCTAGCTACCGGGTCCAAGGTCGAGGAAAAATATGCACATGGACGCTGCTTACCGCCGAAAGGTTGCGTCAGGACACTCAACGCACAACCTTCTCTCTCGTGAACGTACAGTGTAAACGGCTTGCTATAGTCAGGGGTACCTAACACAGGAGCCGAACACAACGCGTCACGCAATTCAGAAAAACTTTTCTGACATTCTTCCGTCCATAGTAAAGGAGTTGGAACATCCTTACACGTAAGAGCCACCAATGGTTTCGCTAACAATGAAAAATTTGGAATCCATTGCCTGCAGTATGACGTGATACCTAAAAAGGCACGCACATCTCTCTGAGTTGTTGGCACAGTCATTCGGGCAATCGCTGCAATTCTCTCTGGGGTCAACCGTCTTCCCTCCTTTGACAATAAGTGACCTAGATAGGTTACTTCTTGACAACAATATTGAAGTTTAGAAGGAGACACCTTGTGATGTAAGTCACAGAGATGTTGCAATAATGATACCGTAGCAATTTTGCAAATGTCCTGAGTATCTGCAGCCACCAATAAGTCGTCGACATATTGGATCAAAGCCGCACCAGCCGGCAACACAAAAGCATCAAACATGGCCGGCCTTGACTTTTTCTTAAACAATTTAGCCTCGAGGTTATCTAAGATCGAGGTCTCGAAACTACCATGAGGTGGCCAACTAAGGACACCGTCTTTTTTAGTGTAGCGAATCCAATATTCATTAAAGGTAATCGGACCCAACCCATGCTTGCTATATAATTCGTAAGTTGGAGTTCCAACCGGAGGTATCGGACACGAGTCCTCCAATCGGGAATCCGCACCACAACGACCAAAACAACTGAACAAAGTACTACGACCAGGCATCTTGCACACTAGCCGAGTTTCACAAACTTCAAGGGTTACGGGATTTACCAAGTCCCAGCAAGGAGCAAAAACCCTCGGTTTTTGGCGACTGCAGACGTCAAATATCACAACAAAGAACCAAGTACTAAGAACCACAAATGCAATGGAACCATGCAACAACTAAGCACCCACAACTAAGGACTCTGGGAGCGACCCACAAATACTTAACTCAAAGATCGATGGCGTCACCAGGAAGGCCCGTCAATCGTCTCGCTGTACCAAGGTCTACGCCAGGCACCAAAACAGGTCTACAGTCAGGGCAGCAGTCCGTCGCAGCCGTCAGGAGGCGGGAATCTTCGGGGGAAAAGTCGTCGGGCCACTTGTTTCGACAACAGGATCGATGAAGCGGGGGTGCATCTTCCCTCGGAGATTTCACACGAAGTTCCTCACGATCGTCAGGCTTGGACCGGTACCACTGATGCAGCCCCACGTGGGCGCCAACTGAAGGACTGGGTTTTCTTAAAACCCAGCGGTGCCAGGGGACAACACCTGAAACCTTCGTGGGTAACCTGTTCCGGCGTACCAAATGACAGAGACACGGGACACTTCCTTCGGCGTCAAATATTTGAGGTTTATTACTGCAGGGAACACAGAAGTCACGAGAAGTACATAGCATGTAAGTTCTGGGAGACTGCTTCAAATTGCTACTGTGGGTCGCTCCTTTTATACACATTTCTCTCATAGGTTAACATGGTACACAAAGGTTTATAACTTGGTTCCCATAATAAACCACAAGGAGGTTGCTTTCATGCTTTCAGGGCCCGGAACATAAGTACGGAAACATTTGGTGGTTCCCAACTGTAAAAACCCATCTTCCCACCATTAGTACATTCCAATCAGCAGTAAACAGATCGAAGAAGGAACAGGAACAGGTGTAGAGGAAGACAGAAACAGTGGGGAGATCGGAAAGGGTGTAAAAGAGGTGGTATCGGGAAACACGAGTTGCAAGCATCAAAGGGACGCGCCTAATGAGATGCACGGCTAAGACAATAGACCGGCACGGCAAGATGAGCCTCGAGCGGGGCCATCTGCCTTACAGTATCATCCCCCTCATCATAAAGACACTTTCAAAGGAAACGTGTCTTCCGCAAGAGTCTTAGGAATCCCAGGGTCGCGAAGCGGACAGCGTCCGTTCGCTGGCTACTTGAGGGCAAGAGACAAAATGGATGCCGTATCTAAGATGGAACCCGTGGGTACAGATATAGAAACCCACGAAACAGACGAACGGTTTAGGTTAGCACAGCGAAACTGCGTACACCCACTAAACTCGTCCTTTGCGGTTCATAGATACCAGACTCGACCATATTTGTGCGAGTCAAAAACATCACTTACGATCGTCACGGAACCTCACCTTTGGTGATTCTTGGGCATAGGTCTAATAGGCAGGGCTCAGGCCTTGGGTCGAGGGTATGATCCATGAGTTTGTCAACTGTGTGCATGATCTCAGGCCAAACCACCTGTTTCATCAGGCACTCCCACACCATATGATAAAAGCTGGCATCCAGTAGTATGCATCTGGGGCAGTCAGTGGTAAGGGGCGCCACATTTGCTTAATATTCTGTAGGGTAATATAGGCATGGTGGACATAATCAAATTGTGTAAAGGGGAACATCAGGTTTAGAGATACCTCTTTAACTTGCTGGAGAACTGAAAACCAAGATTTGTCAGATTATGGTATTGGTAGGATGCCATTCCATTTAATTCGCACACCGTCAACATAACCCGGTGGTGGAGTATTAAGGGATGTGTATAATGTGATGATAGCGTGGTGTGTGGTGTCATGAGTGAGTAGTGTGTGCAATGCGGGGGATGCATTCGGTTTTGCATCTCCTGCTGCCCATGTGGTGCAAAATGTGTGCTGTATAGCATAGTATGTTAGGAGTTGCCAGCTCCTGTACCAAAATTGTCCATAATGTTCTGAAATGTCATGAGGTTGCCTTCACGGAAGAAGTCTCCTAGTTGGCTAATCCCTGCCCCCTCCCGCGTGACGCACCAGAAGGTGTGGTTGCAACTGGGGACCTACCTGTGCGAGCCAGCTTGACCCAGGAGTGCCTAAGACGTTGTTCAAGCTCGACTGCCCAGCAGGGAAACCATAAGGGTGCTGATGCACACACATCGGGCGTGATGTCGGCTTCCAGGGGCCCCAAAACCACCCAGACCAACAAGCTAGACAGGTACACTTGCCCCAAGGTGACCAAGCCTGACCAGCAGCAGCTAAGAGACAAGCCGACGGGGGAGCAGAAGGGGGTGTCCCAGAGCCCACACTGAGAGATTTAATGAAGGTAATCAGTGAGATCCGCACCTCCTTAGAGCAGAGAATGGACATGATCTACTCCGAGGTGATGCTGATCAGGGCGGACCTGGCTACAAACAGGGAAAGGTCAAACACTGCAAAATAACGACCACGAGCCTCGTCGAGGACACCAACCAGCTACAAAATGAAGTCAAGGAACTACATGTCTTCTGTAAGTTCACCGAAGGGAAATTAGATGACTTTGAAGGGTGATCGATGCATAACAATATACGCATCCTAGGAGTGCTGGACAAAGTGGAAGGCCAGGCCGCAGATCTTTTGTGAAGAGCCTAATCACAACTCACCTCCAACTGAAAGGCTTGTCGGACATTTTTGTCATGGAAAGAGCCCATAGGGTACCAGGAGGCCATCCGAAGGTCGGGGCTACCCGCCTCCCAAGGCTGGCAAGACTCCTGAACTATCGGGATAGGGATGTTATTCTTCAAGCGGTCAGAGTCGCTCACCCGCTTCGGTGGGAGAACTCAGTAATCACCTGCTTTTCGGACTTCACTCAGGTGGTTCAGTGACAGCGCAGATCATTATTGGTGGTCAAGAAGAGATTGGGGGACAAGGGCCTGAAGTACGATAACTGGAGAGACCCGGTGGAACACGACTTACACAAACACTAGCTGGCGCAGGAATGCTCCATCGACCAGGTTTTGAATCTGTAAAGTTGGTGACCCTCGGTCACATATAGACTGCTTATTGTATTGACTCCGGGTGAAATAAGACGCAATAGGGGATCGACGTAGACATTGTGGTTTAATCTGATTATTCCAGTATAGCTTAAAGCTGGTCATATCCAGGGTCATTATTTGCTTATGTTGTCGCGGGAGGGGGGAGCGGAGCGGTATTTCCCCCAAAATGTTCTTCTTTTAGTATAGTTTTGGACCAACAGGCACTCTGCATTAAGTGAGTCA
This sequence comes from Lissotriton vulgaris, assembly GCF_964263255.1. Taxonomy (NCBI): domain Eukaryota; kingdom Metazoa; phylum Chordata; class Amphibia; order Caudata; family Salamandridae; genus Lissotriton; species Lissotriton vulgaris. Next base: position 580,276,072 of record NC_141699.1, on the reverse strand, counting down.
TGGGCAGTTCACAGCCCAGAGTGCAGGGGAGCAGGGAGGGGGTTGTTGGGAGGGATTGTGGTTTTTGATGTTTGTTAGTTTTGTATCAACAGTGCATCGAAGATCCGCTACGTGTGTTGATTGGAAATACGTAACTGCTCATGACAATGCAATGGGATAAGAGTTTTAAACTAATGTGTTGGAACGTGAATGGTCTGGGGGACAAATTGAAGCAATGTGTAGTGTTGCAATGTATCCAAAGACATGCCCCAGATGTGGTATTGCTCCAAGAAACACACCTTGTGGAAAACAAATGTAGAGCCCTAGATTAATGGGGATACAAACTAGTGGTGCATACAGGCTTCACCATGGGCTCACAAGGGACAGGTATACTGCTGAGGAAATACTTCCCAATAAGAGTGCAATCCTCATGGGTGGACGAATGGGGGAGGTATGCAGGCATCATGTGTATGTGCCACGAGGCCTTCAGGGACTTGCATTTAAGGAACTGGGTTCTATCCTGCTGGCGGTGCCGGATGGTCTCCCAGTGGTTGGAGGAGACTTCAACTCTGTGGTCTCTGGTACGTTAGACAGATGCCCTCCGCGAGAGCTCCGCCCTTCAAACCAGTGGGTCCCAGACTTTTTTGAGGCTCTAGGGCTCCTTGACACTTGGCGAGCTTATCACCCTGACACCACCCAGTACACCTTTTGCTCTGGTGCTCACAATAGCCTATCACAAATCGATAACTTGCTGGTCCCTCCAGACCAACTAGCACATATTAAGGAGGTCAGAAACATGGCGAGGGCTATCTCGGATCACTCCCCCTTGTGGGCCAACCTGGTCGTGGGCCAGCACAGAGTGGGCTGAATTACACCTATTAACCCCTGGCACCTCCGTAACCTGGTGGTTCATAAAGCATTGCACACCTCAATTGAACAATACTTCCAAGAAAACAAGGGCTGAGTGCACTCCCACCAGACACTGTGGGAAGCATTCAAAACAGTGATAAGGGGACAGGCACTCTCTCAAATTGCAGGGGCACAGAAGGAGAAAGTGAAGGAGGAAGTCGCACTAGAGGACAAAATATCCTACTTGAAAGAGGTGACTGAAGGGGGGTCCTACCTAGATAAGCTCCACATCCTCCAGCTAAAGAGAGATAACTACAAAGCATCAGTGAGTAGCAGACCCAAAGTCATGGAAAGAGAGATGCAGGGCAGAATATATGACCAAGGGGACAAGTCAGGGACACTAATTACGTGGTTGGACAAACTGAACTGTCCAGTAGACTAGTACCAGAACTATTTTATGGGACAGGACACCAGATTACTGACCCCCAATAGATTGCCAACACATTTGCTGAACACTACGAGGAAAAGTATAGCACGCAGACCCCATATACACTAGACAACTTCCACGAACTTCTTACCGATATCACTCTGCCGATACTGTCGGCTAAAGACAGAGATTACTTAGAGAGTGCTCTTACAGCAGATGAGATTGCCCTAGTGATCAGAAGCCTGAAATCGGGGAAGGCAGCAGGTCCCAATGGCTTGCCGATTGAACTCTACAAACTCAGACCCGATATATTTCGCCCCACATCTACGGGCAATGTTTGAAGAGAGCAGGGAAAAGGGAGAATTGCCACAGGACCAACTGATAACGACTCTGGTGACAATACACAAAGAGGGCAAGTCTAGGATGGATTGTGCCTCATACAGGTCAATCTCCTTACTTAATGCAAAACATAAGATTCTGGCTAAACTCCTTGCCATTCGACTGGTCAAGGTGATCGGAGACCTGGTTCATCCGGACCAATCAGGCTTCATGGCGCACTGCAACACTGCCTTGAATCTACGTAGGGTACATGGAGTACTGGGGAAAGCGGCCACCATACAGGAAGCGGCAGTTAATTATTGTGTCACTAGATGCCACAAAGGCGTTCAATACAATTGAGTGGCTGTATTTGTTTGCCGTCCTGGGAAAATGGGGTTTGGCCCTCGGCTTATACAGTGGGTGCAACTCCTATACTCGAAGCCTCTAGCCCAAGTGTTTGTTAACAACAAAAATGCGGCAGTCTTCGCCCTGGGCAAGGGAACTCGTCAGGGCTGCCCTCTCTCCCTGCATTTATTTGCACTGGCACTGGAACCCCTGGTATCCTGGATACGGAAGGATCCGATGATTCGTGGACTCAGATGGGCAGACAAGTGGCAAGACCATATCTCTCTGTATGCTGATGTTGTGCTCCTGTTTCTGGCTTCCCCAAAGGCATCCCTGATAGCTGTGCTAGACATATTCACAATCTTTGGCAGGTTGCCCAGATATTCATTTAACTGGAGTAAATCAATAATATATGTCCTCCATGGTCCCCAGACTGACCTCCCCATGGGGTGTCCGATGCAGATCACCACGACGGGCTATAAGTACTTAGGCATTTATATCACTACTGACCAGACTAGTAGATGCTCACATAATTTCTTCCCACCCCTTTACAGAGAGACTCGGAATGCTGGAAAGCGCTTCCACTCTATTTGTTGGACTTTGTGTCCTTATTTAAAAAATGTCCTTGCTGCGCTTCCTGTTTGTGTTGCAGAACTCATCGGACCTTATTCCCTCTAGCTATTTTAAACAAATTGAAAGCCTGCAGAGAAGCCGTGAATGGAATGACAGGCCACGTATAGAAATCTCCAAACTGAATCGAACCTGGTATGATGGGGGCATTGGCCTCCCCGACCTCAGAAGCTACTACTGGGCAGCCCACCTGGCAGCCATCAATCATGGGACGTATAGGCGGGCAGACATTTCTGGTTATGCAATGGACAGATGGTTACTGCCGGGGGTGACATATAACAGGGCTCTGTACACACGCAAAGGGACACTCCATCTGACTGAGCTGACAAAGCATTCTGCATAAATCTGGCAAGCTGCTAGGAGAAGTTTGGGGTGGAAGGGCAAACCAACATTAGCTACCCCCTGTAGGATTCCGACATACTCGGGAATTTGTGTAAAACCAGGGGCTTCAACAAGTGGGACCTTATAGGCATCTCTGGGATTGGCGACCTCTGGGTGAAGGGGGAGGTTAAACCATTTCCCACCTACAGTTGGTCAACAACTCAGCTGAACCCCTACAGCATCTACGGGAGAAATGGGAGAGGGATGTCATTATATTGGATGATGAAGACTGGATGGAGACGATTGCTTTCCCGCTAGAAGTGGCCATATCAGCCAGACTAGGACTAGTCCAACTTAAAATATTGCACTGTATCTATATGACCAGACCCTGTCTGCTGAGAATGTGGAGGGCAGAGAATAGCAACTGTAAGAGGGGCTGTGGCAGTGAAGGCACATTTCTACACATCCTCTGGGAATGTCCACATATTCAGATATATTGGAAGAGAATACGCAAAACCATTAGTGAGGTCCTTGCACTTACTGTTCCTATGGAGGCCAAGCAGTGTCTCCTGAATGTGTGGGAACCGACAGACCTTAACAACAAAAGGATTGCGTGGGTCACTTTGGGGTTGATGGTGGCAAAGCGAAATATTGCCCAAATGTGAGGATCTATACAGGTACCAGCAGTGTCAGCTTGGAAAAGGGACATGGATTGGTGAATGTTCCGGGAGAAGATGGTGTATGTGTCTAGGGGTTGTCCTAAAAAGTGGTCCCACATTTGGTCTGATTGGAATGTATATTGTGGTAATATATGTACTCCCCCTGTGTTGACACCCCAGGAAGATCTCCCATTGCCATAATAATGTTACCAACTAATAAATCAGACCTTGAAAGTAATGTAAGATCTGTATCGGGTCTAAAGAACGTCATGACTAATGGTGCCATGTAATGTCGATTTTCTTGATTAATAAAAATATATATTTTTTTAAAGTGCTCTGTGTTCTCAGGAGTGCGCAATAGTTTACAGTGATATGGTCTACCCGGGCGGGGAGACTTTTCATATATAGAGGTGCGACAGACAATGCCACTCCCTTAGTTGTTTAAGAACACGTGTACGTCCTTATGTGGTTTTTCGCTGAAGAACGGGTGCCACTTTGGTTTGAACCCTTGCTGACTGATTAAAAGAAGGATTTTTTGAAAAAATGGTTGTTTCTTGATGATACAAACCGCGAGTATCTCCGGAGCACTCAGTGCGGCAGGCAAAAAAAAACACACTCACTTAGTTTTTTGAAGAATGCGTGTACCTCCTTGTACAGTATTCTGTTGGTGAAGAAGTACCACTCTAGATAACTGATGAAAAACTGTGGAGGATTTTGGAAATAAGGGATGAACTTGGATGCATCGAGGCCAAAGATCGCAACATGCTATCATGGCATACCTGGTTTTGTGAAAAGTCTGAGCGTGGGCACAACTTTCCAAATTTTGGTTATCTCTAAAAAGGGGGAGCAAAGGCACAGAGTCGGGAAGTCAGAAGAGCTCGAGGCCAGGCTGAGTTGTATGCGGTACACACTTGTTCGACATACCTGAAGCTTTTTTCTGCATTGAATGAGGCGCCCGGGACCATTGCTCGCTGTCTTCGCGAATGACCGGAATCCGCCGGTTGCATCCTTTCATTGATTTCCGAATTGCCGACGTGATACGTAGGGGACCTCTGTGTTTTTCTCCCCCTTTTTAGAGATAGCACAAATTTGGAAAGTTACGCCCACGCTCAGACTTTTCACAAAACCATATATGCCATGATTGCATGTTGCGATCTTTACGCTCCATGCGTTCTTGAACAACTAAGTGAGTAGCATTGTCTGTCGCACCTATGTATATGAGAAGTCTCCCCGCCCGGGTTGACCATACCACTGTAAACTATTGAGCACTCCTGAGAACACAGCAATCTTTTAAATTGAACAGCCACACCTTTGGGCTAATTTAACAGTCACACTCCAGACTAGATCCATGACTTGGTCTGTTTCTTCTTTTTTCGTTTTCATTTTAGTAATTGAATTTGATTACCATTGCTGACATATGAGAATGTTGCCAAAAATTCATCACCAAATTTCAACCTTCAGGGCTGTACTCATTTTCCTTTTTTGCTTTACTGTTTCTCATTCTTGTTTTTGAAATACTGAACTCCAGTTCTCTGTATTTGTTATATGGAATTTGTGTGTGCTTATAATACTGGCCTAGCCTTACTGATTATGGGCCAAAACCCTTTCTAGTTGATTTACTTCTTATGACACAGCATAATAATTTACGTGCAACTTGCTGGGGACTAGTCCCATCAGTCCAGAGGAGTCTGACTCGATTTTTGGCATCCATTGGCATCCCTTTTAATGGAAGTATTGAGTTTCAGCCACGGACCCAAGTCGTTCATGCAGTTCCAGTATCAGGTCCCTTCAGAGCACTTAAGTGTCCTCTCTTTGCTTTCTGGCAGAGTCAAAATCCTGTTGTTGGTGACCAGCTGCTGCTTAGCATTCTTTTTTGGAATCTTGTACAGAACTGAGGTTCTGGTGTCAGGAGAGCCCATTAAATCCTATTTTAGGGGGCATTAAGGATGTGAGGGACAGTAGCCAGTGGGCTAGCTGTCCCTGGGGTTAATATGCCCCTGAGATCAAAATATCCTGTGGGTGTACATCACCTTTCTACCTATAGTACTCTAATATAGGGTCTTACAAAGTGGCATAATCCATCTTTGCCTGTACAGACCTCCTAGCCCATCCTAAAGATGTGGCTAGCCCTTTGGAGGTGTACAGCTTCTGACTACCTAATTGTCTCGCCTGTCTGAATGGACAGGGTGGGAAGGGATTTGTCTTTGAGTGGAGGACAAGTAATTAGACATCAAGGGCAGTGGAAGTCTTTGAGGCTCACCGCCTTGATGACTGTAAACACTAGACATTCTGGGAGGGAGGAGGTGTGACCTCCTTCCTGCCCAGGCATTTGTCTCCATTCTGCGGAAGTGCTTGCACATCCCAACAAGAGGACAGACTCTTGTCTTGGTGACAAACGACTCGGGAAGACCGTTAAGGCACTGGAGCACTAAACCATAGGTGGGCACCCACTCAGGGTGGCACCTACGTGAATACCAGCTGACCTTCGACACGAGAACCATGTTGGGGGTGAAAAAGCACAGTGTTTGACACCAGACATGACACAATTTGGTTGTTCGTTAATGTAGCTGGTTATCTCGATTTTTCTCTCTACCCAGCCCATGTTACTCTCTGGACCGCTGGTCAGTTAAGTAAAACCTTGCTTTACATGGTTACAGTAGTGATATACATGTATAAACATATATATCCACACCTTTAATATAATTCAATCTACCTCCTGGGCTTAGGAGGACAACCTTAAGAGTGACTTACTAACAATAAGGCAGTGATGTGGCTCTGCAGCACATAGTGTGTGCAGAGTCACCCTATAGCAGACAGGCTGCTCATGCAAGGCTGCATGGCAGATCTGCAGACATACATTTACTTGGGTCACACAGTGTGGCACCATATTGTGCTGCAGCCCTAGTGACCCCTTTACCACCCTTAACATGGGGACTATTGGTAACATATAATAGAGATTTACAAGGGGGCAAAGTGCCTTGCCAATTGTGTTCACCAATTTGCATCACTTTCAGTGGAAAGAGCACGGACACTGGGGCCTTGTTAGCAGGTCAAAGTACACTTTCAGAGTCAAAAACCAGCATCTAGCAGTCCAAAATAGGCCAAAAAGTGGGGGGCATATCCAATGAAGCCCAGTTTGCTACATACGCGTTCCACCATTTCTCAATGGGCCACTCTCAGGATGTCATGTCTAAGGAGACTGCGTCTATCTTTGCCTCCAACAACGTTTTAGTGCCCAAGATGGTGTGATGGTCTTCTTTAGCTGGATTGAGTGTGAAGTGAAAGTGGTTTACAGGTGTTGCAGGGCAGCCACAGTTTGATCATTGGGGTGAGTGGACAGCGGGGGATCGCAGAGACCACAGCCGAATTGCGGTTAGTGCGTGACTTCATGATGGAGATGAGCTGAGGAGAGGTGGGCAAAGTCCAGGAAGTAATGGGTACCTGCAGGGCCTCTGGTCACTGATAGGCCGGCACTCAGCGGGCTGGTCAATATGTATGCATGGTGATACACATTGCAGGTCCGTGAGGTGCCACTCTCTGCGTCATATGGGGCAAGAGGTCAGCGGGGTAAGCAGGGAAGAGAGAGCAAGGAGGAAGTCCCTCATAAGTCAGTCACTCCTGCTCTAAGGCAGCATGCCATGTTGCCCCATTGCTCCTCAGGGGTTATGGGGAGCAATGCCCCCTAAGCCCACATTGTGGGCAGCAGCGGCCTCCCAGCTGTATTGGACTGCCAGAGTGACCCCACTAGAGTGCTGTGGGGGTGAGGCCCAACTGGACACCCCTGGACGATAGTCATACACACTGTGGCAGTGGGTTACCCCTCATAATTTGCCAGGATGGAGGGATCCCGCAGAGGCTGGTAGGGTGCAGTGATGACTTGTATTGATGTAATAGTTGTAAGTTTTAGACTTCTGAAATTTTGTGGTGTATTTTATGGATGAAATTTGTAAATAACTGACAATATCTGTCTTTTATGATGAAAAATAGCAATAAAGACTTAATGATGATGATGATGATGACTAATGCATAAGCAGAAGACAATCAGGGCTCCTAACACAGGGAGTGCCACTCAGGAGTGGGATGAGGGACCCATCGAGGTCATCTGGGGTCTCACTGGTTACTGTTGACCACACCAGAGACTGCAGTGTTCTGATTGCTCCCATGATACCCCAAAGGGTGCGGTGATACTCTTATAGATAGTCACCCATCAGTGCAGGGTGGCTTCATCCCACATTCTGTCCTGGACTGATGATCGTTGAGGGCCCCCAGGAACTTTCAGTGCCACCATCAGATCCGGCAGGGGTAGCTCATGCATGTAGGTGCTATGGGAAGACTTCTGCATTCAGATTAGGGGGCTGTGCCCCACCTGCTGTAAGCCCCACCTTCAAATTACTCTGTGTTATGGTGGCAGCCTGCACTCGCTTGAATCACTTGGGTCTTGTGCTGGTCCCTGGGTGTCTGGGTCCATCTCCATGGATCTGTGTACACTCTCTCCTTGGTACAAACTCACCTGAGATGCAGGCACCATCCTGCAGGTGTGTCTGCAGTGCTGCCTCGGCCAGACCATGACCGAGGGCCCGTGACAGGCCACACTCAGCGACCGCACATCTAGGGCAGCAGTTTGAAGTCTCAGCACCTCTGCGGCACTGAGGTTGTAGTTACATTTGGGAAGGGCTGGTCAGGCAAATAATGGCAGCAGCAGGCCGGATGGAGGTGATTATGCAGGATACAGTTTGAGTCAGAGGCGCAGCACGCTTAAGGAACGTCCAATGGGGCTGCCATCTTGGCCATGCCCAATAGGCATGGCCTCTGAATGGTTAAATGAATCACATGTTTAAGCTATCTGCCCAGTATGTGGAGCAATATGTAAAATTCACTGAAAGATGCTCCCGGCTGACCTATATTATTGCTTTTTTGGGGCTATCAGGAGCTGTTAAGGGCTGGTAAGAAATTATAGTAAGATCAGTATTATCATATTAGGGATATTGTTTGTCCTGGCTGCTAACATAGGCTGTTCAGTGTGCCATTCCTCTATTCCACTTACGCTGATTGCGGTTGTGTCATATATCCGGCATTTATAAACTACCGTTTTTCTCCAGTTAGCATCTTTAGACTTTTATGATATCTCTTGGACCAACAGTGAAAAGTCTGTCACAACGTGAACTCATATTTCAGGCTGCATATATTGGATACAGTCTTCTTTGGGCGAACCTGTCGTAAATGTACAATATTAAACAAACGGCTTGATGTGAGCCATTGTCCTATGCATACAGATGCCCCCACCGCTCACCCTAAATTAGTCAAATGGGTGGCTCTAACGAAGGTGGAAGATAAATGTTCTTCCCGCCGAAACGTGCGTTGACCTGACTATCTGGAAATCCTAAAGGACAACACCATTGCAGATTACCTTTGAAGTCTTCTCTACGCTATTTTCATTGGTGTATGTTTGTTAAGTTGGGTAGTTTCAAGTGTGAGATGCAAATGTGTGTGTGTTGTGGTATGTGAAGTCGGTATGATTGCTGTGCGGTTGATTTCATAGGGAGTGTTCCAAATGAATTGGAAGTTTCTACTGCTTTTGGTATCTCTACATGTGTATAGCCTGTGCATTTGTTTCATCATGATAGACAAAAATATGCAATGCATTTTAATGAAGTATATTTATGTATCAACATTGATGAATATTATGTGCTTTTTTCAACTTGCTTTTAACTCTGTATGATCATTCTTTCTCTTTCTTTGTTACAATAACCCCGAAAAGCAATAATATTGATCAGGCTGGAGCATCTTTCAGTGAATTTTGTTTTCTTTCCCCCTGGCTCCTGGACCACCAAAGTATTTAAGGGGGTACCTTTTGCATGTAATGTGGAGCAATATGCATAATGTTGTTTCTTTTTACAGCTTACATTTTCCGATTGCTTCCTATCAAAGAAAGCCTTCTACCACTATACCCTAAAAACTTTGCATGAGAAATTGACCTTGACCTACTTTCTTTAGTCAGTGACTCTCTTCTTTACTTTCATTCTCTGCATATCTTCTATTTCTGAGTATAATCTCCTCTCAGTCTCATGCCTTCCCTCCTTAGTCCTTCTGATAGTAATTCTGCAACTAGCAGATACTTCACTTCATAGATCACAGCCTCTCTTTTTTAAATCCTGTCCCTGTAATATGACATTACCTAATCTCCCCAGCCTATCTAGCTCACCATCCATTCATCTGAAACCACATAGCCTCCACTAATGGTCACACCTACCTGTTATATTAATACATTACGCTGTAACAGGAGTAAATGCATGCATTTTTTTTAGATCACATTGCAAGTCACATTAACCAATGATACCCACTGGATTAACCACTAACCTTGGGATCCGAGGCAGCATGCTACTTTCCATAAAGTAGTTCAACACCCCATCAGAGTTAGTAAGTTCTATCTATAGCCAATTAACCTACAATTACTATCGAGTTTTGAGGGTAAACAAAACCACTGTTGGTTTGGGGGGATGTGTAATGGTCATTGGGGGAGCCTAGTAAAATTAGATAGACAGCTCTGTCTTTAAGCTGAGAATTCGCCCATGAGGTAATGCTCTATGGCGGATTGTAGAGAAACAGGGTGAGGCGAATTCCTTTTTCCCGTTATGAGCAATCATGTTGTTTGCCTACTTGTCAAGACACAACATTTAGGCGGAAGACCCTTGCATTTGAAAAATATTTTACTTTTCTCCTCTGTTTTCATTTGTTTTTCCACTTTCAAATGTAAACTTAAAACAGTCACCAAAAAAATAAATGACTTATAAATTAATAGAGGGCTGTCTAAAGTATTCATAAATGATTACGTCAAACGGGCAGAATTGCATTGGTAAGATTTATGAACAGTATTTTACAAAATATCTTATTCAAGAACCAGTTCCTGCCTCTAATAGCATCTGAAATCATTAACACATTTCCGGTATCTTATTGTCTGAGAAATGTGGCAACCCTTGTCTCATCTATTACTAATGTTGACATGGATGTCAATTGAGTTATGCTTCTATTTTGTGAGGTAGGCCTCGGTCTTTGTGGTTCCTTGGGCTACTCCATTATTACGATAACAAGGGAAGTAGTTTGGATATTTTGCCTTTTTGCTTTGGAAGAAGGGTTTTGGTTTGTTGTAATGTCAGTCTGAGGGCACAACTGTTTTCGTTGGGTGATTTCACATGTCTTGGCAGTTTTTAGGTCTGATGTTAGCCAAAACCTTTTGATTTTACTAGAGTTATAAGTAGGTAATGTGAGAGCTGTCAACCAGCCCTATTTATCCAAGGTTGTTTTTTTGGGTCATCCACACATTTTCTCTGCCCACTGCAGAATATATCGATACACAAAGGTTGATGGCAGGAATGCTTACAAATAGCCTAACCACTGGCAATCACTCAGGGTAGCATTTCAACCCAACTATTTTTTTGTCCAGCATGATACCTCAGATTAGATACAGCAATACGCATATTAGCCTTGATCCTGCTCTAATAGGAAAAGTCCAGCCCGAACTGCCAATCAGCTCTCCTCTGACCTGGAAAAAAGCAATCCAAGACTGGTTTTCACCTATTTGGGCCTCTTCAGTCAGGGGCAGCTTGGTTTCAATGGCACAATGAGCGAGGGACCCCTGTCTGGTCATACCTTTGGGCACTTAAGGCATTTCATCAAGCACACAAAAGGGGATGGGTGTAATGATTGCAAATAGACTAACTGTTGGCAAACACTCTGCATAGCATTCCATCTCATGTTTTTTTGACCACCATGTCACTTCAGATTAGATCCAGCAATAGGCAAATTAGCCTTGATCCTGCTCCAATAGGAACAGTCCAGTCTGAACTGCCAGGCCAGATCCCATCAAACCCAGAAAACAAACAACCCAAAGCTAGCTTTGGCCTATTTGGCCCCTTTACTCGGGTACAACTATGTTTCAATGGCACAGTAAGCAAGAGACCCAAATCTGGGCACAACCATGGTAATTTAGGGCATTACATCAAACACATAACGGTGATGAAGGAAACACTTCCAAATAATCTGACCACTGACAATCGCTTAGGGGAAGCGTTCAAACCTATCTTTTTTTAGCTAACGATGCTACCTCATATTCTTCCCAACCATAAGCAAATCACTCTTGCTCAGTGCCAAGCCAGCTAGATCCAGTCTCAACCAAAAAACAAACAACCTAAGATCGGTTTTCACTTAATTGCTTCTCTTTAATCGGGTGCAGGACTCCAGCTGTTTCTTACTGATGAGACCAATATAGGTCAAAACTGGCCTGGGGTTGTGTGTGTTCCAATCTGGAGGGGTCCTGGCCTGACAGTTCAGGCTGAACTGTTCCTACTGTAGCCGGACCAAGACAGGTTTGCATAAGGTGGGTCTCTGTCTGGAATGTCACAGTGTGTGAAACACAGCGGCCTGGAAGGTGGTCCGGAGCGATCAGCAGTGGCTGAGATTAATTCAAGCATTCTTGTCGTCACTTTGTTATTTGTGCACTGCAACATACAGCATGGGGCAGTGGGGCAGGCCACTTAGGTAATTGGAAGACTTCACTATGAATTACACCACTCTGCTGTTTTACAAGAAGCACTACTGCAAATAAAGAGGCCCTTCAGCGCCTTGGACTATTATGGCGATATGGGCTTTTTAATACAAAGAAATTACACATTTTTATCTTAGCTAATTTTAATTTATACTGGAAATGGCCTGGCAGCCCCCTCAACAATGAAAGTTTGCAAAAACCATGACAAAACAAAGCAAGCATTCACAAAGACAAAAGGCTGGCAGCCAACGCCAGATATATCGAATTTGCAAATGCTTGTTTTTATGTGTAAATAGGACAAAGGTCTGGGATGATGGGCGTTTGGGTGACGTTGTGAGTTAATGATGTTTCCTGATGTGAAAAGGATGCCTTTGATTATGCGGAACAGAAAGTTGCAAAGGTCCTCTGGCTGTAGAGTGTGGAAAGAGCTTCAGGCTGAAATAGCTGTGTGTTAAGAAGAGGTGAGGCGTGGGTTGAGGGCAGAGATTCAGTTAACCTTTTTGGGTTAAACATAAAAAAAACCCGGCCTGAATTGCTGGAAGCCATTCCATATTTTGGCTGCCTAAATGTTTCCATACGTGAATGACTTCCACATAAAACATGAAACAAAGGTTAAGCGTTGGCTGAGGCCAGGTGCAAGTCGAACCCTACTGATTTATTATTTTAATTTCCGAGATTAAAATCAAGGCAGAGCAGCTAATGGGATTTAATGGAGGCCCCCGCTAGCAACAGGAAGTTGACGTAGGGGTTTGGGAGGACAGTCAAGAAAAAAAAAGCCGAAAGTCTGCCAGCTTAAGAGTACCTTTGAGACTCTAAATCTGGAAGCCATATTTTAAATATATTTAGGAGTTTTGTAAAGCTTGCGCATCACCTGGCTGCTTCAGAGTGCTGGAACAACAGGAGAAAAGAAAACAAGGACAGTTCTGACATCAATTAATAGTTACAACCCTGCTTCACACAATGAACAGACTTCTTCACTCACCGTGAGAGGCATTTCATCAGCCATCATTAAGAAACCACCTGACTCCAATTGACTGTTTTGCTGAACTCCAACCTGGCTCACTCTTAATATGTTAACTTCCCAGCTATTTTGTGTTAAATAAGTCCCAATAATTTCATGCATCCATACATGCCTACATATATATTTGTATATAAATGAGAATGTCAGCATAGCCAGCAACAAAGGCACAGGTGGGGCTTTTCTGCATATAGTTGGGGCCTTTTCTGCATATAGTTACCTGGGCCCTTATTTATGAGGCCTTGCGTCAGTTTTGCGCCGCCGGTGCGTCACTTTTTGTGACGCACCAGCGGCGTAAAAAATGCGCCTTGTTGCGCCATATTTAAAAAGTGACGCATCTAGGTAGATGCGTCACTTTTTAAACCCCTGCGCCACATTATACCTGCGTCAGGTATAATGTATGCAGAGGGGGCGTTCCCCCGTAAAAAGCCTCGTAATAGTGACGCAGTGAAATCTATGAGATTTCACTGCGTCACTTTTAGGATGCTGTTGCGTCAAAATCTTGCGCCTGCCTCACAGCAGGCGTAAGACTGACGCAAGCCCTTTCACATGGGGCTTTCCTCATGTGAAAGGACGCATTGCTGGAGTTGCGACACTTTTGTGACACACTCCAGCAATGCGTCACTTTTGCGCTTACAGATGCGTCAGAAATACTGACGTATCTGTAAGTCCTTGCGACATGATGCGTCATATATTAAATATGACGCATCATTGGTGTCGCAAGGAGTGCGCAGTGAAAAGTGACGCATCGCTGTTTTCACGCAGCGATGCGTCACTTTTCATAAATGATGCCCCTGATGCTTCATAGCAGAAGTCTATGTGAGCAATTGAGAGGGGAGCAAGAAGTGGTTCTAGAAGTGTGAAAAGAGAAAAAGCAGAGTCTATCTACAGGTGAGAAGATGAAAGCGCATGGAGTAAAATAATCACAAAGTGGAGGAACATGGAGAGCAAACATGTGTGGGAGAGGGGTCTAATTTGAGGAGTGAGTAAATTAAAAGCATTGGCTAGAGAACTGATAGAAGAGACGGAAGTTGGATCAGAGAGGGGTAAACATAAACGGAAAGAAAATGGTTTTTAAGAAGTACAAAGTAAAGTTGATGAGGAAAAGAAAGAGAAGAGAGGTAGAACCGAGCAAATCGGCTGGTGGCGGAAAAGGAGGTGAGCAGGAGAATTCTAAAGGTATATCATGGGGAATCAGCTATCTTACGCATGTGTAACAAATCAAGTAGGTGTTCAGCTGATGGGTGCTTCAAAAGAAGCACTGTAAATGTGATTTTATGGGGGTACAAAGGTTATTACAGCTAGGATATAAATGACAAAAGATGTTAGTGATGGCCCGTTACAGAGTGGCTTACTGATGCCCATTGTTTTCCGTTTAAAACAAAGCACTGTTATCACCATAATGTTTCTTTTGGACAGAGCTTAGTCCTCCCCCCCTGGGATCACTTTAGGACCCCCCTAGTGGGGGCCACTTACTAGTTTGAAGACTGCTGATCTAGGAAGATGTTTTTCATTGTTTCATTGAATGGATGGTATGAGCAAAGATCTGGTGGGGCTGGCTTGACTCTGCTATGACAAGGAGTTTAGGACAAGGATGTGAGAGGAGGAATGTGTGCAATGATGAGTTTGGATTTCGATCGTGCACCACAGTTGGTGGCCCTGCCGCCTCCCTTACATATGGCCACTGGCCTTCGGATGGCATATCAGATTGGCATCCATGCCAGGGGTGGAGAGAAAATAAAGCCTCGGGTCAAGCAGTAGAGTGTAAGGCACGTTGGGCATTCATTAGGAAGGCATTTGCAATTGGCAGATTCTGGCATGAGTTCACCAGGTGTGGTGGAACAAACAGGGTGATCGAATGACGTAGAGAGGTGTGGGCTGTATAAGAGAGGTGCAGAGAGGAGCTTTGGGAAACTTAATCTATTCTGATTAAGGTGGCAGACCTGCAGTTTTTGCTCAATCAAGATCCAGAAGGTAGAGTCTAGGGATATTGAAGTGGGGTTTAGGAAAGTGTTTACACACACAAAGTGTTTCAGTTCTTGATGGAGGCCATCATGTAATTGTAAACCCAAACTCTAGGAAAACAGAACACAAATCTACATCTAATTTGATAAATAGACAAGAAAAAGAAAGACCAAAGACATTTGCTTTTGGATGAAAGAGAGCTACCTGCCACCTAATATTATAATCCCATTCACAAGATCACAGAAACTGGATAAAGCCCCACACTACTCACCTCCTTCCAAAATATCTTTCTTGAAAAGCACCAACATATGATGCTAAAATGGGTACTTTCAATCCTTCAGAGGAAGCATTAAATTTAGCTCTACATGTCTGTAGCATTTTCCGGGCACTGCCAAACGCGTTTAAGATGAACCCGATTATTTCAAACCAAGCTGCCAGTCATTGCCTACATTTAATGTCGGACTACATTACTATCTGCTAGAAGAGATTCCCTAATCCCCAAAAACACATTTCAAATTATTCGCAGTTATCCAGAAGTGCTATGGAAAATTATCTGTGGCTATTGGTTTCCCATTGTAGCTCAGTGTGAGGAAAGCAATTTATTTGATGGTGTGGTTGTGCAGCCTCACAAACTCACAAACCCGTCTTGGGTCTCAGGTCCAGGCAGGCTTGCTTGCAAAAACATAGCTCGTCCCTGGTTAGTTGTGGCTTTGAGCAGTCAGGCTTTTTTCAAAGTAACAAGTGCAAAGCATTTGGAAGTACCAAAACAGTTGAATAAGAAAATGAACACTATACAAAGGAAATCCACCAATTTATATAAGAATATCTTATTTTTATGAATTTTAGACTTTAAAACAAACAAGGTCCAACAGAGGGTTCCAGGGCTATAAATTATTAAGTAAGTAATACATCACTGTTTTTCATTCACATCACAAACAAGCATTGTCAACTGCCATGATTAGCGGTTACTTGGAAAACTTTTCACAGTTTTGTAAAGTTGATTATGACTACTACATTTTTGGCAAGGAGCAAGTCACAGGGCCCAATAAGGCTTGCCAGGCAGTTACCTCTCCATCAAAGCATTCTCCAGTCAAGTTCCATGTTCAATGGGGGAACTGCTATAAACATCAATGTAGTGGTCCTGATGCAAGGGATAGAGGAGTCTGAAGATGCAGAAGGATAATGAAGATGTTGATCCTGTGACAGTGGTCTTCCTGGGGCCACCCCCGGTTACCAAACACAGTGGGCTGATTTTGGCCACAGGGGTTGATATCCCTCGAGGTCTGGTTGAAATCCAGCCAAAAACTAGTTGCCACTAGTCTACTGGACTCCAGTTACAGATAAACCAGTGGTTCCCTTTAACTGAGGCTAGTTTTCATCTTGGGTAATCAAACCACACTCTGGGGACTCTCCTTGGTCCAGCAGACTTGGGTGCAACTTTTGAGTATTGAGACTTGTGCTCACAGGCTGAACTGCAGCTGTTAGAGGCGGTCAGGAAACGTTGGCTACCAACACATCAAGAGAGTTTCTTCAGCTTCTGTTGAGCTGTAGCTGTAACAGGTAGTCAGTCAACTGACTCTTGGAGTCACTTCTTCTGACTGGGGCTAGGGATGACTTTTCTTCTAGCAGGGCACCATGGGCTCAGTCCTCTCTTTTCCAGCCCAAGAACTAGCAGATGCAGCCCAGTGTTTGCTGCAGCCTCTGTTTGCAGGGTCCAGGGTACGGCAGGGCAGTTCTTCTTTGGTACTCTCTTCAGTGCAGATGTGTCCTGTGTTCTGGGTGGCAGGTGTGTCCAGAACTTGCCCTTCGGGAATGTGGTGACTGCTAACCAATGGGCTTCTAAGTCCCCTCCCACCTCATTAAAACGTCTTGAAAAGTGTGGCACCTAACTATGCTGAAATGCAATATCCTGCCCACTCCCAAGATGACAGACCCCCCTCTCTTGGGGTGTAGAGCTTGCTTGTCCACCCTAGAGGTGTGTCTACCTGGGGGATACATGCCCACAGGAAAACTGGTTAGGCTGCTGTTTCCTGGTCTCTGTCCCTGGCACTAACCTGTCTACCAGAACAAATGAGCAGCCCATTCTCTTTTGGGCTCAACTTGTTTGGTGTTCCTGCCAGGGAGAGGTAACACCTCTTCCAAAGGCAGGCGATGTTTGTTCCTTCCTGAGAGTCATTCACACCTCCACTCACAAGGGCAGATGGCTGTCTTGAGACCAGAACCATAGAAGGTCACTGGAAAACATTTGAGCAATAAAGGGACAGCTTTCTAAAGTTGCCATTAGCTTAAAAGGTCGGTTATATTTGACTTGGGCATCAAGTTGGCTTTAATGCAATAATTATTTTGATATCTTGAGATATCTGATTTAGTAGTTCCACTGAAAAGTTAGCACAGCTGAGGGGCAAATGTGTAACCCTGTACTCGTCAATGGGGCTACCAGCCTTCCTACAGTAAAAATTACAATTCGTTTTCTTAACTGTAAGAACATGTAAAATACATTTTCGCTTTTTAATATTAGCACCCTGCCTTAGGGCTCAACAGGTCTGCTTTAGGAGTGACTCATATATATTAAAAAGGAAGATCCAGGCTTTGTCATTATATTGTTTGGCGAAGCACAGTTAGCAGTTCGAGAACTGCCTTGCCAGCCAGAAATGGCAGGCTGGAAGTCTTGCTTTGCATGGGTCACACGTGTAGTGGTACAATAAGTGCTGCAGTCCACGAGGGACACACACTTACAGACACTGAGAACTCCAGGTACCATATAGCAGGGACTTATAAGTAACCTAACATGCCAAGTGGAGGTGAGCCAATCTGACATATACCATTTAAGGGTCAGGACACTTACACTAAAGTCTGTTTAGCAGGCATAATGCACCTTCAGAGTCAAAACACCAGCAGCATCAGTACAAAACATTGGGGTGATCATGCAAAATGAGGCCTTTCGTTACATTCAGTCACAAGCTCACATTTGGCAAAGCTAATTTAGGGACCCACATCACATTCAGCTATGAGAAACACAGATGAAAACAACAAAGATCTAGATCCACCTCTCTGGAAGACCCTGAATGCAGATGTTATCAATTACCCCACTCTTTATTATTTCAAGCAAGCCCTCAACACCTATTTGTGGAAGGGGGCATCAACTCACCTTCAGTAACCTCATGGATATTTTCTAAAACAAAATAAAGCCACTCCACGGGGAAACAAGGTGGTTTGGTTGCTTCACCGCAACCTTATGAAAGGAAAAGAGAGATCAGATGTGGAACCGAAACTTCAAATGGAGTGTAAAGTCTCAATTTCCCTAGGACTCGCTATCCCTGCTTAAAGTGACTCTTGGTTAAATGAAATTATACACAGGTGTTGCCATGGAGAAAGACCCAGAGAAGTCCAGATCATCTGATGGCTGCTCCCAGATAACAAGGCCGGACTGGGGAGCTGGCCAGTCGGGCATTTTAGTTGTGGGCTGCAGCAATGGGCTGCTTTTGGGTCTGGGCTAGCTGCAACCACCCAGATCATAAGCACCCATGGTTCTAATCTAGACTCAGCACTCTTCCAGGGCCACGCTGGTCTGAGTGGTCCATTTACTCCGCAAACTAAGAGGCGCTTTATTTAAAGGTCTCTTGTTCTTCAAAGCAAGAGGAATAAGCAGTCTTTCAACCTGTGCTGCACTACATATGTGTGTACAAGCGCATAGAAGTTTCATCTGCTGGTGAGGAGCCTGAGCGAGAAGCTGGAGCAAAACCAAGGGCTAGATGTAGGTATCCAAATACCGGTCGGTAAAGGCCGAAAATACAGATTTTCGGCCGTTACCGATCGGTATTTGGATACTGAGATGTAGGGCATCTCAAAATACAGATTCGGTAATTTTACAGAGTCAGTAATTTTACCGATTCGGTAAAATTACTGATTCTGTAAAATTACTGTTTCTGTAAAATTACCGAATCTGTATTTTGACATGTAGGTTGCACTTTAAACAGTGCTACAGAGCTTTACGGATTCGTTATTTACCACCAACTATTAGTTGGTGGTAAATAACGAATTCCTATGTAAATGCAAATATGTGCATTTACACCTGTGCCATGTGGCACACATACATGCCCTAAGGGCACACAAGCACTAATCAGGGGTGCAACAGGGTGTCAAAGTGACACCCTGCCACCCTTGAATTGTTCGGTATTTACCGAATCGGTAATTACCGATTCAGTAATTGACATTCAATCCTATGGGCCTCCAGGCCCATAGGAATCAATGGCAAATACCGAATCGGTAAATACCGATTCGGTAATTACCGAATCTTACTGATTCAGTAAAAAATACCGAATTTTTACCTACATCTAATTTACCGATTCTAAAATACCGAATCAGTAAAATTCGGTATTTTTGAATCGGTAAAATAGATTTACCTACATCTAGCCCCAAATGCTCGACTTCAGCTTAGGCAGAACTGAAAATGAAAGTACCACAGAGGAAGATGGAAGGGCTAGTTTCAGTCTACTTATGCAGTATGGTTGTGAGTAGATACCGAGTAGATACCACGTGAGCCAATTATCAGGGGGCAGCCCCTACAGCTACAAGTTCATGCAACACCAGTCTTCCTGCCCTGGTTTCCCTTGTAGAGCTGACAGGGGGTCGGAGAGTGAAGAGGGGAGAACGGGGGGGGGGGTGTATGGTGGTAAAGTATGTGTACTCTATTTACAGTTGTATGCTTCTGCATTCATTCTAGGAAGAAAGCCCTCTGCAAACGATGTGTGGCTTGTAAATCGTCACGAGCAAATCATGTTTTGCACTCCAGCAGTCTGCAGAACACACTTTGCTGAGAGCAGGTGCAAGGCGCGCATTGGCTCTCTGATTCACCCCGATCATTGAGACATTTACAGCCTATTCTGATCTTGTTAACCCCTGGTCCAGAGGAGCCCTGGGACAATTTAACAAACTCTGTCAATAAAGAAAGGTTGCCGGCCCAGGCCGGAGAGGCGAGCCTTGTAATCCGCCTGGCTCTGTGCTTGTGTAAGTCTGCTGACATCAGTTAAGCCCTGTTAATGCTGCGGTCAATCTCATCAGGTGGGAGAAAATCTTTCATTCTTCTAGTCAAGAAGAGCTGCCAGTGACCCCTCACTGGTCACTGCGGCCAAGCTACCACCAACCCTCCCCCACAAGCCTTCCCTTCAGGACAGAACTTGCCTTTAACCTGATGGCTGAATGGCCTGTTGGCAGCATCAACACCCCTACCACTGACCCCCTGCTGCAGCAGTTCTTAACTTGAGCTTTGTGGATCCATGGGGGTACACAGCGTCTAATCAGAGGCGCTGCGCTTGAAAATGAAATAATATTAGCAGAGACTAATAAAGTACAAATACAAATAGGTGCGAAATGTGAAACAATTTTTTTAAACACTCTGTAAATGTGATCAGGATTTTGAAATTGGAAACTAAAAATTAAGGGGCATATTATCGAGGGGGTTTATCTCCGCTTTTTTGGCTTTAAAAGCCAAGAAAGTGGAGATAAAATTATCTCCCTATTACCTAGCTGTCGCTAACACCAGTTAGTGACAGCTAGTAGGAGATAGCGACCATCTTGGGCCCCACTTTGCATGTCAGAGAAATGTATCACTAATGACATGCAAAGTGGGCGTGCCAAGATGTTAGCGACTGGAAACAGTCGCTAACATCGCTATCTCCTATTACCAAATTTTGGAGATATTCGCTCTAAGCGCGAATATCTCCAAAAGCTAACACCTGCCCTGAGCAGTTCTTAGCCATGTTATCCAATGGGAGATGGATAACATGGCTAAGAGCATTAGCTCGGTAATGCATGAATATCGCTGACTTTTCAGCGATATTCATGCATTGCGGCCGATTTTTATCGCATTTTCGATAAACCTTGGTAATACCAAGGTTTATCTGAGATAAAAGTCGCCGGAGGTCGGCGATACATTTTTGTCTCTAACCAAGAAATAGCGATAATTATCGCTATTGCTTGGTAATATGCCCCTTAGTTGGTAGCCTCAGCTAGATTTGTAGAAGCAGAGAAAGTACAGCAAACAGAGTATAGTAGTTGATAGGTGGCCTCAATTGAAGCACTAGAATGCACAAACAAAGAGCGCATGCGCTAGGAGCAAGAAAGACACCATGATATACTAGAGTGTAGCATAACCCTTGTTCTTCTAGAAATAAAGCCACATTTTGAAAGATTCAGCCTTTCCATTCAAATTTCAATTTCAATTTTTGAATAATGTTTGTGAATTGAATTAAATATTGCATAACTCGTGCATTTGTTTGATGTATACTTGTTTCTGTATTTATGTGAACTGTTGTAAGGTTAAAATAGTTTAAATTGCGCGGGCGCCCAGCTTTTAGTAGTGAGTTAGGGTTCAAATAAGTAAAAAGTTTAACAACCTCTGCCCTACTGATTATGTCATGGGATGTCATGTGATCCTACTCCTTACTCTTTCACTCCCTCAGCCAATCATAGCTCACTTGTCAGAAATCATAAAGTAAAAGTTTGTGAGCATTGATTGAGCTGAGGTACAGATCACAACTGTTGTGCAGTAGCGGCCGGTGTTATGGATGAGTGATGTGGTGGGCGGGGGGAAGGGGGAATATGGTTCGCGGGATGGCAAAATAAAAAATAAGTAAAAGAATTACCTGCAGCCGGCCATGCTGTGCTCTTTTGCTCCTCCCCTCACAGGCTCCCAGACTTCCCTTTGACCAGTCCTGAAGCTGCTCTCATGCATAAGAGCAGCTTCAGGATTGGCCTGAGTACCGCACATTTGCGCTCCCAGACAGACTGGGAGCCTGTGCTTGTTTTCTCCAACCCGGCACCGCAGCTCAGGTTGGAGAGAGCTTCAGTGTGAATGACGGTTTGGCCGGCCTGAGACGGCTACCCAACCGTCATGCGCACTGAGACCAGCCCCAAACACTTCTCCTGACATTCCTCATGGCCCGGCCCCCAAAGACTATGCAGGAAAGGAAAAATAAAAGATGATAAATCGAGTTTATTTTATTTTATTTTTCCTTTCCTCCCATTGGTGCAAGTTTGAAGGGCTGCCTGCACCGGGCAATAAGGTGAAGGACTCAAATTGTTACAATAGGATTGTAGTAATATACACAGTTGTTTTAATTAAGTAGTACTTTCTTCTACATAGCAATAGCTTCAAAGGCATTAAAGTGATAGGTGCTACTATTACCCCAGCTCCATCATGGGACATGTTTCATCACCCAAATAAATGATTCAGTGAGTGAGCCTTGCAAGGATTGAGCATTTGACTTGAGGGTACCATCTAAACTGATATTCATTTTTATACACTTTAAAATCATGCTTCTTTGTTTATTTATTTATTTATTTAATTATTGAAGGTTCCTTTTTAGCACAGCACTGCCCAAAGGGCATTTATGTGATTTAGATATTAACAGCTATACCTGAGAAATTCAAGTGTACGGATAACAGACAAGAGAGTACAGAGAACATTAGAAAATAAGAACTGAATTGCCCCATCTTCAAGGGCGATATTATCTGAGACGTTGGCATGGTGAGGGAGAGGAGAGGGATTAGCAAGGTAAAGATAGTCAATTACAAGGAGAGTTGTTTCGATATCTTAGCCATGAAGTTTTAACCCCTTCGCTGCAGGGCTTTTTCACCTGCTGTGCGGGGGGGCGGGGGGGGGGGGGGTGCGCGCGGCGCCGCCATGCTTGTGATGAGCTCGGCTCGTAACGCTGCACGGCGGGGCTGCCACACCCATTTTCGAACGTTCAGCACAGCGGGGAAATTATCCCCGCGTGCGAAAGTTCCAACGGTGATGACGAGCTCAGCTCGTCATGAGCACAGCTCAACCGTGCCTCATGACGAGCTGAGCTCGTCATGAGCACGGAAAGTGTTAAGCAATTACATGTTGTTTGAAGAGAAAGTTTTTAGGGCCTAATTTAGATCTTGGCGGTTCAACTGCCGGACAGCCGAGGGCGGGAGGGCCGAGTATTCCACTGAGCTTACGGTTTTCCACCAGCCATATTCAGATGTATAAGCAATACACTGAAGACTACTGTAGACTTCTGTTCAGGCAAATCCTCCACCTTCTAACGGCGGGATCCCGTCGGGCAGATTTGGACCCTGTTGGGCTGTCAGTGTCCTGTCGTTGGAGTACTGATGGGGGGTGACCATGGCTGTGGGGAGACAGATAAGTAACATTTCTTTATTTACGCAAAACACATACATGTTGTGTATGTGTACATATGTGTATATAGGTTACGTTTAGTGAGCATATTTTGAACATTCTGCATTGCACCCCACCAACCTAAAAACACCATGCATTGCATACTCACACACACCATGAACACCTACCTTCAGGTCTGTCAAAAAGGGTTGCAGGTCTGTCGCAGTCAAGGTGCAGCAGGTAAGGGGGGACCTGGGTGAAGAAGTAGAGGATGAAATCGTAGGCTGTACCCCAAAAATGGTGAATTGTCACCCCTTTTTTCACATTCTGCTGACTCGAAGTAGTAGGGATTCCCACCGGAATTCCCTTCGAAACAGTCCAGGTCCAAATCTGGAGGGCGGGAATACTGGCTGGATTCCTGCCACTGCCTGCTGCAGTCCATCCCTCGGTAGGGGTGGGGAGCAAAGTCCTAGCAGAGTCAGCAGGTCTGGGGCAGTCTACTCTCCCATTGCCAGCCAGCATCTGAATCGGGTGGGTGGACTGCCAGGGTGGCGAGTGGGAAGAGTCCCAAAAAAGCCCACTGTTTTGTGGTCCAGCCAAGATATTAATCAGGCCCTTAGTTTTTTTTCAGAACCACCACAGTTATTGGTTTTGTCAAATCTCTTTGGAGATGGAATTCCAAAGCATGGGGTCTACAGGGGGAATGATTTGTGAGAGGCATGTTATGGCTCGAATTTACTGCTTTCAAGATGGCAGGATTCTTTGCTCCTCAACTTTCTTTAACCATCAGGGATAAGTATCAAGCAGTGAAGGTTGGAAGATTGGAATAGTTTCAAGGCTTTAAAGATCAGACAGGAAAGATAAAATATTGTCTTTGCCTTCGAGGGAGCCAAAGAAGTTTTTTACAGAGGTTAATGCAATTGAATTTCGAGGTGTCTGTGGTTAGACGAACAGTGGAATGCAGTAGCACTTTTAGCGGTGCCAATGAACTTTTTGTAGCTCCTATGAGAAGAAAATTTCCATAATCAGTCTTTGACGTGACAATGCCTTGGATTGCAGAACAAAAGTATGATTAAAATAGTACAAGTGTGAGGCATTTTGGAGAGAATGGAGCTTCTCTGGCCCATTTTGTGATGTAGTTAATATGAGAGTTCATGGATAGGCTTGAGTCAATCCAGAAGTCATGGGATTTCAATTATTGATTTAATCTGAGTGTGTAGCCTTCAAATAAAAGTGATGTGAATATTTATGGGCACATCTCTGCTGACCAACATGAATTCTGCTCTTCTGGATTTAGCTTTATGACGTTTGATTGCATCCCCTTTTAAAATGTAGTTAGGGACTTTTTAAGAGGGATCCATTTCTCTGAAACACCACCAGGACCCGGGACACATCTGTGCTCACACTCTACCCACTAGACATAAGGAAGCAGTCCATGCAGCTTTTGTGTGAAGGTTCTCTACCAGGGGCGTAACAAACGCCCCCGCAGCCCCCGCAGTGCGGGGGGGGGGGCCTCACTCTCTACAGTTAATGAAGGGGGCCCCCAGGGGGCCCGGCCCCCTCAGCTCTTCTGAGGGCTGTGAGAGAGGCCTGCGCTGAAGCAAGCCTCTCTCCCTCTGTGTCTGAAGCAGGTGCAGCCTGCTCTGTTCCCCTCACCCCCTCCCTCTGACTAAAGAGAAACAAAGTATCAACATTGTTTCTCTTCAGTCAGAGCCGGAGGCAGGCCCAGGACAAGGACGGGGCCCCAGAGACAGCAGTCCACTGCTCCTCTGAGGCAGCACAGAGCCCGGCTCCCCACTCTCTCCTCTCGATAAGCAAAGCCCACCCCACAAGAGAAGAGAAGAGACAGGGACAAGATGGGGTGGGTGCCCCATCCCACAAGAGAAGAGACAGGGACAGGCCCCCACCGAGAAGAGACAGGGACAAGGATTGGGTGTGGGCCCCACCCCACAAGAGAAGAGAAGAGACAGGGACAAGGATGGGGTGGGGGCCCCATCCCACAAGAGAAGAGACAGGGACAGGCCCCCACCGAGAAGAGACAGGGACAAGGATTGGGTGGGGGCCCCACCCCACAAGAGAAGAGAAGAGACAGGGACAAGGATGGGGTGGGGGCCCCATCCCACAAGAGAAGAGACAGGGACAGGCCCCCACCGAGAAGAGACAGGGACAAGGATTGGGTGGGGGCCCCACCCCACAAGAGAAGAGAAGAGACAGGGACAAGGATGGGGTGGGGGCCCCATCCCACAAGAGAAGAGACAGGGACAGGCCCCACCCGAGAAGAGACAGGGACAAGGATGGGCTGGGGGCCCCATCCCCCAAGAGAAGAGAAGAGACAGGGACAAGGATGGGGTGGGGGGGGGGCCAGAGACAGCACTCTCCACTTCCCCTCTGAGGCAACTCAGAGCCCGGCCCCAACGCTCTCCTCTCCATAAGCAAAGCCCACCCCACAAGAGAAGAGAAGAGACAGGGACAAGGATGGGGTGGAGGCCTCAGAGAGCAAGAGCAAGAGACAACTCAGAGCAGTGCTCGGGACCCTGACAAGGGTGGGAGTGGGGGCCCCCAGAGAGAGCATTCTCCAGGGCAAAGCTCACATGAGAAGGGACGAGGCAGCAAAATGGTGCCCTCAGGTTAGCCCTCTTGTTAGAACACACCATGGGCATCCGCAGGAGGGGAGGAGGGGGGCCGAGAAGGGTGCAAGGCAGAGGGGGAAAGGGTGCAAGGCAGAGGGGGAGAAGGATGCAAGGTAGAGAAGGGTGCAAGGCGGAGGGGAGAAGGGTGCAAGGCAGAGGGGAGAAGGGTGCAAGGCAGAGAGAAGGGTGCAAGGAAGAGAGGAGAAGGGTGCAAGGTAGAGAAGGGTGCAAGGCGGAGGGGGAGAAGGGTGCAAGGTGGAGGGGGAGAAGGGTGCAAGGCAGAGGGGAGAAGGGTGCAAGGCAGAGGGGAGAAGGGTGCAAGGCAGAGAGGAGAAGGGTGCAAGGAAGAGAGGAGAAGGATGCAAGGTAGAGAAGGGTGCAAGGCGGAGGGGGAGTAGAGTGCATGGCAGAGGGGAGAAGGGTGCAAGGCAGAGGGGAGAAGGGTGCAAGGAAGAGAGGAGAAGGGTGCAAGGTAGAGAAGGGTGCAAGGCGGAGGGGGAGATGGGTGCAAGGCAGAGGGGAGACGGGTGCAAGGCAGAGGGGAGAAGGGTGCAAGGCAAAGGGGAGAAGGGTGCAAGGCAAAGGGGAGAAGGGTGCAAGGCGGAGGGGAGAAAGGTGCAAGGCGGAGGGGAGAAGGGTGCAAGGCGGAGGGGAGAATGGTGCAAGGCAGAGGGGAGAAGGGTGCAAGGTAGAGGGGAGAAGGGTGCAAGGCAGAGAAGAGAAGGGTGCAAGGCAAAGAGGAGAAGGGTGCAAGGAAGAGAGGAGAAGGGTGCAAGGTAGAGAAGGGTGCACGGCGGAGGGGGAGAAGGGTGCAGGGTAGAGGGGAGAAGGGTGCAAGGCAGAGAAGAGAAGGGTGCAAGGCGGAGGGGAGAAGGGTGCAAGGCGGAGGGGAGAAGGGTGCAAGGCAGAGGGGAGAAGGGTGCAAGGCAGAGGGGAGAAGGGTGCAAGGCAGAGAGGAGAAGGGTGCAAGGAAGAGAGGAGAAGGGTGCAAGGTAGAGAAGGGTGCAAGGCGGAGGGGGAGAAGGGTGCAAGGTGGAGGGGGAGAAGGGTGCAAGGCAGAGGGGAGAAGGGTGCAAGGCAGAGGGGAGAAGGGTGCAAGGCAGAGAGGAGAAGGGTGCAAGGAAGAGAGAAGAAGGGTGCCAGGTAGAGAAGGGTACAAGGCGGAGGGGGAGTAGAGTGCATGGCAGAGGGGAGAAGGGTGCAAGGCAGAGGGGAGAAGGGTGCAAGGAAGAGAGGAGAAGGGTGCAAGGTAGAGAAGGGTGCAAGGCGGAGGGGGAGACGGGTGCAAGGCAGAGGGGAGACGGGTGCAAGGCAGAGGGGAGAAGGGTGCAAGGCTAAGGGGAGAAGGGTGCAAGGCAAAGGGGAGAAGGGTGCAAGGCGGAGGGGAGAAGGGTGCAAGGCGGAGGGGAGAAGGGTGCAAGGCGGAGGGGAGAAGGGTGCAAGGCGGAGGGGAGAATGATGCAAGGCAGAGGGGAGAAGGGTGCAAGGCAGAGGGGAGAAGGGTGCAAGGCAGAGAGGAGAAGGGTGCAAGGAAGAGAGGAGAAGGGTGCAAGGTAGAGAAGGGTGCAAGGTAGAGGGGGAGAAGGGTGCATGGCAGAGGGGAGAAGGGTGCAAGGAAGAGAGGAGAAGGGTGCAAGGAAGAGAGGAGAAGGGTGCAAGGCGGAGGGAGAGAAGGGTGCAAGGCAGAGGGGAGAAGGGTGCAAGGCAGAGGGGAGAAGGGTGCAAGGCAGAGGGGAGAAGGGTGCAAGGCAAAGGGGAGAAGGGTGCAAGGCAAAGGGGAGAAGGGTGCAAGGCAAAGGGGAGAAGGGTGCAAGACAGAGGGGAGAAGGGTGCAAGGCAGAGAGGAGAAGGGTGTAAGGCGGAGGGGGAGAAGGGTGCAAGGCAGAGAGGAGAAGGGTGCAAGGCGGAGGGGGAGAAGGGTGCAAGGCAGAGAGGAAAAGGATGCAAGGTAGAGTAGGGTGCAAGGCGGAGGGGGAGAAGGGTGCAAGGTGGAGGGGGAGAAGGGTGCAAGGCAGAGGGGGGAAGGGTGCAAGGCAGAGGGAGAATGGTGCAAGGTAGAAAAGGGTTCAAGGTGGAGGTGGACTAGGGTACAAGGAGAGGGGGAGAAGGATACAAGGGGGAGGGGGGAAAGGTGCAAGAGGGAGGGCAAGAAGGGTGCAAGGCAGAGGAGAGAAGGGTGCAAGGGGGATGGTGATGAAGTTAAAAATGTGCCCCCCCCCTGGAAACATTTCTGTGGACAACCATGGAACGCACAATACTTTGTGAGGGAGAGTGGGAGAGAGTGGAGAGAGAGAGAGTGGAGAGAAACAGTGGAGAGAAACAGTGGAGAGAGAGAGTGGCTAGAGAGAGAGAGAGAGAGAGTGGAGAGAGACAGTGGAGAGAGAGTAGACAGTGGAGAGAGAGTGGAGATAGACAGTGGAGAGAAAGAGAGTGGAGAGAGAGTGGAGAGAGCATGAAGAGACACTGGAGAGAGTGGAGAAAGAGAGAGTGGAGAGAGAGAGAGTGGAGAGAGAGAGAGAGTGGAGAGAGAGAGAGAGAGAGAGAGTGGAGAGAGAGAGTGGAGAGAGAGAGAGTGGAGAGAGAGAGAGTGGAGAGAAAGATAGAGTGGAGAGAAAGATAGAGTGGAGAGAGAGAGAGAGTGGAGAGAGAGAGAGTGGAGAGAGAGTGGAGAGAGAGACAGTGGAGAGAGACAGTGGAGAGAGCAAGTGGAGGGAGCTAGTGGAGCGAGCAAGTGGAGAGAGCGAGTGGAGAGAGCGAGTGGGGAGAGCGAGTGGAGAGAGCGAGTGGAGAGAGAGAGAGAGAGGGGAGAGAGAGAGTGGAGAGAGATAGAGTGGAGAGTGGAGAGAGAGAGAGAGAGAGTGGAGAGAGAGAGTGTGGAGAGAGAGAGAGTGTGGAGAGAGAGAGAGAGAGTGGAGAGAGAGGGAGAGTGGAGAGAGAGAAAGAGAGTGGAGAGAGAGAGAGAGAGTGGAGAGAGAGTGGAGAGAGAGTGGAGAGTAGAGAGAGACAGTGGAGAGAGAGAGACAGTGGAGAGAGAGACAGTGGAGAGAGAGACAGTGGAGAGAGAGTGAGTGGAGAGAGAGTGAGTGGAGAGAGAGTGAGTGGAGAGAGTGAGTGGAGAGAGAGTGAGTGGAGAGAGAGTGAGTGGAGAGAGAGTGAGTGGAGAGAGTGAGTGGAGAGAGAGTGGAGAGAGAGAGTGGAGAGAGAGAGTGGAGAGAGAGTGGAGAGAGAGTGGAGAGAAAGTAGAGAGAGAGAAGGGGGAGAGGGTGGAGAGAGAGGGAGTAGAGGGAGACAGTGGAAGGAGACAGTGGAGGGAGACAGTGGAGGGAGACAGTGGAGAGAGAGATAGTGAGAGAGTGGAGAGAGAAAGTGGAGAGAGAGACAGAGGAGAGACCGTGGAGAGAGAGACAGTAGAGATAGAGTGGACAGAGTTGAGAGAGAGAATGGAGAGAGAGTAGAGACTGACTGACTGACTGAGAAACTGACTGAGAGAGAGAGTGACTGACTGACAGAGAGAGAGAGACTGATTGAGAGTGAGACTGACTGACTGACAGAGACTGACTAAGGTAGAGAGAAACTGACTGAGAAAGAGAGACTGAGAGAGAGAGGCAGAGACTGACTGACAGAGAGACTGATAGAGAGAGACTGATTCGGAGAGAGACTGACTGAGAGAGAGACTGACTGAGAGAGAGACTGACTGAGTGAGAGAGTCTGACTGACAGAGACTGACTGACAGAGAGAGAGAGAGAGAGACTGACTGACTGGGGTAAAGAGAGAATGACTGACTGAGAGAGACTGACTGACTGGGAGAGAGAGAGACTGACTGGGAGAAAGAAAGACTGACTGGGAGAGAGAGAGACTGGCTGACTGAGAGAGAGATTGACTGACAGAGAGGGAGACTGACTGAGAGACTGACAGAGAAAGAGAAACTGACTATCAGAGAGAGAGAGAGAGAGAGACTGACTGACAGAGAGAGAGACTGACTGACAGAGAGAGAGAGACTGACTAAGAGAGAGAAACTGACAGACTGAGAGAGACTGATTGAGAGAGACTGACTGAGAGAGAGAGACTGACTGACACAGAGAGAGACTGAGACTGACAGAGAGAGAGAGACTGACTGACAGAGAGAGAGACTGACTAAGAGAGACTGACTGAGAGAGACTGACTGAGAGAGACTGACTGAGAGAGACTGACAGAGAGAGACTGACAGAGAGAGACTGACTGACAGACAGATAGAGAGCGAGAGACTGACTGACTGACTGAGAGAGACTGACTGAGAGAGACTGAATGACAGAGAGTGATAGACTGACTGACAGAGAGAGAGAGACTGACTGACAGAGAGGGACTGACTGACAGACTGACAAAGAGAGACAGAGAGAGAGAGAGAGGGAGAGAGAGAGAGAGAGACTGACTGACTGAGAGTGACTGACTAAGAGAGACTGAATGACAGAGAGAGATATACTGACAGAGAGAGAGAGAGACTGTGATGGAATTGGGGTCAAAGTGTGTATGAAGCTATGCAATGCCTCTTAAGATTGCTATTGTCTAATAAAAATAAAAATGTATTATCAAAATGTGCTCTTTGTAGTTATATCTGCTTTTGAAATACTGCATTGTCGCTTTGTCCAATGTTTTAAAACGGAAACGGGAAGGAGCAGTGAATGCACTTTTGTCAAAACTAAACGATGAGTGGGCCCGATGTTGTATATCATGACAGGAGTCTGCATCAGGGAAACCCACCTAAAATTGGGCAAACTTCCCCGGCCTACTGATGGCAGGGACCCTGTAATGAATGGACCACCACCTATGACAGCCTGCTGGCAGACTAAGCCCAACCTTTAACTCCACCATCCAGTGTTACTATTAACGGCTGCATTGGTGACAGTGGCGTAACAATCGCCCGCATCCCCTGCAGTATGGCGGGTCGCTGGCCTGAGAGCTCTAGACAGGCATGGAGGATGGGAGGGGGGCCCCCTCCATGTAGTTTGCAGGGGGGCCCCCTCATGTTTCGTTACGCCACTGTTCTCTACCTCACTTCTTGACTGGTCGGATGGTGTACAGAAGCTGCTTGCACCACCATGCTTCAAATGTATAAACGTTCTTCCTATTAGATACATTTCTGGACGACCAAAGGGGATGATACATCTGCATTCAAAATTCTGAAAATATACTGAACAGATAATCACTGTTATGATTTTTGTAGGAGAGGAGTTTAATTCTGACTTTGTGCCACTATTTTAGGTCATTGCCTGCTGGATGTGCTATCTCTTGCTGAGTATTAGCTCACTTCAGTTCATTTTTAGAATGGAGACGCAAGCCAGCATTCTGAAATGTTATACATGGTCTGGATTACACTTATGTGTTTTATCGGTGTAAAGGCAGGTTTAGGCGCAATTGTCAGGGTGATTGATATATTTGGACCTGAGGGTGTTCATTGACGATGGGAAAATACAGACTTCACTCTTTAGAAAAGAAACTGCTGGCAATTCTATCTTGTTCGCCAGCAGCAGCCATCCACGTCCGTTGGTCAAAAGCATACCCTATGGAGAGCTACTTAGACTACGCAGAAACAGCTCGAGAGACCAGGATTTCGAGGTGGCCGCCTCGGAATGCCTCTCACGTTTTAGTCTTAGAGGTTATGATGACGGGTTGCTACAAAACACCCTCAAAAAAGTGAGA
The DNA here is from genome assembly GCF_964263255.1 of Lissotriton vulgaris. NCBI lineage: Eukaryota > Metazoa > Chordata > Amphibia > Caudata > Salamandridae > Lissotriton > Lissotriton vulgaris. The sequence goes on along the minus strand of NC_141699.1, from coordinate 580,244,567 downwards.
AGGATCTCTAGAAAAGATCTTCCGAAGAAAAAATCTTTATCTAATGAGCCTAACAAAGAAGGGAAATTTAGACTGGTAACACCATACTCCTCTGGGGCAAACCACCTGAAGCTATGCTAAGAAAAAACTGGCACATTCTCCTTACAGACAATGCACTTAAAGATGATATACCACCATACCCCCTAGTGACCTTCAACAGAGCAAGATCGCTAAGGGATAAGTTGGTCAGTAGCCACCTAGAAAAACCCAGGATTAAGACAAACACCTTGACAGATATGATGGAAACAGGCAAATGTGTTAAGATATTGAAATTTATCACTTGCAGTACCACCTATGCTGTTTACTGTCTGGTCTGCCCGTGTGGCTTACGTTACGTGGGGACCACTATCAACCCACTAAAGATGCGCAAATTGGAGCATCTTCGGTCCATCGACAAAGCCGATCCAGCATACCCGGTGGCCCGTCATTTTTCAGAACAACATGGGAAGGACAGATACAAACTGCAATTCTTTGGTTTAGACACTGTACCATCTAATATCAGGGGAGGGGACCATCTGAGATGGCTGAGAAGACTTGAATTGAGATATATTATCGATTTAATGACCAAATATCCCAGAGGCCTGAATAGTAGGGAGGAGTTGGCAGTGCACTTAGGGAAATGAATTGATAATGAACTGTAATTATATCTGGTCTCTAGCTTTGTGACTTCCCTATGGGTAAGAGAATTTTTAGGAAATTTTAGTACAGAGGATCTCTCCCCCGGCTCTATTGGTTTGGGGCTATGGGATTGATTATATGCTTTGTATTTTGATATGAATATGGAATGTGTTTATATATAGGAATTGGTTATCTGCTTGCGCATGGTTGATGTAAATTTATGATTTAAAATTTTGAAATACTACGGTTTCATTTGGTATTAGAAAGCTGAATTTCATATTGGAACTCTCCAGGGACAATAGCCGATCTACAGCGAGATTACTATATAATGTATTAATTTACATTATATGATACCTCTGTATTATAAGGAATCGATCTGCGATAGACATAATACGCTTATGTGTGCATCTGAACACATTGTAAGATGGCGCTTTATTTCTACAGAGTGTTCAGTCCCTTCTTTGTTTTCATGAAATTTGTAATGCTTTATTTGTCTGTATGAGTTGAAGTGTCATTGACACTGACGAAGGCTTGACGCCGAAACGCGTCTGTTGCTTGCCGATTAAAGTACCCCGTTATTGCAAACCTCTATACCTTTATATATATATATATATATACCTCTCTCTCTATATATATATATATATATATATATATATATATATATATATATATATATATATATATATATATATATATATATATATATATATATATATATATATATATATATATATATATATATATATATATATATATATATATATATATATATATGTATTCCAAAGGAAAAGCACCGAGCTTCTGAAGTAGCACTCCACAGGGGTTCAGTTTTCAAAACCATTAATTCCAGAAAAAACGGCTCCATGACTCCGATGAGTCTCTCTTCCTGACGCGTCTAGCCCACCTGTTACCTCCAGTAAGCCCCATATAGCTAGATAGCTGTGTGCTTAAAGGCCCAACCCCCTTTTTAGACAACTCTGCAAATGCGACTCATGGACTCATGGAGCACTGCTGCTCGGGGGATGAAGTCAAACTTGTGTCCTGAGGTCCTCAGGGCAAAAGAGGACCTCATCGCTCCACCAGCAGTGAGCCAAGAGGCGCGTTTGCAAAATGGCGTAAAATGGGGCATGGCCTCGGACCACCTCTCAGCAATCCAGCTGTGTGGCACTTACTGAAGGTACATGGTGGGCTAGTTGGTCCCCAGGGGTCCTCAATATTCAAGGGGAATTCATTCCCCAACTTACAACGCCCTAGGGGACGTATTTGCAAAGTGGTGCAGGGAGGGGGTGAGGATACCAGCTTTTTTTTCTATTGTATTTTTAGAAAGGGTTGTGTGGCCCCCCTTCTTTTAGCATTTTTGTGGCCCTGGGGACCACATCCCTCAGGGCCTGACACCATTTTTATAAAAAAAAAAAAGTGAAGTGAAGTGGGCCATGTGGCCCGCTCCTGAGGCCAATTTTGACCCTGAGCATGGCCTCCTTTTTTAAAATGTATTTATAGGGAAGAGGGCCACGTGGCCTGGCTTCCCATGGCCAATTCAGCCTCAGGGACCCCATTCCCCAGGGCATGGCCTTTTTAAAAACACATATTTCATGAGAAGGGGGTCTGCGTGGCCCCCCTTCCCTAGTCCACTATTAGCCCCGGGAACCCCATCCCCCGGGGTGGGCCTTTCCATTTTTAAAAATTAAATGGGAGGGGGAGCCGAGTGGCCCCCCCTCCCGGGCCACTTCTGGCCTCATCCCCCGGGGCCAGGCCTTTGCGTTGGGAACAGTGGGGGGAGCCCCAATGCCCCCACGATCCTGCCGGCACTACGCCTCCTGCGGGAGCCAGCATTGCTTTTGAGCAAGGGGAGCTGTTGACAAAGAATCCTGCTTTTCTTCATTGAAGCAAGAGCAGGTTTCCCTGCTCTCGCTTCAATGAAGTCAAGCAGAGTTTGCTATGACTGGGGCGGGGGCACGGGGTGGGCACCATTGATGAACAGGAATTTAATCATTACAAAATGGCGAGCGGTATAAGCTGGTCGCCATTCCTCTTTTACTTCAATGCCCGAGTATTCAATGCTTAAAAACATGGCGCCTCCCAATGCAAAGTGTAAACACAGACGAAGGATCGAATCCGAAACGGGTTTGTTTTGCTGGGCTAAGAAATACATTGAAAATTGCTGTAACTTACTCCAGTGAGTGCTGGTATCCTTTTTTGACAAGAGAGGAACTTTGGAGCAATAATATTACATAATATTATATATATACAAATTCATATAAGTTCTAATGTAGGTTTAGTAAAATGTACTTTTGTTTAATGTTTACTTTGTGTGTATAATTAAATAAGCAATATTTTAAATGTCTTTGCAGTTTATCTGTTACATTTTTTATTTTGTGTGTGTATATATATATATATATACATGTATATATATGTAAATTTTATAAATATTGAAAATTATAATATAAATTAAAAACTTATGTTTTGTAAAATAGTTTTACATGATACATCCATATGTAAACATACATATATATGTGTGTGTGTTTGTTTAAATTAGTATTTTATATGTTATTAAATATAACTTTAACATTTCATTTACATTATAATAACGGTAAATGTTAAAATATTAAAGATTTACTACTGTTAACTATATATATGTTAAACAAAAACTATTTTATTGTCTCAAATTTTTTTAGTATTAGTGTACAACAATATTTTTTAAAATATTTTTGTATTTAGGGTGGCGCTGCAGGGGACGTCATCACGTCCTGGAGCTAGAGCCAGGAGTTTGTGAGGGGCCAGCTAATAGTTCCAGGCCGCAATCATGGCCTCTGCTCGCAGTGCTGCCTACTGCTCCACCTGTCACGGCGGGCCGTCCTTATTGACGCCACAGTACAGGTTGAGTTTTCTGGTGAGTTTATCTGCAGGTTTTGTGATTGTGTGTTTTTTTGCTGCCTGGTCTCGTTTGCAGATAATGACCGCTAGAGACCGGCCAAAGTCTTTCACTGCAAGCGAGTTTCAAACGTTACGTGCTGCTGAAACATCGATACGTGGGAGTAGAAATAATACAGTTAAAGGTGCTCTTTGATTCCATGCAAGTTTCTAGGAATGCATCATTGTTCGGGCTTTGTGGGGTTGTGCCTGCAGCCCTCAACGGCAAAAGCCTGCTTCCATGCACGGCCCGTGCCGGGCGTTAATCTGGGGTGGTGACGTCAGGCAGGGGAGGGTCAGGGTGGGGGGATGTAAAATACGGGATAAGGACCATTAGAGTTAAGTATCGAAAAAAAAAAATTGTTGCCCACGCTGCATCACATTTGGCGATGCAGAGTGGGCAACCAAATTCGTTTTATTTATTTTTTTCGATACTTACCTCTAATGGTCCTTATCCCGTATTTTACATCCCCCCACCCTGACCCCCCCCTGCCTGATGTCACCGCCCCAGTATAACGCCCGGCACGGGCCGTGCCTGCTACTCGGCATGGGCAGGTGGAAGCCTGATTAGGACAGGTTTTCATCTTTTTGCATTAGGCAAATCCTCGACTGTGTCATTTTACGGGTTTCTCTTAATTGTCCAGTGACTCAGTTAGTGGCGAGCAGGCCCCCTGTTATTAAACATCCTTGTGTTGCACTGCAGAAACTGGTGCCTGAGAGCTTACTGCAGTCTGCACCTGCCAATCACGCTGCCTGGGAAGAAATGGGCGCAAAAGGGTGACATGGATATACCTGCTGTAAGGCCATCACAGTGGGGTGGGCTGCATTGACAGAGTCGTTAGTGGGCTTCTATTTACGGTGCTTTTCAGAAGTTGAAAGATCTTGGAGTTTCTTGTTGCTCAAATGGGTGTAATTTATGATATTTATGTTTCCTTCATTTTCATTGTTTGATTTCGTTGCTTGATTTTGCAAGTAAGAAAGTGTCACTCGTAGTCAATGAAATGTCACTCATAATTTCACTGAAATTATGAAAATGTCACACATAGCAATTTAGAACCTTGGAAGCTATGTAATAACCCCCAACTACCCCCAAGGTGGGCAGAAAGACAGTCCCTTTTGCGTTGGGGTGGGGCATTGGCATGCCCTTTTTAGGCAGCTCCACCACTCTTCTATCAAAAAAGAAAAATAATAGTCCCTGGTGCCTAGTGTGCTAATAACCCCCATATGCCCGCCGCTTTTGTTTTTGAGGGGTTGGGGCATTGGCATGCACATTTTGGGCAGGTCTCACCCCTATATTAAAAAAAAATCCCTGAGGCCTAGTGTGCTTTCTGCCCCTCTGGGGGAGATAGGGGGCTATTGCCCCACCTATCCCTCACAGGGGCAGAAAGAATAAATATGCCAATACAAATTTGGGGGGAGCAACGGTACTTGCCCAAGGGACTGCCCCCCTCCAGTGTGTCTAGTGGTGGATTCCTGCTAGTTGATCACCCTCCTGCAGGGATCCCTAAGCAGGGACCCACAAGGGAAAGGGGCGATTGGAAAGGGGCGATTCTCCACGTTTCAACAATACCTCTCCCGTGTGTTTCGATGCTCAGGGGGCTGAGATAGTCCCACAAACACAGAAGCAATGAAACTGAAATTAGATGATCAGCTCATTTCAATTTCCCTTTCAATGTAATGACGTCAGTGTGCCATGCGCTTGATCGTCATTATATTGGGGAAAAAATACCTCAGGAGGTTGGGTAAGCTCTTCCCCAGCTCCAGGGCCTCAGAAACCAAAAAGGAAATACATTTGCTGTTTACCGCAGAGGGATTTGGAGGTTGTATAGAGATGCTTGGCTGGCTGTGTTTCTACTTTCATTTTATTGGAAGTCTGTGTGGACCTGCACTTGTCAGGCAGTGTGTGTGGACTAACACTTGGTGGCGGTGTGTGTAGACTGGTGCTTGCCTGGCAGCATGTGTGGACTTGCGCACGGTTGGCGGTACTCGGTGCACGTTGGATGGTGCTTGGCTGTCGGTGTGCATTGAACAGCGCTTGGCTGACAGTGTGCGTGGACTGGCACTTGGCTGGCAGAGTGTGTAGACTGTTGCTTGGCAGGCGGTGTGGATTGCATGGAACACGCAGCACTATTTTCCCAGAATTCTCTGCAAACCTCAAATTTAGCTAAAAAGTTCAATTTTCCTCACATGTCTTTGTGAGAAAGTTGAAGGATCACCGTGCCTGCACATATTTCCTAACACCCAGCATTTCACTCGATCTCCTGATCGGAATGATACCTCTTGAGTGGGTGCCCAAAGCAGAGTCGCTTTAAAAACGGATAAAAAACCCTGCCCCTATGGACATGCTCTGGTTCCCCTTCAGTTTTTTGTTTTATACGTTTTCAGGCTGACTCTGCTATGGGCAGCCACACTAGTGAGGTATCATATTTATCAGGAGACAGAGGGGACTTCTGGGTGGTAGGAAATATGTGCCGGCATGCTGATCCCACACAGAAATGTAAGAACAATTTTCTAAAGCTAAATTTGAAGTTTGCAGGGGACTCTTGGTAAGAAAACATCGGGGAATTGGCACAAGCAACACCTCCCTGGGCTCTCCCAGGTGTCTAGTTTTAAGTAGTCTCTAGGTTTGGTAGGTTTCCCTAGATGGCCACCAAGTCCGGGTTCAAAAGCCCAGGTACCCCTGATCTATCACAAACAACCTGTGTTTGTACAGGGGTCTCCTGTGTTTTGGTCCTGGGCTCCGTAGCCATCTATGGAAACCTACCAAACCCAGACATTTCTGAAACATATACACCCAGGAGAGTCCAAGGAGGTGTCCCTTTGCAAGTGATTCTGGGCAGGAAAATGTATGGGTTTGTTAGGTTTCCCTAGATGGCCGCCGAGCCCAGGACCAAAAATGTAGGTGCCACACTTGCAAAACCAGGTTGTTTTCTCATAAATAATTTTGATGTCTCCCCAATTCATTTTGAGCCCTCCATGTTGTGGATACTTGGCTCACCTCCACAAGTGAGGCACCATTTTTATTACGAGACCTAAGGAAATGCTAAGGGGTAGGAAATTTAAGTCAGTTCCGTGAGACCACAACGTACCCACACACAATGTGAGGATACAATATTGTTAGCTACATTTTAGGTTTGCAGAGGATTCTTGGTAGGAAAGCTTTGAGGGATTCACACAAGCCACACTTCTCTGAACTCCCCTGGGTGTCTAGTTTTCAGAAATGTCTGGGTTTGGTAAGTTTCCTTAGCTGCCTGCCGAGCCTTGGACCAAAAACACAGACAATTCTCTTGCAAAACCAGGTCTTTTTGTAATTGATAACAGTACGTTTTGAGCCATTTCCTGTTGTGGGCACTTGGCCTACCCGCACAATTATGTATAATTTTTATCAGGAGCCTTGGTAGAATTCTGGGTGAGTAGACGTTTGTGGGCACCCACAGATTCCAGAACGTTCCATCACAGAAATGTGAGGAAAACGTGTTTTTTTTAAAGAAGTTTGAGGTTTGCGAGGGATCCGGGTAACACAACCTAGTGAAAGCGCCACAAGACACCCATTCAGGATTACAATGGGTGTATAGTTTAAAAACAATTATGAGTTTCCTATGTTTCCCTAGGTGCCGGCTGAGCTAGGGTCAAAAATTCACAGCTAAGCAGAGTAGAAAAAAAGGGCAGTTCTCACTGGAAAAATGTGAAGTGTCCATGTTGCTTTTGGGGCCTTTTCTTGTTGTGTCCGCCTTGCCTACCCACACAAGTGAGGTACCATTTTTATCGGGAGACTTGGGGGAATGCTGGGTGGGTAGAAGTTTGTGTCTCCCTGCAGAGTCCAGAATTTTTCATCACAGAAACATTAAGAAAATATATTTTTTTACAAAGTTTGAGGTTTGCAAGGGATTCTGGGTAACAGAACCTGTTGAGTCACTCCATCCTGGATACCCCTGGTTGTTTTGTTTTAACCCCTTCGCTGCTCATGACGAGCTCAGCTCGTCATGCAGTACACTGGTCGTGTGCTCATGACGAGCTGAGCTCGTCATGAAACAATGCAATCCTGCATTCTTCAGCACACAGCGGGAAAATGCATCGCATGCATGGGGTTAAAAAATGTTTGGGTGTGCTATGTTTCCCTAAGTGCTGGCTGAGCTAGGGTCCAAAATCCACAGCTAGGTGCATTGCTAAAAAAAGGGTCAGTTTTCATTTGAAAAAAATTAATGTTTCCTCGTTGCTTTTTTGGGCTATTTCCTGTCACAGGCACTGGGCCTACCCACACTATTTAGGCACAATTTTCATTGGAAGACTTAGGGTAAGACAGAATAGTGTAACACATGTCATTACCAATTGACTTTCTATGCATTTCTGCCTTCCAAATGGAAGATAGTGCTTAAAAAAGAAGTCATTTTGAAAAAATCTCTCTAATTCACATGCCAGTATGGGTGCCCACAAATGTTGTGATGTGCAAATAATCACGGCTTCTAAACTCCATATGTAGTTTTCTTTCCAGAAATACATAGGTTTCCTTGATACCTATTATTCAGTCTTTATATTTTACCAATTGAATTTCTTTATACCCGGTACACAATGAAAAAACATTGCAAGGTGCAGCTCAGGTATTGGCCTAGGGTTCTTGGTGAACCTACAAGTCCTATATATTCCCCCAAGGGCAAGGGTCCACAGACGTAATTGTATATTGATTTCTAAAATCTGCCATACTTAGATGAAGTTATAGGTAAAAATGCAGGCACAAATGGCTGTTTTTTATAACTGAATTTCAATATTATTTTTTCAACTGTTTCTTTCTACAGTAAAACTTTGAAGGATCTACATAAATGACCTCTTAATGAATTCAGTATTGTGTCTACTTATTAGAAATGCTTAGCTTTCTGGGATCCATTATTGTTTTAATACCTATTTCTACCACTAACTAGAAGGAGGTTGAAATCACAAAACTAGGACAAATAGGCTATGTCCGAATGAAATGCCAAAACTATGTAAAAAATGTTGCTTGTCTGATGAAAGACTGCCTGTTCCTGAAAGCTGGGAAGATGGTAATTTTAGCAAACCCTTCATTGAAACCATTTGCAGGGAAAAAAACAAATGCTTTCTTCTGGAGCACTTTTTCCCAATTTTTCCCCCAAAAACAAAATATAGCAGCATTTTGGCTAATGTCCTGGTCCCCTCCAGGGGAATCCACAAACCCTTGGTACCTTTAGAATCCTCAGGATGTTGGAAGAAAAGGACACACATGTGGCATGGATACCTTATGTAGAGAAACAGTTACAGGGGCCGAAGCACTGCCACAAACTACCCCAAATAGCCAAAAAAAGGCATGGCACAGGGAGGGTGGAAGGCCTAGCAGTGACGGGGTAAAGACCATTTTAGGTACTTGCCTTGGTACTATCACTAGAGACTAATGGAGGGCGATAGACTGCAACAAATGGTGCAATGAACTGCCTTGTTGTGAAGGAATGAGAAACAGCCAAATGGTCAAGTGCCCTTTTCAATGGTTCTCCTCAAAGGCTTGCATTAGAGATGCAGACAGGTGGGTGGCTCCAATGGAAGGAGAAAAAAAAGTAAAGGATGTGCCATTTGCCTGTCATCTCAAGGGATAGATTTGGATACAGTAAAGCAGGATTCCAGGCTGATCAGGCCAAGAGTGGCAGTATTCTTTGCTGCAGTTAGATTCTGCTTGTCGAGTATAAAGGTCACACAAGTGTTATCATTCATTGGACAAATCAGCTTCATAAAAAAGGTGATACTGCTGGGATATTCATTTTGGGGCATAATGAGCCTAGTCACAAGGAGCATTATTATAGACTCACTAACAGCATCAAAAGAAAACATGAGGGGGTGATTTGAGTCAGAGAATGTTTGGAAAGTGTTCCTTCAGGATATGATGGAGTTGAGGATGTGGCTGCTGTGCACTTAGACTATATCTTAAAGAAGGCTGGTCCCTGAAGTTCTTGAAGTTTCAATCACTACATGTGCCCTCACAAACGTCTTCTGCAGGGTTCCCTACCACTGAATATAATTTGAACTCGAGATGTACTGGGGAACAGAGGGTTACCGTTAGATGTACGAGGGGCTTGCAGTGTAGTTCCTATAGTACCCTTCATGCAGGACCTGCGCTGTTTTTGGATAACATATACTGTGGGTCTGGTAGCAGACTGACTCTGTGCCCCCCCCGCCGAGTGTGTTAGCCTATTTTTGCATTAGCTAGCTCACAGTGCCACTAGAATCTCCTTTTATCTGAGAGATTCATTTTGGCAACCTCAGAACACAACAAACCCTGATTCCTCAGACTCATAGAAACAATGTACTACTTTTCACCCAGTCACTTGTGCTTGCTCGTTTTCTCTCAGATAGATACTCAGAAGAAACAGTCAGGCGTGTATACAATAAGAATTTATTGTACTGTTGTTCTTCTCATGTAAAATATATGCGCTGCTATAACTGTTACACAGTAGCAGAGATATAGAACCAGAAGTACAGTGAATAAAAAGGAATAGTACAGTTCGACCAGTTTGCAATAGTCATGGACATATACATGAATATAAAATGCATTTATAAAATATAGTGGGTACTCCTAAGATGCCTGTCTAGATGTACCTAAGTGTACCTAGCATGTGAGTAGGTGTGAAAGAGCTAATAAGCCTAAGAGCCAAGAATCCCGCTAGGATTTAGTCGAAACCCTATTGCTTGAATAGTGAGAGTGTGGGACTTCGTCCTGGACTTGAGTTGCACAACCCGCAAGGGATAGTCAGACCACTGTCAGCTGGAGCGATTGCATGTCGGAGCTGCAGAGTCTCTGGTCAGTGTGTTGGCCTTGAAATCTAGGTTCCCTCCTTCCTACTGATAGCAAGAGGTGCTGTATTTATACAGTTCTTGTGCGTGTGTTAGCCACTGTTCAGTATGAGGATGACATTGGGGATTAAACCTTGTGCGTAGATAGGAGAGGTGAAAAATGCCCCCTGGAGAGTGTTCCCATCAATTATTCATATGTGCTAAGGTTGACGTCTTAGCAATATTGATTGGGAAAACCCCACCCTCTGCATGGAACTAGGTGAAAGGTTTAGTCCATAAAAGGCGCTAGTCCTTATAAGGCGTTATGTCCCTATAAGGCATTCTGTCCTTGTTAGGAGTTATGTCCTTATAAGGCTCGTTCATATGAAATGAATGGGAGATGATGTAGAGAAAGTGTATGATGTTCCCTGGACCTATATTAGAGTATCGATATGAAATATAACAGGCTTGCCATGTCCATCACTTCAAGGTGGTTTTGAAGGGAGGAATTTTCACACCACAAAGTCAGAGCTTCAGGGTAAAATTAATGGGTAGAATTTTAGAGATGAAGATGTCTATACATGCTCAAAGGGAGAAACTAAAAAGCCTGTTTACCAAAACAGGGTTGTTGGGTACAATAAGGCTTGAGGTCTGTTAAATGCTACACCCAGTACCATGCAGCATGTCCTTCTAAGTTGTGTATATGTATATATTTATTGCTCCACTTGTAACTAATGTGTAGGCTATATGGCTTTCCATAACTGATATGGTAGGGAGTGGCATTTCGTTCACCAACTATACTCTACATATGTACTTGCCAGGGTCAAAAACCTCTCTGCCCATAGCCAGTGTGTAAAAGAAAGGAAATAACACTGGGGCTCTCTCATGGCATGCAGAGGTCTTAGTTTACAACAAAAGGGAGAAATCTTATATGAGAAGGGCAATCACCACTCCTTGTGAGTGGCAGGTCCAGCCACAGCTAACGCCCTTAGCTGAAGAGTAATTACAAAAAAGTCTGGGCTGTTCCTAAGAATGGGGAATTTACGAAGCTCTAAAGAGTGCAGGATGTTGTAGGGCCTCGTGAAGTTCTACGATTAAATGCAGAGGTCTTAGGCATCTCTGGGATTCGCTGGCATTTGGTGATGAGCGTCAGAGTGGTAAATCATTGAGAAGGTGTAGATACCACCTCAAATACTTGGAACACAAGACACCCATCTTTCTGGGGTTTTCTCAGTCTTTTGGGCTGTCTTTTATTCTTTTTTTTCAAAATCATACCGTTCTTCTTAATCCTGCTGTTTAGCGATGTATGTTAGTTATTGAGCCTAAAGAATACCAACTTATGAGGAGAGAGCTTACCTTTGGATGTTACAAGCGGAGATATCTGATTGTACCATCTCAACAAGTCCATGGGAGGGCCCCATGCATTACATTTGGATGTTTAAATTTCAAGGTCTGAAGTTCAGTGCTAAGATTCAACCCATCCCAAGACTTTGTGATATGCCGAGGTGGTTGTGGGTGATTAAAGACATCCAGTGCAAACCTTTGAGGAGGTTACTTGGATAATCAGGTGCATTCGAAGATATGGCTTATCTCCAAGCTAATTTTTAGTTCACCTCTATATTCAAATATAGACCTCTTTGCAACACTTTATTATTCTAACAAAAGGTTGTGTGATGTCCCTATATCCAACTGGCCTATGACCTAGGCTAGTTGATTCTTTATTTGCGCCCATTTAAGGTTTTAGTCTATAGCAGTGTTTCCCAAACTTTTGACTCCTGAGGACTCCCATTAAGTCACTACTAGAAGTCAGAGACCACCAAGCAATTTGTACTATTTACATTTCAAACATTAAAACAGTAATTCTCAAAGAACACACAAAAAAGTGGCCACTAACCAAATGCTCAAATTTCTAAAGAATGTATTTTATATTGAAAAAGATTTCTATAATTGAAACATTTTATTGGGAAGGTTGGTAGTGCATCTTGGTGACAAAATGTTCAATGCTTTGTTTCATTTTGCAATATGAGGTTCCTGCTCCTGCCAGTGCCGGACAGGAAACCCAACGCAGCCCTTACAAATGATGTCAGACCAGTCCCAGTACAGTGCTCACCAAGGGCAGCGAGTGAGCCTGACCACTAGAATGGTGGCTTTGGGTGGCTCTCCCTCATGAAAATTAGGGAAAATGGTGCACTCTACAACACATTTGTCATTTATATTGAATTGTATTCGCTTTTAAAGCGGAGCAAATGATGACCTTACTGTGCAAAAGATACTACAATCTTTGTTGGGGCTCTTCAATGACTCTCTCACTATCACCTCCAACAGTGCCGCTTATCTCTCCATAGCTCTGTCACATGTATTTCAATGTTTTTTATCACCTCTGATACCAGTGTAGGGTGTCAGAGTACTTTACATCACACACATACAGAGACAAGGAATCATATGTGTATAAATCAGTGTATAGAAAATGTTACATAAGTCAAAGGAGACTAAATGGTGTAGGATTCACATATCATCCATACTGGTAGGCATTGTCTAAGAGGTCTTGGTCTGGAGATGCACAAACTCAGGATTTGGAACATAACACAGTGGATCCGAGAGACCCGCCACCGCTGGACTCCGCTACTTTAATTTAGTTTCCAGCCCTTGGATACACTCGTCCAGAGGCTGCAGTCTAGGCCTACACGCCAGACAGGGCCCACTGCCCCCACTCTTTCCCAGCTGTCACATCCTGCCTTACCCCTGCCGCTACTGCGTATCCTACCCTCTACATAAGAACACAGCCCTGAAGAGTCACATCTTCACACGATGTAACGAAACACGTGTCGGCTCACGTTGTTCTATACGTACTGATCAAAAACGAACCATAAATCTTTTTGCACACTTCGCTGGATTTCAACGATCTCATTTCTTGTCTTATCTAAGTATCATTGTGCAGTTCTTACATAAGAACCCCTTACCTTGACGTATGCACAGGAGCTTTTCATAACAAAGTGGTTAGCTCCGACTTCAATAATAAGAATGTATTTCTACCCGGACAAACCTTTTTTAGCAGCATCAGGATAATGAAATACTTAACTTACTAACTTGTACCATTCAGTTTGCATACAGCTCTTTCATGGCAGTTGATAGCTCACTGTGCTAGATTACAATTCTAACTTATGAACTGTACAGTAGGAAACAGAATCTCTGTGACAAAAGCAGTTACCCACTGTGATATGCACATAAAATATTGTTTTTTTTTAAAAAATGCATGGTGCAATTCTTTGTGGTAGGCATATTAACCCTCTGTGCTACCTTAGACGAGTCAAAGCTGCCACTGGACAAAACTCCCATCTTTCTCCAGCAGGTACATCAATCCCCACACTTATCTTGACACGTTTATTGTTGCCGGGAAACTGCTGATTATATAAGGAACTTTGCAGTGCTTCTAAAACTGCTCCCTGTGGACCCTCTGGGAATGTATCATGATCCCCTGAGCGTACACGGACCACAGTTTGGGAACCAAAGGTCTATGGCCCTGAGTACCCTTTAAGCATTTCATTTATGTGTACACTCAGTCATTATAGCTGTGCTTATTTTAAGGAAATGTCTCTTTTTGCATGAACACCCTCAAAGTTATGGACTGAAGTTGCTGGTTTTTCGACTCTGAGTGTGCAAAGAGGCCTGTTGACCAGACCTCATGGCCATTGCTCTGACCCTTAAAGGTATATGTTTGGCTTTTCCAATTGGTATAACTTTACTTACTTATAACTCACCTATGTATGGTACCAGGGGTACCTAGGGCTTGTAAGTAAAAGTGTCCCACCAAGGCTGCAGCACTTATTGCACCACCCTGAATGTGACATTGTGAAAACATGTCTCCCAGTTTGCCACTGCAGTGTGAAACTGCCAACTCGACTTTGCCCTTCAACCTAATGTTAAAGCCCAAACCTCAATTTAGAATGAATATGTCACTGCTACAACATGCTTATCGAGTCCTAAGACAGGGTGCTGTATATGAAGAGGAAGGACATGTATGTTTATATGTCCTAAAAGTAAAAACGTCAAACTGCAGAAAATCTAGTGGCTTTATTGGTGAGTACAATACATGCTGACAGCTGAGCTGTGCTAACTCATGAATGGGACTACTAAAATTGGTACTTCAAGGTATCAAAATAATTTTTACATTAAACCTGATTTGATGCCCAAGTCAAACTTAATGTGACTTCTTAAAAAAATGCAACATTTAGAAAGTTGGTACTCTGTGGCTTAAATTTTCCAGTATCCATTTGCAGATGTTGGTCACAAGGCACAAGGCCCTCCTGGGTAGAAATGGGAATGACTCCCAGGAGGGGGAAGAATAGAGGCCTGCTGTTGGAAGAGGTGTCACCATTCCCTGGCAGGAAGCCACACAGGGTAAGCTCAAAAGGAGAGCTTAAAAGAGGATGCCACTTTTGAAGGGAAAATGGTAGGCACAGATGATAGGGGCTGCTCTTTTGTTGAGGTAGACGGGCTGGCATCGGGGACAAAGAGGGGAGAGCATTTGCCTAATATGTTTTTTCATGGCCATTTAGCCGTCACATTGCCACATCTTTAGGGTAGGCTACTAAGTTCCACACACCAAGATAGGGTTTCTGCCATCTTGGGAGTGGGCAGAATAGTTCACTCGGATAACTCGATGCAACACATTGCAGGAACTTGTCATTGAGCATGGAGGGCCCTAGTAGCCCATTTCTAGTAACCACTGCATCCCAAGAGGGTACTTTCTGGGCATAAATATGGCACCCTGCGCACCCAGACCTCAGATCACATCTGGACCGTAAAGGGAACTGAAGCAGGACTGCCATGATATTCATTGGACCTTGCATGAGAGGTTGCACCAACTGCTGGACTGCATCTGCTGATGCATCTCCTAGAAAAGAGAGTACTGTGTCTGTGGGGCCTGGCTCAAGGAAAAGTTGCTTCAGAGCCCCAGGCAGAACTCCAAGAGTTACTTGACCAACTCCCTGTTTCAGCACCAGGGCCACAAAAGACTTTTGCTGAACCAAAGAAGACTTTTCTCAACATCGACCCCTGCGGTCTAAGTCATCCCACCTGGTCCATCGACCGAGGAGTAGCCCCAGGAAGACACCTGTCGACTGCACAGCATCCTCAGAATCTTACAGCATCTTCAGCATCCTGTATCTCTTGCCTCAGGACCACTCCATTAAAGTCAATGGTTGTTCACACACAGAGCCTGGAACTAGATTTGAGACTGCTTTGGTGGTGAGTTAACTCTCCAACAAATTCTCTCTGGTCCACTTGCCCTTCTTCCTGTCAGAATTGTTTGTTAAAAGTGGATCAGAATAGCCAAATAAAACTCTTTCAAAGTTTTACATAGTTTTCCAATATTGCAATGAGCAGTGCTTGTTGGAATCTTTAGTGATTTTCGATTTACTTTACTGTCTATATTTCTGGAACCCACAGTTTAATTTGGCTCATTTTGTTGTCTAAAAATTCATAAAAATAAGGCCTATTTTCATAAATTAATGTTGGATTTCCTTTGTGCTGTGTGATTTTATTTTGATTTTTTGGTACTCATAAATGCTTAATACTAGTTCCTTTGTTTAAGCCAGACTGCTCCAAGCCACAGCTACCCAGGGTTGATCTAAGATTTAACAAACAAGTCTGACTGGACCCAAGTCGGTAACATAAGTATATTACAAAATTACGTAGCACAACCACACCATATAAAACACCACCTGCCTCACACTTATTCATATGATTTGCATATGTTGTTTTTAATGAATATATCGTCTCCATGTATATAATGTAAAAAGGTACACTTAGCTCTTATTCTAACCACATTGTTTTCATGCACACATTTCCAACAACATCATGGAAAAACATCTTCATTTCTCAAATTCAGCCACTGTTTAAAGTCCTCTTATTTTGCTCAATGACAAAGTGAAGCATCCACAGCTGGAGGGCTGACCCAAAGCACATTCATTTGGGTCAGTCCTCCCTCTGTTATCATGCTGCATTTACCCCGATAACAGAGGGTTAGGCAGGGACATCCATATCAATCAATCACATCATATTTGTATAGTGAGAGGGTATCCAGGCGCTGTGCTGCAGGTATCAGTCGAAGAGCAAGGTCTTAAGTCCCTTTCTGAAGAGGGTCAGTGAAGGGTTGGTGCAGATGTGAAGGGGGAGGGTGTTCCTGGCTTTGGTGATGAGGTGGGAGGATTGTCCTCCCAGCGTCTGTGGTGGATACATGGCATCTGCGTGACGGCAAAGTGGGCGGAGCAGTGATTCCTGGTAAGTCGGTGAAAAAGCAAGCAGTGGTTCAGGTAGGCTGGTCCTTGGTCGTGGATTGCTTTGTAGGCTTGGGTCAGAGGCTTGAAAGGGCATCTCTTCTGGAAGGGGAGGCAGCGGAGGCCCTTCAGGTGCTGGGTGATGTGGGTTCTCTTGTGCAGTTTGAATATCAGTCTGGCAGCCGCGTTCTGGATCGTCTGGAGTCTTTGCATGAGTCCGGTGGTGGTGCGTCCATAGAGTGCGTTGCAGTAGTCTAGTAGGCTAGTTATGAGGACCTGCATCACCATTTTCTCAGTGCTGATGGGCAGCCACTTGAAGACTTTTCGGAGCATGCAGAGCATGTGGAATCAGGCTAAAGAGACAGCACTGACTTGACAGTTCATTGATAGTTCACTGTCCAGGGTGATGCTGAGGTTGCGGGCGTGGTCTTTAGGTGTGGAGGTCCTAGCTCCGACAGCCTCCAGGAGTCATTCATAGATTTGTCCGGCTTAAGCTGCATTCAGAAAAACACAGGTATGTAGGACTGATAATACACTTCTCAACTCTGAAGGCTATTAGTTTGGTTCCTCTTAGGATATATCTATATAAGGGGTCTCCAACATTTTTAGTAATAAGAATTACTTATGTTCAATAAAAATTATCCTGAGCTACTAAAATTATTAGTGGTGTAAAAGTGATCAAGTCAGACAAGATTGCATTACAGGCCACCATATACAAGATTAACAGCATATACAAGATTAACAGGCAGGGTTGCCAGCAGTAATGAAAACAAGCATTGGCATAGCCAATAGGTCTCACCTTTTGGACCTTATGTGTTTCGCCAGAGCCAACAAATGTATGATCTGAACCTGAATCATTTTTAGGCTAATCATAGCTCAGTAAAGATGGACATCAATCTTTTTTCTCTCTGGTTTATGACAATTAGGCACCAACGGTGGTTGGTGGTGGGACTAGTGGTTTGAAATGGAAGAGCAAGTGCAGAGGGGCACAAACACGGCCAGGAACTCTACTTAAAGCATGGCCAAAGAGAGCCAGCACTAGCAATATAAATCTGAAAGGAACAGTAAATTGTTTGACTCACTCCATTCATGTTTGCTTTTCCAAAGCTTGACAACCTCAGTACATTCTATTCAAGTATATGACTTCAGGCACATTAATTTGCACTATGTGATATTGAATATAACCAAACAGATTACATATTCTAAGGTGCATGAGGTCTTCCAGATTCATTTATATGCCTATCACATTAAATGCGGAAAAATTAAATAAAATAAATTCAATGAATAGATCCTGAACATTAAATAATTTGTGCGTCATATTATATGTAATTTAAAAGCAGTGACCCTGTGCAAGGGTCCTTCCCACCACAGTTAATACAAAGAACATTTGAGCGTACACCATTATACCTTGTGTAATCTCGTGATTCATCTGATGGCAATAGCCCTAAGACTGTAACCTTGCAGTGTAAGTATGCACTCTGCAGCGCTCTGAGATGAGCTCAATGTGGAATGCAGCGCTATAAAAAAAAACACTAATATTCAGCTTAACCCCAGAGTAGCATGTGAATCTATATAAAAACATGAATGCCTTCACAACTGCATAACTGCCTGGCCCTGTCACAACACCTCTCCTGGTGCAAGCTGTGCAGGTGTCCCTTGCCCGACGTCTGACCTAGCGTCATGGGGACCGAAGTCTCGCGGTTTTATGAAGGAAAGTTATGAATCTCCAAACTTGGGGCTTGCTCGCATGCATGTGGGTTCGATTGACTCCAGAGTTTGCTTGTTTAACCCCTTTGCCGTTTAATTGCTGGGACTGAAATGCATTCCACCACGGTTTAACCCCTTCGATGCTCATGACGAGCTCAGCTCGTCATGCAGTACACTGGTCGTGTACTTATGACGAGCTGAGCTCGTAATGAAACAATGAGAAAGGAGGATA
Source organism: Lissotriton vulgaris (assembly GCF_964263255.1). Classification (NCBI taxonomy): domain Eukaryota; kingdom Metazoa; phylum Chordata; class Amphibia; order Caudata; family Salamandridae; genus Lissotriton; species Lissotriton vulgaris. Next base: position 580,226,012 of record NC_141699.1, on the reverse strand, counting down.
TGCAGCACAGGAGGGGAATTGCCTTAGCAGCCATGTGGTTAAGGTGAATTCGGTCAGATGCAAGTCAGCTGCCAGCAGCAGAGCTGTGGCCTTGGTTCGAAAAGCCAAAGCCATAAAGCAGACAACACGCCCCCTTTCCACCTCTGCTGTGAAAGCACTGGTGAGGCAAAGCAAACTTGCCGAAGAGAGCGGGGGGCGCTCTGCAGAGAACCAGGGTGGCCCGCACTGCTTGACACAAAAGTGTAAAACCATACGGTAAACTCAATGGCCTCGACAAGAGCCACAACATCTAACAAGCCGAAATGTTTACATACTGAAACTCCATCATCTCAAATATCGTTCATATTCATGAGGCGCTACAAACAGCAGAAACGCCTGCTGCCACTCACAGGCAAGGCTGGCAACGCCCTTCTGAACTGCTGCCCCCTTGTAAAGTGTGCGTGTGGTCTTGTTGGTTACTGCATCTAGATTGCTAAAACGGCACATGCATTGAAAGAAAGGCAATAAAAAGTGTGCAACTTTTTGTTTAGCTCACTGATATTTGTAATTTTAAAAGGCTGACGTTGCACTAAATTGCATTTTACACTAATCGGTCAGATGCAAGCCAGCTGTCAGCAACAGAGCTGTGGCCTGGGTTTGAAAAGCAGAAGCCCTAGAGCAGACACCTTGCCCCCTTTCCACCTCTGCTGTGAAAGCACTGGTGGGGCAAAGCAACCCTGCCGAAGAGAGCAGGGGGGGCTCTGCAGAGAGCCAGGGTGGCCCGCACTGCTTGACACAGAAGTGTGAAGCCATACGGTAAACTCAATGGCCTCGACAAGAGCCACCAGCTCTAACAAGCCAAAGTGTTTACATACTGATACTCCAGCGCCTCAAATATCGTTCACATTCACGAGGCTCTACAAATAGCAGAAATGCCTGCAGCTACTCACAGGTACGTTTCAGTTGGCAACGCCCTTCTAAGCTGCTGCCCCCTTGTAAAGTGTGTGTGTTATAGTTGGTTACTGCATCTAGATTGCTAAAACGGCACACGCACTGAAAGAGAGCAGATAAAATGTGTGCAACTTTTTGTTCAGCTCACTGATATTTGTAATTTTAAAAGGCTGACGTCCTGCGCCTAGGTGCATTATACTAAATAGCATTTTACACTAAGTCAAAGGAAAAAACACAGTGCCACGCATGGGTTCCATAATAAAAACAAAGTAAACAAGATAAGGATAAGGGAGGAAAGCAGCTGGTACAATGTGTGCCGCTGCTCACTCACAGCTGCTTGCTCCCGAGATCCCTAGGCAATGGGAGTGAAAGTTTAGAGGGAAGGAGGGACATGCACCCATCTTTGTCCATTTGCGGGCTTTCATTTTTGAAAGCCACGCGCAAAGGCCAATGGAATGTGTGGGAGGAGGCCGACTCACACAGAGAAATCTCTTGGAAGTCTGAAGTGATTCCAAGAGGCCCTCTCCTAGAGCATCACATGCACACTGCGCTAGGCGAGACTAAAAGGTTTTGTCAATTTTAAATGTCTCTATGTTAGTAATGCATAACATTTATTGTCAAATGTCCCAGGCACCAAAGTAATAAAGTTAGTTATAATTTACCGCAATGCCACATGATTTATCCCTCAAATATCAGCTTTTTTAAAATACATTTTGAAACTGCACCCATTTTTCTCCAAACATCGCTTATGAGTTCTGAAAATGTGCACATTTTTATATTGAATACACTAATTTTTGGTATACTTACACTAAGTCAACCATGCAAAGCTTCTAATTTGGTAGGGTTGACTGCACACAGTACCTTACAAACTATTATTTGAAGAAGTCAGATATATAAATACCTTGTTGGGTTCATTATATTACTTTAAGGTTTGTTTTCACCAGTGCCATACCAACAATTTTTATATCAGTGCTACATGTATTCTGCACCTGAATAGTGCATGGTAATGTGTAGTAGGTACAAGGCTATGTGTACAAGATGTAGGATTGAAGAAGCAATGGCCACCTAAAAAGACCCTGTTTGGTCTCTGGCAAGACAGATTACATTTATCTATGCTGACAATATTATGATATAGACTGTGGAATCTCCGGTGAAGGACCTGTTAATTTTATCCACCATGCAAGACTTATGTCAGTCAGTCAAATGCACTTTATTCGATTCATTAAAATCATAAAAGCAATAAAACATTTATATGCAATTAAAAAACACTTATTTCATACATATACACAATCATTGCAAAATCATTAATAGGACATATTAAGGACAAGTGCAAATCTAGACGTATTGTAGATATTTCAGTGTAATTGCACACTTAGCTGTACAGGATCCCTTAGTGGGCATTTTTTTTATTTAATTCTATGAGCCGCCACTAAAAAACTGGCCACACAAAAGATAACACGAATACTGCATAAAGACTGTAAATAAACGAGGGCAGGCCTAACCTGGATAAAACCTGCCTCTCTTAGTACAGGTGCCAGATATTTCTTCCTGGGTGCCATGTACAGGCTGCAGAACATAATATAATGCATGGAATCCTGTAAGGAGAATTCATCACAGCTACATGGGGGACCACTTTCCGGTTTGCACCAAGACAGATAACTGCCTAGGGAGTAGTGTATTAAATTAAATCTAAATGTAGTTAATAAAAGCCTATGAAAGGGCTTAGTTACGATTCAAAGGTAAGGCTCAAGGGAAGGCGAGCTAAGTAACATATAATGTTGTCTGACCGTTGGTTTCGTCAGTTCGTGCTCTTCCCGAGCTACTCTTGCCACGGCCAAAAAGTTCTTTTTAGTCCAGGTCACATCCTCCCGCCTAATGCTGGATGGAGCATTGTATAAATCCGGGCATCCGAGCTGTGCAAAAGTATGTCTTACATATTCTAGCCAGGGAATTTTCATTGCATGATCTAATGACATAACATCTGTCAAGATGGAGTGATTAAGTGTTAACTCGTCAGTTAGCCATGTCTTTAGCCAGAATAATAGAGGGGCCATTCTGATTCTATCAGTGACATAGTCAAGTCCCACCTCCCAATGAATTGAGAATGTTGGAGTGGACTGAGGGGTGGATAACAAGCCTCTCAAAAATGTATTTTCCGCTTTTTGTATCAGTTCTTGTGACACGTAACCCCATAGTGGGGAACCATACATGACTATGGAAATACATTTAGAATCGTACATTTTCAATAGGGCATCCATGGGCCTGGCACCCAACCTTTTTGAAAAACTCAGCAAGGCTGAGGTTGCTCTCACCATAGATAAACTTTTAGCCTTTATTTGTGGGCCCCACGTGCCCTTCTCATCAAAGATTACTCCCAGGTAGGGAAAAACTACCACCCTCGACACAGCTTCCCCTTTACAGAAAAAGGATATAGTTTTCCTCTTATTTCTGTGTCGGCCCACCACCATGGTATGCGACTTGTTCGCATTGATCTTTAGGTCCAGCTGGTCCATAAAGGTACCAAAAGAATCAAGCAAACGCTGGAGGCCCACCCCTGTGCGTGCTATTAGGACAGTATCGTCCGCGTATAGGAGAGCCGGAATCTTCGCTTCTTCTATACGCGGAACATCCCCTTCCACTGCCTCTAGATGTTTATCCAGGCCGTTTATGTAGATGGTAAAAAGGAGGGGGGCCAAGATGCAGCCCTGACGCACTCCTCTTAGCGATTTGAAATGACTTGTGCATCTCCCTTCCTTCGTAACCCTCACTTGGGCGAATAGTTCCTGGTATAAAGAAGCCATAAAGTAAATGAGTGGTTTATCCACCCCCATCTGCACTAGAACTTCCCACAGTTTTGACCTGTTCACAAGGTCAAAAGCCGAGGAGAGGTCCATAAAGGCTAGAAACAAGGACCCCTCCTTGGCAACTGTATGCTTTGATAGTATCAAGTGCAGGTTAGAACACTGGTCCACCGTGCCCCTTTTTTCTCGAAAGCCGTATTGTGTATTTGTTAGGCCCCCACACTTTTCGATATTATCTCTAAGTTTGTATAATAGGACTCTGCCTAAGATCTTAATCGCAGAGTCTAAAAGGGAAATTGGCCTGTAACACCCTGGGTCATCCCGCTGGCCTTTTTAAAAAATTGGCACGATGATAGAGGTGGACCAAGTGCTGGGGAAAACTTTACCGTTTGCGGCTGTAAAAACATTTGTTTGGACTCCCGCACAGAGTTTTGGGGAGTAACTATAAAAGTCAGCAGGGACGCCATCCGGCCCTTGGGCCTTCTTTTTAGAGGTCTCCACAATTGCTTTCTCCACATCCTCGGATGAAAAGGACAAGGGAGCACACTCATCCTTCTCCCATGGAGTGTCCAGGGCTGCAGTTTCACTATTCCCATATACCTCCCCAAAATGCCTCACCCACTTATCGTCTGGGATAATACATTCAGTAACTGTGTTGTCCCCCTCTGAGAAAAATGGGTGGTTAACTATGGCCCAAAACTGTGAGCTATCATGCAGGACCTCACAGGAAAGTAGGTCTTCTCAGGCCTTGCAAGACTTATAAGTCTCTAACTGTACAGCCCTCTAAATCAGAATCCTAGTCCATGTCCTACACCAAATCCAAACCACCCAAAATGCCGCCACCAGACTCATCCGGAACAACCATCTACATAACCACATCTCTCCACATCTCAAAAATCTACACGGACTCCCAGACTAGGAAAGATGTAAGTTCAAATTATTCAACTACACCTAAAAAGCTCTCCGCAACACCGGTCTAGCTTACCTCAACCACTGCCTCAACGTCTACTAACCACCAAACACGTTTGAACCACATCCCTGGCAAGAGCACACATCCCTGGTATCAAGACCAGTAGCTGAGAACACTCCTTCTCATACCTTACAGCCAAGATCTGGAACGACCTCCCAAAACACCTCAGAATTTCCCCCTACCTCATGGACTTCTGAGGGAACCTCAAGACATGGCTCTTCCAGACGAAACAGGCATGATCTTTTCCTCCTCCCCTCTCAGGCCTGCCCTACTCAGTGCCTAGATCCCTCAGGGGTGATTAGCTGCCTCTGCAGATCCACATAGCATAACAACTAAATAGTCAAAGCTCTATGCAAATCAAGTGTATGTAAACTTTCTTCTTCCAATAAGATGGATTCAGAAAATACCAAGAAGGACCAGACCTTGAGGCACATTACGTCTATGGAATTTAGCGAACAAAAGAAGGCTTCGGTCTCAAGAAATCTTTGTCTGAAATGAAACAAAAAAAGAGTTAAAAGAAAGCAATGCCACTCTTTGACTATTCTCCAACCTGAGCGAACAAATTGAAATAAAAAAATTACTTTTTAGGAGAGAATCTTGAAGCCTATTGACTTTAATGGCTCCAAAGAAGGAAATTGGAGGGCTTCCAAAACTGCACGAAGGTTCCAAAAAGTACGTGGAAAATGAATCACTGGGTGTTTAAGAAAATACCTTTTCAGTCACCTGATCTAACTTTTCTATTTCCTGTTTCCTGAAGGCTTGAATTCCTGCCCATTGACTACTCAGTGTGCACACTGTTAGTCCCAACCTGAACCCATCTTGTAGAAAGTCAGGAAACCTTGTAGGGTCATGAAAAATAGTGGATAAAGATTTTGAAGTATACCAAGTATAGAAAGATTTCCATTACCTAGCATTGATCTTCAGGGCAGCAGGGCATCTAGATTGTTGAATCACAACAGCAACCTCTTCAGAGAAACCTAAAGCTTAAAGACTTAACCAGTGGAGTAACGCAAAACGAAGGTGTCCCCTTGCAGAATGTGGAGAGGGATGCCGTAGTTTCCAATATCTCACAGATATTCATTGGCCTGGGGCTGAATGGGGGGCCCCTGAATTATTGAGGGGCCCCTGCATGGTTGAGGGGGACTCTGCACTGCAGGAACTGCAGGGGCCTGTGTTTTCCAACCCTGGCCTTAACCACTCAGGCTCCAGGCCCCCAGCTGTGTTCTCAACAGAGTTGACCTGTCTATGGTCGGAGCTCACAGAGGTGAAGGTTTCAGAGGAAGAGGCCAATGGGGAGTAACTGCCAGATACAGAAGTGATGGGTACCCGTTTCTCCTGGATCCACAGGAACCAAAAACAGAATCTGAACTTGATCTGACATTATCTTCTGGAATACTTTCAGAAGCCAAAGAGTGCCTAACCTCCAGGACATTTTGTTGGAAGATCCTTGGATGAAAAGCCATTAAGGGTGATGAAGGAGAAGATCGACTTAGATGGACCACAAGCAAGTTCTCCCTCCCTGGGAGATAAACTGCTTGAAGACAGAGGAGGTGCTGCTCTGCTAGAAGCCAGATGATACATGTCAACTGGGCTAGAGCGGAAGGACCAGTTCCTCCCTGGTGCAGAAAACAGACTCTGACCACCTGATTGTCTGTGATTGGCTGACAATCATTGAAGCAAAGGAATCAATGCTACACTTATCATCATGTAGAAACCAACCTTGTCTTGAGTACTGGAAAAAAACGGCTTCCTCTATAAGTAGTGGAGGCAGGGAAACGTCTGCAAAAGTAATTTTTTCTGCTATGGTAGAGGCCATTTTTATCTGCAAGATTGCCATCTCACTCAGTGAAGACTGGGATGAGGAAAGCAAAGGATGAGGAAATATGCATGCTCACCCGAGCCTTCCTCAAAGCCCGGGACATTCATTTATTCTTCCAAAATGCGTTAGGATGCCAGGACTGCTCTTGGAAAACAGGAACTGTCTAGGACCCCAGGTCCCCTAACTTACGTAGTTGTTTGTTGTCGCTGCTATTCCGTGTGCTTGACACGTGACGGCGCCATTGGACATGTGGGCTATCCTCCTGCCATCACAATGATGCGGGGAGGTGAGGGGGGCGAGCGTAGGTTAAAAATACAGGAAACCACAACAGACAAACTAAGAAAATTGCAAATTGGTTTTTAATGCAGAGAAGGCAGCTAGCATCTCCCCCACTGGGCAAAAAGCAGGAGGCGCGCGGTTCCTTCACTATTTGGCACGCTCTGCTTTTCCACCCCACGTGTTCCCCTCCTGGAGCTGATACAGGAGGTCGGCACGCCGAGTGATTATGTACAAACAGCGCCCTCACACACATGAAGTGTTGGTAAATAATTGGCTCACACTTCCAAAGAGGGTGTCTTAATTACGGTTGCATATCAGCAGCATCTTTTGAAGTCTTTTATGACTTCCAAGTTAATGCCATGCGATTTTATTCGGATTAATTAAATTACAGTCAAGCACTCAAAGGAATTAATAATAGGGTTGGCCCAGCCATTTTCGGGGCGCATCTCGTAGCCAGGCAGTCATAAGCGCGGTGCAGCCCACGCAGAAAGGCAGCTTTTATTCCCCTGGTGTATTGACGCAGTTTAGTGACACGTCGGGTCCTTTCCTTTGTTTGTCTGAAAAACAGAGCACCCTTGCTATTCGGGGACTGTAAAAGTGTTGCGTTCTTTTTTTATATATATATAATGTAGGATTGCTGCGAAGTGCTTAGCGGGAACACAAAAGCAAGTGATTATGGAAAGGAGGTGGGGGGAAAAAGTGGGAGGAAGGTGGAAAAGGAGGAAGTGAGAGTGACAGAACCTCTTTCAGAGGGACGTAGGGGCTACCGGGCCCAACCGTGAAGGTTGAGGCCTACTACTCCAGATGTCCTGGGGCCAGACCCGGTTCTAGAGGGTGGGCCGGGTGGGCCAGGCCCACCCAAGCAGGAGCCTTGGCCCTCGCAGTGAATCTGCCACTGCTGTACAACAATAAACGCTGTTCAAATAACTTGTGATTTACGATCCTGCTGGAAAGCAACCATTTGTCTGTTTGTAGTTTTTAAATGCAGATAAGCTGAATTTTATGGGACTAGCTCAGTGGGTTACTACCTCTGTCACAGATATCCGTGTGTCACTTGCAGTTCAAAAGTTACTATCCTAACAAAGGACAGTGACCTATGAACTGTCATCAAAGAGCTGCATACAAACTTCGCGTTTTTGTGTTGTGATATAGTTAGAACTTCTCTATTCCTTCATTATTCTAATGTTACTAAAAAGAGTTTGTTTAGGCAGTTATGCATTTTTATCAGTAAAGCCAACCCCCAACCACTGGAGTACTCTTTAAATCCTGAGTTTGTGCTTCCCAGACCAAACCCTTGTAAAATATACTGCCCACCAGTCTGGATGACGTGATTTCTACACCTTGTAATCCTCATTGGCTTATGTGACATTTTCTATAGACTGATTCATTGTCTCTGTTTAAAGTATGCTGTTATGTAAAGTACTGTGACACCCTACACTCATATGAGTAGCGCTATGCAACAAAAGGAATGGATATGAGAGAGGGGCTACGGAGGGATGAGGGGCGAGAGCCGAGGAGGAGGTCACGGGGTGGGGGGGAACTACAAAGAGATGAGGGGCGCTGGTGGAGGGAGCAGTGAGGGAAGCCGAGGAGGAGGTCACGGAGTAGCCGAGGAGGAGGTCACGGGGTGGGGGGAACTACAGAGAGATGAGGGGCGCTGGTGAAGGGAGCAGTGAGGGAAGCCGAGGAGGTGGTCATGGGGTGGGGGGCTCGGAGAGATGAGGGGCGCTGGTGGAGTGTGGCAGTGAGGGAAGCCGAGGAGGTGGTCATGGGGTGTGGGGGAGCTACGGAGAGATGAGGGGCGCTGGTGGAGGGAGCAGTGAGGGAAGCCAAGGAGGAGGTCATGAGGGGGTGAACTACAGAGAGATGAGGGGCGCTGGTGGAGGGTGGCAGTGAGGGAAGCCGAGGAGGAGGTCATGAGGTGTGGGAGAGCTACGGAGAGATGAGGGGCGCTGGTGTAGGGTGGCAGTGAGGGAAGCCGAGGAGGAGGTCACGGGGTGGGGGGGAACTACAAAGAGATGAGGGGCGCTGGTGGAGGGTGGCATTGAGGGAAGCCGAGGAGGAGGTCATGGGGTGGGGGAGAGCTACGGAGAGATGAAGAGAGCTGGTGCAGGTGGCAGTGAGGGAGTCAGAGGAGGAGGACACAGGGTGGGGGGGAACTACAGAGGGATGAGGGGCACTAAAGGGGAATGTCAGTCAGGGAATCCGAGGAGGAGATCATGGGTGGAGGGAACTACAGAGAGATGAGGGGCGCTGGTGCAGGGTGGCAGTAAGGGAATCCGAGGAGGAGGTCACGGGTGGAGGGAATTACAGAGAGATGAGGGGCGCTGGTGGAGGGTGGCAGTGAGGGAATCCAAGGAGGAGGTCACGAGTGGAGGGAACTACAGAGAGATGAGGGGCGCGGGTGGAGGGTGGCAGTGAGGGAATCTGAAAAGGAGGTCATGGGGTGGGGGAACTACAGGGAGATGCGGGCACTGGTGGAGGGTGGAAGTGAGGAAATCAGAGGAGGAGGTCGTGGGGTTGGGGGGAACTATAGAGAGATGAGGGGCACTGAGGGAGGGAGCAGTGAGGGAATTTGAGGAGGAGGTCATGGGTTGTGGGGGAGCTACGGAGAGATGAGGGGCACTGATGGAGGGTGGTAGCTTGGGAGTCTGAGGAGGAGGCCATGAGGGGGAGTGGCTACGGAGAGATGAAGGGCACTGTTAGAGGGTGGTTGTTAAGCTATCTACAGAGAAAGGTCAAAAAAGAGGTCAACAAGACTTTTGCACCAGCACTAAAGCCGGCCCTGTCATGGCCTTTCTGTTTTTGTTAATTTAATTAATAGTCAAGTGATTAGGACAACTGTGGTCATACTTTAACATGCATGATAATTGCATTTACTGCTATATTCAATGTTTCAGGTTTGAAGATGATTTTACTATTTATTTTTACTCGGAAAAATGAAAGTGGAACTGAATGGTGGCTGATATGGGGCTGGGGCCCAAGGTCAGCTGTGAAAGAAGGGGGATAATCAAGCCTGAAAGGAAGTGCGCTGCAGAGTCAGGGGTCAGGTGGAGGTAGTAATGAAGAGGGATTCTCCCTGAAGGCTCACACAGAGGGAGCCCGAGCAGAGTCCCTTGCCTGATACTCCCACCTTAGAAACCTCCTCTTCCCATCAAAGGGACATTACATGGAAGAAAAGCACTTTTTGAGAGTGATAACATTTAGAAAGAGACTTGGAAAAGAGTGCGTTTTACTGAACCTTGTAAGACTAAGGAGAGATAAAAGGAGGGCCCAGAAGCAGGACGGGCTAGATATATAAGCGATAAATCGGGCCAGCAGTGGCCCACCCGAATGTATCCTTGGCCCACCCAAACAAAAATTCCTGGAGCCGGGCCTGCCTGGGGCCCGACCTACTGTGTCCCGCTCAACTGGGTCCAGTAACCCTTCTGCACTTCACTCTCACTGGTAGCTGTGGTTAAGCAGTCACGGCTCCCTTAGGGGTTGGAGGGGGTGGGTGAGGTGGAGGGGTGTAGATGCAGGTCAGTAAACACAACACATAACTTAAAATACAAACAGTACAAACAATAAATCAATTTCCAGCCAAATACTTGCTTTTTAAAGAACAATTAGTGTTTTACTTCAAATTTTACAATTACAAAGAAATACAACATTCAGAGGCAACAACACAATCCCTCATGGTCAGGGCTCTAATAGTTTATTTTTATTTATTTAATTTAATTTTGAAGGTCTTATATAGCGCAACAAGATCCTTGCAGATATCAGAGCGCTTTACATTCAATCATGGTGGGTATACAAACAAATAAATGTAGGTACAACAAAAATACAAAATACATAGTGCAGGATATAGGAACAACATAAAACCTTTGCGTTAGGTTGCGGTCAGCGTGCGTACCTAGAACGACTGGGAGAAACCTTGTCAAAGTAGGGGTTAATGGAAAGGAGGTACTTGGACCCTGCGATACCTTGGTCTTTGAGTGGGTGAGTTTCGCCATGAGGAACGCTTTCACTTCCTTTTTGAAAGAGGCGGTAGAGGCATTTAATCTAGTTTCTGGGGGCGGTGAGTTCCAGATCCTGGGCGCCATCCCCGAGAAGGTTTGTTTATAAGTTTTCTTCCTGTTGAATCTTTGGGGTTTCAATAGCAGGTTTTCAGCGTTTCTTGAGGCTCTTGTCCCACCCGAGATCGTCAACTTCTGAGCGAGGTAACTGGGTGCTTTGTGGTACAAGGCCTTATGGGTCATGCATGCTATTTTTAGGTGAATTCTGGCTTCGAACGGTAGCCAGTTCAAGGCTTTTAAGTCTGGGGAAATACGGGAGCTTCTCTTAGAACCAGTGACGAGTCTTGCTGCTGCATTTATTGAGGCTCTTAGGGGTGCTGTAGTTGCTTTAGGGAGGCCACACAAAGAAACACTTCCGTACTCCACCCTCGGGATAACCAGCGCTTGAACTGCCAACTTGAAATCGTTTGCTGGTAAAAATGGTTTCAACTTCCTCAGCGTGTTTATCTGGAAGTTTGCTCCCTTTGTGGCATTTCTAATGTGTTTCAGCATAGTTAGGTTGCTGTCCAAAGTTATGCCTAGGGATTTAGCAGAGTCTACAAAGTTAGGTTGAACGTTGAATGCAGTTATATGTTTGATCAGGTCTTGCATCATGGGTACTTTGGTGGGTGGAGCTATAAGGAGGAATTCGTTTTTTTGAGCGTTCAATTTGAGATGGTTTTCTGCCAACCAAATCTGGGTGTTCCTGAGCGTTGTATTGAGCACTTTAATGTCTTCTAAGGACTCAATCTTGAGATAGAGTTGTGTGTCGTCAGCATACATATGATATTGAACGTTAGACGCATGAAGCAATTCAGTGAGGGGTTCCAGGAAGAGGTTAAACAATGTCGGAGATAGTGAGGAGCCTTTTGGCACCCTCAGCGTGACTGGTACTGGATTGGACAGAGAACTGTTGACCTTTTATTTTTGTCTTCGGTTATGGAGGAAGGAGGTGAACCATTTTAGCACTGATCCAGATAGTCCCATTCTCTGTTCTAGAATCTCTATCAGATTCTCATGTTTAACCGTATCAAAGGCTGATGATAGGTCTAACAATATGAGTAGACAAGCTCCGTTCTGATCCAGGATTTGTAGCGCATCATCAATAATGTGTGTCTTCTTGGCTGATTCAGTGCTATGACCTGCCCTAAAGCCTGATTGGTGTTTGTTAAGCAGGTCATAGTGATCAATGTGTTTAGTGAGTTGGTGATGAGCGCATTTTTCCAGTAGTTTGGCCAAGGTAGGAATTTTGGAGATAGGACGGTAGTTGTTAAGGTCAGAAGGGTCGGCTGTGGGTTTCTTTAGTATGGGATAAACCTGTCTGATTTTAAGGGTATCAGGGATGCAGCCTTGTTGGAGAGAGCTGTTAATAATTTTGGTCCAGAAGGGCAAAAGCCATGGGGTCAAGTCTTTAACAGCGTCTGCAGGGAGAGGGTCGGTGGGGTGATTGGCCGGGGAATGCAAACTAGAAGTGTCTATTGTGCCGCAGCACCATTAGAAGCAAGTAATCTTAAGGCCCACTTCCAGTCTTACCTGCTCCAGCACTATGGCAGTGTTCATCAGTGCAGTGTGTGCCCTCTCCTTGGGAGCTTCCAAGTCCGGATCCTGTGCGGCGAATTCGGCCCACGCACGATGGATGCAGACTGTTCCTGTTGAGAAGCGGAGAAAACAAAGACGGGTACGCAGTTCCCCAAAGACAGTGTTGCACCACTGTATTGTCATGGAATGTTGGGATCAGGTCCCAGTGCATGAAAGGGAAAGGGAGGGGGAATCTCCCTTTCAGGACTAAAACCCTCACACACCCAGCAAGCTAGGTGTCATGCTTCATGAATTGGGTTTTGCTCCTCATCAAACTGGCGGTGCAATGTCTGACGGGCTCCCTAAAAAGGGGCTCTTTGTTGGAGATCTTCTGTCCCTGCCAATTGGTGCTTGGGTGTGAGGGCCCTAGGTGGGGTGTGGATGCCGGGGAGTGGTGAAAGTGTTAAAAAAGGTTAGGTAGTCCACTCTAAAATGTAAATGGTGTGGCTAGCTACATTATTAAAGGAAAATAGGAGAGATCACTATCCGGTACACAGATCCAGGAAAGTGCTCTCTACCTAATGGTCAACATGTTTCATGCTTAGTGCTCAAAGTGATGCAGTGCAATTCGTCAGGACCTAAAAATTAAAAACTATCTACACAGTGTGTTAGGCCAATACTACCTAATCCACACGATCTTCAATGGCAGGCCGTAGGTCCTGTCATTAATTCCTGGAACCCTACTAAGTTCAAAAGGTTTGCCACCTCGGTCTCATCCTGTGTAAGGGTACTTCAAAAGTAAGAACCCTATTCCTCCGCAGGAGACCACAGTTCACCTACCTACACGTCGGCCAGTGCAGAGGAGCCGGAACCTGTCAAGAAGCGCACAGCGCTGCAGGTCAGCTTCAAGTGATTGGGGCTGCTCCGGCTCGCAGACAAAAAAGGTAAGGTGCTCTTCCCCCTTGCAGGTACTGGTGTGATCTTCCGGCTCCTGACTGGAGCTTCAGAGAAGGTGCAACACCTCTGGTGGTGTCACAGTGAACCTTGGGGACTTCGTCAGGAATAGATTTTGGCGTTTACTGGTCACAGCAATTCTTCTTTGGTCCAAGGCAACAGCCCGAAATCTAGGCCAAAGTGGGTACAGGTAGCCACTCTTGGTATATGGGGTTGATGTGGTACTCACGATTGCCCTCCCTATGGTAGCCCCTTCTGGCATATGGGGTATCCAATCTCAGCAGTCACAAGTCCTGCGCACCTTGTTCAAACTCAGTTCAACTGTGCCCTCCACTGCCATACAGGGTCACCGCAGTACTGCAGCTTGGTGCTTCCCATCCAGCACTTCAGATACACCTCGGAAGAACACAGCCCTCTCCTAGCATACGGGGGTCGCAGAGCCAATACAGAACAGGGGCAATGGCCCGATCAGTGCACAGACTCACACCTCTCCAAGGGAATAATCTTTCAGGGCTCCCCACTGGAGCTCTGCTTCACAGGCAACCTGGTCTTGGCAAACAGGAAGGCGATGGTGCACCAGGGAAGGTGATCTTGGTGCCCTGGGTGATGTCCTCTCACCCAGCAAGGATACTAGCAAGCTTTTGCCCTCAGTCCTGGTCACTTGCAGCGTTGGCTGCTTGGCAGGTGACAAACTTTTGGGGACTCAACCGCCTCTTCTTATAGTTCTTTTCCAGACACCAAATGTAATTTAGGGTCTGGATCTTTGAAGTTTTATGTTCGGATCTTTTGAAGTGGGCATGTCTCTATTTCCTCTTCCTTCATGAAAGAGGTCTGTCCCAGCAGGCGCAACTCCGAAGCTAATGTTCATTTCAGTGGTCAGAGTTCCCACCTGGATGTCAGCCACAGTGATATGTGCATTGAAAGGTTAATCCCAGCACTATGCTTTTCGATTCTCTGATCAGCCCTATCTCCCTTTGTGAGTTGTGTCCAGACCCCTTTCATGGGATCTATAATCGAATCAACGAGCAGTCTTTTGAAATGTAAAAGGAATCTCTTCCTTCCCTCCAGTATGTGCTCTCACCCAACTGCCATGAATGCACCAATCCACTAATCTATCTGGGGGGGATTCCTCACTTCCTTATGACTTCACCAGGCAGGCCTAGGCTTCTCAAATTGGAATATGGGGTCCTCCGTACCATGTACCCTTGCAGGCATTTTTACTAAGTGTACACTCGCAGTACATTTACTTTTCAGTACTAATATCTATATGCATTGTACCCTTACATATACCCTTGCATACTGTGCACACACTCTATGTGCACTGTTCAGAACTATAGCTTTCCCATCTTTTACCAGGGTGTGTTATTTCAGCACACACACTGCAAGCACACACACTCAGTATGTGTGCACTGCACAGCTCTTCACCATTCATGTTCTGCACTTCACACAAGCACACATACACCCAGCATGTTAAACCACACATGCACTGCATGGTACTTACCTCTCTAATGTAATGTATTCCTCCCAGACATACATACTCGTAGTACATGTACTAACCACACATGCACTGCATAGTACTGTTCCATCCTAGTCTGGTATGCTTTTCAGGCACACATACGATAAGAGCAGTCACTACTCCTGTGCAGTCATGGCTGGTGTTGAGGCAAAGTGGTGGGTGGGGGGGGCGGGAGGGACAAAGCAAAAAACAACTACAACAAAATCATACCTGAATGATTGCAGCTTCGCCTCATCGTCGCTCTTTTGGATCCACTGCAGGCACAAACTCCCATACCTCCCTGTGGCCAATCCTAACGCTGCTCTCATGCATGAATGCAGTATCAAGATTGCCCTGAGCGGCCTGAATTTGTGCTACCATAGAGACTATGAGCCTGTGCCAGTTGTCTCCAACCCTGCAATGCAGCTTGTGTTGGAGACAGCTTCAGTGCGCATGTCGGTTTGGCAGTCCTGAGACGACCTGCCAAACCCACATGTACACTGGCCTCAGAGTGCCTACCACTACACCTTGTGCCTGTCATCCTCATGGTCCCACCCCTAGACTCAACGCTATGGAGAAAATAAAACAATAATAAACAGCTTTATTATTGTTTTACTTTTTTTAAGCTATGCAGCTGCTGGCGAGGTGTGGGCAATGCCCCTCCAACATAGTGGATGAGCTGCTGCTGCTCCTGTGCTGCGCAGCATTCCACATCTGATGTAGGCCAAGTGTGAGTTAAGCGCACAGCAACTGAGCTTTAAAAAAGGTGAGCAAGCATGTAGGCCTTACTCCAGTGACATGCATCAAAAAGGGCCTGTCCACTACTATTGAGCACTACTACATTATGCTGTCACCACCACGCTTGTGCTGCTTAACTCTTGGTGAAGGAGGTAGCCTTCCACCACTATGAGGGTAGTGCTTTGGACATCGCACCAGTCCAACAAGTACACAATCCATGAGACAGACATATGTCATGGCGCACACACGTGATTATTGTTTGCATATGACAGAAAAGTCTGCAGTGGGGATCCAGACAACATTCCATTTGGGCACTCAGGGCAAGGATACAGGTCTCTCACCATGCAGAGGACTTTTTCATCCCTAAAGATGGGGAAGGAGGAACAGGAAGAAACAGAAGAAAGCAGGCCCGGACTGGCCATAGCGGGCACCGTGCAATCCCCCCGTGCCCCGCACAGGTGGGAGCCGGTTCTGGGCCCCTAGGGACCGTTTTTGTAACAGGGCCGTTTATGCAGCATAGCTGCAAAATCGGCCCTATACCAAAATCGGTCGAAACCGGCCCGGGCAAAGAGCTCAGCGGCACCTCCAACCCCCACGAGTGGGGAGGGGGGACCGACCGAGCACTTTGCCAGGGCTGGTTGTTGTTCCCAGTCCAGCCCTGGAAGAAAGGTTGGAAGAGAGCAGGAATGTGCAGAATATGAATTATGGAAAGGGGAGAAAGGAGGTAGCATTAACTTGTGCTACCCCAGTGCTGCTTTAACCCGTTGACCGCAGTGCGAATTCCGCCGAACTGCGGGCAAATTAATCAGTGTGACGTTGGACGGCCGGGGGTCGTCCATCGTATGGAACGGGTTAAAGGACTCAGTGCCTGATGTACACAATAGAAGTCATAAAATACTATTCGCAAATTGAGACCGGTATTTTTGCGACCTGTGTTGAATTTTGCAAGCCATCCTATCTACAAATAGAGCTTTCACAACATTTCTATTCAGAGTGGGTCGCATTCACCTACCTCATGAATATTAATTAGGTAGGTCACAGATAGCTAATTACTCTGACTGGATGCTATCATAGGGATGGTGGCTTGCATTTAAATAATGTAATTATTTTTAATGCAGTTCAATTTTCTGAAATAAAATGAGGTGACATTTTAAAAAACGTCTCATTTTGCCTTTTTAAGTGTGTTTCAGAGTTGGCAGTAGTCCCACTGGCCACTGCCTACTTCCCAGCATATTTTGTTAATCTACCAAAGGGAAGGTGTCTAATGGGACCCCTTCCATTTTAGGAATAGCTTACCACCCCAACTCGTGAGTTGGTAAATGTTCAATGTTTGCAAACTGGATTTTGGTCATAAAAGATTGATACATCTCCTAAAGATTTGGTGCTTCAAAGGGAGGCCTTCAAAACTCCCCATCCAAATAGTGATTACTTATGGAGTCCTAAACCCATTTGAAAATGGTATTTACACATATTGAAATATGATTTTTACAGTTTCAAACAGACAGAATCACTGTTTTGTACATCAGGCCTATAGGCCCATCTTTGGTCTGTATTCACCATTTATGTAGCACATGCCAATAACTGTGATGCTAGGTCTCGTCTACCAGACAGCCCAAGATGTCAGGTTATGAAAGGTCCTATTGTTAACTTACAGTGTGCTTAGAGCCTACTCATTGATTACAGTTGGTTGACTTTATCTTCACTCTCAATTGCTTGCTTTATATTAATTAGCTTGTGTGGACTTTCCTTCATTTTCATGAGTGCCAACCCTCCCTAACAACCCTCTGCCATCCCCCCCCCCCCCTAGCCGGAGCATCGCCTTATTACTTGTGTCCTACTTGTGTCCTTTCACTGCTTCCACTCTTATTCGAAAGCGCTATGCGATACATTATCGCCTCTTTTATCGGAAGGAAACTGCCGCTAAAGCGGCGATAATGGGCTTGATAATATGCCCATGTGAATTCCCATAGAAGCCAAGGTTCTGGTGTTAACCTCGGCTTCTATGGGAATTCACAAGGGCATATTATCAAGTCCATTATCGCTGCTTTAGCTGCAGTTTCCTGCCGATAAAAGCGGCGTTCATGTATCGCCCTTTCTTGAAAATATGGTCCCATCTTTTTGGGGGGTAAGTACTTCATAAGAGTGCATGAGTTTTGCAGCCGTCTCCTTCATTTTCTTCTCTTCCTTCCTCTGCCGCTCTATGTGTTGGTATCTTTTGCACATGTGCTTCTTGCTCATGCCTCCATATTTCTCTCGACCTCATGTGCATCTTCCACCCACATTGCTTTCTTGTTCATGTGCTTCTCTACTGAGTGCTCCTTCCCCATTCCACTCGCCCAACCCCATTGCTCTCTCTTCTCCTCTACCTCCCTACCATTACTCCATTGCTGTCCAATCCCACCACCAGAGGTCTGTTTCTTAATTTAGTTTTTCTTGCGGAGGACCAGGCATCAAATTGCTGCCAAGCTGTCCGCCTTGAAAGCACTTTTGTGCTACTTCTACCATTTAAAAAAAATGAACAGCCCATCTTGGATCGATAAACAGAAAGAAAATGATACCTGTGTCATTTTGTAGGGATGCAAATGAAATAGATCATGAGCACAGCTGCAAAATGATGCAGCCTTTTTTTGATTTTAGCTTTTCGCCACACAACATAGCATCTTGTCGATGCTATCTGGCATGGCTAAAAGACGCGACCTATTGGCTTTGCCAATGCCTATTTTTATGATGGTTTCAGTAAGATGCATATCATTTGGGAAGGACAAAAAGAGCTTAATTTCACCACCAAAGTTTAATTCTTTCCTGTAGCTTCTTTTGCTTGTCCATCACTGCCCTCCTATCCACACACACACAAAAGTCTGCCAGGACATTCCAATCCGAACTGTCAGTAAGCCAAGGAGACAGCTCTGCTAAAGAATCTCAGTCGTGATCCGCAGCACCACAAGCTATTCCAATACGAGAAATACACCCCTCAAATCAAAACCTTGTCAATCCAATTCAGGGGGCCTCATTTATGAGCCCTTGCATCACTTTTATGCCGCTGATGCGTCACTTTTTGTAACGCACCAGCAGAGTAAAAAATGTGCCTTGTTGCACCATATTTACAAAGTGATGCATCTAGGTAGCTGCATCACTTAGTAAACCCCTGCGCCCCATTATACCAGCGCCAGGTATAATGTATGCAAGGGGGGGCGTTTTAACGCAAGAAAGAGTCATAGAAGTGACGCAGTGAAATCTATAAGATTTCACTGCGTCATTTCTTGGATGCTAATGCGTCAAAATCTTACGCCTGCCTCATGGCAGGCATAAGACTGATGCAGGCACTAACAACATGGGACTTGCCCATGTGAAAGTACCCATTGCTGGTGTTGCGTTGATGGAGCAAGGATTCGCACGTAAAGCGACTTGCTCTTACTCATGAACCTCGTTCAAATTATAATCATATTAATCCAACTGTTCGTCTTGTATTTAGCATTTTTCCCAACACGCGGGTGTCCCCAAGAGGCTTGCCTGTGTGTCTTTTCATACTAACAATGCTTGCACTAGAAGAAATGGCCGCTTCGCTGAAATTCAGTCTGCGCATGCGTCGGTCATACCCATGTGATGTGACGCACTCGCATTCTGGAGGGAATCTGTTGCTCATGCGCACTGTTGCAAACATGGCCGCTTGTCTCTCACCACGCTCTATGCTTGCAACTGCTGCTTTAGCCTATCTGTCTTTTCGCACTAAACTTTAATGCTATAGATGTTATAAAGTAACGGTGTGTAAAATTTTATCACGGTATACAGTGTGATCATTTTTATGTGTGATTCTAATTTGTTCTCGCTTACTTTTCATGTATCGCGTCTCTGGGGGCTGGGACATACATGAGCTACGCCATGTTGAGGCTCCTCTGAGTATTGCCATGTGACCTGGGAGAAACTCTACTGCGCAGAAGCTGAAACAAGCCAGCTGGCTCCTGAAGCCCGATGCGCCTGAGAACCCAGCACAAGACGATGAAATTCCACCTTGAACCTCAGAGACATTGTTGCTATACCCTGTACACTCGTATTTTCTACTGTATTCCTATGGATGGGAACGTGAACCCAAGGGGCGGATAAGCAAAATTTCAATATTTATGATGGGAACGTTGAATTCTAGGAGGTGACAATGACCGAATCACCTCTCCTGACCAATCATAATGTAGGAAACTGTCACTTGCAACATTAGTGGGTGGTCTAAGGGTCCCAAAATCGTATAACTGTCCTAGTGTAGCTTAGGGAAATTGTCCGACTTGTCCGAGTAGCAGACCTGTCACTGACCCTACGAACTCTATAGGTGTTCAATCTAGAGTGCTGCGGAGCACTCAGTCCATACTTTCCACAAACTCCTAGGGGTGGAAATAGTCTTAAGTGCTGGCGAAGCACTTTGCTGGGGAAATTCGAAAACCCAATCGGGGTTACTGGCGGATTACTTGCAGAGAGGGGTAACGCAGGCGTTGCATCCGAAGCTGTAGGTGTTGGTCGTGCCTTGGGGAGCCCAGTCCTGACCCAAACCTGAGGGGTATCCTGTCCTGACCATCCTTGAGCTGTACCTGCTCAATTCTGGTTTTCCAATCTTGAGGGTCCTTGTCCCCGTCTTTCCAAACTGACCCGTGGCCAGGGTTAGTCCTCATTCCTAATTAGGTAAATATTAATCTGTGGGTTTTGCGTTCTACAATTCTCTCATTCTCTTTCTCTCTCTCTCTCTCTCTCTCTCTCTTATCTCCTTTATAAAGCACTATTGCCTGAGATATTGCTCTATCACTTTGAAATGCCAATTATACGCGATTGTTGTTTTTTAGACTTGTTCCACTTCTCTCCCCACCTTTAGGATATTATTGAACTGTCATACATACTAGTGTGTTCCCAATTTTCCCCTTCCTTTAGTGTGGTTGCAGTGGACTTAGTGAGAATAGCATAAATAGCCTAGTTTAAATATATGTTAGGTCCCGTTCATGTCCCATGTCCTAGTATAAACTTGCAGTGGCTAGTTGGTTCTTAACATTTTTACCCATAGTGTTCACATATACTCAAATGGTCCTTGCCCTAATCCATAGCTACATTTTGGTTGTGATCATAATGCTTGATGTGTTATTTTGTATTTTGCTTATCTTGGCATATTCACTTTGAAATCTTTAGATAAACTTTTAAACTCATCAGGTGTCTGTGGTTATTTTACAGATTACAGTGTGGACAATGTATTTTGGTTTATAAAGAGTATTTCTTCTAGGACTCCTGTCACCTATTCCCTGCTAGCTCCTGATCCGTCTGGAGTAATGTGCCTGTGGTAAGTCAGGTACATAATCAGCAGTGGTGTGAAGTCACCCCCCGAATTACTCATAGTAGCGTGTAAGAATTCACCCGGCTCACGAAAATTGCAAGTCAGTTGTTTGTAAAAAAACACGCCAGGGCCCAGTGCGTGTGAGAATCGGGAAACCCAGTGACCCGGGTGAACTGCACGCTCTATCAGTAATTTTCTGGTAGCAGAGGTAATGGTTAGGACTAGTTAAAATAGGTAGACAGGATAGTTGATAAACAAACCGTGGAAATAAAATGTGCTGCTGATTTTTCTATTGCATTCTTTCAAATATTTTGCAATGTTTTAAGGATTTATATGTAAATGTATATGATTTTTGTATTGCTGCTATAAATGTTACATGTAAAATATTAACAAAGAATTGTTTGTACGTGTTCAGTGTAGTCCGAATCCCCGGGGAAGTATTTAGCTAACGGTGAGCAGAATCCGGTTAGCTGCTAAGGTCACTTGTTAGAGTCATTAGTGCAGGGTTAGGAATAACTGGAAGCACTAATTAGGATCTTTTTGCACCTGAATAAATGATAGCTACGAGTCCTTTATAAAACTTTCATTGTGATATCACCTAGTAAGGGTCACATACGGGAGGAGTAATAGGGTCTCCGAGGCTTGAATGGTAAGTAAAATAGTCCGCTGGTGAAATTCTGACTTAGTATATATCCCGGAAAGAAGTGGATGAGTCAGAAGAATAACAGGTTCTATATTACTAGTGTGAGAGGATAGGCAAAGAAGTCTGTCCGGAGTGAATGAAAAGTAGACAGAAGTGGTTTACTTGTAGAGAGAGAAAATTCTTTTATCTGTTTAGAACACTCAGACACAGTGGCAAACGTTGCGTGTTGTTAACTAAAATTTGCACTCGCACTTTAGGGAGAGTAAAAAGTTTCCGTTACCTTGTGAAGGAGGGAGTCGGTCGGAAGACTGCTCTGACGTCACTCCGTGCCGCGCTGGTATTGGTCAAGACAGCGGGTGTGTAGTGAAGCCGAATTTGTAAAGGAGGGGTGAGTGCCGAAGCGTGAGACCTCGTCTTGCGAAAAGGCTGCGCACCCATTGGACAGAGATTTTTGTATTCACAGTGTTGATTGGTTGTTACGCGATAAAAGCCGTGCTAGCATTGGAAGCACAAAGGCAAACAAAATTAATCAGGCCGAGTTAGAAGCGAGTCTAGAAAGGTGTATGTGGTACCCTGAGTTCTTACCTAATCCGAAAAACTCAGGCTTCTATAAGGAACAGATTATACGAGGTAGACCGCACATGATGTACGGAATAAAAAGAAAAATGTCATTTGCCGATAAAGTAAAGAATTTTTTCAAAACGGACAAACCCATTAGAACGAGGGAGGGTGTGATCATTCCTCCACCGAACACTCCTGCTTCATTCATGATGTTTGAAAAAGGGTATCATACCTGTGTATGGTTAGAAAATTGGGCAAAGTATACTGCAGATGACGGAGTCCTAGCATTCCCTATTGATGGCACGTTTAACGGCAGAATCTTGTTTAACTTGAGGACTCGCTTGAATGAATTACATCCCAGACCTAGATTAACCCAGTACGAAGCTCTAGAGGAGTGGGAAATTGAGGCACTGGAAAGAGATAGACCCCGGATGGACAAGGGAGTGAGCAAATGGTATCCGAGGGTCCATAGGGAAACGAAAGAGCAGAAAATGAAACATTGGAGACAAAGCATGATGGTAGAGGGATTGTTTCCAATGATGGGAGTATTAGAACAAGGGAAAGGGAAATGTAAAGAAAAGACCCATCACCTAATGCCTGTAGGGGACTCAGAAGATGAGCACCTAGAAGATTTGTTGATGAAAAACCCACCTCCCTATGTAGCAGAGTCAGAGCCTTTGAGTTCACCAAACCCGTTTGCTAAATATCCCAGATGTAGGAGAGATAGCGAGACAGATGGAACAGGTACGGAAAGTAAAACTAGTGAAGGGGATGGGTTTTGCAGACCTAAATCCACAGTCCCAAATTATCAGCCGTTCGGAGAAGGCCCACCTCGATTGGTTACTCCAACTGCCCCAAGTATTTACCCTCCCTTGGTACCCCAAGTATTGCATGACAATTCTGCAGAAAAGGCTTTACGAGAGCAGGAGAAGGAATCCCTGGCTAGGCAGCGAGATGATTTGGTTCGGACCATAGCCCAGATACATCCTCATCCAGATTCCCTGACCATTCCAGTAACTATTGGTCCTGCTATTCCTCTGTATAGGGATGGCCTGGCTAGTCCTCGTCCTCCTGTTATCTCTCCAATTATGCCAACTCCAAGCATTCAACCCCCAAGAAAAGAAGTGCTCATAGATGATGATCAGGAAAGTGAGTGCGAATCAGTGGTCCTGATGGATATGCCCATCAGGGAATCTAGAGCTAGCATGTCAGGAACCAGAAGTCAGAGTAAGGCAAAAGAGGTTCTGATTGAAAGCACGTCTGGGGTTAGGAGTGCCACAGTAGTATCCCCAGAAGAATTAGACAGATGGACCAAAGAATTGGAAAAAGAGACCACTCCCCAACCCAAAGCATTAGAGATATATAAATTAAGAATAGAAATAGAAGAAATGATGGCTGGAAATGTAGGATTAGACCGCTTAAACTCCTTCAGCGAAGAAGAGTTATTGTTCATCAGCAAAAACCTTACCCGGAACGCTAGATTGCTCCATGAGAGATTAATGGACACTGCCACAGAAATGGGAATAGATGTCAGTCGCTCCAAAATCCTTCAGAAACCCTACAGAGTAGATTTTTCAGACAAGGACTTAGAAAGCTTGAATGTGGTAGGAAAACAAATCCAGATAAAAGAATTACTGAAACTCCTGCAGAAATGGGGGGATGTAGGAAAGTGGAGAACCCGGTGGGCAAAGAAAAAGGAAGACAGCAGGGCAAAATCTCAGGCTTCAGAATACGTGCTAAAAGAAGTAACCCCCGCAGAAAAATTGTGCCCCATGAGAGAGGTCCCAGGGGGAAAATATGTTCATGTCCCTTGGTCCCGGCAGGATATTGTGTCATTTACCAATGACTTCCCGAAATTACGAGAGAAACCAGTTGATTGGTACCGACAGGTCGAGCGTTTCATAAAAGTCCAGAAATGTCTCTTAAAAGACCTGGATGGGTTTTTCGACATTGTAGTGCCGGTAGATTTGTGGACTGAATGCAAAATTGAAATTGATTGGCCCAATGAGGAATATGCAAGAGATGACAAAACAGGAGCTCCTTCACCTGAAGTGATGAGAAAGTATAATCAGGTCATACAGTACCTCAAGAAGAAGGTGCCCGCAAAGGAAACTGATTGGAACAAGATAGATAGGACCACCCAAGAACACAATGAAACTGTCCATTCCTTTTATGAAAGGTTACTGCAAGTATTCAAAACTTACAGTGGAATTGATAATGTGGACATGAAGGATATGACCCATTTCAGTTACCGATTCGTGCTAGGTTTAAGGCCTGAAATATCTCAATGGATTAGAGATAATAAGATAAGTTGGCAGGGAAAGCCCATAGATGATGTCCTGAAGTACGCAAAATATTGCGAAGATGAGATCGAAAATAAAAAGAAGGCCCTCAAGGAAAAGGTGATGTGGGCACAAGTGAAATTGGCAGAACAACAAGAAAAGCAGTTAAGTAAATTAAATTCTAATAATAATACACAGAATACCAATGCTGGGGGAGGAGGGAAGCCCCGAGCTAAAATGAGTCGGGAAGAAGCTATGAAGAAGTTCCCCTGCCACGGGTGCGGCCAGATAGGGCATTGGAGAGACGAGTGTCCACACCTACAGGCCGGTAATGCCCCTATAAATGGTTTAAATCCGCAGGTGCAGAAAGAGGGGACAAGGAAGAACCAGCAACAGGTAAAGCTACCTCCAGTACCTCGCGCTCCTAGACAGAATTATAAGAACCAGGGCCAGTAGAATGAAAGGGCGGAGATATGGGAAGGAGAGAATGGAAGCAATGCAGCTATTCCACAGTACCTGTTAAATGATTCTTTCCTCTGTGATGAACAAGATTGACGGGGCCTGAGAGGGGAGGACAAGGAGTGCGTACTTGGCGCCTTCTTACCGGTAGACCAGACTGGACCATACATTGAAGGAAGGGTTGAAGGAAAAGACATCACCTTTCTGTTGGACACTGGTGCTACCCGGTCCACTGTGAGAACAGTGGATGTTCCTAACCTACCCCTCTCGGGAGAAGCAATCCAAGTAGTGGGTGTCTCCAATCAAATAATAAGTACTCCAGTAACTGAACCCATAGAAATTTCTATAGGAAATTTTAAAGAAATGCATAGGTTTGTGGTGTGTGATTCCAGTCCCGTGAACCTGTTAGGACGCGATTTGTTGTGCAAGATGAATTGCACCATCTATTGCACACCAAAAGGTGTCGAAATTCAGACCCCCGATGAAGACGGTTTGTACAAACTGATGCTAGTGAGACCTGACTCTGATATTAAAACCTTGTCTGTTGAGGACTTACCTGAAGAGCTTCAGTTAAGCGTGGTACCAGAAGTATGGGATTTCACAGGAAAAGATGTAGGTTTAATGGCAAATGTGGGCCCAATTAAAATAGCCATAAAAACAAATGCTGTATACCCCAAAACCAGACAGTACAAAATGAGCGCAGAAGTAAAAGCAGGAGTCGCAATTGAAATTACCAGGTTGCTCGAAGCAGAGATCATAGAGGAAGTGATGAGCAGTCCCTGCAATTCGCCTATCATTGGGATTAAAAAGCCTAGTGGAAAGTACCGAGTAGTGCAGGATCTGCGCAAGGTAAACCAAATTGTCGTACCTTGCTGTCCTATTGTGCCCAACCCTGCAGTGATACTATATCAGATTCCCTGGAATGCGGAATGGTTCACTGTCATTGACCTGTGCCATGCATTCTTTTCCATCCCATTGCATCCCGAAAGCAAGTTCCTTTTTAGTTTTGAATTTGACAGCCATATCTATGTCTGGAATCGTGTTCCTCAGGGGTACACTGAAAGTCCATCGATTTTCAACCAGATATTGAAAAAATGCCTTGAATCTCTAGTACTGCCAAGAGAGTCTGTTTTGGTGCAGTACATAGATGACCTGCTGGTGGCATCTAAGACTCAAAATGACTGTGTCACCGACACAATTGCTTTGCTAAATCACCTAGGAAAAGGAGGACATAAGGTGTCGCCTGATAAATTACAGTTTTGCAAAAACTCAGTGAAGTATCTGGGGCACCAGATAGAAAAAGGAATCAGGAAAGTCACCACAGGGAGAATCAAAATAATGAAAGCAATGGAACTACCCCGAACTCAGAAAGAAGTGAGAATGTTTCTGGGAGTCGTGGGTTACTGCAGACAGTGGATTGTAGGATTTGCAGCCCTAGCAAAACCTTTGATAAAAATGACCAAGAAAGGAGTAGAAGACCCCGTCAGTTGGGACAGTGAGAGCATGAACGCTTGGGTAACGTTGCGAAACTGTCTATGTACCGCTCCTGCATTAGGTATGCCTGACTATTCTAAGTCTTTTGAACTGTTCTGTGACACCAGAGAAAATTGTGCTCTTTCCGTCCTGACCCAGGAGCATGGACTGGTCCGGCGCCCTGTGGCCTATTTTTCGGCCACCCTAGATCCGGTGGCTGCTGGATTACCCGGATGCCTGAAAGCAGTAGCTGCTACTTGCGTCAGTCTAGAACAGAGTGAGAATATTGTCATGGGACATCATGTCACCGTATATGTTCCACATTCTGTTGTAATTCTACTGACAAGAACTAAGACCCAGTACTTCACACCTAGTCGGCTGACTAAGTATGAGAGGATTTTGATTGGGGCTGAAAATGTAACAATTTCCCGGTGCAACGTCCTAAACCCTGCAACGCTGTTACCTGTTCCTCTGGATGTAGAAATTGCAGAAGAGGGGGAACATAATTGCATCGACTTAACAGAATTCAGTACTAAGCCCCGTCCTGACATCCGCGAAATAGCTTTACTTGATGGAGATCTTACCATCTTTGTGGATGGCTCGAGTTTAAGACATGAAAGTGGAGGACTGTGTGCTGCCTATGCTGTGGTCACATTGACGCACACTCTGGAAGCATCTTACCTGTGCGAGGTGAAATCTGCACAAGTGGCAGAGCTCATCGCGTTAACCAGAGCATGTAAGAGGGGTAAGAACAAAAGAATAACTGTTTACACCGACAGCCAGTACTGTTACGGGGTTGTTCATGACTTCGGCCAATTGTGATTACAAAGAGAATTCATGACTTCCTCAGGTACCCCTATCAGGAATGGAAAGGTGGTACATAACTTACTGGAAGCTATTCAATTGCCCAAAGAATTGGCTGTGGTCAAGTGTGCGGCTCACAGATCAGGAAATGATGATGTGACAGCCGGAAATAGATACGCTGACCAAATTGCCCAATTTTGTGCCCGATACCAAATGTCCCTCCAAATTGGGTTGTGGGGTGGAAACAGCTGCCAACTGATGTTGTTTGAGAATGTGTCAACATGGGAAGAATTAAAAGACTTACAACAGGCAACAGACAGGACAGAAAAAGGCAGATGGACAATGGATGGATGCAAGTTAAGAGATGATGGTGTAGTGGTAAACCCGACTGGGGTGCCTGTACTGCCCGACAGCCTGATAGACCCCATGATTAGAATGATACACGAACCAACACATATGGGAAGGGATGCGATGTGTGGTGTGTTTGACAAAGTGTTCTATAATTCAAAGTTCAGGAACCAGGCGGAAAGGCTTTGCCAGAGGTGCCTAGTGTGTCAGCAATTCAATGCAGGAAAGAAGACTTTAGTGGAGCAGAGTACCATCGGAAAGGCAGTAGGTCCCTTTGTCAGAATGCAGGCAGACTTTATAACAATGCCCAGATGCAAGGGATATAGATATATCCTGGTCATAGTTTGTCTGTTCTCCCGGTGGGTGGAGGCCTACCCAGCAAAGAAAAATGATGCCCTAACTACAGCCAAGCTATTGCTCAGGGAGTTGATACCTAGGTATGGAATCCCTGAGACGATTGAAACGGACCAAGGTGGGCATTTTGCCAACGATGTCCTAGAAGAACTCTGTAAAGCCTTTAAGATGAAGCAAAGACTGCATTGTGCATACCGTCCAGAGGCTTCTGGAATAGTGGAACAGATAAATGGCACCCTGAAGTCCAGACTGGCAAAGATGTGTGATTCCACAAAAATGAATTGGACAGAGGCTTTACCCCTTGTGCTGATGAGTTTGAGAAGTATCCCGAACCGAAAAACTGGCCTGAGCCCCCATGAGGTGTTAATGGGGAGAGTGATGCGACAGGCATGGGTACCTGGACACAAACTGCTAAGCATTTCTGATGATTTGGTGCTAGAATACTGCAAGCAGCTAGGTGACCAAGTGCGTTCTCTCTCTCAGCAGATTGGAGGGACGACTGATGATTGGCCAAAGACTCCAGCACATAAACTGCAACCAGGAGATTGGGTGGTGTTAAAGAAACCCACCCGGAAGAGTTGCCTGAGACCAAAGTGGGGAAAGCCAAGACAAGTGATCCTCGTCACTACAACTGCTGTAAAGTGTGCTGGTGTACCGAAGTGGATCCACGCCAGTCACACGAAGCGGGTAACTGGAGAAAACGCGACTGGAGCTGAAGGCAGCTCAGCTGAAGAGGCTCCCGAGGAGAGTCCGGAGCTAGCTGACATCGAACTGCCGAGCACAAGTCAAGACGTGGATTGGTTCCCCGCCGACGACCTGGTTCATGATCCAATACGAACCAGAAAGTATTCCTACCTAGACAGTGAGTGGGATAGTCCAGGTGAGACAGAACTAGAGGACGAAGGTCAGGTCAACCAGACTCCCATCACACCTGATCAGGAAGTAGGCCAAGTAGGGATAGATCAAGACATCGAGACTCCTCCTGAAACTCCGGAGTCTGGAAAGGGACAGATAGTGGTAAAAGCTGACGTTCATGCGGAAGAAAATCAAGAGATCGAAGTGCATGAACAGGAACAGATAGAAATAGACGAACGTGTTCAGGAAGAAGAAATAAAGTCATCGGAAAATAAAAAGCCAAAGCTATTCAAACCTGAACAGGACCAGCCTAGGGACCAGGCAGAAGAAATAGATGAAAGACCTGGAACTAGTCAGACAGGAAGGGAAATAGACTCTGACAATACAGAGGTGCCACAACGAAGTGAAATCAAAAGAGTGCACGAGGAAGGCCAGGTTTCCTCGACCACTGGGAGTCACAGAGACAAAGGTGCACCCCGATACGTCAAAAGGCTGAGGCTCCGAATAAAAACAGTCAAAGAAAAACTGAAAGACCGAAAAAGGGCTGAAAGTGAAAGAAAAGCAGCCCGAGGCAAGTCTCTGAGAAAGAGCGACAGAGTAAAGAAGCAGAACCGGCTGTATCGGAGCTCTGAATGGACATACTTGGTGTTGGAAGAAATTGATGAGCCCCACCACAGTGGCAAAAGTGACGAAGAGTCCATCACTGATCGGAGTTCTGACGAAGATCCTCCGTGAGAACAGCTCGAGGGAGCCTTCGGTATAAAGAAAAGAAGAGGGGTTGCAAAAGCCACCTGTAAGCTAAAATGTCTGATTCAAGCGTAGCTGGGAGATCCAGATTTGGGTGTTGTAAAACTTGCTGTAAAATATGCTTATGTAGTATAGCCATGTTAATAGTGATATGGATAGGACTTACAGTTTTTATACCTTTTATGATAAGTAAATACCCTAACTTGTCCCCGACTGAACCAGAAACATTAGGAGTACGAGTTGTACAGACTGTAGAAACACCACGAAACTTAGAACAACGTGACAACCCAGTTAGTCTGAGACACACACGACCTAATTTAGAAGCATCAGATGAGGATGGACTACACTTTCACAAGATGAGAAACCGGACGCATTTAAATGTTTTTGCTAACTTGTTAGTGCATTATGTAGAGGCTATGGAAATAGAAGACTGTTATGTCTGCATGAAGCTACCCACTTCTGTAGCTGAAGGCGTGACATACCACCACTTACCCCTAACCTATGGAATTTCCTGTAGTATATTAGCTAGCTTGTTTTATAGAAGCACGTTACAGTATTACTATTCAAATGCTGACGTAATCTTTTCTGAACTTCCTATTAGAGGAAACCTGAACCTTGTACATAGTAGAAGTGAAGTAACTCGTTATATGGGAGAATACTTCCTGACTATAGGTAACATAGATTTAGATGAAGCAAGACAAGCTAATCTGACCTGTTCTCTGCAAGAGCAGGAAAAGATGTTCATAAAGATGGCAGATAGAAGAAGAGAAAAGTTTCAGAAGAAAGCAAGTGACGAAAAGGATAGAGTCCCTAGGTGGGCTGAGCACATGGATAACACCTCACAAGGCGAAGCTAATCCTGCTTTGTTGCTGGATTTTGAACGAAAAGGAAAACTTTGTATCCATAGGGAAAAGAAAGAGTATTATAACAATGTATTCATTGGTTCCAGCGAGTGTGAGCATAATTATAAGGTAATTGGAGGTTGGGGTTTCAAAAATGGGTCAGAACCTGTGTTCCCCGGAATTTATTATATATGTGGGAACAAGGCGTATTTCAAATTGCCGGATCACTGGTATGGAAGCTGCTATTTTGGCATTGTTTTCCCGAAAATATACCATGTGAATAATGCAGCTGGAAGCAATGAAGAAACTAATGGCTTAGTGCGTAGTAAACGTGAGAGTGTAGGTGAAATTATAGGTGATATCTTTAGTGCACTGATACCTGGAATGGGGGTAGTTCTGAACACTCACAGAATCTGCAAATTATCTACAGTAGTGGATCGGTTATCAACTGACACTGCTGCTGGATTCCTGCTGGTCAATACTGAAATGGTTGCGATCAGATCAATGGTTTTGCAGAATCGCCTTGCTCTTGACACCTTATTGGCAAAAGAGGGCGGAGTCTGTAGAATGCTGAAGGCGCAACATTGTTGCACCTACATACCTGACAAAAGTATCGAATTGAAGCAATATGTAAAGAACATAACTAATCTGGAAAAAGAACTCAAACAATTAGAGGTTGACAGTGCCTGGACGAGACTGACTGAAGGTCTCTCCTCTATAGGTAGTTGGTTTTCTAACTTAGGTAGAAACATTCTGTGGAAAATACTGATGCCAATAATTGGAATAGGTGTGGTTGTGTTGATAATTTTCATCTGCTGTAAATGTCAAAAATGCAAAAAGAAGTACACTGTAAATAAGAGAGGGGTGAAAAGAAACATTGATGAATTAGAATTGGAAGAATTGAGGAATGAAATATACAAAAAGGTAAAGAATCACCACTCTCATAGAGAAGCCGAAAGAAAAATCAACAATAAGTTCGTTGAGATAGAAATGAATGATATGGAAGAATGAGAGTTGGCATCTGTTTCCGTTATATAGTGATGATAGTAAATATCATCAAAGAGGGGATTGATGGAGCAAGGATTCGCATGTAAAGCGACTTGCTCTTACTCATGAACCTCGTTCAAATTATAATCATATTAATCCAACTGTTCGTCTTGTATTTAGCATTTTTCCCAACACGCGGGTGTCCCCAAGAGGCTTGCCTGTGTGTCTTTTCATACTAACAATGCTTGCACTAGAAGAAATGGCCGCTTCGCTGAAATTCAGTCTGCGCATGCGTCGGTCATACCCATGTGATGTGACGCACTCGCATTCTGGAGGGAATCTGTTGCTCATGCGCACTGTTGCAAACATGGCCGCTTGTCTCTCACCACGCTCTATGCTTGCAACTGCTGCTTTAGCCTATCTGTCTTTTCGCACTAAACTTTAATGCTATAGATGTTATAAAGTAAGGGGTGTGTAAAATGTTATCACGGTATACAGTGTGATCATTTTTATGTGTGATTCTAATTTGTTCTCGCTTACTTTTCATGTATTGCGTCTCTGGGGGCTGGGACATACATGAGCTACGCCATGTTGAGGCTCCTCTGAGTATTGCCATGTGACCTGGGAGAAACTCTACTGCGCAGAAGCTGAAACAAGCCAGCTGGCTCCTGAAGCCCGATGCGCCTGAGAACCCAGCACAAGACGATGAAATTCCACCTTGAACCTCAGAGACATTGTTGCTATACCCTGTACACTCGTATTTTCTACTGTATTCCTATGGATGGGAACGTGAACCCAAGGGGCGGATAAGCAAAATTTCAATATTTATGATGGGAACGTTGAATTCTAGGAGGTGACAATGACCGAATCACCTCTCCTGACCAATCATAATGTAGGAAACTGTCACTTGCAACATTAGTGGGTGGTCTAAGGGTCCCAAAATCGTATAACTGTCCTAATGTAGCTTAGGGAAATTGTCCGACTTGTCCGAGTAGCAGACCTGTCACTGACCCTACGAACTCTATAGGTGCTCAATCTAGAGTGCTGCGGAGCACTCAGTCCATACTTTCCACAAACTCCTAGGGGTGGAAATAGTCTTAAGTGCTGGCGAAGCACTTTGCTGGGGAAATTCGAAAACCCAATCGGGGTTACTGGCGGATTACTTGCAGAGAGGGGTAACGCAGGCGTTGCATCCGAAGCTGTAGGTGTTGGTCGTGCCTTGGGGAGCCCAGTCCTGACCCAAACCTGAGGGGTATCCTGTCCTGACCATCCTTGAGCTGTACCTGCTCAATTCTGGTTTTCCAATCTTGAGGGTCCTTGTCCCCGTCTTTCCAAACTGACCCGTGGCCAGGGTTAGTCCTCATTCCTAATTAGGTAAATATTAATCTGTGGGTTTTGCGTTCTACAATTCTCTCATTCTCTTTCTCTCTCTCTCTCTCTCTCTCGTATCTCCTTTATAAAGCACTATTGCCTGAGATATTGCTCTATCACTTTGAAATGCCAATTATATGCGATTGTTGTTTTTTAGACTTGTTCCACTTCTCTCCCCACCTTTAGGATATTATTGAACTGTCATACATACTAGTGTGTTCCCAATTTTCCCCTTCCTTTAGTGTGGTTGCAGTGGACTTAGTGAGAATAGCATAAATAGCCTAGTTTAAATATATGTTAGGTCCCGTTCATGTCCCATGTCCTAGTATAAACTTGCAGTGGCTAGTTGGTTCTTAACATTTTTACCCATAGTGTTCACATATACTCAAATGGTCTTTGCCCTAATCCATAGCTACATTTTGGTTGTGATCATAATGCTTGATGTGTTATTTTGTATTTTGCTTATCTTGGCATATTCACTTTGAAATCTTTAGATAAACTTTTAAGCTCATCAGGTGTCTGTGGTTATTTTACAGATTACAGTGTGGACAATGTATTTTGGTTTATAAAGAGTATTTCTTCTAGGACTCCTGTCACCTATTCCCTGCTAGCTCCTGATCCGTCTGGAGTAATGTGCCTGTGGTAAGTCAGGTACATAATCAGCAGTGGTGTGAAGTCACCCCCCGAATTACTCATAGTAGCGTGTAAGAATTCACCCGGCTCACGAAAATCGCAAGTCAGTTGTTTGTAAAAAAACACGCCAGGGCCCAGTGCGTGTGAGAATCGGGAAACCCAGTGACCCGGGTGAACTGCGCGCTCTATCAGCGTCACTAACTCCTTGCGACATGATGCGTCATACTGTAAATATGACGCATCATTAGTGTCGCAGGGAGAGCGCAGTGAAAAGTGACGCATGGCTGTTTTCACGCAGCGGTGCGTCACTTTTTATATAAATGAGGCCCAGGGTATTTTGGGTCAACAAGGGCGCTGCTGTCCGCACAAGTTTGCATGAAACTCGTGTGGACGGCGGATACCCTTGTTAAGCCGGATATATACGCCCACCATGGTTTACTAATTTTTTTTTTTTTGTTTTTTTTTGGAAAACCTTTATTTGCAGAAAAAAGTACACCGCTATTCAGCCATACATCCCGGAGGCCAGGCAGCATGAAGTCAACAGGAAAGGTCGTGCACAACACAATAATCAGAAGCACTCAGGTTTAATTTTTAAATAAGAGTGAACTCGAAAATAAATAAACCATGAGGTAGAAAGGCCCAGAAAGGCCAAAAGAAAAAGGCGTGCAGAAAGCACGATAAACAGCGGAAAAGAAAGAGAAAGAGGCTGAGGACAGTACAGATATAGCGGGCTTTTGTAGCGGGAGGGGGTCGGAGGCTCGACACCCAAGGTTGTGCACAAAAAGAATGACAACTGTGAATTACGTGGGGGGTAGCACAGCAGGAGACAAAGTGGAGTCCCGGGTAGGGGATACTACGGGGAAGGCGGGGTCTCGGAATCGAGTTCCACGGGAGGGTCGCAGATGTCGCCCCTATAGGAGTTCCAGGCACCCCACACAGACATCCACATTCTAGGCTTACCCCTGGCCACATACACCGTCTTCTCACGCAGCATGCACCAGTCCATATTTGATTCCCAGAGGCTGAGCGAGGGGGGAGCTGGCGCACCCCATTTCTGGGCGATATCCCTTTTGGCCACCATGTAACCCAGGGTGACCCATCGAGTCTGCGCAACACTATAATCAGACGGGCCCCAGATGTTAAGGAGACATCTCCGGGCCTCAGCCGGCAGGGTCACACCAGTTACTTCTTCCATCACGGCATGTACACGCGCCCAATATCGGGTCACACAAGGGCATTCCCATATGATATGTAGGAAGGTCCCAAGCATTCCACATCCCCTCCGGCACATGCCATCCGTTGACAGCCCCATGTGTATTAGTCTGGGGCCGGTGACATACACCCTATGCAGTATCTTCAGCTGCACCAGGCGGAGACGCGCCGAAATTGCCACTTCTCTGGGAGAGGAAATCGCCGATTGCCAATCCTCATCATCCACCTCAATTCCATCATGCACCCAAAGCTCTCTCAATCGCACCAGCAAGTCAACTCGCACATTAATAAGTTTTTTGTAGGTTAGGGAGATAGCGCTGTCCGGCATATGGCCGTCCAACACCCGATCCTCCAGGGGAGATGATTCGGGGATCGCTTCCGCCCCCGATACATAAGGGGAAAGAGCATGGCTAAGCTGAGCGTGTCGGAAATATTCCGTTGCCGCCAGTTGGTACTCTGATTGCAACACATCGAAAGACTTGACCCTACCCCTGGCCACCATGTCCCCAACCTTGGATATCCCGATGGTGTCCCACCTGTCGAAGCCCTTCGTGTGCCACAACTTCCCCAGTACGTCCGAGTCAAACAGCGGGGTGGCCAAGGTAACCCTATTGTGCCAGCCCAAAGTTTTAGTAACTGCACGCCAGATATGGACCATAGTCTTAGTGGGACCCGTAAGCTTCCGATCCAGAGACCTAGAGTATAACGCTCTGTAGTAATTCCCGTCCCCCACTAGCCATCGATCCATAGCATAGCCTGGGTTAACCGCCGGGCCGTAGAGGCCGTGATTGATTGCCGCAAGTTGGGACGCCCAGTAATATCGCCGCACGTCGGGCAACGCAATACCCCCATCATAACTCGGTATAGTCAGCTTGGCCAGCGAAATCCGCGGCCTGCCGTCCCACAGCAACGTTCGTTGGAGGGATTCAATTTGCGCAAAGTATTTAGCCGTCACAGGGTCCTGGGTGTTCTGCAGGGCATACAGGAAGCGAGGTAACGCCATCATTTTAAAAAGGGCGGCTCTGCCCATAAGGGAGATCGGCAACTTCCGCCAGCCCTCTACGTCCCGGCGCAGCCGCTCCAACGGTGGAAGGAGGTTGTGTGAATAACGGGCTCGGGAGTCCCGCGACACGTAGATGCCTAAATACCGGAAGCCCTGTTGGGCCACCTGGATTGAGCATCCCCGGGGGAGGCGCGGCGTATCTCCGGACAGTACATACAGCGAGGACTTAGCCCAGTTGATCACCAGGCCCGAGTGGGCCCCAAAGGTCCTCAAGAGATCGAAAGCCACTATGAGTGAGTGACAGGGAGAAGTGAGGTACAAAAGGATGTCGTCAGCATAGAGCGACACCCGGTCCTCAAACCCCGGGGACCACGATATGCCAGAGATATCGGGGTGCGTTCTGATCCACGCCGCCAATGGCTCAAGTGCCAGAGCGAACAAAAGCGGGGAAAGCGGACAACCCTGTCTAGTGCCTCTGCGTAGCGCGAAAGAGGCCGACAGCCGACCATTAATCGCAACGTTGGCCAGTGGTGCAGAGTACAGTAGTCGGACCCAGCCAATGAATGCGGGTCCAAACCCCAGCTTGGCCAGTACAGCCCACAGGTAATTCCACTCCAACGAGTCGAAAGCCATAGTGGCGTCGAGAGAGGCGAGGACAGCAGGTTCACGAATCAGGTGCACACGTGCCATTACTGCGTGAAGTCGTCTCAGGTTGAGCGCTGTGTTCCGGTGCGGTATGAAGCCGGACTGGTCCGGGTGGACCAGGTCCGAAATCACGCCCACTAGCCGGTTAGCCAGTATCTTAGCCAGAATCTTAGGCTCAGCGTTCAAAAGGGAGATGGGTCGGTAAGACCGGCAAAGATCGCGCGGTTTCCCCTCCTTGTGTATCACTACGATGGTAGCCAACCGCTGGTCTGGGGGGAGTTCTCCCACTGCACGGGCCTCAAGGAACATGTTCAACAAGGGCCCGGCAAGCGAGTCAGCCCTGAGTTTGTAGAGCTCAACCGGGATGCCGTTAGGCCCCGGCGCTTTGCCAGAACGCAAGGATTTGATAGCCAAGGCCACCTCGTCCGCCGTCAGCGTCCGATCCATGTCGTCTCGCTCAAGGTCCGAGAGACAGGGAAGTTCTATATCTTCCAGAAAGGAGGCTGACGCAGACTCCGGAAGAGGGTCCGCTGAGGCGTAGACTTCCTCGAAGTAGTCCGCGAAGGACCCAACTATCGCCGCCGGGTCCGTCAAGGTGACGCCCTCCGCTCCCACCAACTCCGGGACCACTCGAGACGCAAGTTCCCGTCTATCCAGCCACGCCAAGAGCTTACCAGCCTTGTCCCCCGCGTCGTATATCCTACCTTGTTGCTCCCTACTCAGGGCTTTCGCCGCGTCCGTGGCAGACGCGCGGAGCTCGGACTGTTTAAGGGAGAGCGTGTGAAGCAGTTCGGGAGATGGGTCTAGCTCCAATTGGGAGTTTAGCTCAGCAAGGTCGGATTCCAGCCGAACAACATCCTCATCCCGCCGGCGGCGGGCCTCCGCAATCAAGGAGAAGGCCTCGCCGCGCAGCACGGTCTTGAAAGCCTCCCAGAGGGAGACGGCTGAGTCAACTGAGCCAGTGTTTTCGGCAAAGTACCGGTCCATTGCTCTGGTCAGTAGCGACCTGGACTTCGGGTCACGGAAGTACCACGGGTTAATGGGAGCCACTCGCGATGACGCGGGAATTTGAAAATCGAAGGAAACCCAAACTGGGGAATGGTCCGAGATACCCCTAGCCAGGAGACGCGCCGTGGATACGGTCTGCGCCTGGGCAGCCGGGGTGAGAATGTAGTCTATCCTGGATAGGCTACCATGTGCGCCGGAGAGAAACGTGTACTGTCGCTGGGAGGGGTGCATCAACCGCCAGCAATCAACCATCCCCATTGAACCCAAAAAGTCAGGCAACCAGGACTGGGAAGGACGCAGGTCTCTGGATGGGAAGCGGTCTAGGGTTCCGGACACGACAGAGTTAAAGTCCCCACCCACCAACAACAGGCCCTCGGGGAGACCCAAAATGGCGGCAGCCAGGTCCCTAAAAGTAGTTTCCTGTAACCCCGGGGGAATGTAAACTGAAACCAAAACCAGAGTACGACCCTCCCATTTGCCCACCACAGCCACATATCTGCCTCTCTCATCCGCAGTCACTGACTCCACCTCCAACGGGAGGGACATGCGCACCATGATGCCCACCCCTCGTGATCCCGAAGAGAACCCCGAGTGTGCCACCATTTTAAATCCACGTCTGCTCAGTGCTTTACAAGTGTGTCCCACTAGATGGGTCTCCTGTAAGAAAATGACATCAGGCGAATAACGTTTAAGCATCTGCAAAACAACACCCCTCTTAATGCGGTCCCCTAACCCGTTGACATTCCAACTCAACAAGTTTAAAGATTTACCCCCCATCGTCAAGGAAGCTCCACCCCCTCCCCACCCCCCGCAATGGCGCCCACCACAACGACATAACAGTCCAAGGAACCCTCAGCCAGAACAAAGAAGAAGACAGAAAAGAAAGTTGAAAAATCACACCCCAACTACCCCCCACCCTGCACCCCTGCATTAGACTATAATCCACCCCAACTAGCAGTGTGCCTGTCGCCCCTTAACTAATCTACAAGAAGTCTACAGAGGAGAAAGGAGACATCCTATCGCCCCCCGTCATCCCCCATATTAATGACAAAAAGAGTCAAAACCAATAGCAGCAATGTCTGAAGTTGAGGTCCCATACGGTCACCCAGCTAGCGGAAAGTCAAACTGAAAACCATTACTCCCGTGCTTCCGCGCCTCCGGTAGCCTCCTCCGTCTGGTCAGCCGGTTCTTGTCGCTCCTGGGGAAGGGTGTCCAGCCAGTGTCCCACCTCATCCGGAAAGTCAAAAAACAAGGTCCGGTGGTCACGCTCAATCCGAAGCTTGGCTGGGTAGAGCATGGAGTACCGCAGGCCCATTTCCCTCAGTCGCCGTTTCACCCCAGTAAAACTCTGACGTTTTTTCTGCACGGCCTGGGTGAAGTCCGGAAAGAAGTTAACTTCGGAGTTTTGGAAACGCAGAGGGCCCGCGGTCCTCGATGCCTGCAGGATAGCGTCTCTGTCCCTAAAGTTAAAGAGCCGTGCGATAATAGGGCGAGGGAAGGCGCCCGACTTCGGCGGTCCCCCCGGTATCCTGTGGGCCCGCTCCACCGAGAAGAATTTACTTAAGCCTCCGGGCATCAAGTTCTTAAGCACCAGATCCTCCACGAAAAGTTCCACCGAGTCCTCCTCGGCCTTCTCCGGGACCCCAGTAATGCGGACATTCTGGCGTCGCGCACGGCCTTCGAAATCGTCCAGCCGGCGCGCCAGCATACCGTTCGCCAGTTTCAAGTCACGCACCTCCGTCTGTATATCCGACACATCAGTGGTCAGGCTAGTCGTCTTAAGGTCCAGCGATTTGACCCGGTCGTTGGTTTTTCCGAGGTCAGTTCTGATGAGGTTCAACTCAATCTTCAGGGAGTCGACCTTACTGGACAGTTCCTCTCGGAGAGTATGCATTTCTGATTGCACTCCCGTGATTGCACCCATAACGTCCCGAAGCGTTATCTCAGAGTCCTCCGGCGATCGATCCCTAGTCGGGTCTTTAGCACGGCCTGCCAGAACCGGCGAGCCCTTCGACTGGGAGAAGCGCTCTGGGATGGTAGATTGGGACTGGGACGGTTTTCTGTTGACCCGTT
The DNA here is from genome assembly GCF_964263255.1 of Lissotriton vulgaris. NCBI lineage: Eukaryota > Metazoa > Chordata > Amphibia > Caudata > Salamandridae > Lissotriton > Lissotriton vulgaris. The sequence continues at coordinate 580,186,869 of NC_141699.1, read as the reverse complement.
GGGACTTGCCTTTGTCCAGGTCCCCCCTGCCCGCCATATTGACGCGTCCAACAAGATGATCAACAGGGACCAAGAAGTCCAGCGGGAGGTGCACCACACATTCAATGATGTTGCCAGGGTCCGATACACCAACCGAGTCTCAGGGAGTTCAGATATCGGAGTCACACACCGCAGGGTCCAGGCGTAGACAAAGGAGCGCCCACATGGGAGCACCGCTGCACACCACAGCAATAGACCAGTGGCACGGGCGGAGCCACCGAGGCCCGTCGAGCTAACGGGGTCCAGGAGTGTCCGATTTTCACTCCGAAAGCGGGCGCCGCATCAGGACCCACTCAGCAATCGATTCCCACAATTGTGGGACAGGATAGGCATCAGGATTATTGCGGAGGATCGGGAGGTCTTCGGAGCTCCGAGCTCACGCGGCCATCTTGATCGCCGGCGAAGCTCCTCCCGTGGTTTACTAATTTTGAGGAAGACCTGCAAGGCCGTGTCCTGTGCCACTTGAGGATACATTTTCTGTATTTGTGAACTGTATATAAAGGATTTTTGACTGTCTCTATGTGGCCAGGCTGAAAAGACTGAGATTTGTGTATCAGTCCAGCATTTACATGTTTTTAAACATCCCCTGTTACACTACTTGAAATTCCTTTTCACCTCTTCCACGCCAGAGCACCTCCTCCTTTTCTTCGCAGGTTCCTTTGGAGCAACCTTTCCTTCCCTCCTTAATTGAGACAGTAAATAATATACTGCTCACCTGATGATACGGAATCAGTTCTCGGTGAAAAATATTTTGGTTGTTTGCTCTTTTCTAAGTTAAAAATTACTGTATTTATTACTATATGCCAAACATTATGCATGTTCAAAAAATTGTTTAGAAACGAATGTAGGCTCGATATATATTGTCTAAAAATAAAAGTCTAGGGGCCATATTACCAAGATGTGCGTTAAAAAACGCACATCGCACATTTCCCTATCGCCGGCTATCGCCGGATTTGTATCGCAGTTTTAGCGAGACATTATCAACGCGCAACACGTAGGCGATATTAAATCCAGCGATAGCCGGAGGGAACATTAGCGAGTGAAAACAAGCGTTGTTGTCACGCGCTAATGTGTGCATTGACAATATGGGGGGGGGTGGATTCAGCTTTATGATCCACACCCCCCTGTGTTATCAATGCCTAACACCTGATCAGAGCAGGCGTTGGGAGACCTGCAATCGCAGGTCTCCTTCTCCCAACGCCTGCCTTGGTAATAGGGTGTTACCACCTCCAACCACATTTTACATGCGGTTGGACGTGGGAACGCCCACTTTGCATGTCATTAGCGATGTTTCTTGCTGACATATAAGTGGGCTTGAGGCAGGCGTTAGCATGCCCTTGTTAATAGGGCTCTAGAAGTATCACCGCTTTCTCTGCACAATTCGCCGAAAAAGCGGCGATACTAGCCCTTGGTATTATGGCCCCAGGACCACTTTTTTTGTATCACATTGAAATCAGGTCCACGACCAGTATTGGGAAACCCAATTTTTGCAATGGCTGTCCCATGTGGGTTCTTATATTCAAAGGAAAAGGCAACCTGAAATTAACCTCCATTGCATACAAACACCCTCTTTGAGATGCAAGCATACACATACTAACACAATCACACAAACACACAGACACACACACACACTGACACAAACAAACATACTAGCACTTACAAAAACACACACAAAAGCTCACCCACACGTGGGGCACACAGTACACTGGCCACGATCATAGAATTAGAAGGACCTCGCATATTTAGGTATAAGGGGCGCACACATCTTCTATTTGGGGTCGCAGGCTTCCCCCATTTAGTGGCAATGTTAAAAAGGCCCATGAAGCTATTATTCGTCGCTGGCAACCGCTGTCCAACCCTTCAGCCATGTATGGGGGACGCAGGCTCCCTTTGTTGTGGGTGGGACACATCTGGTCAGCAGAGCAGGCACACCCTTGGTGAGCATCACTAAACACAGAGCACCACCACAGTTCTCACATATTGTTGGGCCCACTGCCAGAAAGCATGTGCCAGTCCATAAAATGTGAAAGCGGGGACAGGAGAACGCGTGTCCCTGCAATTAATAATAAGTACACACTGCCCTGTATAACACACGTTGTAAGTGTTTTGATAAAAAAAAGAAACGAATCATTCTCCCAGCTCTGCTTTAAAAACATGAGGTTTTGTTTCCTGTTGCTATTTTTTTTTACTCAGCACAAAATGTCTCCACTGGCCCCATTCACATGCATCCATAAAGGGCATGGTATGCTAAATCTGTTTTTCAAACGAAACTTGAATCTAGCCAGGGGGTGTTAACAGGCACACTGTGACCGTTTGGCGTTTATGGGAAAGCACACCGTAAATACTATTTTTAACACGCAAAACTCAAAAGTCTGGAGAGGGGAAAAAGCTCGTTCCTGCAGCTTGGCTTCTGAAGGGCTTAGGCTAGGGTTACCGCCTGCCACAGTTCATTAGGGAATGCCCCGTTATTTACCACATATTTTTCTTTTTAGCAGGTAAATTACACTTTTAGGGACTACCTTTTCAGGGGAGACATTTTTGATTTATTTAATTAAACTTTTGTTATGTGAGACAGGCGAGGCGAGGAACCAACCTTTGTCCAGGCAGGGCCGGTTTTGTGCAGTGCAACTGGTGCGGCCGCACCGGGCGCTGACCTCGAGGGTGAACGCTGACCTCAGATGGAGGAGCTGTGTTTAGCAATAACTTGCTACCAGCGCTAAAGCCGGCCCTGTCTTTGTCTCATTAATCTCTGCCCCGCAGAAAGTTACAACTGCACATTTCTTTTATTTCAAAGAAATGATTTTGCTAATTTGTAATTTTGTTTTTTTGCTATTCTGTATTTTAAAATTATTTACAACACATGCTAACAAAGTTTGCACTCAATGACTACTTTCTGATTCACATTTTTCTCCCCTTCACTTTGGTTGCAACGTATTCTCTCAGCTTACTTAAAGATCAAAACGCATAGAGCCTGATTATATGTGTAGGTACTATTTATTGTACCTGGTAAATAACAATACCATAAGGTTTGTTGTGTGTTGGGTGCGATAAATAGCACCTATTACGAGTTTCTAGGGAAAAACATGAGGAGGTGGGTGTTCAAAGCACCAAAATCCGCACGGTACAGTATTTACTGTTTGTTTTTCACTGTTAGATTTCGGCAAGTTTGACCTGCCAACATGTAAGAAAGTGTGAGGTATTACCTTCAAGCTTGTAATTCTGACCCAAGCGTAAACAGGGGTTTTATGGACGGGTCAGACTTTAATGGGCTACACGTAAACAGGGCCATATCCCCTCTTACGAGTGGCCTGGTATTTTTACTGACATTGTTTAGACCCAACAAAATCCAACTCCGCTGGGTCATAACAGAAGTTGCCATAGATACTGCAAGTAACAGAGTCACCATTTAAGACATCAGTGGCTATAAGGCATACTTCAACAGCCCATACACTTGTTATGGTCTTCCAGTGCATTGTCGACCATATAAATGAGGGATTGATGTTTGCCTACAACGTTACAACATCACACTTGCATCCATTCTTTTTAATAACAGTTTGTGTTCTCAGATCACAATTCATTCCCTTTGTATTTATTTATATGGTACTACACATCCTGGCATGTTGGTTCAATGCGTAAATTACTGACATTTTAATATCTTGTGTGGGCATGATTTTGTTGCCCCATGTATTTGCGGATTTTTTTGTGAACAGCGGTTGTAGCAAGAAGCATGATCCTGCTGGAAGTGCCAGGGGGTCTCAGAGGCTGTTTGCCAGGGATGGACTCAGCCTGGAGTTCTATGAAGGAACCTAAGCCTGTCAGTGTCAGGGACAGATCCAGGATTGTTGAACTATGGAGGGACTTAATGAATATTGGAAGGACCTTGAGTGAGGAGTCCCTTTTTCCCCTCCCCAGCATCCCCCTGTTTTCATACCAGACAGTGCCAAGGAGTAGCCTAAACCTGGGAATGATTGCCACAATCACCATGGCGCTGTTGGTCCCCAGTGTGGGGACTCCTTGATGCATGCTGGTAATTGGAGATATCCAAAGCTGCCCACATGCTTCTGTGCTGTTTTCGCGAATCTTTGTTAGGGTTCGTTCCCATGTAGACTTCCACCTCTTGAAGCGAGATTTGGGTGTTGCTACGCATGCATTGTGATCTTGGTTAATCAACGGTAACCTTGCTTTTTAAGCACTTCATAGACAGCAGGTGCGAGCAAGGGGGAAATGGTCATTTATCCAGTCTGGGGAGAATGTTCCCAAATATATCTGTTAGTGAATGGGGTAGTCTCAAAGACACATTCTACTTAACCACAAGATAGACAGACCATACTTGAGGAACACTAAATGGCCTACTCAGTCTAACAAAGTGATGCTCAAATGGGAGGGCTTGGGCTATGTTAGTCTGGTGCATGCACCTGAAAGCAGTCTGCCCTTTAACCAAACGTGTGCTTATTATTCCCGTCCTCTGCTATCACATGTCCACTCCCAGAACCTGAGCCATATATATTCCCTGCTATCGGGTCATTGGACGGCAGTGTCTACCCATGTGTTATGAGGCATGAGACACTGGTCTCCTGGCAGAGGCAAGGCAACACTGAGGCCTCGGCTCCATCCAGGAGTCACTTTACAGTCAAGAGGTGACTTTACAATGAACACAAATTCCAGGATTGCCACCCCTAACACAAGACAAGGGGCAGGATATTGAACGAATCATGCGATTATGAGAGTACCATGGAAAGAAACAGGAATGTGGGAACCTTCCAGGGGCAGAAAGGACTGTACACTTCCCACAGAAGTTTTGCACAGACATGATTAAAAAGAAAATTATGTTAGGTCCACATTGGATTACCACCTGCTTCCAGATTAATAAAAATATGACCTGCAGCAAAAGAGGAAATAAGGCAACTCCAGTATGTAATGCTACCTCGTTGTGTAGCAATCATAGGCACCATACCATCAACAATTAAGGTAGGCTTTCTCTAAAATCTTTAAATATATTTAGCAGCATGAGTGGGGCCCTGAAACAACACAGAGCATGCAGAACATATGAGGAAAAAATCACTACCCTAATGTTTAACTTTTTAGATCTTGGGTTTAGATGGCGCACATGCGCTGCCTCGAGAAGAGACATGCTGTATCTACTTATGGACTTCGAGCCCGCCCAAAGGCTTTCCATTTGCTGGCACCATCGTCACTCAGCTCTTAACCTCCATTCGTCCATCCATGGGATGCATGCGTCCTGCCTCTTCGTGTGTTCATCCCTCCCAAAAGCAAGGACCAAATACTACTGATCATCCACAGTTCCCATTAAAGTAACTGGAAAGGGGAGACCACTCAGTCCCCCCGAACGTATGGATGGGTGCCCCGATCCCCCGGGAGACCATTGTGGGCAGGGGGCGTGTTCCGGCTGGTATGCCCGAAGCGGCATAGCCGGAGCACGCCCCTACCGCCCAGAAGAGATTGGCCTAGACACCCGCCCAGAAGTCCGTGCACGGATGGGCGTACCTGAGGCGGGCCCCCGCCCTCCCGCAGATGGATAAATAACGCGGGAATCCAACGAAGCTTCCTCTTGTTCCTGTGCTCTGAAGGCTGCACCACTCGTCGCTCGTGAGCCCTCAAGGGAACAAGCTGCACTTTTTTGAGAAACTTGTAATCCTTGTCTTTCTCTTTCAGTACCAAGGCGTGTGGGAGATCGAGTCACCTTTGCGAGTCAAGTCGGACGGAGTGATCAAAGACATGCCTGGCAAGAAATCCGGAAAGAGCTCCGAGATGGAAAGAATGCTGCGCATGTTGGTGAACCAAGTGGCGGTGATGGACGGAAAGTTGGGTAAAGTTGACCAGCTCAGTCGTGGCCTAGCGGCCATCAGGAAACAGGTGGAGGCCCAGAATGCCCCCTCGGGGTGGCCTAAAAAGGTCATAGGACCGGCATTGCCGAACATCACCCCAGGGGATAAGGGTAAGAAAAGGAAGGGGAGGGCAGGTCCCAGCGAGGCTCCAGTCCCAGTAGTAACTCCACCGAATCCCGTCGCGGACATTCCCGTGGCGCCGGCGGCCGACCCGGTACCAGGACCGGATGGGGGATTGCCAATTCCCGTGGTTATCACGCCACTGGGGGATGACCAGATGCCCCCAGAATTAGCACTTCAGTTAGCGGCGGTATTACCCTGGCTAAAGAAGGGAGCAGGGGGATCAGCGGCTACGGGAGACCCGGCCGAAGAAGCCAGATTAATTATTGAGCAGTTGCGGCAGTCAGGGGATGCCGGGACAGCGAATGTACCTTCTATTTCCCCGCAGATGGCGACGGGGGTCACGGCTGACGGTCGGGAGAAGATAACGGACACAGCTGGGAGTTCGGCTGAAGCCGGTAAGAGAGAGTTGCCATTGGTGGGGGAAGGCCCGGTACCCTCAAGGGGGGAAAGTTTATCTCAACATATTCCCATGGTTACAAAAGAGATGGTGTGGGGAGACAAGTATATTGACATGTTTTCACTTTTGACCGACCATCGTGAGTTAGAATATGCAAAGACCCAGAAAGATCTCTGGCACCCCAGTGTAGGGGGGCCAAGATGGCGGAATTCAGGGTCGATGAGACCATGGTGAACTGGGTCAGGGCCTTCTCGATCTTCACGGCAATTATCGGAGAGCGTAAACCAGAAGTGGTGACTGTATGGGGGAAATGAATGGAAGGGTTATGATGTTGCCTTTAGAAAAGCAAAGGAGTCTAACCAGGCCTTGACATGGAATTGTTTGGATACAGTGTCATGGCATGCTCAGCTCTTGCCAGGACCGGCGGGTACTTCGGTGCCAAGCACGAGTGGCTCTGGGGGATTCCATCCGAAGCCGTCGCAGCCCTTTCGGGCGAGCGACAGGGGGGATTCCCAGCCCAGGTCTAGCGGGAATGGAGGCAAGCGAGGGGTTTGTTGGGGATTTAACAAAGGAACTTGTAACAGGCCCCACGGAACGTGTAGGTTCCGGCACGCATGCTCGGGCTGTGGGAATTCCTCACACCCGGAAACCAGTTGCCGATCTAAAGCCAATGGCCCGGGAGGAAAGGGGGGATCCAAGCAGGATTGATGCGGTGCCTCGGAAGCAAACATCTTCGCCTGTAGATATCTTGGCTTTGACCCCTTGGCTGAACCGATACCCTGATCATGCGTCCGCCGGGACCTTGAGGGATGGCTTTTTATATGGCTTCAGGATCCCGGCGGGCAATTTTCGGGGGAGCCCTTCCTGTAAAAACCAGATGTCTATTCAACACAACCTAGCGGTGGCCGCCAAAAAGATAGCGAAAGAAGTTAGCTTGGGGCGAGTGGCAGGACCATTTGGCGGCCCACCAGTGGCGGAATTTGTGTGTTCCCCTTTAGGAGTGGTTCCGAAGAAAGACCCGGGGGAGTATAGACTCATCCACAATCTATCGGCCCCTAGGGGGGCCTCAGTAAATGAAGCTATTGTCCCCGAGGTATGTTCAGTGAAGTATGCATCGTTCGATGATGCAGTTGTACTGTTGAATCGCCTGGGCCCCGGTGCATTGTTAGCGAAATCAGACATTGAATCTGCATTCAGGTTACTCCCGGTACACCCTCAGGACCAGCGCCTGCTGGGATTCATGTTTCAGGGGAAATTCTACATGGATAAATGCATGCCCATGGGTTGTTCGATTTCATGTGTCTATTTTGAGATGTTTAGCTCCTTTTTGGAATGGGTGTTCACAGAGGCCACAGGGCAGAGACAGGTGATGCACTATTTGGATGATTTCCTCTTTCTGGGCCCAGCGGGCACTCAGGACTGTGCGCAGGCATTGCAGGACTTCTGCATGCTCATGCGGGGTTTTGGGGTCCCATTGGCGCCAGGTAAGACGGTGGGGCCATCTACCTCACTCGAGTTTCTGGGTATAGAACTAGACTCAGAGGAGGGGTGTTTCCGTCTGCCGGTTGAGAAGGTGGCCAAGTTTAGGGCTTCCCTGGTACAATGTCTCTGAAAAGAGAAGGTGACCCTACACCAGTTGCAACAGACAGTGGGTCCGCTTAACTTTGCCTTAAGAGTGATGCTGATGGCTCGCCCTTTCTCTCGTTCCATAGCACAGGCTATGGTGGGCCTTAAAGAGGGACACCACCACACTAGACTGTCGGCAGAGGTTCACCAGGACATGCTCATTTGGTTGGCATTTCTGGAGGATTTCAACGGTCGAGTGGTGTGGAACAAACGCCCAGCCTCGTCGGGGGAACTAGGATTGTGGACCGACTCGGCGGGGAGCGTAGGGTTTGGCGCAATCTTTGAAAACCGGTGGTAGGCACAAACATGGCCGGCGTGGTGGCACACAAGCGGCCTAACAGGTAACATTGGTTTCTTGGAACTATTCCCCATCTGGGTGGCTCTGATGGCATGGCCAGAAGACTTTAAGGACCGCTCAGTAGTGTTTTGGTCAGATAACATGACAGTGGTCGAGTGCATTAATCACCAGGCTGCACGCTGCAAATGGATCTTACGACTGTTGAAAGAAATTGTATTGCGATGCATGAGATTGAATGTACAGTTCAGGGCAAGGCATGTGCTGGGTGTACTGAATAATGCAGCTGATGCACTCTCTCGTTCAAACATGCAGGCTTTCAGGTGTTATCTACCCACAGCGGAAGTAGTGGCGGCACCTTTCCCCGAAGCACTATGGCAGATCGGTGCCCCGGACTACAAGACCTCGTGGCAGCCAGTTTAGCGCCCAGGTCGAGGAAAGCCTATGAAGGAGCGTTCCGTTCATACTGCGCCTTTCTGGGGCCGGTAGGGGAGCATAGATGGGGGCGGGAAGAGTCCTTGCTCCAATTTCTGGTGGCACTTCATAAGGAAGGCCGGTCGGCGGCGACCGCCAACAGGTATAGGGCCGCCATATCATTTATGGCACAGCTCCACAGGGTACGGGACCCGACGAACTCCTTCTTAGTCAGGAAGGCTCTCCGCGGCTGGCAGCGCCTGGAGGGTCGCAGACAGGATAACAGGCACCCAATTGGGTTGGATTGATTGTCCACATTACTGGCGAAACTGGATGAGACATGCGCCTCGCCCAGTGAGGTAATACTGTTCCGAGCAGCTTTCGCATTGGCATTATGGCCATGCGGTTAAGTGAACTAGTGGCAGGGAATAAGAAGGATGTGAAGGGAGGTCTACGCAGGGATCACGTCCAAGTAAGGGGCGATTCTCTGCTGATCTCGATAGCCAGGTCAAAAACAGACCAGGAGGCGTTGGGGAGTAGTGTGGTGTTGCAGCGCGCTCGGGGGAACCCCGGTTGTCCAGTAGGGCATGTGGAGGCCTACATGAAACAGAGGTTGACAACATGGGGGGGGGGCCCTGCTTAGACACGAGGACGGCACCCCGTTGACAAGATTTCAATTTCGGAGGGTGCTGGCAATTACGATTGCAGCGGCGGGCTTGAACCTGTGTGATTTTGGGACCCACTCATTCAGAATAGGGGCCGCTACAGAAGCTACGGCTCGGGGTCTGCAGACAGAGGAGGTGAAACAGTTAGGCCGTTGGTCCTCGAATTGTTTCAAGAGGTATGTGCACCTGCACATGTTGTAAAAGACTGATGAAATGCACTCACACTTGTTGTCTTTTGTTTGGATTACAGTTTCGCAAGCCTGTTACGCGGGGCAGAAATTGGGATCGGCCCAACACCGGCTGACCAGCGGGAAGGGATCCCCGAATGGAGATCAAGTGGTCTGGGTCGTGGGCCACTCATACGTGAGGCATGCCGGGGACATATTCAAAGCAGGTGACGCGATCCACGCATCTGAGGAATATGGGTTCAGAGTGACCTTCCATGGGAATGGAGGCCTCTGTATTGACCAATTGCAAGATTTTGTGGAGGAACTTTTAGGGCGGCACAGGTCACCGCCATCTATAATCATAGTGCATGTGGGAGGCAATGACTTGGTGAGACTGGGAAGACAGGTGTTAGTTGAGCACATATTGTCTGCAGTTAGCTGGTTGGCCAAGAGGCTCCCTGGGTGTACGATCGCCTGGTCCCACATGATTCCCAGGAGAATATGGCGGGGGGGTGTGTCTATATGTCAGCGTTGAACCACTCGGTAAAGAGGGTCAACAACAAGATTGAGAAACTGTTTCGCTCCACTCATCTCTAAAGCATTCCCCATGGGTGTATTAGGGGGGATCACTATTATTCGAATGATGGGGTGCATCTGTCCAGGGCTGGGAATGACCTACTCATAGGAGACTTCGTAGCTTGGCTAGTGGGCTTGAGGAGGCATGACCTTTAGGAGGTATGGGGGGGCCGGATAGTCGGTCAACTATCCGGCCTGTGGCGGTAAGGTCATGATCGGTGAGCAGTGATTTCAAGGTCCCTAGGGAGGGCGCCACCCATTATGGATGGGAGCGCCCGGGGGAGGCGGCCATTGGCCCCCTCCCACGGGGGGGCGGCACCCACTACGGATGGGTCGCCCAGGGGAAGACGGCATAGGCCCCTCCCAGGGGGAGACGGCTATATCCGCTCCGGCGGAAGAGAGTGTGGGGAAGAGGGGGAGTCCACGCTGTCCTTCTTACGGATACCTCGCACGGGAACTCGGACGACCTTAAGATGGCATTGAGTGAAAGGGGACCCCCACGACAAGGGAAGTTACAGTTGGCTGCGAAGGTAAAGTCCTCTGCGCATGCGCCACTCACACCGTGAGGGCGGGAAGTTGGTGATAGGGATCTGACACCGGTTAAGACCTTGCCGTTGGCCCTTAATGCTAGGATGTACAAATTCTAAAATGTAATGCATTTTCAGGATGCTAGACTCGGCTAGGAAACCTTTGTATTAGAGATTTGTTAAGGTTAGCCTAAAAAACCTGTCTTCATCAAAATGTAATTGAAGTTGAATTTGTACATGATTCATGAAACGTTTTAATTTAAAGTTTTAAATTTTGTTTCATATTTTAATAAATACGGCCGGGGGGGTCGTGAGGCCCCCCTGCCTTCCAAAAGTTTAAACCTGTGTCTGTCTCCTCCCATGGGGAATTGGTGTTGGGAGGGTGGCGGGCATCCCGGCCCATATTTTGTTTGGACTACTTTTTTTAATTGATTTTTAGCACTTTGATGAGCACTCGCTCCTAGCTCCTTTTCTCTCTGCATTTAAAACCTAAGTTTGTTCCTGAGAGAGAAAGTATGTATTAGAGCGATGAGATTGAAGATAGTCTTTATTCCTGACGTAGCATACGATTTAAGAAGTCTATGTATCTGAAGCTTCACCTACGCATTTTGCACTATTCTAATACTGCACCGCCATTAGCAGGATTTTTTGAAGTACTGTTTCTTGCGTGACACTCAGCTTTCTCAACATTCCACCGATGAATACAGCCCGGGCTGCTGTTCAGACTGCTCCTCGATTTATGGTGTGTCACTTTGTTCGTGGATGTTTTTTTTATCCCTGGGCATAGTTCGCGTAGTAGCGCTACGCGTAGCTGCGCAAAGTGCACTTCACACTATGTAAGATACGCGTAGCACTAAATGAACTGAGTAGTGCGCTGTTCGCGATGATTGCACAGTGCCCGATGCTTGTCCGCACTGTGCAATCATTGAAACCGGCATTTTGCACAGTGCGAGCTGTCGTTTTTTGCTGCTCGAGTAGATTTTTACTCAAGCGGCAGCTTTCTCAACGCGGACTGGTAGTTTCTCATCGCGAGCGGTCGCGAGCATAAGCGACCACTCGCAATGAGAATCCTGACCTCCCCGTGTTGAGAATCTCGCCGGGAGGTATATTTTCCACACTTGCGATCGGCAACTAGAAGTTGCTGATCGCGCACGGGGAAAATGTCTCACGGGATGTCATTTTGCTCGCTCGCGGTCACCAACGCTATGCGTTTTTGCTCTCTGCTACGTGCAATTCACGTAGCAAGAAGTAGCACAAACTATGAAAACTACGCAAGTGTAGAATAGTTGTCTGCCCAGGTTAGGTATTTTGGTAAATTTTTATTTAATTCACAGTAGACGCAATGCATCTTCTGCTTCACTGTTTGTTTTATTTGGTCGCTGTACTCTGTGCACACTTAAAGGATGGTCATGCTGAATTTGGCAATTATTTCCTCTAATAGGTACTATGGCCTGCTCTACAAGATGTCTTGTGTTTGTACTGCTCGTGCTCATATGGGCTTGATGTGTGTTTGAACTCTCACACAATGCTTTCTGTTCTCTTCCTGTATGCAGAAGCCTCTTGTAGGACAGAAACATTGAATCATATCTAGGGTGACCTGAACAAGGTGTTACATTTGCATGTTGTGCGTTTATTTTTACTACTCGATTATGTCCATCAATATATTCAACTTTCTTATTTTTTATAAATGAAAAACCACATTCCTTCCAATGCATTTCGGCCGAGGGGCCTTCATCGGGGAAGTCTGTGAAACAAGAAATGCATCCATCACTCTTTTACTTCAACACAAAAAAATGTCAATATAATGTATAACACAGTGTCACTGTGTTATACATTATATCGACATTTTATTGTGAAAGTTGAATATATTGATAGACAATCAATGAATGTGATTACGATATCATATTGAACAGATCACAACAGTATGAGTAAAATACTTAAGAAGATACAAAGTGTAAAAAACTTTATTTGAAAAAAAACTCTCATTGAAAAACTTTATTGATTACACAAACGCTGGATTTTTCAGCACCAATTTTTCAGTGCCCTAGGTGACACTTGCAAATTCAGTGCCAGAGCCTGGAGCTCCCCATTTTTGTGCAATGTCTCTTTTTGCCACCGTGATTGCCAATGTGGCTCATATGAGTTCATGTCTGTTCAGATCGATTGGCTCCCAAACGTTTAGCAGGCATTTGCGTGGTTCAGGGACGAGGGAGATTTGCAACGTCTGTGAGATGGTGCGCATCACCTGTCGCCAAAACTCTACTATGCGGTGACATTCCCAAAGTGTGTGGTACAGTGTGCCCTCTTCCCAACAGCCACGCAGACAGAATGGGTGCGGTGCTCTATGTATCTTGTGTAGATGCATCGTGTGTAGTACATGCGGTGTAGGATTTTGAGCTGCACTAGTCTGAATTTCGCCGATATGCCCACTTCTTTTGGGGAGGCTAGCGCTTCATTCCATTCTGAGTCATCCATATCTCCTACGTCTCCCACCCATTTTTCTAGTAACGCTACTGTGGGGTCCTTCAGATTGTAATCAGTTTCTTATAGGTAAATGAGGTGGCTCTCTGCTGCATGTAGTCGGTAGCACACAAAGGGAGATAGGTCCTTAGTGGGGCTGAGGGAGGGCTGGACCCTATATAAATCAGCAAACAAACTTTGCCCTCTCTCTCAATTACTTCACACTGGGGACCAAATAAACAATAACTTTGAATTTGGTCCGGTATATTTATTTTATACCTTTTCTTTAAATGATTATTTCAAACTTTTTTAGGCAAAGAGAGAATACACCATACACAATTATTTACAATTTGACAAAACAAAATTAACACGATGAACTGTGTGGAAAGGAAAATTACAAGTGTTACATCCCACAAACACTATACAACACAGTGCTAGACCATAGACATTACAATGCGACAATTTAGTGTAAAATACAAACAATTTATCAAAAACAAATCAATCTATGAAAAGGGCCAATTCAAACAAGAGCAAACGAGAGCGTGAGGCAATTATATTTTGATAAACATTCAATGTGTATAATTAGCTCTTGCTGGGTTGCCGATGCGTTTCAAGTTTGGGCCAGGAGTGTCCAAACTATCATCAGGGCTCTTGTTATTCTTCTGTTAGGATGTAAAAAAACAACTGTTTTACTCAACCGAATGGCCTCTTCTACAAGAATATATGTAGCACTGTTTGGAAAGAGTTAAAAGTACCTGAGTGTAGTTATACGGTTGATCTGTAGGGGTTTCTAAAAATGGACCAAATCCTTTTTCAAGACACAACCAGGAATACTTCGATAGCAGCACCAATCTGGGAAACAAGAGGTGTTGTCTATATTTACAATGTGTGCGCTTGGGGGTCTCATGACACCCCACAAATTATTAGCAAAACCAAGGGATTAATTGAAGAATTCATACCTTTTGATGAACAATCTTGTGACAAAAAAGGGGGGGCGGAGGAATATCTTTTCTTTGAATCCTGTGTAAAAAATACGTACCCATCTGTCATATAAGGGGATACTTAAATACATACATAGGTATTTTAATGAGTGACGGAATTGCCATACCTGTCCTGTTCTTATCTGTGAGGCAGCAGATACTTTTCTCTTTGTGCCTGTGAGGGCAATGCACTGAATGAGTATGAAGTTATTCAAAAATGCGCACAGAGTGTAACAACACTTTATGGTTCTTCGGTACGCCGAAGGAAATCGCACGTACCTTAGCTTCTGCTGGATGCGCAACCACCTCTCACCCCCAGTCCACGGCCCCAGCCGGGGCTTTAGGGAATCACTTTCCTTAGTTAGACTCGGCGCTTTCACAGTCACGGAACCGTCGTGATCTGAAAGGGCGCGCGGGTGATTAATGCACGGTAGGCATACAAAATAAAACAATCGTAAAAGGCCGGTGCGGTCGTGTGTTTTGCTCACCTCTGAAACCTTTTTACTTGCGCTGCATGATACCGATGCTGCTCTGTCGCTCGCTGTTAGTGGAAGGGAGCGGCGGCCATTTCTACCATACTTGAGGAAAACGCTACTTGGGGGAGGGTGCATTCTGGGATTTGTAGTGCTTTATCTATAGCGGTGCATTCAAAAAACTAACCGAAGTTAATTGCTAGTCAAACAGCAGCAGAAAAAGCTGCAAACAGAGAAATGTGTATGGAATACACAGGTGGCTTCATCACTACTCGTATTGATGGAAATTCTTTAAATGACTTTTGTCAGAACCAGGCGGGTTGAATCATTCCTGGTGGCAAAGGAGCAAAATAGTGACAAAACGGCAGTATGGCACGAAGTCTCAGATTCTCGACAGTTCAGACATATTATTGAAGCCAGTCATGGTGCAATTAAATTTCAATATAAGGTAAGCCTCTTTTTCCAGTAACAATTTTTCAATGTCCGCAGGGCGCTGCACGTGGCTCATAGTGTGTAGAACAGTCCACTTAAAGTCATTCTCATTGTGGGACATCTCAATGAAATGTTCTACCACCGGAGCTGTTAATACTCTCTTTCTGATCCTTGATCTGTGCTGTCCTATTCGGAGATTGACCTGCTGATTTGTTTTCCCTATATAAAGCCTAGGGCAAGGGCAGATGAGGGCATAAATAACGTTTTTAGTTTTACAATTTGAAAACCCAAGGTGCTTCCATTTGGTTCCTTGGTGTTGGAACTCTGTGCCCTCAACAGTGCTGCCACACGAAACACAATTCCCGCATTTATGGTGTCCCTCTACCGGTTTCATGTCCCATAATGCTCGAAGATCATGTTTGGGTTGGGACTTCGGGAGGTCAGCTCGCACAATTTGTTGGCCCAAACTGCGGTTCTTTCTGTATGCAAAAATTGGGCGTGGGAAGGAGCATTCTAGGTCCTCCAACAGATGCCAGTTCTTAAGGACTGCTTGCCTAAGCTTATGGGTATCAGGCCCAAAGGTAGTTACGCATACCAATCTGTCCAATTCTTTTTTTTCTTTGGTTTGCAATAAGGTTTCGCGAGGAGTATAACGCACCCTCTTGTATGAGTTCTTCAAGAGCTTACGTGGGTAACCTCTGTGGATCATTTCGTTACAGAATGTCTGTGCATGTTGATCATAGTCGCCTAGCTCAGAGCAATTCCTACAAATGCGTAGCATTTGCCCGTACGGCAGGTTAGCCTTGAGACTTCTTGGGTGATAGCTTTTGTGGTGGAGGATGGTATTCTTGTCAGTTGGTTTCTTGAACAAAGATGTTTGGTAAACTCAAAACATCTTTGTTCAAGAAACCAACTGACAAGAATACCAGGCGACTATGATCAACATGCACAGCCATTCTGTACCTTTGGGCCTGATACCCATAAGCTTTGACAGACGGCGGGAAGTCCACTTCAGACATGTGAAACCTGCCGCTCCTCCATGACGTACCGCACGGCGGGCGTTCTACTTTGCAGACCTCTGGATTGTTTCAATCAGATAATCACCTGCTAAAACAGATCCTCACTACAGCAACCTACTGTGCATGTGGTGCAGTCAAAGGTGTACCCAGTCCATGTCCTGAGGAGAACCATTAATCAAGTTTGGTTCGAAACGTGTTGACCCCCAGCCCGCGGCAAGAAAGAAGGGTGCAGCTAGGGACTAATTCAGTCCACTTGTGTGGGCCCTGGCCTGCAACCGCAAAAAGTCACTCAACCACGGGTTTTGTGAGACAGGCAGGCATTGGTTTACCATCCCTAATTCCGCCTGTCCACTGGTATTCTAGCTATAGGACTGGCTATATGTTTATTATGTTGTAAGATTCTTGATTTTCAGATTAATTTGGTCAGTACTTCTACGGATTCTAAGTTGTATTGTGGTGTCACATAATTGTTCGAATATTTGATATTTATGTTTGTAAAGTTTGTAAACTTTGTATGTATGTTGCACATCATCGTTTGTTTTTGCGTTTGACTTGACTATTTTTGACAGTGGTTTCCTTTTGATGTCATGATTTTATGTGTGGCATGAAGCCCGATTGGTCCGGATGGATCAACCATTGCAAGTGGGTCAACAGTCTGCTAGCCAGTAGCTTCGCCAGTATCTTTGCTTCTACGTTGAGTAGGGATATAGGGCAATATGTGGAGCATTCCGGTGGTTTTCCGGGCTTTGGTATGGCTACAATCATCATGGTGCGTTGGTCTAATGGAAGTTCTGCCCTTTCCAGGCTGTCTCTGTACATTGCCAGGAGGGGCACACTAAGGGTTTTTGACATACTTTTGTACCACTCTATGGGTATCCCTATGGGGCCCAATGCCTTCCCCGATTGGATCGCCTGGATTGCTCTTTGTATTTCCTCTCCCGTCAGATCCGCCTCAAGTTCTTGTACTGCCTCTGGCGGAAGTGTGGGAATCTCTACATCATTAAGGGAGTCCGTTGCCGCCTGTGTCATGACCTCCTGTTCTGGGGTGTATACTTTCTGAAAATGTTCCGCCAGAGTAAGCACTATATCCTCTTGGTGCGTTTGTAGCTGCCTCTCTTGATTATGCAGGTGTTGTATGATTCTGTTACCACTTCGCCTTTTGTCTAGCCATGCCAACATTTTCCCTGCCTTGTCCCCGATGTCATATATCCTATGCGCTGTGCTATCAATGCTATTTCTGACTTTCGATTCGAGGTGGGTTCGGTGTTGTCGTTGGCGCAATTTCAGTACGTGCGCAGTCTCCGTTGTGGGATTAGCCATGTGTGCTGTGTTGGCCTCTTGTAGCGCCAGTTCCAGCTCTGAGAGCTCCTGCTGGTATGCTTTTTTATGTCCCATCACTGATGCGATTGTGCACCCCCGCAGAACCGTCTTATACGCCTCTCATAGAATCGAGGGGGAGGATACTGATGTTGTGTTCCCTGCAAAGTAGTGTTTGGTCGCTATTTTAAGGTCTTTTTTAATCTGAGGGATCATGAGATAGTTGGGATATATGGGATAGATTCTCGCGCGCTTTTTCTCTTTAGTGGCGAGGGATAATAATACAGGAGAGTGGTCTGAGATTCCTCTCAGCAATATAGTTATGTCGTCCATGTCTCTCATCCCATCACCATGAAGCAAAAAATGATATACGGGACAGGCTGTTGTGTACCTGAGAGTAATATGTGTATTGCTTCTCCGTGGGGTGGATATGATGCCAGGCATCTTGCAGCCCCAATGCCTCCTTGAAACCTGGGAGTGCAGCGGAGCCCGATGTACGTGTTCTGATGGGAAGCGTGTCTAATGCTGGGTCCACGATGGCGTTGAAATCCCCCCCTATAATCGTATCTTCCGGTGGGAGATTCAAGAGGAATTCCCCTAGTGCTGGCAGTGTTATGGAGTGGAGTGCTGGAGGAATATATACGGACACCACATTCCAGAGCTTACCCTCCCATTGCCCATGTTCCGCCGCAAAGCGGCCCTGATCATCAACCTTGTGTTGTATCACTATGAAGGGGAATAGTGTTTCACCAAAATACCAGTCCCTCGTGACTCTGCTGTAAACTCGGCATGTGCCGCGATTTTGTAGCCTCGTCTGTCGAGTGCACGGCATGCTGTCCCAGTGAGGTGTGTTTCCTGTAGAAATATTATTGCGGGGCCTTGGCGCTCAATCGCCTGCAGGACCAGCCCTCTCTTTATTTTGTCTCCTAATCCTCTAAAATTCCATGTGAGTATTCGGAGGGGGGGCACCGCCCTGGCGTGTGTTCTATCAGCAGTGACCGTGATGTGGGTCCGGCGAGTCATTCTGTGGTCTTAGGATCATGTCTGATCGTCACATTAGCTGTGGTGACGTGTGCCTGTTGTCGTCTGTGGATCCGCTTGGGCCGAGAGTGACCTGGTGTATCATGGAGTGAAAGGTTTGAGCCAAAACCAATAAAACTAAAATCCCCCCTCCACCCCCTTCCTTGTATGACCAACTGTTTGTGCAGTTTTAACTTGCAGTTTGTACTTAATAACTAAACAACCCCCCCATACCTCCCCCCTCCCTGCTTCCCTGCTTAACGGACCTGAAACTGCCCGCCCTCGCAACTCAGCAGAGTGCTTTACCCATCCCATGAACTGTTACTTGCTTGCTGGGGTGAAGTATGCTCCGGAGCAGACGATTCCCCTGCCCTCTCTGGTCTCTCCCGGGTCAGTGTCCCAGCCCAGTCTCACCGGTAAAATCTCTTTAATGTGTCATCGAATGATGTGCCGGGAGTTCATTATTCCACTCCGTCCTGTGCA
Source organism: Lissotriton vulgaris (assembly GCF_964263255.1). NCBI lineage: Eukaryota > Metazoa > Chordata > Amphibia > Caudata > Salamandridae > Lissotriton > Lissotriton vulgaris. Next base: position 580,168,010 of record NC_141699.1, on the reverse strand, counting down.
TCAAAGTGTTCCTGTGCTGGCGACCATGCCGAGCCCGCACTGCTCGATGCCTGTGATCTCGGTTGGCTGTCTCCTCGTTGGTTCTGGTTAGTCCTATGAGAGCGGCGGGGCAATCCTACAAGTGTCCAACTCTCTAGCCAGTCCCGGGCTGACTCTGGGGTGTCGAAGAACCAAACCTTACTGTCTGCCACCACTCTCAGCCGTGCAGGAAACAGCATAGAGTACGGCAGTTCCTTAGCTCTCAGCTCCTTCTTAATTTAAAGGAAGGTCCTTCTCCGATGCAATACTTCTGCTGTATAATCTGGAAAGAAGGCGAGTGTGGAATTTTGGATCTGTATCGGTGTGGCTACTCTCGCCGCTTGCAGGATCGCATCGCGATCACAAAAGTTAAAGAGTCTCGCCAGTATTGGTCTTGGGGGGGCTCCAGGTTTAGGCTTTCCTCCGGGGACTCTATGCGCTCGTTCTACTGAGAAGAATTGCGATAGTCCCTTTGGTTTGAGCTGCGTTTTGATCAGATCCTCTACATACAGGTCCATGGCGCAGGTACCTTCCGATTCTGGCACCCCAAGAATTCTTATATTGTTTCTTCTGGAGCGTCCTTCCTGGTCGTCCAGTTTCTCTTTTAGTGCCTTATTCTCCGTCGTCACCCGCTCCATCTCTATCTGCAGTTCTGAAACATCCTCCACTAAGGATTTCGTGACCACCTCGACCTGCTTCATTTTCTCGCCCATTTTTTTAAAGTCAGCACGCAGCAGGGAGACTTCTGTGGGTGTGGACCCACCGTTGCTTGTACCTGTGCCAAGGCCTTCATCACGTCTTCAAGCGTTGCTTTCTTGGTTCCCTCACCCTCCGGTGTCTTCCCCGTGGACGTGCGAGGCTCTGATTGAGAGGGGGCCTGTTTGTCAAAGGCAAACTTTTCTAACTTGGACTGCGATGTGTTGCTTCTCTGGCCTCTGCCTGCCATGGCTTCTCCTGGTGCACCTGCTGGCCACTGTCTCTACTGTGCGTTATCCAGGGGCGCCTTTGCCAGTTCAGTTTCTTGCCGTATCACAATTTCAATGTCTACTTGCCCACTCAGTGCACGGAAGTTTTGGCTGCCGGTGGAGAAGCAGGCTGTTGACGCCTTGTCGTTTTATGTATCCTAATTTCGGTGTCTCGTTTCACCGGGACCTCTGTCTTGTTTAACGCCGTTTGCACTGCTCATGTCTCCTGGGGCCTCTCCAACCCCGTCCCGTCCCGGCCACTGGATAGGTTGTCAGGCTCATCTACCGGTGCTGGGCCCCCGGGCCCCGTCCATATCATTTGTGCCCCTCCATCTCGAGCCCTTAAAATTGCTGCTTTGTCTCTTAACCACTCAGGCGCGGGCCAGGGCGAAGCTCAGTCATCCAGGAATTCCGCGCGGTACTTCTGCATGGGAGCGGTATGGATCGCCACTTGCCCCAGTTGCTCTGTAGGAGGGCGGGGTCAATACTCAACGTCGTATATGGTTTGCTCTTTCTCCCGATTTTAGAGCGGTGAGGTGCCGGCTTTCTTTCACTGGGTCGGGTGATTGATTTTATCCCTCCGTCTCTGTTGCGGTGTGTTAGGGCCGCGCATTATCGTGCATTTCGCGAAGCCTGATTTTCGGCACTGCTCCGTTGCTCGCTCTCTTCTGTGTTTCCAGTTTTGGAGCCGTTGAGGTTCAGAAGGCACTCGGGAGGAGCGAGTGGGGTGTCTGATTTCCGTTTTCGCCGGCGTGACTCGGGTGTCTTTGGCCCGCGCAGGCTTCCGGTCTGTTTCTGTCGCTTTACCCGCACTTCCGCCCGGCCACTGCTGATACTGGCTCTCGGTGCGTCAGCCCGTTGAAGGCCCTCCGCAGACGGAGTTACGCAGCACCACTTCCCGGCATCTGATTTTGACCACGGTTTCGCCGAGTGGACTTCACTCGGTCCTGGACCCAGGTTCCTCCGGGTAGAGGCTTTAAATTGACAGATAAGTGTTCGGATTTCAGTGGGGAAGCCGCCTCACTCTCGAAGCTTCACGGCTATGCGACCGCCATGTTCGGCTGCTAGCCACGCCCCCCATATGTACCGTTTTTAGTTGGCTACATCAGGTGCTTTATTTGGTCTGTTACTTATTACACTTACCGTCCTGATGAATTCAATCAGCTGCTCTTAATGAGAAAATAAGTCATTACTTTGGGAGCTACTTGTGTATTTTATGTATTTACCCAAGCTCTCAAGGAATTATTGGGTCACCTTTTGCTAGCATTATGTTGTTGAAGATATAGCATTTTGTGGAAGGTTATGTGTCACTCAAAGTAATCACCTTATTGTAGCCTCTCTACTGTGCTGCCACCTCCAACACATTTGATTTGTTCCAGCCAAAACTGAGTCCTATTGGCTTTGTCAATGCTTGCTTAAAAACACACACACTGCTCAGACAGCAGTGGCCTTTGTTTGCATACTTGAGCTGTCAGTGTGTACTACTGCAAAAATACCAAGGTGATGGAAGGAATGCTTAAATTAATCTCAGCCTCTGGCAATCAGTCAGTCTTGCATTCCAGACCATCATTTTTCACCCACTGTGTCATTCTCAAAACAAAGGCCTGCCTTATGCAAATTATTTTTTTCCTTCTCCAACTGGAAAAGTCTAGCTCCACTCCAGATGAGAACAGCAACCCCAGACTGATTTTGATATACTTAGGTGAGACATAGCTTGAGTCCTATGGTACAGTTAGCACAGGACCCATGCCCGGGCACACCTGTTGCTCATAGGTCTTCTACTGCAAAAATGTCAAGATGGTGGAAGGAATGTTTGAATTCATCTCACACCCTGGCAATCACTCGGGCTGCATCATAGACCATTCTCTTTCACCTACTGAGCTGTGACAAAGACCCACCTTATGCAAATCAGTTTTGGTAATTCTCTGATAGAAACAGTCCAGCCCAGGCTGCCTGGCCAGATCCCCTCAAGATGGGAACACTAGCAACACCAGGCCGATTTGCACCTATTTAGGTCTCACCAGTGACAAAGGCTTTAGTTCTGTGGCAGAGTGAGCTGGGACCCATGTCCCATCTATTGGGTATGCCCAGACGTTGGTCCTGTGATCACTGTACGACGGAATCCAAGCAGTATCCAACTGGCAAGCCCCAATCAGGGTACAACTGGTCTTGGGTTGTTTGTTTTCTGGTTGAAGATGGACCTGCCCTGGCAGTTCGGGCTGGGCTGTTCCTATTAGAGCAGGGCAAAGGTTGATTTACATATGGTTGGGCACAATCTGAGGTGTGATGGTGTGCAAATTAACAATAGAATGGGATACGGCCAAAAATAATTATCAGTGGCTGAGATTAATTCAAGCATTTCATCCAGCACTTTTTAGTACAGGTCAGCGTTCAACACGTCTCTAAGTGCCCTGGGGCACAAAATTACATTAATGCATTACGACCTGATGCCGGGCCCTAAGGGCCCAGGCTGTACTACCAGTTCTAACAGTGCATGAGCAAGTCGAGTTTCATTTTTCAGAACCCTAAACAGCTGGTCTCAAAGCAATGGCCCGCCCAGGAAGCAGCCTGCACTGCATACTGGCACCTTGTTGAGTGGACGTGGCATCCGACTGACATATGCTCTGCTTCTTTTTTGTAAACGAGCCAGTGTAAGGCCCATGATGACATCTCTCTGTACGTTTGTCCTCGCGTCAAATGCGTTTGAGACTGTGCTGAAACTACCTTTCTAGGTGTTGCTGCCTGCCACAAATGTTAAGCCTAAAGTCAAATGGATTTACTTTCTGACCTGTCTGGCGTGTTTACTTCCCATTTAAAATCAACAATGGCGTAAGTCAAAATGAATCACCTCTGCCCTACGAAATGTGTTGACGGGAACCTTAAGATGAATGCCAACAACAGTGAAACTTTCTAACAGCCAACAGTGAGAACTAAAACTCTGACTTATACAATGCAGAGTCCCTGAACAGCAGGGCACAACTCCTAAAAAAAGAAGTGGGGGGACGCTGACGTCACGACAGGAAGCAATGTCACGAAAGGTGGCTTGCACCATCAGACTCGTTGCCTCCCCTCACTCACCCCTTAGATGCGATTGCATCAGAGAAGCCAGCACGTGGGCAGTATTCTGAATTAGCTCCGATCTCACCCCAGAGAGGCCAAAGAGTGAATGTGTGGCTCCATTTGCTCCAGTTATTGAGCTCCCAGTAAAATAAGTGGGGGGACGGCGTCCACCTGCATGGTACCCCGACTCGAGCCCTGCTGAACAGTTGCTTGTACGTAGCCCGTAGTACGGAAAGGTTAGTCCCTTTCTGTGAATTTCTATTTCAGCCATAGAAGTTAAGTGAGACATAGGCGCATAGGATAAAAAGAGGCATACATTTAGGGAACACTCGGAACACCTGCGGTCTTAACCTCGGGTGTTCTGACTATGCAAACGCAACCATGCTTGTCTTAACCTATGCCTAAATCACGCATGTGCGTGGTTAAGGAAGTGCACGGTCTAGCTGCCGCAGGGACGGAACACAGTGAAAACCGAAGCAAGAAGACGTTGTGGTGAGGTGAGTGGGGCTGGGGGGTGCGGTCAGAGTAGGTTTCAGGACAGTGGAAGGAGTTGGGGTAGTTTAAGGGGCAGCGTGGGATGGGGTCGATCAGTGTAAGTAAAGGGGTAAGGTTTTAGGGTTTAGGGCAGTGGGAGGGGAATGGGTAGTTGGGGTCGTTTTTGTAGGGCTGGGGTCGGGCTCGATTTCAGGGCAGTCGGAGGGATTAGGGTAGTTTAATGGACAGCACGGAGTGAGGGGGGTCAGGGTAGTCTAAGTAAAGGGGCAGGGTATTAGGCTTTAGAGCAGTGGGTGAGGAATGGGTAGTTGGGGTTGTTTTTAGGGCTGGGGTTGGGGTAGGTTTTAGGGCAGTGGAAGGGGTTGGGATAGTTTAAGGGACAGTGCAGGGATGAGGTGTAGTATAAGTAAAGAGGTAGTATTTTAGGCTTTAGGGCAGTGGGAGGGTAATGGGTAGTCGGGGTAGTTTTTAGGGCTGGGTTGACGGGGTAGGTTTTTGGGCAGTGGAAGGGTTTGGGGTAGTTTAAGGGACAGCGCGGGGTTTGTGTAAGTAAAGGGCAGGTTTTTAGGGTAAGGTCAGCACAGAGGGTGGGGCATCGGGGTACTGTTAGTAAGGATTTTAGGCACAGTGCAGGGATGGGGGCAGTCAGGAGAGGTTGGGGTAGGGGCGCCCTTAGCCACACATACCCCTTTAACAGTCATGCCTATACCACTAAATTGCATGGTAAAAGGCATTTGTGGTAAAGGAATGCGTGGTTAAGACGTATTTGTGGTTTGGGCTGCGTGGTAGAGGCATGAATGGTTTAACCATGCATGCTTCTATCACACAACCCGGAAATTTAGGTGCAAGGTGTAAACCATTGACCAAATATTCCTCTTTTCTTGACCACTCTCCTTTCGCACTTGCACCTGGAGTAATTTGACTATTCATATCTTCAGTTACCATTTTTTACAAAAAGTTCAAGTGTATTTCGGAGAAAAGTGATATCCCCCCTGTGGGGCAGGCCCATAATCTGTAATAATTAGTTTCTTCACTTAGAGTAAAGTATTGAGTATCATACATTGAGTATTGAAAACAACGACCTTTGTTCTATGTATTACGTACTAACTATCACTATGCAGGGCTCAGTTTTTGAGGGAACCTGATAAGCCCTCTACGCTCCTAAGCAAGTCAGCACGCCATTTTGATTCTCAGTAGATATGCTGATTCCTGACGAATGTGATTCTTAGGACGCACACTTCAATTTTGTGTTAAACATAATTCTGTGTCGCATGCAACACACATGTGGATATCATGTTCTAGACAAACTCTCCATGTGATTAGGAAATGGACATATTCCAACCCTATACTCGACACAAGAGCTTAATTGGTAAAAGAATAAGTGCTGGGCCCAAAGTTTTTCTCAGAAGCCCTTGCACGGTGCCATCAAAGGTTGGGGTGTGGACTACCAAGACTTAGCAGTCTTGATTTCATCTCATGCCTCCAGACACTCCCTGCCTCGTTATCTCAATCTAGCAAGTTTTTTCATCTCGCTTCCTCCATTTGTCACTGTTAATATGTCTTTCTCTCCCACCATGTTTACCCCTTTCATGTTTTTCTCTCTCTGGCTCTGTTGTTTTTGCAGGGCCCCGCATCCAATTAAGCACTGCTAGGCACCTTTGTTCTGATTCACAAATATTTATCGGTTACTTGTCTTGTAGTGCTCCTGAATTCAAGGTATGATACACTATGATTTCTCTGTGACTTGCTCATAGTGCTCCTGAATTCCAGGGTCTGATTTAAGGTATTCTCTGTGACTTGCTCATAGTGCTCCTGAATTCCAGGCGTAAACCAGAAGTCAGCCTGGGCTACACCTGGCAACTGATGGCAGCATCTTTGTGAATAATGCTCAATGTCAGCATGATTCTGAGCAGGCATGCCCTAACACTGAACTAGGCAAACTACCTGAGACTTTAATTTTAACAACAGTGGTAAACTGGAAATACCACAACCAGTAAAATATCTCCCATGAAAGGTGGGAAATAGTCCAGCATGCTTGCCTGTGGAAGGTGCCATGCCAGAGAATTGCCAGACTACCGCTGGTGGTAACCTTGCCACATTTGGAAAGAACATTATCACCAACTTCCACATTACCACTGAGCTTGACGTTACAGATAGTAAAACAGTGTTATTATTAATTACCAAAATTAATTAAGGCTCTGAGCTAGTCTGAAATACTGCCACTGCTATAACCAACATGCCGCTATCTGAAATGTAGTGTAGAAATGACCACAACACACTCAGAAGCTGGCATGGAACATATGTTTTTGTGTTTGCATTCACTTTCCCTTAAATAACACTCTATTTTAGAAATATGGCACAAAAAAAGACATACAATGTAAACTAGTGGTTAATAAATACCACCAGCCGCCATCCTACAAAATAAAAAAATTATGTAGCACCAGTAGTGGTGCCATGCTGCTATATGGAATAACAATACCATAAACATTACAATCAAGCATAGAGGTAATGTAGGCAGAGTAGCAATTTACAACTAACACAATTTTTTCCTGAAATAAGACAAAAGTTATAATTGTGAGCTGGCATCTACCAACCCTGTTCTTTACTGAGGGCCTATTTAGAGCTGTCTGGAGAGCCTCACAATTAATGAGGTAGCAGAGGATGTGCCTATACCATCCCTGCTTTAGCCACTTGCCACAGTCTGAAGCCCTCATGACTCTGCCGATGTGTGTTTGCTGAAAGAGCACATCAGACCTTTTGGGAAAAATCTGCATGTAGGGCTGCCTGCTCAGCATTAATGTTTTTTTCAGAAGCAAAAAAAATAGCCTTGGCCATGATGCTCTAGAACAGTGGTTCTTATCCTATGGTCTGCAGACTGCCGTATTATGAGTTGGGTGGATCGGCGTTGCGAAAAATGCAGCTGGACCGCAGAGAAGGCTAGCAGACCTCCAACAGCTGGGTTCGTGGTCAGGGAAAGGCAGCCACCATAGGGCAGTACAGGGGAGCTGCACTGCCGTTTGTATTACGAGTTGCCTGTTCCATGAGCGGAACCCAGCGTCTGACCGCCTGCTTCACGGTGGTGATGAGGAAGGTTTTGGGTTGCGTACGCACCGCTTTCTTCTTTCTCCAGGCAGATTCCCCCTGCACAGCAAGAACTTCACGCCGAGGATTACAATCTTATTTGCAGCGATCTTCATGTGATTCCTTTTTTTTAAGCATATAACCATTACCAGGACTAACCACATATGGGCTGAACCCCGGTAATGGGTATATGGTATTATTTCACATATATCATGCATATATGTGCATCCAACACATCTGCAGCCAAATGCACACACAGGCACTGATGACTTTGTGTATTTTACCACCGCTGCCAGATTGCCGCTTCCACACCACCAGCCTTGTGGTCAACTTGTAATACAGCTTTATCCTTGCCTGTATTATTCTGACTCCACACATTCCCACCCTCTGCAAGGTATAATACCTTTTTGATTATGAGCAGCCATGTTGCCTTCATACCCTTGATACAGGGGCGTAACAAACGCCCCCGCAGCCATCATGGTGCGGGGGCCCCACTCTCTTCAGTAAATGAAGGGGGCCCTTGCCCCCCTCAGCTCGGTGAGAGAGGCTTGCTTTGCGCATCTCTCCCTCTGAAGTAGGTGCAGGCTGCCTGCAGCTCCGTGCCCTCCCTCTGACTGAGGAGAAACAAAGTATCAACCTACATTGTTTCTCTTCAGTCAGAGGTGCCAGGCCCGGAAAGAGGATGGGGTGGGGGCCCAGAGACATCATTCCCCACAGGGCTCTGCTCCTCTGAGTAGAGCCAAGGACAAGGATGGGGCTGGGGGCCCCAGAGAGAGAGAGAAGGCAGCACAGGGACTCTGACAAGTATGGGAGCTCGGGCCCCAGGGAGAGCGGAAGCAGCACAGAGCACTGCTCAGGACTCTGACAAGGACAGGGGCTGGGGCCCCAGAGAGAGAGAGAGGAGGCAGCACAGAGCACTGCTCCGGACCCTGACAAGGAGGGGGCTGGTAGCCCCAGAGAGAGAGGAGGCAGCACAGAGCACTGCTCAGGACCCTGACAAGGACGGGGGTGGGGCCCCAGAGAGAGACCAGGAGGCAGCACAGAGCACTGCTCAGGATACTGACAAGGAGGGGGGGCCAAGAAAGAGAGAGCAGAAGGCCGCACAGAGCACTGCTCAGGACCCTGACAAGGGTGGGAGTGGGGGCCCCCAGAGAGAGCATTCTCCAGGGCAAAGCTCATATGAGAAGGGATGAGGCATCAAAATGGGGCCATCAGGTAAGCACTCTTGTTAGAAGCACCATGTGGGCGTCCGCAGGGGGAGGGCAAGGGGGGCCGAGAAGGGTGCAAGGCAGAGGGGAGAAGGGTGCAAGGTAGCGAGGAGAAGGGTGCAAGGTAGAGAGGAGAGGAGTGCAAGGCAGAGAGGAGATGGGTGCAAGGCAGAGAGGAGATGGGTGCAAGGCGGAGGGGAAAGGGTGCAAGGCAAAGGAGAGAAGAGTGCAAGGCAGAGGAGAGAAGAGTGCAAGGCAGAGGGGGAAAGGGTGCAAGGCAGAGGGGAGAAGGGTGCAAGGCAGAGGCGAGAAGGGGGCAAGGCTGAGGGGAGAAGGGTGCAAGGCAGAGAGGAGAAGTTGGCAAGGCAGAGGGGAGAAGGGTGCAAGGTAGAGAGGAGATGGGTGCAAGGCGGAGGGGAAAGGGTGCAAGGCAAAGGAGAGAAGAGTGCAAGGCAGAGGAGAGAAGAGTGCAAGGCAGAGGGGAAAAGGGTGCAAGGCGTAGGGGAGATGGGTGCAAGGCGTAGAGGAGATGGGTGCAAGGCAGAGGGGAGATGGGTGCAAGGCAGAGGGGAGAGGGATGCAAGGTAGAGAGGAGAAGGGTGCAAGGCAGAAGGGAGAAGGTTGCAAGGCAGAGGGGAGAACGGTGCAAGGCAGAGGGGAGAAGGGTGCAAGGTGGAGGCGAGAAGGGTGCAAGGCGGAGAGGAATAGGGGAGAAGGGTTCAAGGCAGAGGGGAGAAGGGTGCAAGATAGAGGGGAGAAGGGTGCAAGGTAGAGGGGAGAATGGCGCAAGGTAGAGACCAGAAGGGTGCAAGGTAGAGAGGAGAAGGGTGCAAGGTAGAGGGGAGAAGGGTGCAAGGATGAGGGGAAAAGGGTGCAAGGCGGAGAGGAGAAGGGTGCAAGGCAGAGAGGAGAAGGGTGCAAGGTAGAGAGGAGATGGGTGCAAGGCAGAGATGAGATGGGTGCAAGGCAGAGAGGAGATGGGTGCAAGGCGGAGAGGAGATGGGTGCAAGGCGGAGAGGAGATGGGGCAAGGTGGAGGGGAGAAGGGTTCAAGGTTGAGGGGAGAAGGGTGCAAGGGAGAAGGGAGAAGGGTGCAAGGCAGAGGGGATAAGGGTGCAAGGTAGAGAGGAGAAGGGTGCAAGGCAGAGAGGAGAAGGGTGCAAGGCAGAGGGGAGAAGGGTGCAAGGCAGAAAGGAGAATGGTGCAAGGCGGAGGGGAAGAAGGGTGCCAGGCGGAGGGGGAGAAGGGTGCAAGGCAGAGGGGAGAAGGGTGCAAGGCAGAGGGGAGAATGGTGCAAGGTAGAAAAGGGTGCAAGGCGGAGGGGGAGAAAGGTGCAAGAGGGAGGGCGAGAAGGGTACAAGGCAGAGGGGAGAAGAGTGCAAAGGGGATGGTGATGAAGTAAAAAATTGTGCCCCCCCCCCGGAAACATTTCTGTGGATGCCCATGGCAATGCACACTACTTTGTGAGGGAGAGTGGAGTGAGAGAGAGAGTGAAGTGGAGTGAGAGAGAGAGTGAAGTGAGAGAGCGTGGAGTGAGAGAGAGTGGAGTGAGAGAGAGTGGAGAGAGAGAGTGGAGCAAGAGAGAAAGTGGTGAGAGAGAGAGTGGAGAGAGAGAGAAGAGAGAGAGAGAAGAGAGAGAGAGAAGAGAGAGAGAGTAGCGAGAGAGAGTAGAGAGAGAGGGGGCAGAGAGAGTGGGTAGAGAGACAGTGAGGAGAGTGGAGAGCGAGAGTGGAGAGAAAGAGTGGAGAGAGAGAGTGGCGAGAGAGTGGAGAAAGAGAGAGTGGAGAGAGAGAGAGTGGAGAGAGAGAGAGTGGAGAGAGAGTAGAGAGAGGGTAGAGAGAGAGTAGAGAGAGAGAGAGTAGAGAGAGACAGTGGAGAGAGACAGTGGAGAGAGAGAGAGTAGAGAGAGAGCGAGTGAAGAGAGAGAGAGTAGAGAGAGAGAGTGGAGAGAGAGTGGAGAGAGACAGTGAAAAGAGACGGTGAAGAGAGACGGTGAAGAGAGACAGTGGAGAGAGACAATGGAGAGAGAGAGAGAGAGAAAGAGAGAGTGGAGAGAGAGTGGAGAGAGAGTGGAGAGAGGGAGAGAGAGACAGTGGAGAGAGAGACAGTGGTGAGAGAGTGGAGAGAGAGAGAGTGGAGAGAGAGAGAGTGGAGAGAGAGAGTGGAGAGAGAGAGAGTGGAGAGAGGGTAGAGAGAGTGAGAGACAGTGGAGAGAGAGACGGTGGAGAGAGAGTGGAGAGAGAGAGGGGAGAGAGAGAGAGAATGGAGAGAGAGTGGGGAGAGAGAGAGTGGATAGAGAGAGAGTGGAGTGAGAGACAGTGGAGAGAGAGTTGAGAGAGAGAGTGTAGAGAGAGAGAGAGTAGAGAGAGTAAAGAGAGAGGGGGGAGAGAGAGTGGGGAGAGTGAGAGAGTGGAGAGACATTGGGAAGAGAGACAGTGGAGAGAGAATGGAGAGACAGTGGAGAGAGAGACAGTGGAGAGAGAGTGGAGAGAGAGAGAGTGGAGAGAGGGAGAGTGGAGAGAGAGGGTGGAGATAGAGTGGAGAGAGTGGAGAGAGAGAGTGGACAGAGAGAGTGGAGAGAGGGGAGAGAGAGAGACGAGAGAGAGAGAGAGTGGAGTGGGTGGAGAGAGAGAGAGAGTGGAGTGGAGTGAGAGAGAGAGAGAGGAGAGAGAGAGAGTGGAAAGAGTGGAGAGAGTAGAGGGAGAGAGTAGAGAGAGTAGAGAGAGAGATAGAGAGAAGGGAGAGTAGAGAGAGAGAAGGAAGAGAGAGAGTGGAGAGAGAGTGGAGAGAGAGTAGAGAGAGTGAGAGAGAGTGGAGAGACAGTGGAGAGAGAGAGAGTGGAGAGAGAGGGGGAGAGTGGAGAGAGATTGGAGAGAGAGAGAAAGAGTGGAGATACAGTGGAGAGAGAGACAGTGGAGAGAGAGACAGTTGAGAGAGAGAGAGTGAGAGAGTGGAGAGAGTAGAGAGAGTGGAGAGAGTGGATAGAGAGAGAGAGTGGAGAGAGAGTTGAGAGAGAGAGAGTGGAGATAGAGAGAGTGGGAAGAGAGAGAGTGGAGAGAGGGGGAGAGTGGAGAGAGAGTAGAGAGAGTGGAGAGAGTAGAGAGAGATGGGAGAGTATAGAGAGAGAAGGGAGAGAGCGAGTGGAGAGAGAGTGGAGAGAGAGTAGAGAGAGTGAGAGGCAGTGGAGAGAGACAGTGGAGAGGGAGACAGTGGAGAGGGACTGGAGAGAGAGTAGAGAGAGTAGAGAGAGTGAGAGAGTGGAGAGACAGTGGAGAGAGAGGCAGTGTAGAGAGAGGCAGTGGAGGGAGATGCAGTGGAGGGAGCAACAGTGGTGAGGCAGTAGAGAGAGACAGTGGAGATAGAGTGGACAGAGTTGAGAGGGAATGGAGAGAGAGATAGAGTGGAGAGAGAGTGGCGACTGACTGACTCAGAGTCTGAATACTGACTGATGGAGAAACTGACTGGCTGAGAAACTGACAGAGAGAGAGAGAGACTGACTGACTGACAGAAAGAGAGAGATAGAGAGACTGACAGAGAGAGACCGAATGACAGAGAGAGAGACTGACTCACTGAGAGAGAGAGGCTGGCTCACTGAGAGAGAGAGAGAGAGAGAGAGAGAGAGAGAGAGAGAGAGAGAGAGAGAGAGAGAGAGAGAGAGAGAGAGACTGTGATGGAATTGAGGCCACAGTGGATATGACGCTTTGCAAGGCCTCTTAAGATTGCTATTGTCTACTAATAAAAATGTATTAACAAAATGTGCTATTTGTAGTTACATCTGCTTTTGAAATACTTAATTGACGCTTTGTCTAATGATTTCAAACGGAAACGAGAAGGAGCAGTGGATGCACTTTTGTCAAAACTGAACGATGAGTGGGCCTGATGTTGTATGTCATGACAGGAGTCTGCATCAGGAAACCTACCTAAAATTGGGCAAACTTCCCCAGCCTACTGATGGCAGGGACTCTGTAATGAATGGACCAATCCCTATGATAGCCTGCTGGCAGACTAAGCTTCACCTTTGACTCCACCATCCAGTGTTACTTATAACGGCTGTATTGGTGACAGTGGCGTAACAATCGCCCCGGGTCCCATGCAGTATGGCGCGTCGCTGGCCTGAGAGCTCAAGACTGGCACGGTGGATGGGAGGGGGCCCCCCATGTAGTTTGCAGGGGGGCTCCCTCAAGTTTCGTTACGCCACTGCCTTGATATGCTGCCTGTATGATTCTGAGCAGACATGCTTCAACATGTTTGAGCCCCAGAAGACGTGATGTCCCAATACTGAGCTAAACATTGTGTTTGTGTAATCTGCTGCATGACAACATCAGCTAATTAACTTTAATTCCAGTAAGCAGCAATGCCAGTATTTCTTTCTGGCATGGTTACTGCCACCGATGGATATTCGTTGCTGCAGGGCCGGCTTTTAGACCCACGCCCAGAGCTCTTGCTTCAGAGGGGTGTGCTGAGTTTACCCAGCGAATTGCCTTAAATCATTTATTAAACTCTGGGCAACTGTTCGAACTCTCCAAACGTCCATCTCTGCCAAAAGGCCCGATTCATGCTGGGCCCCCTTATTTTGGACACCAAGGTTTATTTTACCAGTCACCCTCATGAAATCGCCTCTTCTTCAATAGACGTCAAAGGGGAAAATACATTCTACCGACTTTTTTTTCAAAATCTCTCATTTTAGTGGTTGAAATTGTTGACACGAATGAATATCTCCAAAAATGTTTCTTTTCTTTTGCCTTGACTTCTTGCCTCTCTGCTCTTCTTCTTCACCCCCAATTGCCCACCTCCTGCCCCTGCCTCGCACCTTGATTTTGACGCAGGGGACCAGGAAGGGCGCCATTTTGTTTTCGCTCGTGGTCGTGCGTCGCCGCCTTCCTTGGTACATAAAGTGCACCGGGCCGGCCCTGCTTGGCAAAGTTAGAGGAATATTTCCGATAGCAGCTGCTGCCCCCTGCATCTTCCTGTCACCGCTATCAATTTAGGATCTGCGACTGCTGCTCTGCGAAGCCCTATCTGCTGACAATGGAATGCTGACGGCCTCAGACTGAGTGCGGGTTTATGAATATTGTTCAATTATTCAAAAAAAGGAAGCAGAAAAGTGTTTGTCCTGCTGCAAAAGAGTGCAAGTCGGTGGCTTCAGCAGATTGTGGGCATTAGCAGAATGCAGCCGCTGCGGAAACCGGGAATCCATTATCGATGCCAGGCAGCTGTCAGCAGATACAAGTCTCTGGCACTGCGCGGTCGGGCTCTCTTTTACTTTTATGTCAGACAGGTTTGTACTTGTTATTACCGCGATAACATCTCTGCCATGCCATACAGGGAGACATGGGGAAAAATGCATGGGAATATACAGAGAGGGGAGGCAAGGATAACCAGCGATTCCCCAGCTGCTTGTCTCTGGAAAAAAGGACAGAGGGATGTAACTGCTTCTGACCCCTCCCCCTATGTCTGTAGTGAACATACTAAACATTTCTGTATACATTTTATTTTTTAACATAATTATGCACAAGAGCCTAGTAAGTTTGCTGGAAGTATAGGATGGGGGTACTGCTGCAGCAACCACAAAAATAACCATGTTCGAGTTCAGTAGGCAAATAGGCAATAAAGCTGTCTTTACATTTTGTGTCATCTTCTCACATTTGCTGTGAGTTCAAAGACAAAGGTGAAATGTCAGCCTATGTGTTTTGAAAAATTACTCCGAAACCATGTTTACATTTATTTCTCAGACCGCTAAGTGAGATGATTTTGTCAAAGTGACCTGGGTGGCACTCATGCTGGTGTACTGGAAGTGAAACGAGCGGCTGTAGGATGGCAGTGTTTTCTAACACACTACATGATTTATTCCTGTTAATAAACGATATACATATATGACAACTATACTAGTAATTTGTAAAGAACAAATGAAGCACATTTTTGTAATTCTGAAGTGTGATGGAAACAGATACTTTAATAGGATCAAAACAAATCACAGCACTTAACTTGGTCATGCACAAATGATAGATATTCTCTGAAACCTGATTTCCACACCACTATGTAGTTTTCCAGTAAAATTGCATGCCTAAGAACATTTGGTTGCCATTTCAAAGGAAAATGTGCTGTCTGTAAATGACAGTGCACTACCACACCATTGCTCCAAAATGCACAACCAGCTACACACCACACTCTTATCACACCCCCACTGAAGTAGCTTGGTACATTAGTTACACTTGTGTTTTATGTGACGCTTGGATCTATCTCAAGCCATATGGCTTTGGTGATGTTACACTGATAGCAGCATCCCAACTCTGAAAATTGTTCCAGCTCCACTGATACCTATGGTTTTACAGGTAGATGCATGTTATAACAGGACTCTGTAAGAACTTGTAACAGAGGGAGGGACAGAGGAGGAAGATGAAGAGGTTGAGATGGGGATGACGAGAATGAGGATGAGGATGTGGGGGAGGGGGAGGATGAGGGGAGAAGGAGGAGGATGAGGATGAGTGAGGATGATGAGGAGGAGGAGAAGGAGGCGGAGGAGGAGGAGGGAGAGGAGAAGGAGAAGGAGGAGGAGGAGGAGGAGGAGGAGGAGGAGGAGGAGGAGCAGCAGCATCACAGGGAGGGATTATGCACAAAGCACTTCAAGTTGCAACTCAACAGGGAAAATCAAAGCACTGTTTTCTGGATTTTCTTTATTCCATGGGGGAAATCTGATAGATTTCTCATTCTTTTCCACCTCCTTGACCACCCACTCCTCTTTCTGTGTGTATACTCTTGCTATGTGTTTGGCCATTGCATATGTCAAGTCCCCATTTTGTATCGCACGGATGTGCTCTAGGATTCGCTTTTTTAGAAGGCATGTTGTGCTGCCTATGTATCTTTTTCCACAATAGCACTGGAGCATGTATATCACAAAACTGGTTTCACAGGTTATATGTTCCCGTATCGTGAATGTTTTGCCCGCTGGATCTATTACGGTCTTGACATTTTTTCCTATTTTACAAGCCTTACAGGTTTTACATCTTACAAAGCCTTTGTTTTTATCTGTCAGCCAATTGTTCGTTTTTTTGGTGTTTTCAAAGTGGCTGTGCACCAAGTGATCCGAGAGGTTCAATGCTCTTCTGTAAGTTACTAGAGGTCTCTCTCCGATGTTTTTACCTATGTCAGGATCTTTCTGAATTAGATGCCAATATTTTTTTAGTATTGTCTGTATCTTGTAGCTCTCTTTGCTATACGTGACGATCATCCTTGGCGGTTCTTTGTCATTGTCCTTATCCTGTTTGTTTGGTTTTTCTTGCAAGGGCAGTAGGGTTTCAGCTCTTGTTTTCTTTCTGGCTTTTTCTTCTCCTTTTTTGATGTCTTGGTATTTGTACCCTCTTTGTGTGAATCTTACTGTAGTCTCTTTGAAGTTTTTTTCTTCTTTTTCTATTTCCTCCGAACAATTTCTTCGCATTCTTAGCAGTTCTCCATAAGGAATGCTTTGTTTCAATTTTCGAGGATGGAAGCTGCGTCCGTGCAATAGGCTGTTTGTTGCCGTTTCCTTCCTGTGAGTTGTTGTTTGGATTTGGTTGTTGTTAACATAGACTTTTGTGTCCAAGAATACCACTTCCTTATTACTGATGGTATGTGTAAACTTCAGACCTACAGTGTTGTTATTAAGTTCGTCAAAAAAGTTTTGAAATTCAGACCTTGTTCCCTTCCATAATAGGAAGAGATCGTCGATGAAGCGTAACCATAACGCTACTTGTGCCATATAATGGTCGTTTTCTTCTCTCCAAGCTATGCTCCTCTCCCACCACCCCATCATGAGGTTAGCATAGCTTGGAGAGAAAGAAACTCCCATGGCTGTCCCACATTTCTGCCTGTATACCTTTTTGTTAAAAAGGAACACATTATTGTAGAGGCATAGTCTGATCATTTCGATCAACATCTTGGAGTGTTCTCGTTCTTTTACTGGGCATTGTTGTAAGAAGTACTGTATTGCTTTAACGCCTATCTCGTGCTCTATTGACGTGTATAACGAGATGACGTCTACTGTCACTAGTAAGTAATTGGGCTGCCATTCGGTATTCATCAGAATACGCATGAAGTCCCCCGTGTCTCTGATGTAGGAACTCAAGGTGGGGACTATCGGAGCCAAAAAGTGGTCAACGAAAATGGACACATGCTCATACAGGCTGCCACAACTGGAGATTATGGGTCTTCCGGGAGGTTTTATCAAAGTCTTATGAACCTTGGGGAGGAAGTATATGGTGGGCGTGATTGGATGTTCCACCATCAAAAATTTCCTTTCTTCCTCTGAAATGAGTCCATTTTCCTTCCAGTCATTCAATTTATTGCCCAGTTCTGTTTTGTAGTTCAGTGTCGGGTCCTTGGATAGGCATTCATAGTTCTTGAGATCTTTCAGCTGGCGCATGGCTTCTTCGATATAATCTGTTTTGTCCATGATTACTATATTCCCGCCCTTGTCGGCTGGTTTTATTTCTATAGTTGGATTGTTTTTCAAAGTTGTTATGGCCAGCCGTTCGTGTTTGCTAAGGTTTTCTCTACCTTCTGGTGAGATTGGTTTCATTTTATCCAATTCGCCTAATACCAATTCATAGAATGTGTCAATCTTGTTGCCTGGATTCATGATTGGGCAAAATTTAGATTTGTTTTTGAGTCCGGTGATTCTTCTCTTATCAGTTGTGACGTCCATTTCTGTGAGTAATTGTGTGTCCGTGATTTGGGATGATGTGGTGTCATGGGCTAATTCATATGCAGTGCGTAGACATGGAATTTCACTGATATTGTATTCGCCATTTGCTTCATCTGCGGGCGGGACTTCTTGTTGAGCCAGTTCTGTTCTTGGTTGAGGATGCTTGGTAAAGTGTTTCCTGAGTTTCAACTTCCTTATATATTTATAAAGATCGATTTTGGTGTCCACAATGTCTTGATGTGATTCAGGACAGAACGATAAGCCTTTGTTCAAGAGGGTTGTTTCTGCTTGATTTGGTGTGTAGTTAGACAGGTTTATGATTAGATTTGGTGGTGTTTTATCGCAAGGTTGTTTGTTCTTCATTTTTTGGATTGTTTGCGATTCCGCAGGTTGTACCCGCTTGTTTTTGTTTCGTCCTCTCCTTGTTTTACGTTTTGTCCTCTTGATTGATATGCACCTCTCCCCATTGGTCGGGATGTTTGATAACTTCTGTTTCTTGATTTGCCTTTCGGTGCCTGTTGTTCCTGATAAGACAGGGTCAGTTCCTCTAAAAAAGTAAACCTCCTAATGTTTTTGTTTGGTCGTTCTTCCCCATCGCTGACCTCAGATTCAGGCTCGCTTCCAGAGGTTGTGGGGTCTGCAGATGGTTTCCAGTGTTGTTTCAGGATGTCATATTTTTTCGCAAACGTCAGGATGGTGCCGAATTCATAGTCATCCTCATCCCTGCGGAACTTCCTTTGTTTTCTCAGTTTTACTTCTTCCTCATGTTTGTCTAGATTTTTTTCCATGTCACTGCGTAGTTTCTTAAGGGTGCCCTCATCTTCTTTAAGGGCTGTAATTTGATTTTCAATGTCCCTGATCTTGTCATGAAATTCTTCCACATCTTTTCTTGCGTACTTTATTATGATCAACATCATATTGCGCGAGCATCCCATGTTATTGATGCCCCATTCTTCTAGCATCTCCGGTTTAGTGTCAGGGTGATTAGGAAGCGTGAAAATTCTCAAACCTCTTGGAACCATCTTGTGTTCTATATACTTTTCCAGGGTAATTATGTCCCATGATCTGGAGATTTCTTTGCGCATCAATTTCTCTAATTGTGCAAACAACTGTTTTCCAGAGGTCGCGGTTGATTGTTGTTCTTTTCTTGCTTCTTCCCTGCGTTCTGGTCTGTCTTTTCCTTTTTCAAACAGACTCTCTGCCGCAGTTGCTCTTTTTGCTGCGCGCTCTTCCATAATGAAATCCTGATGGTGGCCAATTACTTTGTATATTCAGGTATTGTCACACTTAGTTGTGATCTGATGTAGTTTGCTTGCGTAGGAACTTCTGTTTTTTGCTCCAATTGCTAAACTTTGTAAAGGTCCTCCCTCTGCTGGGAAGCCTTATTGTACTGCACTGATAGTGACTAACGCGACCTCAGTAGAACAGATACGGTATCGCTACTGCTTCTTTCAATCTCTTTCATTCAGAGTTCTTGGTATTGTGGTCGCACCTCGACATGTATTCTTTCCGCGTTATACTCCCACACACAGGCACACGCTTACCTGGGAGACTCCCGGTTGTGTCCGCGTCCTCCGACTCGGCACTCCGGCGCTCTACCAGTCGGTGCGGGAGGAAACTTTTCGGCTTCTCGGTCACTCTTTACTCTTCTCCAGTCGGAAACACCCTTTTGTTAAGAGCCGCTCTTGTTCGTTCTGCACATGGGAATGTAAAAACCACCAATTATTCCCTGCAAATTGGAACATGCTTATCCACAACAGTTGCAGAATATGAACACTGCCAGATTGCCAATATGTGCAAATTTTGGGACTGTAACTATACTTAAGGCACTCAGCCATAATTGTGACTCAAAAGCTAAAAATGTATTTGCTTGTATGATATTAACACTATACTCAGTGTAAATTTCGTTATATTTGGAATGTTAGTGGGAACTTTCCACAACTAACTACATGTCCCATAATGCACTAAGTAACTACAATCACTTAAATACTGAAAGTGAAGTAGGACAATTGTTTATGCCGCCGTGAAAAGGAACCAGGAGGTTCGAAACGCGTAGGCTTGTACATTTGCACTGTGTTAGAACCGGGACCCTGGCCGGCCAAGACTCGCGTCGAGGTCAGTCAGGGATCGCCACTTCTAAGTGTCAGGGCAAGGGAGTCACACACCAAGGCAACCCCCACTCGCCCTCTAGGTAACGTGGCGCGAGCAGTCTAGGCTAAACTTGGAGGCGATGTAGGCTAAGCATTTGCGCACGCACCCCAGCAAGAACAACCAAAGGCCCACCACAAAGGAAAACTCCACACAAGGTTATATGAAAATAGCCTTTGTATTATAATAAATATACATCAGATAAAACACACATCTTGTTACACTGTGCCAACAGGCACGGGCGGAATTTACAAGGGATATTTGTACAGGACAGGGCCACTTGGACCACTGTCAAGGGTATCAACACTTTTAGCAGCAATACTTTCAGTAATAAAGCAATACCTTCAGCACTGTAGCAATACCTTCAGTAATAAAGCAATACTTTCAGTAATAGCACTTTAGCAATACCTTCAGTAATAAAGCAATACTTTCAGTAATAGCACTTTAGCAATACCTTCAGTAATAAAGCAATACTTTCAGTAATAGCACTTTAGCAATACCTTCAGTAATAAAGCAATACCTTCAGTAATAGCACTTTAGCAATACCTTCAGTAATAAAGCAATATCAAAGTAGAGCATACAACCAGTAATCACTGGTAACAGGGCCTCACTAGCACCACCTGTACTAGGGAGAAAAACAACCACCTACACGTCACACTACCTGTAGGGGTGTAAAAGCAACACACATGATGTCGTAACATTCAGAGGTGTAAAGGCACATGACGCATAAACAATACATTCAGAGGTGCAGAATAAATAACAATTTCCCCAAACTCACCAGTCACCACCTGTGACTGTCCCGGTGTCCCAATATCAGGGCCTAAACGTGGCAGTTGCCCACAAAGTGCTGGGCAACTGGAGCAGGGAAAGTTAGGGCAACGTTGGAGCCTCTCTGGGCTCAAAGAACCACCACTGTGGCACTGGTGAGCCTCTCTTAGGCTCTCTCACCAGTAAGGGGGGGCTGCTGAGCCTCTCAGGGCTCCAGCAACGAACAGGTGCAGCCTCGCTGGGCTGGGGGGTCCCTCGCTCTGGGGACCCAAAGCAATGATGTTTGCCAAGAGCCACGCTGGGCTCTAATTCCACTGGTGCCCCCGGGGCACCTCGTGGCTCCAAGAACGCGGAGATGCTCCCTGAGCCCTCAGGCTCAAAACACACGGGCGCTTCTCTTTGGGAGTCCCCCCTCTGGGGACTTGAAGTGAAAGTGGGGTGCTCAGAGCCTCTCAGGGCTCGTGAAATAAGGAAATGCCCCCAGAGATCGTGGGAGCGGCCCGCTGCCAACCGAGGCCGCTCTGCGCACACTGATTGCCACCTCTGGACCCCCGGCCCTTCCCTGAGCAGAGGAGCGACCCGGAGCCCGCCCGCACTCACCGGCTGTTGGAGGCGGCGGCTCCTCGCGGCGTCAGCTCCTCTCTGCTGGGCTCTTCTGGGCGGCGGCTCCTCTCGAGAGCTCCCGCTCCTCGGGGGCTCTCTTCACTCTTCTCCCTCTCTCCCTGGGGCTCGCCCTCACTCTTGGGGGCCCCGGGGGACGGACGACCAGGCGCCGGCTCTCTCTTCTCACCGGAGCACGGGGTGAGCTCCCGTCCGCTTCCGGTTGTCTCGATGTCCCGTCCCGGCCTGCCTGACTTCCGGTCTGGCAGCCAATGGCAGCGCGACCCCTTGGCCGAGCCTCCAGGCTCCGGGGCGCGCTGCTAAGATTACTGCGGTGAATTTCGAGGGGCAATGCCGGGTGGGCACCGGCTTCACTTTATCAACAAAGCGCTCCAAAAGCGCTAGCAACGAACCACTCAATTTCGCTGACAATGCCGGGTGGACACCGGCTCCAAAGGTCAATAAAGCGCTCTTAAGCGCTAAGCAGCAAACAAAAGCGCTCCCAGGCACTAGGGGTAAAATCCAGCGCTCTCCAAGCGCTAGGCAGGCGATCTCCGCGCTCCCAGCGCTGAAGGGCAGAGAGCAGCGCTCTCAGGCTGCAGGCAAAGAAGTCCTCAGTGCTCCCCAGCACTGGAGGACAGGACAGGGCTCCAGCAGGGCTGGAGGCAGGCAGGGGGGCAAGGCTGGGCCAGAGCCAGCACACTGGGTCTCCAGGCAGGGAGACTCCCCAAGTGGCGGTCCTTCTGGCCCCAGCAGCGGCACAAGCCCCCTCTGGCAGGATTCCAAAGTAGAACATTTTCCAAGGGGACACAGCCCCTTCTTATACTGAAAATTCCTTTGTTACAATGTGCAGGGTGGGGGAAAACCAGTCGCAGCTGGTTCTGGAGCACTCTTGATGGCCCAACCACCCATTCCTTTCACTGGGGAGGCTAGGGTCATTAGACACACCACAGGGGGGCGGAGCCAGCATTGTGTGGGGAAAACTCAGCCCATCCAGGACACAGGTACACTTCTCCCACACATCACTCATGCTAATCTCCCACTCACCACCGGGCAAACCCATCTAGACTTCCTGGAGCCTGGCATGCCAGCCAGCTCCAGCCAATCACGCTCCAGCACCCTCACTGCACACATATCTCAATGTCCAGAAGTAGCACTTCCCAACTAGACACATACATGCCACAGACACCATCTTGCAGCATTCACTCTCACGAGTTTAAGCATACCAAACTCGAGCCTGCACTCCCCACGCATCAGGAACTACCAGGGACACACACATTCCCCATGCATTCCTATGGGAGGGCAGGCCAGCCATACTACACGCACGCACTTTCACTCTGGGACTCAGGGGAAAGTGCGCAGAGACCCAAAAATCACTAACACAGGGTCACAAATAAGGCAAAAAGTCTAGGGGTGAACCTGCCCTGCGGGCCAAGTCCAACACAACCCCCTTCCAGCCAAAACGCAGGGGAGAACAATCACCACCGTGATGTACTTCCCTGCTTGGGGCGATAGAACACGGACGCAGGCCCGCCACTGCCGGGACACTCTCCTGTCCTATGCCACGGTGAACCCCTAGGGTTCCTTCTAAAGCTACTGTAAGGACCAACTGGGCTACCCCACTGGTACTCCTCAGCTGTCCGCGGCCAGGACCAGGCCCTGGGCCACCCAGGTGCCACCGGTCCTTGCCAATTCGCAGAGCGGGGGGTAGTAACCCCTGGCACATAGTGTCCATTCTCCACTCTCCCTGTCTGCAAGACAGGACTAGACTGCCACTGGTTCACCAGCCTTTGGTCTATAACCTCAGGCGGACCAGGAGTCTCAGAGAAGGCTTTCCTCCCCTTACCTCTTCTTCCAGGGTTCCTCCTCCTCTTGCGAGGGGGACACCCAGAACGCCATTCCAACCTAGGGTTTAACCCCTCAGGCTGCGCCGGGGTCAGAGGTGGGCTTTCCCACCCTCTGCACCCCCTTCCAGAGGTCTGCCCTCTCCCAACTGGAGAAGTTCCTCTGGAAGAACCGGTCAGGACACTGGTTACAGTCGTCCTACCCTTCAGGTCAGGCCGAACCTGAACCTGGCCTCCCAACCTCCGGTCTAAAACCTTTGGTGGAATAATTGCCTGGCACTCCAGGACTTCTGGGGACTCACACGCAATCCCCCTGAGGCTGACACATGACTCATGTGTCGTGTGACGGTCTGTCTGGTGCAGATCTCCCGCCTCCTGTCCACCTGACAGGGCGCAAAGATCCCCCAGACCAGAAGTGGCGCCACCCGGGTCCACCCAAGACCTAGCCCAACTGGCTAGTCTCTGGTCCACTGGTGCATCCACTGGGAAACTCGTCCCCCAATCACTCCTCGCTTCGGACTTCTGTGCCCTCCCAACTGGAGCGACACTGCCGGGCACTGGAACCCCTGGAGCTCTAGTTACAGATGCTCCAGGTTCCCTAGACACTAGGAGATCCTCCTCAAGTGTACTAACAGGACAGCCTAGGTCCCCAACCTGGTGTTCCCTCAAGAAACCACCCAAGTTCTGAGACAGGGCTTCGGGCCTCTGGGTGCTCTCAGCCACCCCCTGACTCCTGCTCCACTGAGCCAGGCAGTCAGCCCCTTCACCCGTCTCACTATACTGGGACCTAGCTGGGCTACACTGGGCCTCTTCCACCACGCTGGGCTGGAAGCTCCCTGTACCACTGCTGTTGGACTCACTCTCCAATGACTGTACAGAACCTCTGGCACTCTCCCAGCGGTCCGCTTCCTCTGCAAGCTCACATGCCTCAGACAATCCACACCCCAACAGGTGTGTGCGCAACCCTGGAGAACAACAACTGAGCAGGTGCTCCTTGACAATCAGGTCAAACAAGACTTCAAAATCATCTCTCGTGTTAACCTGCACCCAATCAAACAGGGTCCCACAACATTCATCCTCAAACTCCTCCCACGACTGGTGAGGCAGCTTCCTACTGCCCCTGAATTTCAACCTTAACTCCTCCTCTGGGGAAACAGGTACCAGACTGGGGGGACTGGGAGTGGGACTGCTCGCACTGGGCTCTACATAGCTGCCACCACTGGACTCCACCCTCCCTGGGGAATCCAGAAAATTAAGACTGCGGTCAGGGGATAACCTACACTCTAGGGCTATCTTCTCCCTGGCCAAGGCCCTCTCAGCCTCTGCAATCCGCTCATTCACACCCAGCTGCGCCATCTTCCAGGCATGCTCTAACCTGAGCTTCTCCATGGCCAGCTGGTGCTCCCTCTCTTCTCTCCTATCCACCCACTCCTCTGGGGACAGGGAAAGGGATGGGGTGCTACATCTGACACTGGACCCAGCAAGGGACTCCCTATCTATGGGGTCCTCCCTATCTGCTGGCGTCCCTGTGCTGTCATCTTCTTCCTCCTCTTCTGAATCTTCAGGGCTCCCCACAGACCCACCACCCTCATGGTGTGAGACCCGGGCCCTTTCCTCACTGCGCGCAAGATCCCACTGACCCTTTTGCCATAGGATCAGGCTGCTCCTAAGTTCAGACTGAGTATCTGACTCATCCACTCCTATGCCTCTCTCTCCACAGAACCTTACCAACTCTCCCATACTGTATCCAAACAGATCACAGAAATCAAAAGCAGGCTCCATTCTGGCGGACATTCTAGAGAAGAGATTATACAGGGAACCTAGGGGTCTGGGCTTAACACAGGAGTACACAATTCACAAAGGTTCAGCAAGCTCTCTCTCTCAGAGAACTCACACTCACTTGCCTAGTGCCACACACCATTCATTCACACACAACCCCCCCCTCGGACTGGTAAGGCGGTTTCTACCACCCCTGATTCCTCAACCTGACCACACGTGACACAGGTACCAAACTCTGGGCGCGGGGCAGGGGAACAAATGTACTGGACACAATTGCACAATGATACCTTTCAGGAGAAGAAACAATGGAATTCTACCAAAAACACAATAATCCCCAAAAATGTGGTCATCTAAAATGCAGAGCTTTGTAGTGGCCAGTTGCCACTGTGGTACAACGCAAACACAAATCCTTATCCCACCGCTTGCCGCCAATGTTAGAACCGGGACCCTGGCCGGCCAAGACTCGCGTCGAGGTCAGTCAGGGATCGCCACTTCTAAGTGTCAGGGCAAGGGAGTCACACACCAAGGCAACCCCCACTCGCCCTCTAGGTAACGTGGCGCGAGCAGTCTAGGCTAAACTTGGAGGCGATGTAGGCTAAGCATTTGCGCACGCACCCCAGCAACAACAACCAAAGGCCCACCACAAAGGAAAACTCCACACAAGGTTATATGAAAATAGCCTTTGTATTATAATAAATATACATCAGATAAAACACACATCTTGTTACACTGTGCCAACAGGCACGGGCGGAATTTACAAGGGATATTTGTACAGGACAGGGCCACTTGGACCACTGTCAAGGGTATCAACACTTTTAGCAGCAATACTTTCAGTAATAAAGCAATACCTTCAGCACTGTAGCAATACCTTCAGTAATAAAGCAATACTTTCAGTAATAGCACTTTAGCAATACCTTCAGTAATAAAGCAATACTTTCAGTAATAGCACTTTAGCAATACCTTCATTAATAAAGCAATACTTTCAGTAATAGCACTTTAGCAATACCTTCAGTAATAAAGCAATACTTTCAGTAATAGCACTTTAGCAATACCTTCAGTAATAAAGCAATACCTTCAGTAATAGCACTTTAGCAATACCTTCAGTAATAAAGCAATATCAAAGTAGAGCATACAACCAGTAATCACTGGTAACAGGGCCTCACTAGCACCACCTGTACTAGGGAGAAAAACAACCACCTACACGTCACACTACCTGTAGGGGTGTAAAAGCAACACACATGATGTCGTAACATTCAGAGGTGTAAAGGCACATGACGCATAAACAATACATTCAGAGGTGCAGAATCAATAACAATTTCCCCAAACTCACCAGTCACCACCTGTGACTGTCCCGGTGTCCCAATGTCAGGGCCTAAACGTGGCAGTTGCCCACAAAGTGCTGGGCAACTGGAGCAGGGAAAGTTAGGGCAACATTGGAGCCTCTCTGGGCTCAAAGAACCACCACTGTGGCACTGGTGAGCCTCTCTTAGGCTCTCTCACCAGTAAGGGGGGGCTGCTGAGCCTCTCAGGGCTCCAGCAACGAACAGGTGCTGCCTCGCTGGGCTGGGGGGTCCCTCGCTCTGGGGACCCAAAGCAATGATGTTTGCCAAGAGCCACGCTGGGCTCTAATTCCACTGGTGCCCCCGGGGCACCTCGTGGCTCCAAGAACGCGGAGATGCTCCCTGAGCCCTCAGGCTCAGAACACACGGGCGCTTCTCTTTGGGAGTCCCCCCTCTGGGGACTTGAAGTGAAAGTGGGGCGCTCAGAGCCTCTCAGGGCTCGTGAAATAAGGAAATGCTCCCAGAGATCGTGGGAGCGGCCCGCTGCCAACCGGGGCCGCTCTGCGCACACTGATTGCCACCTCTGGACCCCCGGCCCTTCCCTGAGCAGAGGAGCGACCCGGAGCCCGCCCGCACTCACCGGCTGTTGGAGGCGGCGGCTCCTCGCGGCGTCAGCTCCTCTCTGCTGGGCTCTTCTGGGCGGCGGCTCCTCTCGAGAGCTCCCGCTCCTCGGGGGCTCTCTTCACTCTTCTCCCTCTCTCCCTGGGGCTCGCCCTCACTCTTGGGGGCCCCGGGGGACGGACGACCAGGCGCCGGCTCTCTCTTCTCACCGGAGCGCGGGGTGAGCTCCCGTCCGCTTCCGGTTGTCTCGATGTCCCGCCCCGGCCTGCCTGACTTCCGGTCTGGCAGCCAATGGCAGCGCGACCCCTTGGCCGAGCCTCCAGGCTCCGGGGCGCGCTGCTAAGATTACTGCGGTGAATTTCGAGGGGCAATGCCGGGTGGGCACCGGCTTCACTTTATCAACAAAGCGCTCCAAAAGCGCTAGCAACGAACCACTCAATTTCGCTGACAATGCCGGGTGGACACCGGCTCCAAAGGTCAATAAAGCGCTCTTAAGCGCTAAGCAGCAAACAAAAGCGCTCCCAGGCGCTAGGGGTAAAATCCAGCGCTCTCCAAGCGCTAGGCAGGCGATCTCCGCGCTCCCAGCGCTGAAGGGCAGAGAGCAGCGCTCTCAGGCTGCAGGCAAAGAAGTCCTCAGTGCTCCCCAGCACTGGAGGACAGGACGGGGCTCCAGCAGGGCTGGAGGCAGGCAGGGGGGCAAGGCTGGGCCAGAGCCAGCACACTGGGTCTCCAGGCAGGGAGACTCCCCAAGTGGCGGTCCTTCTGGCCCCAGCAGCGGCACAAGCCCCCTCTGGCAGGATTCCAAAGTAGAACATTTTCCAAGGGGACACAGCCCCTTCTTATACTGAAAATTCCTTTGTTACAATGTGCAGGGTGGGGGAAAACCAGTCGCAGCTGGTTCTGGAGCACTCTTGATGGCCCAACCACCCATTCCTTTCACTGGGGAGGCTAGGGTCATTAGACACACCACAGGGGGGCGGAGCCAGCATTGTGTGGGGAAAACCCAGCCCATCCAGGACACAGGTACACTCCTCCCACACATCACTCATGCTAATCTCCCACTCACCACCGGGCAAACCCATCTAGACTTCCTGGAGCCTGGCATGCCAGCCAGCTCCAGCCAATCACGCTCCAGCACCCTCACTGCACACATATCTCAATGTCCAGAAGTAGCACTTCCCAACTAGACACATACATGCCGCAGACACCATCTTGCAGCATTCACTCTCACGAGTTTAAGCATACCAAACTCGAGCCTGCACTCCCCACGCATCAGGAACTACCAGGGACACACACATTCCCCATGCATTCCTATGGGAGGGCAGGCCAGCCATACTACACGCATGCACTTTCACTCTGGGACTCAGGGGAAAGTGCGCAGAGACCCAAAAATCACTAACACAGGGTCACAAATAAGGCAAAAAGTCTAGGGGTGAACCTGCCCTGCGGGCCAAGTCCAACACAACCCCCTTCCAGCCAAAACGCAGGGGAGAACAATCACCACCGTGATGTACTTCCCTGCTTGGGGCGATAGAACATGGACGCAGGCCCGCCACTGCCGGGACACTCTCCTGTCCTATGCCACGGTGAACCCCTAGGGTTCCTTCTAAAGCTACTGTAAGGACCAACTGGGCTACCCCACTGGTACTCCTCAGCTGTCCGCGGCCAGGACCAGGCCCTGGGCCACCCAGGTGCCACCGGTCCTTGCCAATTCGCAGAGCGGGGGGTAGTAACCCCTGGCACATAGTGTCCATTCTCCACTCTCCCTGTCTGCAAGACAGGACTAGACTGCCACTGGTTCACCAGCCTTTGGTCTATAACCTCAGGCGGACCAGGAGTCTCAGAGAAGACTTTCTTCCCCTTACCTCTTCTTCCAGGGTTCCTCCTCCTCTTGCGAGGGGGACACCCAGAACGCCATTCCAACCTAGGGTTTAACCCCTCAGGCTGCGCCGGGGTCAGAGGTGGGCTTTCCCACCCTCTGCACCCCCTTCCAGAGGTCTGCCCTCTCCCAACTGGAGAAGTTCCTCTGGAAGAACCGGTCAGGACACTGGTTACAGTCGTCCTACCCTTCAGGTCAGGCCGAACCTGAACCTGGCCTCCCAACCTCCGGTCTAAAACCTTTGGTGGAATAATTGCCTGGCACTCCAGGACTTCTGGGGACTCACACGCAATCCCCCTGAGGCTGACACATGACTCATGTGTCGTGTGACGGTCTGTCTGGTGCAGATCTCCCGCCTCCTGTCCACCTGACAGGGCGCAAAGATCCCCCAGACCAGAAGTGGCGCCACCCGGGTCCACCCAAGACCTAGCCCAACTGGCTAGTCTCTGGTCCACTGGTGCATCCACTGGGAAACTCGTCCCCCAATCACTCCTCGCTTCGGACTTCTGTGCCCTCCCAACTGGAGCGACACTGCCGGGCACTGGAACCCCTGGAGCTCTAGTTACAGATGCTCCAGGTTCCCTAGACACTAGGAGATCCTCCTCAAGTGTACTAACAGGACAGCCTAGGTCCCCAACCTGGTGTTCCCTCAAGAAACCACCCAAGTTCTGAGACAGGGCTTCGGGCCTCTGGGTGCTCTCAGCCACCCCCTGACTCCTGCTCCACTGAGCCAGGCAGTCAGCCCCTTCACCCTTCTCACTATACTGGGACCTAGCTGGGCTACACTGGGCCTCTTCCACCACGCTGGGCTGGAAGCTCCCTGTACCACTGCTGTTGGACTCACTCTCCAATGACTGTACAGAACCTCTGGCACTCTCCCAGCGGTCCGCTTCCTCTGCAACCTCACATGCCTCAGACAATCCACACCCAAACAGGTGTGTGCGCAACCCTGGAGAACAACAACTGAGCAGGTGCTCCTTGACAATCAGGTCAAACAAGACTTCAAAATCATCTCTCGTGTTAACCTGCACCCAATCAAACAGGGTCCCACAACATTCATCCTCAAACTCCTCCCACGACTGGTGAGGCAGCTTCCTACTGCCCCTGAATTTCAACCTTAACTCCTCCTCTGGGGAAACAGGTACCAGACTGGGGGGACTGGGAGTGGGACTGCTCGCACTGGGCTCTACATAGCTGCCACCACTGGACTCCACCCTCCCTGGGGAATCCAGAAAATTAAGACTGCGGTCAGGGGATAACCTACACTCTAGGGCTATCTTCTCCCTGGCCAAGGCCCTCTCAGCCTCTGCAATCCGCTCATTCACACCCAGCTGCGCCATCTTCCAGGCATGCTCTAACCTGAGCTTCTCCATGGCCAGCTGGTGCTCCCTCTCTTCTCTCCTATCCACCCACTCCTCTGGGGACAGGGAAAGGGATGGGGTGCTACATCTGACACTGGACCCAGCAAGGGACTCCCTATCTATGGGGTCCTCCCTATCTGCTGGCGTCCCTGTGCTGTCATCTTCTTCCTCCTCTTCTGAATCTTCAGGGCTCCCCACAGACCCACCACCCTCATGGTGTGAGACCCGGGCCCTTTCCTCACTGCGCGCAAGATCCCACTGACCCTTTTGCCATAGGATCAGGCTGCTCCTAAGTTCAGACTGAGTATCTGACTCATCCACTCCTATGCCTCTCTCTCCACAGAACCTTACCAACTCTCCCATACTGTATCCAAACAGATCACAGAAATCAAAAGCAGGCTCCATTCTGGCGGACATTCTAGAGAAGAGATTATACAGGGAACCTAGGGGTCTGGGCTTAACACAGGAGTACACAATTCACAAAGGTTCAGCAAGCTCTCTCTCTCAGAGAACTCACACTCACTTGCCTAGTGCCACACACCATTCATTCACACACAACCCCCCCCTCGGACTGGTAAGGCGGTTTCTACCACCCCTGATTCCTCAACCTGACCACACGTGACACAGGTACCAAACTCTGGGCGCGGGGCAGGGGAACAAATGTACTGGACACAATTGCACAATGATACCTTTCAGGAGAAGAAACAATGGAATTCTACCAAAAACACAATAATCCCCAAAAATGTGGTCATCTAAAATGCAGAGCTTTGTAGTGGCCAGTTGCCACTGTGGTACAACGCAAACACAAATCCTTATCCCACCGCTTGCCGCCAATGTTAGAACCGGGACCCTGGCCGGCCAAGACTCGCGTCGAGGTCAGTCAGGGATCGCCACTTCTAAGTGTCAGGGCAAGGGAGTCACACACCAAGGCAACCCCCACTCGCCCTCTAGGTAACGTGGCGCGAGCAGTCTAGGCTAAACTTGGAGGCGATGTAGGCTAAGCATTTGCGCACGCACCCCAGCAACAACAACCAAAGGCCCACCACAAAGGAAAACTCCACACAAGGTTATATGAAAATAGCCTTTGTATTATAATAAATATACATCAGATAAAACACACATCTTGTTACACTGTGCCAACAGGCACGGGCGGAATTTACAAGGGATATTTGTACAGGACAGGGCCACTTGGACCACTGTCAAGGGTATCAACACTTTTAGCAGCAATACTTTCAGTAATAAAGCAATACCTTCAGCACTGTAGCAATACCTTCAGTAATAAAGCAATACTTTCAGTAATAGCACTTTAGCAATACCTTCAGTAATAAAGCAATACTTTCAGTAATAGCACTTTAGCAATACCTTCATTAATAAAGCAATACTTTCAGTAATAGCACTTTAGCAATACCTTCAGTAATAAAGCAATACTTTCAGTAATAGCACTTTAGCAATACCTTCAGTAATAAAGCAATACCTTCAGTAATAGCACTTTAGCAATACCTTCAGTAATAAAGCAATATCAAAGTAGAGCATACAACCAGTAATCACTGGTAACAGGGCCTCACTAGCACCACCTGTACTAGGGAGAAAAACAACCACCTACACGTCACACTACCTGTAGGGGTGTAAAAGCAACACACATGATGTCGTAACATTCAGAGGTGTAAAGGCACATGACGCATAAACAATACATTCAGAGGTGCAGAATCAATAACAATTTCCCCAAACTCACCAGTCACCACCTGTGACTGTCCCGGTGTCCCAATGTCAGGGCCTAAACGTGGCAGTTGCCCACAAAGTGCTGGGCAACTGGAGCAGGGAAAGTTAGGGCAACATTGGAGCCTCTCTGGGCTCAAAGAACCACCACTGTGGCACTGGTGAGCCTCTCTTAGGCTCTCTCACCAGTAAGGGGGGGCTGCTGAGCCTCTCAGGGCTCCAGCAACGAACAGGTGCTGCCTCGCTGGGCTGGGGGGTCCCTCGCTCTGGGGACCCAAAGCAATGATGTTTGCCAAGAGCCACGCTGGGCTCTAATTCCACTGGTGCCCCCGGGGCACCTCGTGGCTCCAAGAACGCGGAGATGCTCCCTGAGCCCTCAGGCTCAGAACACACGGGCGCTTCTCTTTGGGAGTCCCCCCTCTGGGGACTTGAAGTGAAAGTGGGGCGCTCAGAGCCTCTCAGGGCTCGTGAAATAAGGAAATGCTCCCAGAGATCGTGGGAGCGGCCCGCTGCCAACCGGGGCCGCTCTGCGCACACTGATTGCCACCTCTGGACCCCCGGCCCTTCCCTGAGCAGAGGAGCGACCCGGAGCCCGCCCGCACTCACCGGCTGTTGGAGGCGGCGGCTCCTCGCGGCGTCAGCTCCTCTCTGCTGGGCTCTTCTGGGCGGCGGCTCCTCTCGAGAGCTCCCGCTCCTCGGGGGCTCTCTTCACTCTTCTCCCTCTCTCCCTGGGGCTCGCCCTCACTCTTGGGGGCCCCGGGGGACGGACGACCAGGCGCCGGCTCTCTCTTCTCACCGGAGCGCGGGGTGAGCTCCCGTCCGCTTCCGGTTGTCTCGATGTCCCGCCCCGGCCTGCCTGACTTCCGGTCTGGCAGCCAATGGCAGCGCGACCCCTTGGCCGAGCCTCCAGGCTCCGGGGCGCGCTGCTAAGATTACTGCGGTGAATTTCGAGGGGCAATGCCGGGTGGGCACCGGCTTCACTTTATCAACAAAGCGCTCCAAAAGCGCTAGCAACGAACCACTCAATTTCGCTGACAATGCCGGGTGGACACCGGCTCCAAAGGTCAATAAAGCGCTCTTAAGCGCTAAGCAGCAAACAAAAGCGCTCCCAGGCGCTAGGGGTAAAATCCAGCGCTCTCCAAGCGCTAGGCAGGCGATCTCCGCGCTCCCAGCGCTGAAGGGCAGAGAGCAGCGCTCTCAGGCTGCAGGCAAAGAAGTCCTCAGTGCTCCCCAGCACTGGAGGACAGGACGGGGCTCCAGCAGGGCTGGAGGCAGGCAGGGGGGCAAGGCTGGGCCAGAGCCAGCACACTGGGTCTCCAGGCAGGGAGACTCCCCAAGTGGCGGTCCTTCTGGCCCCAGCAGCGGCACAAGCCCCCTCTGGCAGGATTCCAAAGTAGAACATTTTCCAAGGGGACACAGCCCCTTCTTATACTGAAAATTCCTTTGTTACAATGTGCAGGGTGGGGGAAAACCAGTCGCAGCTGGTTCTGGAGCACTCTTGATGGCCCAACCACCCATTCCTTTCACTGGGGAGGCTAGGGTCATTAGACACACCACAGGGGGGCGGAGCCAGCATTGTGTGGGGAAAACCCAGCCCATCCAGGACACAGGTACACTCCTCCCACACATCACTCATGCTAATCTCCCACTCACCACCGGGCAAACCCATCTAGACTTCCTGGAGCCTGGCATGCCAGCCAGCTCCAGCCAATCACGCTCCAGCACCCTCACTGCACACATATCTCAATGTCCAGAAGTAGCACTTCCCAACTAGACACATACATGCCGCAGACACCATCTTGCAGCATTCACTCTCACGAGTTTAAGCATACCAAACTCGAGCCTGCACTCCCCACGCATCAGGAACTACCAGGGACACACACATTCCCCATGCATTCCTATGGGAGGGCAGGCCAGCCATACTACACGCATGCACTTTCACTCTGGGACTCAGGGGAAAGTGCGCAGAGACCCAAAAATCACTAACACAGGGTCACAAATAAGGCAAAAAGTCTAGGGGTGAACCTGCCCTGCGGGCCAAGTCCAACACAACCCCCTTCCAGCCAAAACGCAGGGGAGAACAATCACCACCGTGATGTACTTCCCTGCTTGGGGCGATAGAACATGGACGCAGGCCCGCCACTGCCGGGACACTCTCCTGTCCTATGCCACGGTGAACCCCTAGGGTTCCTTCTAAAGCTACTGTAAGGACCAACTGGGCTACCCCACTGGTACTCCTCAGCTGTCCGCGGCCAGGACCAGGCCCTGGGCCACCCAGGTGCCACCGGTCCTTGCCAATTCGCAGAGCGGGGGGTAGTAACCCCTGGCACATAGTGTCCATTCTCCACTCTCCCTGTCTGCAAGACAGGACTAGACTGCCACTGGTTCACCAGCCTTTGGTCTATAACCTCAGGCGGACCAGGAGTCTCAGAGAAGACTTTCTTCCCCTTACCTCTTCTTCCAGGGTTCCTCCTCCTCTTGCGAGGGGGACACCCAGAACGCCATTCCAACCTAGGGTTTAACCCCTCAGGCTGCGCCGGGGTCAGAGGTGGGCTTTCCCACCCTCTGCACCCCCTTCCAGAGGTCTGCCCTCTCCCAACTGGAGAAGTTCCTCTGGAAGAACCGGTCAGGACACTGGTTACAGTCGTCCTACCCTTCAGGTCAGGCCGAACCTGAACCTGGCCTCCCAACCTCCGGTCTAAAACCTTTGGTGGAATAATTGCCTGGCACTCCAGGACTTCTGGGGACTCACACGCAATCCCCCTGAGGCTGACACATGACTCATGTGTCGTGTGACGGTCTGTCTGGTGCAGATCTCCCGCCTCCTGTCCACCTGACAGGGCGCAAAGATCCCCCAGACCAGAAGTGGCGCCACCCGGGTCCACCCAAGACCTAGCCCAACTGGCTAGTCTCTGGTCCACTGGTGCATCCACTGGGAAACTCGTCCCCCAATCACTCCTCGCTTCGGACTTCTGTGCCCTCCCAACTGGAGCGACACTGCCGGGCACTGGAACCCCTGGAGCTCTAGTTACAGATGCTCCAGGTTCCCTAGACACTAGGAGATCCTCCTCAAGTGTACTAACAGGACAGCCTAGGTCCCCAACCTGGTGTTCCCTCAAGAAACCACCCAAGTTCTGAGACAGGGCTTCGGGCCTCTGGGTGCTCTCAGCCACCCCCTGACTCCTGCTCCACTGAGCCAGGCAGTCAGCCCCTTCACCCTTCTCACTATACTGGGACCTAGCTGGGCTACACTGGGCCTCTTCCACCACGCTGGGCTGGAAGCTCCCTGTACCACTGCTGTTGGACTCACTCTCCAATGACTGTACAGAACCTCTGGCACTCTCCCAGCGGTCCGCTTCCTCTGCAACCTCACATGCCTCAGACAATCCACACCCAAACAGGTGTGTGCGCAACCCTGGAGAACAACAACTGAGCAGGTGCTCCTTGACAATCAGGTCAAACAAGACTTCAAAATCATCTCTCGTGTTAACCTGCACCCAATCAAACAGGGTCCCACAACATTCATCCTCAAACTCCTCCCACGACTGGTGAGGCAGCTTCCTACTGCCCCTGAATTTCAACCTTAACTCCTCCTCTGGGGAAACAGGTACCAGACTGGGGGGACTGGGAGTGGGACTGCTCGCACTGGGCTCTACATAGCTGCCACCACTGGACTCCACCCTCCCTGGGGAATCCAGAAAATTAAGACTGCGGTCAGGGGATAACCTACACTCTAGGGCTATCTTCTCCCTGGCCAAGGCCCTCTCAGCCTCTGCAATCCGCTCATTCACACCCAGCTGCGCCATCTTCCAGGCATGCTCTAACCTGAGCTTCTCCATGGCCAGCTGGTGCTCCCTCTCTTCTCTCCTATCCACCCACTCCTCTGGGGACAGGGAAAGGGATGGGGTGCTACATCTGACACTGGACCCAGCAAGGGACTCCCTATCTATGGGGTCCTCCCTATCTGCTGGCGTCCCTGTGCTGTCATCTTCTTCCTCCTCTTCTGAATCTTCAGGGCTCCCCACAGACCCACCACCCTCATGGTGTGAGACCCGGGCCCTTTCCTCACTGCGCGCAAGATCCCACTGACCCATTTGCCATAGGATCAGGCTGCTCCTAAGTTCAGACTGAGTATCTGACTCATCCACTCCTATGCCTCTCTCTCCACAGAACCTTACCAACTCTCCCATACTGTATCCAAACAGATCACAGAAATCAAAAGCAGGCTCCATTCTGGCGGACATTCAGAGAAGAGATTACACAGGGAACCTAGGGGTCTGGGCTTAACACAGGAGTACACAATTCACAAAGGTTCAGCAAGCTCTCTCTCTCAGAGAACTCACACTCACTTGCCTAGTGCCACACACCATTCATTCACACACAACCCCCCCCTCGGACTGGTAAGGCAGTTTCTACCACCCCTGATTCCTCAACCTGACCACACGTGACACAGGTACCAAACTCTGGGCGCGGGGCAGGGGAACAAATGTACTGGACACAATTGCACAATGATACCTTTCAGGAGAAGAAACAATGGAATTCTACCAAAAACACAATAATCCCCCAAAATGTGGTCATCTAAAATGCAGAGCTTTGTAGTGGCCAGTTGCCACTGTGGTACAACGCAAACACAAATCCTTATCCCACCGCTTGCCGCCAATGTTAGAACCGGGACCCTGGCCGGCCAAGACTCGCGTCGAGGTCAGTCAGGGATCGCCACTTCTAAGTGTCAGGGCAAGGGAGTCACACACCAAGGCAACCCCCACTCGCCCTCTAGGTAACGTGGCGCGAGCAGTCTAGGCTAAACTTGGAGGCGATGTAGGCTAAGCATTTGCGCACGCACCCCAGCAACAACAACCAAAGGCCCACCACAAAGGAAAACTCCACACAAGGTTATATGAAAATAGCCTTTGTATTATAATAAATATACATCAGATAAAACACACATCTTGTTACACTGTGCCAACAGGCACGGGCGGAATTTACAAGGGATATTTGTACAGGACAGGGCCACTTGGACCACTGTCAAGGGTATCAACACTTTTAGCAGCAATACTTTCAGTAATAAAGCAATACCTTCAGCACTGTAGCAATACCTTCAGTAATAAAGCAATACTTTCAGTAATAGCACTTTAGCAATACCTTCAGTAATAAAGCAATACTTTCAGTAATAGCACTTTAGCAATACCTTCAGTAATAAAGCAATACTTTCAGTAATAGCACTTTAGCAATACCTTCAGTAATAAAGCAATACTTTCAGTAATAGCACTTTAGCAATACCTTCAGTAATAAAGCAATACCTTCAGTAATAGCACTTTAGCAATACCTTCAGTAATAAAGCAATATCAAAGTAGAGCATACAACCAGTAATCACTGGTAACAGGGCCTCACTAGCACCACCTGTACTAGGGAGAAAAACAACCACCTACACGTCACACTACCTGTAGGGGTGTAAAAGCAACACACATGATGTCGTAACATTCAGAGGTGTAAAGGCACATGACGCATAAACAATACATTCAGAGGTGCAGAATCAATAACAATTTCCCCAAACTCACCAGTCACCACCTGTGACTGTCCCGGTGTCCCAATGTCAGGGCCTAAACGTGGCAGTTGCCCACAAAGTGCTGGGCAACTGGAGCAGGGAAAGTTAGGGCAACGTTGGAGCCTCTCTGGGCTCAAAGAACCACCACTGTGGCACTGGTGAGCCTCTCTTAGGCTCTCTCACCAGTAAGGGGGGGCTGCTGAGCCTCTCAGGGCTCCAGCAACGAACAGGTGCAGCCTCGCTGGGCTGGGGGGTCCCTCGCTCTGGGGACCCAAAGCAATGATGTTTGCTAAGAGCCACGCTGGGCTCTAATTCCACTGGCGCCCCCGGGGCACCTCGTGGCTCCAAGAACGCGGAGATGCTCCCTGAGCCCTCAGGCTCAAAACACACGGGCGCTTCTCTTTGGGAGTCCCCCCTCTGGGGACTTGAAGTGAAAGTGGGGCGCTCAGAGCCTCTCAGGGCTCGTGAAATAAGGAAATGCCCCCAGAGATCGTGGGAGCTGCCAACCGGGGCCGCTCTGCGCACACTGATTGCCACCTCTGGACCCCCGGCCCTTCCCTGAGCAGAGGAGCGACCCGGAGCCCGCCCGCACTCACCGGCTGTTGAAGGCGGCGGCTCCTCGCGGCGTCAGCTCCTCTCTGCTGGGCTCTTCTGGGCGGCGGCTCCTCTCGAGAGCTCCCGCTCCTCGGGGGCTCTCTTCACTCTTCTCCCTCTCTCCCTGGGGCTCGCCCTCACTCTTGGGGGCCCCGGGGACGGACGACCAGGCGCCGGCTCTCTCTTCTCACCGGAGCGCGGGGTGAGCTCCCGTCCGCTTCCGGTTGTCTCGATGTCCCGCCCCGGCCTGCCTGACTTCCGGTCTGGCAGCCAATGGCAGCGCAACCCCTTGGCCGAGCCTCCAGGCTCCGGGGCGCGCTGCTAAGATTACTGCGGTGAATTTCGAGGGGCAATGCCGGGTGGGCACCGGCTTCACTTTATCAACAAAGCGCTCCAAAAGCGCTAGCAACGAACCACTCAATTTCGCTGACAATGCCGGGTGGACACCGGCTCCAAAGGTCAATAAAGCGCTCTTAAGCGCTAAGCAGCAAACAAAAGCGCTCCCAGGCGCTAGGGGTAAAATCCAGCGCTCTCCAAGTGCTAGGCAGGCGATCTCCGCGCTCCCAGCGCTGAAGGGCAGAGAGCAGCGCTCTCAGGCTGCAGGCAAAGAAGTTCTCAGTGCTCCCCAGCACTGGAGGACAGGACAGGGCTCCAGCAGGGCTGGAGGCAGGCAGGGGGGCAAGGCTGGGCCAGAGCCAGCACACTGGGTCTCCAGGCAGGGAGACTCCCCAAGTGGCGGTCCTTCTGGCCCCAGCAGCGGCACAAGCCCGCTCTGGCAGGATTCCAAAGTAGAACATTTTCCAAGGGGACACAGCCCCTTCTTATACTGAAAATTCCTTTGTTACAATGTGCAGGGTGGGGGAAAACCAGTCGCAGCTGGTTCTGGAGCACTCTTGATGGCCCAACCACCCATTCCTTTCACTGGGGAGGCTAGGGTCATTAGACACACCACAGGGGGGCGGAGCCAGCATTGTGTGGGGAAAACCCAGCCCATCCAGGACACAGGTACACTCCTCCCACACATCACTCATGCTAATCTCCCACTCACCACCGGGCAAACCCATCTAGACTTCCTGGAGCCTGGCATGCCAGCCAGCTCCAGCCAATCACGCCCCAGCACCCTCACTGCACACATATCTCAATGTCCAGAAGTAGCACTTCCCAACTAGACACATACATGCCGCAGACACCATCTTGCAGCATTCACTCTCACGAGTTTAAGCATACCAAACTCGAGCCTGCACTCCCCACGCATCAGGAACTACCAGGGACACACACATTCCCCATGCATTCCTATGGGAGGGCAGGCCAGCCATACTACGCGCACGCACTTTCACTCTGGGACTCAGGGGAAAGTGCGCAGAGACCCAAAAATCACTAACACAGGGTCACAAATAAGGCAAAAAGTCTAGGGGTGAACCTTCCCTGCGGGCCAAGTCCAACACACTGAATAAATCAAAAACTTCTGACTAACGGAGTGCTGGAATACTTTATTGTGAGAAATGCAAATACGGAGCCCTGTCCTGGCTTCGACTCCAGCACCGACCAGCTAAGCGCTCCCTCTGCGACAGGACAGTTAGTGTTGAATATATATATATATATGTATATATATATATATACATATAGCAATAATTTAAAATATAAAACAATTCTATAATAAATTAAAACATTAAGCTATTAAAAAATATTTAAACTTAAATTTCCCAATACAATCAGTGCAACAGTAGGGAAAGTGTTGGATAGCAAAACAATTACATTTACTATTTCAACTCCAGTGAGTGCAAAAGTAGGGAAAGTGTTGGACAGTGGAGGGGTATAAATGACTATTCCCACTCCAGTGAGAGCAGCAGTAGGGAAAGTGTTGGATAGAGGAGGGGTACAAGTTACTATTCCTACTCCAGTGAGAGCAACAGTAGGGAAAGTGTTGGATAGTCGAGGTGAAACAATTACTATTCCCACTTCAAAGAATGCAACAGTAGGAAAAGTGTTGGATAGCAGAGGAGTAAAAATTACTTTTCCCCCACTCCAAAAAGTGTAACAGTAGGGAAAGTGTTGGAAAGCAGAGGGGTAAAAATTTAAGTTCCCACTCCAAAGAGTGCAACAGTAGGGAAAATGTTGGATAGCGAAGGAGTAAAAAATACTATTCCCACTCCAGTGAGAGCAACAGTAGGGAAAGTGTTGGATAGCAGAGGAGAAAAAATTACTATTCCCACTCCAAAGAGTTCAACAATAGGGAAAGTGTTGGATAGCAGCGGGGTTAAAATTACTATTCTCAGTCCACTGAATGTAACAGTAGAATAAGTGTTGAATAGCGGAGGAGTAAACATTTTTATTCCCACTCCAGCGAGTGAAACAGTAGAGAAAGTGTTGGATAGCAGAAGGGTAAAAATTACTATTCAAACTCCAGTGAGCGCAACAGTAGGGAAAGTGTTGGATAGCAGAGGGGTTAAAATTGCTATTACCACTCCACTGAGTGCAACAGTAGAGAAAGTGTTGGATAGCAAAGGGGTAAAAATTACTATTTCCACTCCACTGAATGTAACAGTAGAACAACAGTTTGGATAGCGGAGGAGTGAACATTTTTATTCCCACTCCAGTGAGTGTAACAGTAGAGAAAGTGTTAGATAGCGGAAGGGTAAAAATTACTATTCCAACTACACTGAGCACAACAGTAGGGAAAGTTTTGGATAGCGGAGAGGTAAAAACTACTATTACCACTCCAGTGAGTGCAACAGTAGAGAAAGTGTTGGATAGCAAAGGGCAAAAATTACTATTCCAACTCCACTGAGTGCAACAGAAGGGAACGTATTGGATAGCAGAGGTATAAAAATTACTACTCCCACTCCAATGAGTGCAACAGTAGGGAAAGTGTTGGATAGCGGAGGTGTAAAAATTACTACTCCCACTCCAGTGAGTGAAACAGTAGGGAATGTGTTGAATTGCTGAGAGGTAAAAATAAGTATTCCCACTCTAGTGAGTGCAACATTAGGAAAAGTGTTGGATAGCGAAGAGACAAAAATCACTATAAACACTCATACAGTAAAAAACAAAAATAAAAAACATTAAAAACTATAAAGAAATCTTTATAGTTTTTAATGTTTTTTATTGCTGGTTTTTGGACGGGCCAAGATGGTGGGTTGAAGCCGCCGTGTGAAGGAGCTTACATGGAGTCGCTCCATATCGTACTTTGGGGAGAATTTTGAAGGAAAGAGCCGGGAAAGAACCGTGAGAGCATACAAAGTGACTTCGTAACAATCTGAATACCTGTGAACACGAGCGGCGTTTTCTAAAGCATATCGGAGCAATATCAAACTGTTAGCGCATTACAGCGCTTACTTGCTACGTCGGGGACACTGTGATCGGAGCTGTGGATTAGCCTGGATGCTGCAGTTCATTCATCATCTGTGCAGAGGGGTGGTGCCGATTTGGAGACTCCGAAACACCGACTCCCTCCGAGTGCTCGGTCTTACGGGCTACAGGGCGGGCCTCGGATTAACTCCTCGCACGCTGCTAGCAGATTCAGGCTACCTCGCTGCTGCCACTGCTGCGCTGATGACCTCACGACAGGCAACCCGCTCCACTAGAACCGGCAGGACGGGCAAAACAACGAGACATAACGAACCAGGTATGCCTGCGGGGGGGTCCGCTATCAAACCTAAGACTGCTATGGGACTTATGGCGGGAGCCCCTGTCTTAATAGGGGAAAAAAACTCGGGAGAAGCCAAGACAGCGAGGCAAACAGCATATGTGACAATACTTAACGAAAACACTAGCAAGACCACTGAATCGATGAATCTTCAAACAGGGGATATAAATTCACAGATTTCACAGAATTTCTCCTCCCTCAAAGATCTAGCTGACACAGGCATCAAAAAATCAAATATTACCGGTAATACAGCTAAAAATACCCACAACTCAGACTCCAGCTCTGCTGGCACTACAGCTAAGGATAAAGAGACAAATCAACATCAAAGCGCAGACGTTGATAAAACCGATAAACCAAACACCCATGCCAATAAAGACTATATTTCGATAACTGATGGGGTAAATGTTATGGAGAGAGACGAAATAACTATCTCTCTTCATACTGATACT
Source organism: Lissotriton vulgaris (assembly GCF_964263255.1). NCBI lineage: Eukaryota > Metazoa > Chordata > Amphibia > Caudata > Salamandridae > Lissotriton > Lissotriton vulgaris. Next base: position 580,126,274 of record NC_141699.1, on the reverse strand, counting down.
ACTGACTCTGTTGATGGAGATATTTCTAATACCGATAACACTGACAATACTGCTAATCCTCAGATATCAAGCCTAAATCTGGGGAATGAGGTTGAAACGAGCATATTAACTTGCAATTCACCGCTCACACAAGAGATTGAGACTGAGACAGCTACGAGTAAAATTATATTTGAGAAATCAGGGGCGGACAATTTAACTGGAAAGAATGATATGCTACTAATCGAAGAAAATGAAACGGCGGAAGAAAGTTCCAACTTCGAATACAAATACGAAGAAATCTCTGAAGAGGGCGAGCAAGACAAGGAGATACCTCCCAATAGAAACAACGTTGGACAAGCTTCAATCACAAGAAAAGCAAAACTTAAAGCTAAAACCAAGCTAAAACCTACGACTCGCAAATTATTGACCAAAGACACGACCTCCAATAAAAAAGGGCGTAAGGCCATCGTAGATGATAGCCCATTGAGAAAATGGATTGAAGCCAAGGGAGGAGTGAAGGGCATGGCGCTGAGGTTATCTGGAGCAAGCTTTGACGACTTACATGTACACGACAAAATTGTAGTCTCTAGACAAGAGAATATGGAAAACACAAAACTCAAACCAGATGTAACAACCACACCAACTTTAACAACTGGGAACAGCTTGATTACCAACGAAACTACAACTGTTGTACAACTTATTGCTCCAAATACTTCGATAACTCCTTTATCTGATAACTCGACTAAGGAGTCGGATTAGGAGAGCTTGTTGATTCACCTACCGCTCTAATAGAAGCTAGCACAAGGTCAATACCGACTGAAACCGACATCCACCCACTGGAGGTTTCAAATGATGTTTCTTCTGAAAACACGATGGAGACAATGACTTTTAATCCAAGCCAGATCACACAGGTCACCAATGCCTTGACTCTAACACTAGAATCCAGTCCAAGGTTGAACCAAATACAAAGTTCAATATCCGGGCTAGGGGAAGAGACTTATAACCAAACTGATAATATCTCTATGGGTCTAATTATGCAAACTCTTATGGCTCAGAGGCAAGAAAGCCACCAACAACACTTACAACTGAGAGAGGACAATACAAAAATACAGGCCTTTATGAGTGAAGTGTGTCAGAAACTTGGCGGAGTCACACAAGAGATGGAGGACTTGAAGCAACGAGTGGTGGGAGTCGAAGAAGGAACCTCACGCTCAGAAGAAACTACGAGAACTCATTCAGCCCGCATTTCTCAACTAGAAACCAAGGTCGAAGATTTGGATAGAAACCAAGGTCGAAGATTTGGAGAATAGGGCATGCAGACACAATTTAAGACTTTGTAGGGTCCCCGAGGGCGTCGAAGGGTGTGACCCCCGATCTTTTGTTGTGAAACTTTTCCAAAAAGCTTTCTGCGACCTTTCTGACTGGAATTGGGACTCCCAGCTGCAACGGGTACATAGACTACCCTCCTTCCAAAGGAACCAAAACAACAAACTCTCTCGACCTTTTCTAATCTTCTTTGGAAACTTCTTATTAAGAAAAGCGGTTGCTCTCAAAGCTAAAGTCAATAACCCAGTCACTGTAGACAACATTACCTTTTTCGTACGCTCTGATCTGTGTAAGGCCACAATGGACCGGCGAAGGGAACTCCGCAAACTAATAGACTCTTTTAAAGCCATTGGTTGGACTGTGTACTTACAGGAACCAGCTCGCTTTAAAGTCATCAGGAATGGCCAGGCACTATTTTTCACGGACCCAGATGAAGCCACTAAACATTTGGAAAAACTCACGAGAGAGAAAGCCTAAAAAAAAATAAAAAAAAAAGTGAAAAATATTTAACTAGAATTAATTAGAATCTACAAGATATAAATTCAACGCATGTTTATTTGAAACCCAATTATTAATGGCGATGCATCTGGACTAGAATATAATTCCTCTAATATCTCTCTAGGGTTTCTTTCCTTCTCTTTTCTTCTTTATATCTTCTTCTCGCTTCTCCTCTTCTTTTCTTTTTCTTTCTCTAGGTTTTTTTCGATTGATATGCACCTTTAAACACTTCTGAAAAGGAGTACACTCCATGCTCACAACTTCACTATGCTGCCCCTTCAGCGGCAGCAAGGGATAGAGGGGTGCTCCCCCCTGGGGGCCTTTCAGATGGTGGGTTGGTTGGGTGGGTTAGAATTCCTTGGGTGGGAAGGGGCTAAAAAGGGGAAAAAAATTATTGCAAGGGAGAAAAGGGGGAAAAACTCATAAAAAGTTGCAACAATACTATTGTATTGTTAGACCTGTCTGGCTTTTTGGCGAAGTCCCTCCTAATTTTTATTTATTTTGTCCCCTTTTTGCCCCTCATACCCTTGTTAATTTTTGTGTCTACTGACTTTTTGTAGGTGTTGGTCAGGGGGATAGGTGTTTTCTTCCCCCCTCATAATCTTTTACCTTAGGCCCAGAGGCCTGTTCTGACAGGAAAGTTGGCCCCACCTAAAATGGTGGCCACCAACTGCCCCAACTGTCACCAACAGAACTTTGCCATAGCCTAACATAGGGCATTCCAGAACCTTCTGGTCCATTCTGGACCACTGAAGGGCAGCCTATATAAGGCGGAATGTGGGGCAGCCATTTTGTCTACCTGTGGAAGTCAGCTGGAGGACAGGTGGTAGCTGAGGGTGGGAAGAGGTTGGACTCAGGGTTGACCTCCTGGACTGGGAAGCTGCCTTATTGGTCCAACCCACTACTCCCCTGTTGGTTACTTGTCTTGGCCCCGCTGTGGGAAGTTACTGGAGACCCTGGGCGCCTGGCTTGCCCCCTTTTCTAAATAATAGGGGAAGTCCATAGGAGAAGGAGACTGCAGCGCTGCGGAGCGCAGTCCTCTGCCCAGTTGGAGAGACTGGTAATTGTGCTAGACTGTCCCCTTTGTCCCTGATTCCCTGGAGCGTCCCCTCTCACCTGCTGTGGTGGAGCGCCACTGAGGAGAGCAGAGCCCAGGAGAAAACGGGCTGTTCCACCCTTCTTCAACCCCAAGCTGATACTGGGCGAGCAGCGCCGTTGTGGAGCCGAATTTGTGTGCCCTGTGGTGAGGAGTGGGCTGAGGGAAGTCCTTGTTAATTGCCAAGTTGGAGAGCAGCGTCAGATCAACAGCGCGGTCCCAGGCGGTGAGACACTGCTCCCTCGCGCATGCCCGGTGGCGCTGTCAGGCTCCGTGAGGCGGAGCCGGATCTTTGAAGGCGGGAGCAAGGAGAGCGTCGCGCATGCCCCAGGGAACAGCGCGACCCCTTCCAGAGTGAGGAGGAGCCCTCACGCATGACCGGAGGATCAGCGCGACACCTGGTAGTGTGAGGAAAGGCGCCGGGAGTCCCTCGGCAGAAGCCAGGCAGAAGAGCTTCTCTCCCCCCTGCTCAAGCGCCCTCTGGTGAGGCGAGCGCGAGCGGGTAGGGAGAGCCTAGAAGCCCAAGAGCGGCTGAAGTATTCTGAGGCCTTCTGCCTCTTTGAGTGTTGGTGATACGCGGAGGAGAGCTGAGGGGCCCCAGAGATTAATATACCTCACCCGCACGAGTCCCCCCCTTGTCTTAACCACTGCCCCTCCCTCATCCTCTAATACAACAAGAACATCACCGCCTGACAAGCAAGTAAGGAGGTATTATTGGAAGGGGAGAGAAACGCTATAACCTAAGCAAGAAATAACTCATTCAATGAGCATTGTTCCACAGTGGTATAATCTTCAGTGGGGGGGGAACTTGAGAAATCCCTCAATGACTATGTACTATCAGAAGGAGGTTACTGGTACTGTGTAAATCAAGCATAGTGTACTCCATAGAATTCCATTCGACTACCTGTAGGGGCATAATTAAATGCTGGTTTAAGTGGGCTTAACCCAATGGCCTTCAATTGAGTAATAAGAATATCTAAATGTCTCCTATGTAGATGGGAGTGTTGCTCTGCTTGGATTTAGAAGTTGTTTGTGCCAAAACTTAAAGTAATGCTGTGTTTGGAAATAATATAAAGTAAGCTGGGTACAGACATTACTTGATTGAATTATAAAAGAGTAAGAATTATTTGCCAAATGTCCAGGTGATTTATCTGTTTTACAAATGTTGGTCGTTCTTATGTTTTAGAATTGAAAAAGTATTCCTGCTATAATCCAACCAACCTGTATGATAATTTAACTGTGAATCTTGAAAGTGAAAAGAGCTAAGAGATATATATACATATTATTTTTATATAAAGCAGTACGTATTTTCATATAATTTTGGTGTAGTGTTTTCTTTTTGAGTGCTATTGCGTGGAATTACTTTTGGGTAGTCTGCAACCTTTACACTGTGCCTCTGAATGATAGTCTTGCCCTAGGCCAGGCTACCTGATTCCAACATATTGGTGCCTAGCGGTGGGATTGCGGACTTGGTTGCAGCTACTTACTAGTAATTTGGCGTAATACACCCAACCTACACCAGGAGTTTTCTCCTTGCGGCCCTCCCAATTAGTCTTTTTTGTTTTTTCTAAATTTATTCCTGGTGGTGGGTGGAGTTGGTTTTAGGTTACCCTCACCCTTCTGAAATTTCTGGTGTGTATCCAGGTTTGCCAGATTCACCATGGAGTTTGCGGTGGAAAACCTGGAAGCCTATTCCGTGCCCCAATTGAGAATGTTCTGCCAGCAGATGGGGGTCTTTTTCAAACATGGTGCTAGGAAGGGGGAGCTCCAGACTAGCCTTAGGGCCTGGGTGGAGGCACACCAAGAGACAAAGGAAGAGGATGAAGAGGTTGACCAGGGCACAGAAGGGGGGGTGGAGGAGTTATTCCACCATGAGGGGGAAAACTTGCTCACCGGACCAGTGTCCTATTCTAGAAAGGGCAGTAGCATTTCTGGGAGAAGCCTAACAGAAGCTGAGCTCACCGATAGGAGGGAGAAAAGACAGCTAAAGTGGGAGCTGGCTAAGTTGGAACAGGAGAAAGAGGAGAAGAGGATGGTCCATGAGTTTAGGCTAAAGGAACTGGAGCTCCAAAGTCTACAACGGGGGTCCTCTCCTGTTAGGAATGATGGCAGCGAACCGAAAGAGTCAGCCAGGGAGACCAAACCCTATATCCCAAAGGACCTGATAGCGAGCTTCAGTCAGGGGGATGATGTTGCTAAGTGGCTGGCCGCTTATGAGGTTTCTTTGAAGGTTCATGGAGTGCAGGAGAAGCACTGGGGGGGTAGTTTGTACAAGTACATGCCTCCTGCTGGTCGGGACACCTTGTTGGCCCCGGAGCCAGAGGAACAGACAAACTACCCCACCATGAAGCTGGCGTTATTGAGGAAGTTCGGGCTTACCCCAAAAAGGTACCGACAGAAGTTTAGGGGGAGCCACAAGATGGGAACTCAGAACTGGGTGGACTTCCTTGATTACGCCAGAAAGGCTTTAGAGGGTTGGGTCAAGGGCAGTGAGGTAAAAGATTATGAGGGGCTGTACGATCTGTTTTTGAGAGAACACCTCCTCGAGAAATGTTTTCCCGAGCTGCGCCAACACCTGGTAGACAGCAAGCTGACCAATCCCCGGAAGCTTGCAGAGGAGGCGGACATCTGGACAAGTACCCGGGTGTCCACCAAGGGGACTGGAGGGGAATCTCAAAAAGCCGGACAGGGCGCCCCCCAGAAGAAGGAGGGGGGGGAGAAAAAGAAAGAGTTCTCTAAAGGTCCCCAAAATAACTTCCAAGGGAAGGGAGCAGGTTTCACCCCTAGGGCAAACCCGCCCCGGAACCCTCATCCTGGCCAGAGCCAGCAGCCCAGGGTTCTCCACTGTTTTGAATGCGGTGGCGTTGGACATTATAAGGGAGATGTCAGATGCCCAAAGAGACCACCCCCTCCCACCGGAGGAAAGTCACCGGGAGTAGCTAGTGTAGCGCTCGGGGAGGAGTTGCCCTTAGATAAGGGGGGTGAGTGGGCGGGTGTCACCTTAGTGTCCCTGGGAGAGCGGGAGATGGTGCCAAAGATCCAGGTGCCCCCAAATACTACAAAGTATGGGCAATGGGTTACCATCAATGGCCAGAGAGGGGAGGCTCTGAGGGATACAGGAGCCAGCATGACTATGGTGAGAAGTCAGCTGGTGTCCCCAGAGCAGGTTGTTCCCCATGTACTCCACCCCGCCGCGATGGCTGACGGCAGAATGGGCCACTATCCAGTGGCTGAGGTTCCCTTTGAGTGGGAGGGGGTTGCAGGTTCACTTCGAGTTGCCGTAAGCCCTGCCGTGCCAGTCGATTGTCTGTTGGGGAATGACATGGAACACAATACTTGGAGAGAGGTGGAATACCGGACGCATTCTGCGATGCTGGGTACACCTGACTGGGCCTGTGTCAGCACACGGTCTGCGACTGCCCGGAGAGGGAGTTCGCCTGGGTTGGAGCCTGGAACAATGGCCCAACCCGCTGCTAAGAAGGGACAGACCCGGAGACAGAGAAAGCCTGCTCCGGCTTCCACACCCCATGAGACAGATCGGCCACCTGCGGTGGTGGACCAGGAGTCCGTGGAGGGGGAAGTAGACTCTCTGGAGGATTTACCCATCCCTGCGGAGTGGCATGTGGAGGGAGGTCCTACCAGAGAGGAATTCTGTAAGGGGCAGAGGGAGTGCCCCACCCTTGAGGGACTGAGGCGACAGGCTGAAGCCCAAGCAGCAGGTGATGTTACGGGACATTACCATATTTACTGGGAGGATGGACTCCTCTACAGTGAACCCAAGGTACCCTCGCCTGGTTCATCGAGGGCCTTGGTAGTCCCGCAACAGTACCGAGCCTTTCTTTTGGAACTGGCTCATGCCATACCCCTGGCAGGACACTTAGGCCAGGACAAGACCTTTGCACGGCTTGTTCTCCACTTTTACTGGCCTCAGATGAAAGCGGCGTCCAACACATACTGTAGGACTTGTGTAACCTGCCAGGCCAGTGGGAAAACAGGGGTGAAGCTAAAAGCTCCCCTGGAACCACTTCCAGTCGTTAGCACCCCCTTTGAAAGGGTGGGCATCGACATTGTAGGGCCTTTGGATCCACCAACAGCAGCTGGTCACAGGTTTATCCTGGTACTGGTGGATCATGCCACACGGTACCCAGAGGCAATACCTCTGAGGACAGTCACTGCACCTGTAGTGGCAAGAGCCCTAATGGGAATCTTTACCCGAGTGGGATTTCCCAAGGAAGTTGTGTTCGACAGGGGGACCAACTTCCTGTCAGCTTACATGCGGGCCATGTGGAAGGAGTGTGGAGTGACCTACCGGTTCACCACTCCTTATCACCCCCAGTCGAATGGACTGGTTGAGAGGTTCAATAAGACCTTGAAGGGCATGATCAGAAGTCTGCCCGAGAGCCTGCGGAGGAAATGGGATGTCCTCCTACCCTGTTTACTCTTTTCCTACAGGGAAGTGCCCCAGAAGGGAGTGGGCTTCAGCCCCTTTGAGCTTCTGTATGGGCACCCTGTACGCGGTCCTCTCAGCCTGGTGAAGGATGGTTGGGAGAAATCTCCCAGGAAACCCCCCCCAGGATGTGGTGAGCTACATGCTGGCCTTCAGGAGCCAAATGGCGAAGTTGTGGAAGCAAGCTTCTGACAACTTGGAGGCCAGCCAGGCAGTCATGAAGGAGTGGTACGACCACAATGCTCACCAGGTGGAACTGGAGCCTGGACAGAAAGTGTGGGTGATGGAGCCTGGAGAGCTTAGCGCCCTCCAGGATCGCTGGACAGGCCCCTTTGAGGTGTTGGAAAAGAAGGGTAAGGCCACATACCTGGTGGACCTTAAGACCCCTCGACAGCCCCTACGGGTGCTACACGCCAACAGACTCAAGCCCCACCATGAGAGGCCCGAAGTCATGCTGATGATGGTGACTGACGGGGGAGAGGAAGCGGAAAGCGAACCTCTCCCAGATCTCTTTTCGTCCCAAGAGAAGGATGGGTCAGTGGAGGGAGTGAATCTCTCTCCTACTCTCACTCCTGAGCAACGGGAGGACTGCCGCCAGATACTGGAGCAGTACTCTTCGTTGTTCTCCCTTGTCCCGGGAAGGACCCACCTGTGTACCCATGATGTGGACACAGGAGACAGCCCACCAGTGAAGTCCAAGACCTACCGGCTGTCTGACAAGGTGAAGGCTAGCATACATGGAGAAGTTGCCAAGATGCTAGAGCTGGGAGTAATTGAACCTTCCAACAGCCCTTGGTCCAGTCCGGTGGTGCTCGTGCCAAAAGCCGCACCACCAGGCACCACACCTGAACTGAGGTTCTGTGTGGATTACCGAGGACTGAATTCAGTGACAAGGACTGATGCTCATCCGATCCCTAGGGCGGATGAATTGATTGACCGGCTAGGAGCTGCCCAATATCTGAGTACCTTTGACCTCACTTCAGGGTACTGGCAGATCTCCTTGACAGATGGAGCAAGGGAAAGGTCAGCCTTCTCCACGCCTGAGGGACACTACCAGTTCTGTGTGATGCCCTTTGGGCTCAAGAACGCCCCTGCCACATTTCAGCGGCTGGTGAACCAGGTCCTCTCTGGAATGGAGAGTTTCTCTGCTGCTTACTTGGATGACATTGCTGTCTTCAGTAGCAGTTGGGAGGACCATCTGCAGCATTTGCAGGCCGTTCTCCAGGCACTGAGACAAGCTGGATTGACCATCAAAGCCAGCAAATGCCAGATTGGGCAGGGGTCGGTTGTGTACCTTGGACACTTGGTGGGTAGGGGGACTGTGCAGCCCCTGCAGGCGAAGATTGAGGCAATCATGGCCTGGGAACCCCCCAAGACACAGACTGAGGTCCGAGCTTTCCTGGGCCTCACAGGTTACTACCGTCGCTTTGTGAAGGGGTATGGCACTATTGTAGCGCCCCTCACAGAGCTCACCTCCAAGAAACAACCTCGACGGGTAGTTTGGACAAAGGCTTGTCAGCAAGCCTTTGAAAAGTTGAAACAGGCAATGTGTGCGGCATCGGTCCTGAGGGCCCCAGACTTCTCCAAGGAGTTCATTGTCCAAACGGATGCATCAGAACATGGCATTGGGGCAGTGTTATCGCAACTCAATGAAGAGGGCCTGGATCAACCTGTAGTCTTCTTATCCAGGAGGCTGCTTCCCCGGGAACAGAAGTGGAGTGCCATTGAGAGGGAAGCTTTTGCGGTGGTGTGGGCTCTGAAGAAGCTGCGGCCATACCTCTTTGGCTCGCACTTCCTGGTTCAGACCGACCACCGACCCCTTCGTTGGCTGATGCAGATGAAGGGGGAAAATCCCAAGTTGTTGAGGTGGTCCATCTCCCTACAGGGAATGGACTTCCGGGTGGAACATCGGCCTGGAGTGGACCACGCCAATGCAGACGGTCTCTCCAGGTATTTCCGCCTTAGTGATGAGGACTCCCAAGGGGTTGGGTAGTTCTCCCCACTTTCAGCTGGGGGGGACGCGTGTTAGACCTGTCTGGCTTTTTGGCGAAGTCCCTCCTAATTTTTATTTATTTTGTCCCCTTTTTGCCCCTCATACCCTTGTTAATTTTTGTGTCTACTGACTTTTTGTAGGTGTTGGTCAGGGGGATAGGTGTTTTCTTCCCCCCTCATAATCTTTTACCTTAGGCCCAGAGGCCTGTTCTGACAGGAAAGTTGGCCCCACCTAAAATGGTGGCCACCAACTGCCCCAACTGTCACCAACAGAACTTGGCCATAGCCTAACATAGGGCATTCCAGAACCTTCTGGTCCATTCTGGACCACTGAAGGGCAGCCTATATAAGGCGGAATGTGGGGCAGCCATTTTGTCTACCTGTGGAAGTCAGCTGGAGGACAGGTGGTAGCTGAGGGTGGGAAGAGGTTGGACTCAGGGTTGACCTCCTGGACTGGGAAGCTGCCTTATTGGTCCAACCCACTACTCCCCTGTTGGTTACTTGTCTTGGCCCCGCTGTGGGAAGTTACTGGAGACCCTGGGCGCCTGGCTTGCCCCCTTTTCTAAATAATAGGGGAAGTCCATAGGAGAAGGAGACTGCAGCGCTGCGGAGCGCAGTCCTCTGCCCAGTTGGAGAGACTGGTAATTGTGCTAGACTGTCCCCTTTGTCCCTGATTCCCTGGAGCGTCCCCTCTCACCTGCTGTGGTGGAGCGCCACTGAGGAGAGCAGAGCCCAGGAGAAAACGGGCTGTTCCACCCTTCTTCAACCCCAAGCTGATACTGGGCGAGCGGCGCCGTTGTGGAGCCGAATTTGTGTGCCCTGTGGTGAGGAGTGGGCTGAGGGAAGTCCTTGTTAATTGCCAAGTTGGAGAGCAGCGTCAGATCAACAGCGCGGTCCCAGGCGGTGAGACACTGCTCCCTCGCGCATGCCCGGTGGCGCTGTCAGGCTCCGTGAGGCGGAGCCGGATCTTTGAAGGCGGGAGCAAGGAGAGCGTCGCGCATGCCCCAGGGAACAGCGCGACCCCTTCCAGAGTGAGGAGGAGCCCTCACGCATGACCGGAGGATCAGCGCGACACCTGGTAGTGTGAGGAAAGGCGCCGGGAGTCCCTCGGCAGAAGCCAGGCAGAAGAGCTTCTCTCCCCCCTGCTCAAGCGCCCTCTGGTGAGGCGAGCGCGAGCGGGTAGGGAGAGCCTAGAAGCCCAAGAGCGGCTGAAGTATTCTGAGGCCTTCTGCCTCTTTGAGTGTTGGTGATACGCGGAGGAGAGCTGAGGGGCCCCAGAGATTAATATACCTCACCCGCACGAGTCCCCCCCTTGTCTTAACCACTGCCCCTCCCTCATCCTCTAATACAACAAGAACATCACCGCCTGACAAGCAAGTAAGGAGGTATTATTGGAAGGGGAGAGAAACGCTATAACCTAAGCAAGAAATAACTCATTCAATGAGCATTGTTCCACAGTGGTATAATCTTCAGTGGGGGGGGAACTTGAGAAATCCCTCAATGACTATGTACTATCAGAAGGAGGTTACTGGTACTGTGTAAATCAAGCATAGTGTACTCCATAGAATTCCATTCGACTACCTGTAGGGGCATAATTAAATGCTGGTTTAAGTGGGCTTAACCCAATGGCCTTCAATTGAGTAATAAGAATATCTAAATGTCTCCTATGTAGATGGGAGTGTTGCTCTGCTTGGATTTAGAAGTTGTTTGTGCCAAAACTTAAAGTAATGCTGTGTTTGGAAATAATATAAAGTAAGCTGGGTACAGACATTACTTGATTGAATTATAAAAGAGTAAGAATTATTTGCCAAATGTCCAGGTGATTTATCTGTTTTACAAATGTTGGTCGTTCTTATGTTTTAGAATTGAAAAAGTATTCCTGCTATAATCCAACCAACCTGTATGATAATTTAACTGTGAATCTTGAAAGTGAAAAGAGCTAAGAGATATATATACATATTATTTTTATATAAAGCAGTACGTATTTTCATATAATTTTGGTGTAGTGTTTTCTTTTTGAGTGCTATTGCGTGGAATTACTTTTGGGTAGTCTGCAACCTTTACACTGTGCCTCTGAATGATAGTCTTGCCCCTGGCCAGGCTACCTGATTCCAACATGTATCTATTATGCGAAGGAGATTATACAATATTAATTTAAGATATGTCTTTTCTTAGATGCATGGTTTGGAACGTTGCCGGTCTTAACAATAAATGTAAAAGAAAATTGGTACAAGAAGAAATGAATTTATACAAAACACATATGACATTTATTACAGAAACGCATATTAGATATCATGACCGCAAACTACTATCGCAAATGGGCTATGACCTTGTTGTTTGCTCTACCATTGGTGCATCAATTCGAGGAGTTGCTATTTTGAAACAAAAATGGCTAAAAATGAATGTTACTAAAACTGTTGGTGATGATAAAGGCAGGTGGGCAATTGCCCAACTACAATTTAACCAAAAAGCTATGTATTTTGTATTATCTATGGACCAAATGTTGATATTCCCAAACTGTATGAAAAATTGACTATTGAGCTACTCGATTGAGAAGGGGAATTGTTAATAATGGGAGATTTTAACTGCGTCATGAACTATGCTATCGATTCTACAAGTAAAGGAAGTAGAAATAGAATGGCTAAAGTGAGATCCGCTATAGAGGAATTAGCCAGGGTGCACAACTTGAAAGATGCTTGGCGCACTAAACACCCTACCATCCCCGGCTTTACATTTTATTCATCCCCACATCAAACTCTTTCTAGAATCGACATGGTGTGGATAACACCTAACATTCTAAAAAACTATGAAATAGAGATCTACCCTAAAGTCACCTCAGATCATAACCCGATACTGTTCGAATTTAAAATTCTGGGGCCTTATTTATGAAGGCCTTGCGCCGCCGGTGCGTCACTTTTAACATGGGAAAAAGTGACGCACTGGCGGCGCAAGGCCTTCATAAATAAGGCCCCTGGACTCCAAACAAACTACCCGGCAATTCACATTTCCCAAATATTTACTTACTGACCCTTGGTATTAAGAATCACATACAGGAATATATATCATTAAATATCAATTCAACCACTCTTAGCTACGTATTGGATGCATGTAAATGTAGCATCAGAGGCTACACACAACAATATATCTTTCGGGATAATGCAGAAAAGCGAGGGGTAGTAAAATCAGTCACATCTATTATCCTAATAGCTGAACAACAACTTTCAGATGCTATTATTCAAGGCAAAACAAACATTAAAGATTTAAGTTTAATATTAGTTTCATTAAGAGCAGCATTAAAGAAGACTCTCAGGGAAAAATATAGCTGCAAAATGCACAAATATAAGCTCTCACAATATGAAGGGGGAGACAGGATTGGAAAACTTTTAGCTTACAAAGTAGCTGACAAGAAGGCTAAAACTACTATAAAAACAATAAAAGGATTAGATTCTAAAAAGTACAACGAACCAGAGCAGATTTTGGAACAATTTGCTAAATATTATTGCCATCTTTATACCCCAGAGAACACATCCACTCTAGAAGCAATAGAATTATATTTAGAAACACACAAACCCGAAATAAGGGACCAAGAAATAACCAATCAACTCGGTACTAAAATTTCTACTGAGGAAATAAGCAAGGCTATACAATCACTTCCCCTAGGTGAGGCCGCAGGAGAAGACTGCTTACCTATGGAGATCTATAAGATATGTGAACAAGAATTACTCCCTCTATTCCAACAGGTGATAGACTTTATTGGGGAATCCGGAAGTGCTCCTATTTCATGGCGCACTGCTAAAATAATTTTCTGTAAAAAAAAAAAAACACCGGAAGAACAGGTATCATATAGACCAATTTCATTAATTAACACCGATGCAAAACTTTTTTGCCAAAATACTTGCCAATCGTCTCGCCCCTATAATGCCCGATTTGGTCAATTGCCAACAACACGGATTCATGGTGGGGAGAGACACCACTGCCCACATTAACACCGCGGTAACTGCTTTTGATGTCGCGTCCATCACTCGTGCCCCACTCGGAATGGTCATGCTAGATGCAGAGAAAGCATTTGACCTGGGGTGGGAGTACCTATGGGCAGCACTAAAGTCAACTGGCATACGGGGCCAATATCTGGGATGGATCCAATCTCTATATGAGACACCAACAGCCATAGTTAGCTATCTTGGAAATAATTCGGATAGCTTTCTAATAAGCAGGGGCCCTAGACAAGGGTGCCCTCTTTCACCACTGCTATTCGCTCTAGCTTTAGAACCCTTCCTAAATGCATGAACAGCTCAGGAGCATATTACCCCAATCGAACATGAAGGCAAGTGCTTGAAAATCACTGCCTTCGCCGATGACATCGCCATATACACCACTGACCTGGTACAAGCTATACCCAATATAATTAAGGAAGCCAGCGATTTTGGAGATGTCTCAGGCTATAGGCTAAATGTTAATAAAACTCAAGTGATAGCAAATTATCAACATTTACATCCAATAATAGGGCTATGCTCTAATGCTACTTACTTAGGGGTAAAACTTACCTCTAATATCGACAAAATTATTCCAATAAACTATGATCCTCTACTTAAAGATATTACATCTATACTCAAAAATTGGCATAAAATCCCACTTAGCTTGATCGGACGCATTAATACAATCAAAATGAAGATAATACCCAAAATACTTTACCTTTTCAGATCCATCCCGTTACAATTAAGCAAATCATACATCAAGAAAATAGAAAGCATCTGTAGCAACTACATCTGGGGATACAAAAAAGCCCGTAGGTCAATGACAGCACTTAAATTGCCAATCGAAAAAGGGGGACTAAATTTCCCAGATCTTAAAATCTACTTCTTTGCCACCTTTATTCAACGCATACATAGTCTTTTGTCCAAAGAAGCTCTTCTATTCTACCACCAATTCATGCTAGGGCCACAAAGCAATCAGTTTTTATTCCGGGTACATGATCCAAATTACTACAAGAGAGTTAAATTCAAGACCGCTAGAGCAATCAAAACGAATTTTGAGAACAAATTATGGACATCGATAAAATATCTTTTTTTAACGCCGAATTACCAATATGGGGGAACCCAGGGATGCCAAACATTTTCTCCGACGGTGCTTGTGCCCAATGGATAGCGTATTAACAACCTAGGAGATCTCTACAGCCCGGAAGGTTTTCCTAAGTTTTCAGACATTAAAATTACTCTATAAAATCAAAGATACTGCATATTTCAAATACATGCAGATACAAGACTTCTTGATTAACAAAATGAAAATTTAAACAGTTGAGCGATCAGATATTCTCCAATGTATCTATTCAAATTACACTAAATCTCTCATTAGCAAAAGCTACACTCTTTTAAATAGAGGACAAATGGGTGACTGTGGGAAAATGGCGGACAAATGGACCAACAGGTTGGGTATTAATATCAACCCTAGCCAGATTGCGGGCTCACTTAAAGAATTAAATCGGGTGGTGCATTCTTCAAATCTAAGATTACAATTTTATAGGACAATCACTCAAATATACTACACACCACAAAGAATTGCTAGTTGGACCTCTGGTAACTTTTCAAATGAACGGACCAAATGTTTAAAATGCAATAAGGAAGCTGCGGGCATAGAACATATGCTCTATCACTGTCCGAAACTCTCGACTTTTGGGCTAGGAATAACCGAGGTTCTTAAAAAAAACACATAATATCACCCGCTCTTTCCGCCCACTTAGTTCTGTTAGATATACAAGATATCAGTAGCAATTTCAACGACTTACTAACAATAATATTTTCTTGTGCCAGGTTGGCCATTGCGTGGACCTGGATATCAACTGAACCCCCAAGTGTTATGGAATGGTGGTATCTAATGCATGAAATATATCCATGGAGCTTTCATTGGCTAAACTAAGAGGCCCAAAAGCACTGAAAGGAAGGGAAAAAATATGGGGAACATTAATGGACTAAACAGAGGACTTTATTGTGTGACCGGCATGCCAATCTTTCTCTTAGTATTTCTTTTTGCTATGTTTTAGAACCTTGTGAATATTTATTTTGCAATCTCCTGTCTCTTCTCCTTTTCTTCCTTTAAATATAAAGACTTAAATTGCATAGATAACTATATTTATATGTACAACTAATGTGTTTTCAATATTGTGTTTATTTCTCCTCTTGCAATAAATAAAAACAATAAAAAAAACTATAAAGAAATCATCAAAATAAATGAACAATATTTAGAAATGAAAAATCAAATATATTAAAGATATAAAAAGAAAAAATATTATAGTAATAATTACATATAAAAATCTACAAAAAATATAAAATAATACATTTATTAATTTTCTATATTTTAAACTCAAGAATATTTACAAACAAATAAATTAATTAATACATAAATGGATGTATTATTTTTCCTACCCTACAACACCACACAAATAACAAAACACTTCA
Source organism: Lissotriton vulgaris (assembly GCF_964263255.1). NCBI lineage: Eukaryota > Metazoa > Chordata > Amphibia > Caudata > Salamandridae > Lissotriton > Lissotriton vulgaris. Next base: position 580,110,484 of record NC_141699.1, on the reverse strand, counting down.
ATCTTTTTAATTAACAAACATAATTAATAATCAATGAAAACATTAATAAAAAAACGAATAAACATTAGTTGACTACATATACTTTAACACTATGATATCCACAACACACACCTAAATCAAACTCTAAAATAATAAAACACAATTAAAACGTATTTATAAATTAAAAACTAATACTATTAACAACTAATGATAAAGTAATTAAAATGTATTTAATACCCACCCTTTACCCCTTTACAACTAAAAACAACAGACGAAAAAATATATAATTGCCCAAAATACATATGAAATAATAAACATTAATTAATAACTATGGGGCCTATTCCGATCTCATTTGGAAGGGCTCTGAATCGCATGCGGAAATGCCTTAGCGCTGACTGAAACGGTTCCGCAAGGCATCCGGAGAGATAGAGCCTTCCGGAGCCGAATTGTGCAGCTCTATGGACTGTGAGTAGCCCTGTTGGGGCCCAATTCTGGAGCGATCTCACTCTTTTAAAAAATTGTGTATATTTTAACCCATGGCATTTTTAAACTGTTCTGTAATCGGGGGAAATTCGTTACATAGCCGCTGTTCTGTTCTTCACTCGGGACCGACCCCGGTCCACCGTGGCTGCTATGCCATTTGTGCGGAGGGCGGTTGCCACCATTTTCCACACTATCCCTACTTCCGGCAGGATGAAGTCTAGTTGTCCGCCGGAAGGAAGGTACTTAGCCTCACATGCACCGGATGCGCAGCGGACGCGCGTAGCGGGCGCGTCGCGGGCACGCCGAAGGCCCGCCTAAGGTAGACCCGTCTGCGACTGTCCATGACCGGCCGGTACCAGGGGCCAGACCCCCTGTGCGGGCATTGAGGTATGCCCCTGAGACTTTATGGGCACTTAAGCCAGAGAGCTGTGGGCTTGAGGATATTGTCCGCGCAAAACTGCAAGCGGAATCCCTGCTGGTGGATAGTCACTTGAAGGGAGAGGGGGAGAGGGCCCAGAGGACCCCAGGACAGCCCCGTGCCCCCATAGGAAACGGTCTGAAGGTAGCGGTTCTTAATACGCGCTCCTTACAGAAACACCACCTCGAAGTGTTCTCCCTTTTACAAGAGGTCACCATTGATGTCTTGGCACTTACGGAGACGTGGCTGGGGGACACTATTAGTAGCATATCGTCCCCCCCAGACTCACACCTGACTTTAATGAGGGTTTTCTGGAACTCTTGTCCGATCTATGCTCCAGGTACAAACACCTCTTGGTGGTAGGGGATTTTAACTACCACTGGTACATGTTGCATAGAATCTGTATTTGAGTCAAATATGAGCTCTATGGAAATGGTGCAATTAGTTAACGGACCTACCCATATTAAAGGGCACACGTTAGATCTAATTTGGTCCTCCAAACCATTTGCACAGATAAATGATATCAGTCCTTGTGCCTGGTTGGACCATTCGCTGGTGATATGTTGGATCCCATGGACAGCCCACTCTTGCGGCCACCACCTTTGGAGAGGAAAGTTAGGTTATGGAAGAACGTGGAGGTAGATTCCTTAACCGCCTTACTCAACTCTATCCCCGTTCCTGAGTTTAGCGAGGATAACCTGGATCACAAATGCGCAGCCCTGTTCTCCCGTCTAGGTCAGGCCTTTGATGTCTTGGTAACTGAACTGAAAGAAAGGGTTAGAGACAAAGGGAAAGGAGCCCCTTGGTACGATGAGTCCTTAAGGGAAAAAAAACAAATCCTTCGCCAAACCGAGAGGAGGTGGAGACTTAGGTATTATTCTTTAGACTTAATAACCTATAAAACTCTTCTTGGCACATACAAACCAGCGATCCTACGTAAGAAGGCTGCCTCCTATGAAGCCAGGATTAGCTCGGCGGGAAACAAACAAAAGGAGATCTTCGCAATACTGAAGGAACTGAGCCAAAAAGGGGATAAAAACACCATGGGAGGCCTGCCGACCTGCGATAACTTCCAGGAGTTCTTCCTTCAAAAGGTCCGGGATATTCTCTCAGAAATCATTACGAATCCCGTAGACCCTAGCCTTCTGGACCAGCTCGCACCTCCATGCCCGAGTAGCCAGTTGGATAGCTTTCCAAAACTTGACCAGATAACTCTAACCATAGTTGCCAAACAAACTAAGTCAGGCTCGCGAATGGACCCCTGCCCGCCGAGCCTCTTTCAAGTGGCCCTGCCGGGAGTGGCAAAGCAGGTCCTGGAACTACTTAACGAGTCTCTAGCGCTAGGCTATTTACCAGCAACGTTGAAGGAAGCAAGGGTCACTCCTCTTTTAAAAAAGCTAGGGACAGATGTGTCAGCCTACAAAAACTATAGACCCATCTCACAGCTCCCTTTTTTTGGCCAAAATACTGGAACAGCATGTCCTGAAATCCCTTGCAAAATATTTAGATGATCATCATCTGCTCCACTCTCGACAAGCGGGTTTCAGAGCACATCATAGCACTGAGCTGGTAATGGTGTCGGCGCTGGACGAAATTGGAGTCTGATCCGATAATAAACATCCGAGTGCTCTGATTCTATTAGACCTGTCAGCAGCATTCGACACAGTCAGCTATGGCATCTTGCTGCGCCTGTTGTCGAACCTGGGCATAAAGGGGCAAGCACTTCAGTGGCTTAGATCCTTCTTGACCAACCGTACCCAATGAGTTCATATGGGTGACCAGATGTCAACTTTGGGTTCCCTGACCTGTGGAGTCCCCCAGGGCTCTGCTTTGTCTCCACTCCTTCTTAACAACTACCTGCAGCCCTTGGTGGAGGCACTCACAGGCAGGGACTGTCAGGTTTTTAACTATGCTGATGATACCCAACTTCTGGTTCGTCTTGAGCATACCAGCCAGGTACAAGAATCAGTGAGAAATCTCCTCAGGTTCACTGTCAACTGGATGGCAGCCAACTCGCTAAAAATCAATCCGGACAAAACTGAAGTGCTTATTGTTCCAGCCCAAAATAGCCTCTGGTGTGAATTGTTCTGGCCCTCGGAACTTGGTGTAGCACCAACCCCAGTACCAATAATAAAGAGCTTGGGCTTGAAGATCGATTCTGATCTGTCAATGTCTAGCCAGGTATCGGCAGTGGTGGGTATCTGTATGGGCCTACTTAGGCAACTATGGAAACTTGTTCCACTCCTCTCCACTGCGGTCCTACAATCAATTGTTTCAGCTACGGTCACCTCCCGGCTAGACTGTGGGAATGCCGTCTATTTCGGCATCCCACAGCGGCTACTGAGGAGGCTGCAGGTGGTACAAAATGATGCAGCAAGGTTAATTTTTAACCTCCCTAGGTGTACGAGAGCCACCTCGTTGCTGCATAAACTGCACTGGCTGCCTATTGATCAGCGGGAGTGCTTTAAGAGCTTGTGTATAGCCCATAAGGTCCTATATGGAGATGCACCCAAATATATAAAAGACAGAGTACAGAAGTATGTGCCGGGACAGGCTCTGCGTTCCTCAGAGGCCTGTAGACTAGCCCTCTCTAGATACAACCTTAAAACCAAAGGGGGCAGAGCGTTCTCGGTCCTTCTGCCACGGATCTGGAATGATCTACCAGAGCCTCTGCGCAAGGAATCAGCCCTGCTCCCCTTTAGAAAATCGTTAAAAACCCAGCTGTTCCGAGAAAGACTGACACCTGTTTAATCCTCCATCCGGCAATCTTGCAGTGCCCTGCTCACTCTCTTTAAGCGCTTAGAGACCAGTGGTAATTTGCACTATATAAAAATAAAATAACATAACATTTTCCAAGCTAGCAAGTACAATGAACGATTCGGACAGCTTTCACGAGTTGGTTTGCCCGGATTGAAAAAGCTGCCTGATTCAGTCTTTTGGGGACCGTAGCCCACACCCCTTCACCCTTGGCCCTCCAAATCGGGCCCGTGGGTGTACCCATGGGTCCCCTCTTCCAAGCCATGCACAGTGTGGCAGGCACCATGGGGTGGCTGCCACAGGGAGCAGGATTATCCCCATCCACCCCTTTTGACAATGCGAGCTTGTGTATGCGTTCGGTACACAGGCACCCTTTGAAATCATTGGGAGTCTGATCGAATCGTATCCGGATGCATTCAAATGCATCGTACTTGTTCGGTCGGACTCCCCAGACCCAAATCATGTGGGAAGCATTTCAGGCACGATTCGGTCCCATTGCTTTCAAAACAAGATCGGAATTGAGCCCTATATATTACTTAAATACAAATTACTTCCCACCCTTTACTCCTATAAACACCAAAACACACACCTAAATTATATTATTATATTACACAATTCCCATAATTATTTACCAAATATTTAATTGAAATTAAGTAACATCAAATTATTAATTCAACAATTAAAAATAAATTACTTCCCACCCTTAACATCTATGAACACCACAACACACACCTAAAATTAATTACACAATTACCATAATGAATTTATTTATTTATTTATTTTATTTGCGAGTTTATACCGTGCTGGACTCGACTCCCGAAGGAGTATCTCAGCGCCTTTGGCAGCTACAGCATAAAAGAGGGAATAGACCACTGAGTGGCAATCAGATATTTTTTAATTTTAGAATAGGAAAGTTTTAAGCTGTCTTCTGAAGGGAAGGTGCTCTCTGCATTGTCTGAGAGATTGAGGGAGGCTATTCCATAAGGAGGGTCCTGCCACAGATAGAGCTCTGGTACCAAGTCTGGCTTTCTTAGCCCTAGGTACACATAACAGGCTTTGCTCACTTGACCTGAGAGAGCGAGTGGGGACATAGGGGATGAATTTATTTGCCAGATATACAGGCCCTAGTCCATTTATGCTTTTGTGTATTATACAGCATATTTTAAATTTGGCTCTCTGTTTGACTGATAGCCAGTGTTATTTCACCAGCAGGGGTTTGGATGGAGTTCGTGGGGGGGCATTCAGTACCAGGCGGGCAGCTGTATTTTGAACCACCTGGAGTCTAGCCAACACTCCATCATTTACAGACAATAGTAAGCCGTTGGAGTAATCTAGTCGATTTAGGATTAGTGCCTGTACTAATGTCCTTCTGGTGGAGTCCGGAAGCAAAGGGAACACTTTCCGTAGCAAGCCAATGATGTGAAAGCAGGAACCCACCACCTGATTGCCATGTTGTTTCAGTGAGAGTTCCTGGTCCAATCTTACTCCCAGGTTTTTTACTACCTGTTTGGGCTCAGTGACTGGGCCCAGATCTAAAGGCCACCAGTCCGGAGTCCACAGGAGTTTGGCCTCACCGAACAATATGACTTCCATCTTTCCAAAATTGCATTGCAAATAGTTGGACGATATCCAGTGTGCCAACGCTTTCATACCCTGGGAAAAGGAGTTCCTGACCTCAGCGGTGAGAGATTTAAAAGGAAAGAGGAGTTGGGTATCATCTGCATATGATACCGGGATGAAGCCGTATGTTCTCATGATGTTAGCCAGGGGGGGTACCACATAGATGTTAAAAAGGGTCGGGCTCAGACACAAGCCCTGTGGCACCCCTTTGGAGACCTCCATCTCCTCTGACCGATATCCTCCCATAGTCACACATTGGGTACGGTTAGACAGGAAACTCCTCAGCCATGCTAGTGCCTTATGTCCAAGGCCGATGTTGGTAAGCCGGGTAGTCAGGATGTTATGTGACACAGTGTCAAATGCCCCGGACAGATCTAGTAGCACCAGGATCACAGAGAGACCTCTATCCTGGAACATATGTAGATCGTCCGCGACTGAAATCAGGGCGGTCTCGGTGCTGTGCCTAGGCCTAAAACCAGACTGGGAGTAGTCTAATCCTCCTGCTAGTTCAATATAATTTGACAGATGTCGATTAACAATCTTCTCAATGAGCTTGCTTAAGAAGGGAAGCAAGGAGATGGGCCTAAGATTTGACAATTCTGTCCAGGGGGTAGCGGTATTTTTCCTTAAAGGCCTAACCAGTGCCCTTTTCCACTTTAAAGGGACCTCTCCTGTACTAAGAGAGAGGTTTACTACTTTCTGGATCCCTGGACCAAGATCGGCAGCAAGAATTGGCATGATACGTGCGGGGATGATGTCCGTTGGGCACCCACTCTTAATCTGGGTGATTAATGACATCATTTCCTCAACGGAGATAGGAGGAAATGTTGTAAGGGAGTGGGTGGACCGGGGTTGTTCTTCCATACTCTTTGAGGGGGTCATAGCTTCCCCATAAGATTGGTTGGCACTGATAATTTTATCGTAGATACCATCTATTTTTTCCAAGAAGAAATGGGAAATGTCATCACATAATTTCTGCGACGCCACTTCTGCAGTTTCACAGGCTGCAGGTTTGGTGAATGTCTGCAGGATTTGATATAATATTTTTGGGTTGTTCCCAGCCGCAGACAGTTGTGATGCAATATGCCCTTTACGTGCGGCATGAATAGCTTTATGATAGGCCGCAAGGGAGTCTTTATAATTTTTCTTGTGTTCGACCAGGCGAGATGCTCGCCATTTCTTTTCTAGTTTCCTAGTGGTTTGTTTGAGCGATCTTAAGTGCTCAGAAAACCAGACTTCTTATTTATATGCAGGGCGAGGCTTAAATATTTTTAGTGGAATTATATCATTAATTGATTCCGCAACTGCACCTTCGAATCTGGTTAGAGCGGTTTCCACAACTTCCGTGGGGCCAGACATTTATTCATTATATCTCTCTTTAAATGCCTCAGGAGTCAATTTGTGCCATGGTCTCCTTTTTATAGGTAGGGCAATTTGTCCTGTACGGGGCAGAGTGATAGTAGGGATGTAAAATTCCATAACAAAATGATCCGTCCATTCTACCTGATATGGGGGCATACACTTGATATGGGGAGAGTTGGAAACAATTAAGTCCAGAGTATGCCCTGCCTGATGTGTGGGGCCAGTATTAATTTGTTTTAAGCCCAATGAGTCAAGATCCGTGAGTAAGGTCTGTGCCTCCTGACAATCCTTTAACTCACTGTGGACATTAAAATCCCAGAGGAGAAGGAAGTCATTGCTGTCAAGCACATAGGGTGCTAGGGCCTCCATAAGTGAGACAGAGAAATTAGTACATGGGCCCGGAGGGCGATAAACCAAGGCTCCCCTCCGGCTCTCTTTGGGCATAGAGTCGATTTTAAATAGCAATAATTCTAACTGAGGGGTACATAGCTGGTCAATCACAGTAACAGTGAATTCCTGTTTATGTACAATTGCTATCCCCCTTCCTGTCTTGATAGGCCGATCTAGTCTGATTATTTTATAACCAATTAGAATTCCCAGGGTTATCGCAGGAACTGAGTGGGGTTTTAACCAAGTTTCTGTGAGGAAACATAAGTCCGTTTTTTCTGATGAGATAAGGTCCCATACTTCAGAAGCATGTTTCGACAGAGACCTAATATTGCAGAGAAGATTTTTACTTCCAGGGGGTCTGCAAACGCCCATCCTATTAATGCTATGTGACGTTCTCTTACTGCCCTCTCAGATGGTTTAAGAGTGGAGTCCCTATCTACTGATAGTGCGTGAAATTGTGCTTTACAGTAGCAGCATGAGAACGGGCCCTCTAAGCTGGTTCCAACCCTATTGGCACAGGTCATGGGGGAATGATCTCGGATCTCTAGTAATACCTGGGAGGAGTTGGATCTCCGTGTGGTAGTAGGGATCCCAGGGGAGTCGGGGGATCTAGCTATGGCCACAGCCCTTCGCCACGTCCTGTCGTGGATGGGCGCAGACGGGCAGGTCTTTGGCTTGTCTTAGGCGCTGACTAAGGCGCCTCGCTGTGCACAACCGCTGCGCGCTAGATCCGACGAGGGGCTAAATAGCCCTCACAAGTGAACAGCTAGAACGCTAACTGCTCGACTTCCTGTGAGTGTCTGGCTCTTACCTGCCCCGCCCTCCGCACTACGGTATTGGCTACCGAGTCGGACCGGGGCGGGCAGGCTGGAGTATTGAGCACAGACGGCTGACAAGTGTAATGTGAGCCCCTAGCAGCACCGGCAAAGTGCAAATGACAACACAAAGTGAGTACAGTTAAAATTCTTAATCAATTTTAACAGCTATCTGCCGCTAGTACAAAGTGCTGGGTATATTTAAAATGTATTTAAAATTAGCAATCAATTTTAAAAAGTCGTGCGCTTTAAGATGAGTAAAACAATATTTCAGCAGAGCCTCCACTCTAAGTATGCTTGCAGGCGCCAAGCGGGGTCAGGAGATGCTGCCACCGTCGTCCCTTACCGCCAAGAATGACCAATTAATTAATTAATTAAAATTAATTAACATCCAATTATTCATCAGGTAAAAATAAATTTCTTCCCTCCCTTAACACCTGTAAACACCACAACACACAACTACCATTAATTACACAATTACCTTAATGAATTACCAAATAATTAATTTAATTAATTACCTTCCAATTGTTAATTCATCAATTAAAAATAAATTACTTCCCACTCTTAACACCTATAAACACCACAACACACACCTACAATGAATTACACAATTACCATTATTAGCTATAAAATTAATTATTTTTAATTAATTAACAACCAATTATTAATTAATTAATAATAAATTACTTTACACATTTAACACTGACATCTACATTTAACAAATATTAATAAATAAAACATAATTAATTCATTTAATATGTTTAAATTACTTCCCACCCTATTCCCCTATAAATCCACAACCCGCTACAGAACAATAAACTACAAAAAATGTAACACATATATAAAAATACAAACAATTCTTATACAAAAAACATACAACACATACATATAAAATATATACTAAAATACATAACATTATTAAGCAAACTATGGGGCTCATTAGGATGGCGGACGGACCTGCATCCGTCCGCCACCCCAGAGTAGGAGGTACCGTCCGCAGGGGTAGCGGCGGTCCCTCCGTGCAGATTAGGATGTGACCGCCAATTTGGCGGTAACATTCTGTACATTTAACATTGCGGCGGGTGCTGCTTGAAGCAGCACATGCCGCAATGTTAAATAAACCATGTTTTCCTTTGCGTGCACGAAGCTGCAGGCACCGCGTGGTGCCTGCCGCTTTGTGCGCGCAAAGGCAGGGGGGTACCATAGGTACCCCCCATGTGTACCCCCCAGCTCCCCTTCACCCCTGGGGGCCCACAACGGGCCCCCAAACAAAAGTCTGTATGCCTTTCCAAGGCGGAAATGCCGTTGTGGAAAGGCATAGGACCGCCGCCATCCTAATATGGCTGGCGGTGTCTGATAGACACCGCCAGCCATGTTAGAGCTTTTCCGCCGCAGTCGGAAGGCGACCGCGGCGGAAAAGCGGCGGATGGAAAAAAGATCCCCCAGCCATCCTAATCTGGCGGGGGGTCTTTTTTCTGTCCGCAGCGGTTAATCCGCATCCTCCAGGCCGGCGGTGGCTTCCGCCGGCCCGGAGGATGCGGATTAACCGCAATCCTAATGAGCCCCTATGTTTTTAACAACTATATTTTTGCAAACAATATTAAACACTTCGATATTATTAAAATCGGTACTGCTTACTTTAGGTTGATATTCTTGACCGCAATATTCTTTCTGTCGATAGTTCTGACCCACGATATTTGCAACTCGATAGTTGTGATTCGATATTCTGTCTCTGCACCATTTGCATCCTAATGATAGGAAACACACATTGACCCTGAGAGTTCTTTCTCTCATATCAGGTCAAGCACAGACTGGACCAGAGGTTCAGCATTTTAATGAAAGAAGTCAACAAGAAAAGAAGGGCAGAAGTTGAATGAAAGACAGACAAAGAGGGGTTAACTTTTTTTAACTCACTCAATGGCCTTTGTACTCTGATGTTTGCTCGTAGTTTGGTAGACCAGAAAGCAGCAATTATTTTTGTGTTTGGACAAAATATCTAATAAAAATTATCATAATATTGAAATATTGTGTCAAGAATATCAGGACCTCAAATATCGTGGACAGTAATATCCAAAGGTAAAATTACTGGTTTTAGTGCTGTTTTTAATATTGTTATAAAATTATCGATGTATTAATTATCATTGCATATAATATTTTTTTTTAGTTTTTAATTAGTACGTAATTTATTGACTTTTTTATTCTATATCTTATATTTTTTTATTTAATTTAATTTCGATAATTTTTTAATTCATTAATTTCTTTAATTTGAATTTTTAATTGTATCGATATTTTTAATTGATTATTGTTTTTTTTGTAGCAGGATTTTAGGTTATTAGGGGATAAGGGTGGGGTGATTTAAAAAATATATGTATTGAAATTGAAAAGTGTTCTTCAATTTTTCCTGAGGAAAACAACAACCAACACATTTTGCTCTTTCCAAAAAAGAGCTCCTTCAGGACCAAAACTTATTGTAGGATGCCCAATTATATTGACGATTCAGAAAAGGGGGTGGTGATGAACAGAGTGTCTGAATTAAGCAGACCACTCTTACCCAGTCCAAAGATCAGGGCTTGATCCATCACCGTTATTTAGCTCACTGCACCATCCCAGCTCAGAACCTGGCTATATGCAAATCAGTCTGTCCCTGGCCCAGTGCATCATGGGAACAGGGCAGACCAAACTACCAAGCCAATTCTTCACCGGAAAGGAGACAAGCTTCCGGGGACCGGTTTCTGGCATTTCAGCCGTCGTCGGCCCGGCTTGCTTGAATCCTGATGGTGCAGTGAGCAAGGGACTCATGTCTGAGTATACCCTGCCACACCTATAGTGGCCAAAAACGATTCAGAAAAGGGGGTGGTGATGAACAGAGTGTCTGAATTAAGCAGACCACTCTTACCCAGTCCAAAGATCAGGGCTTGATCCATCACCGTTATTTAGCTCACTGACCCATCCCAGCTCAGAACCTGGCTATATGCAAATCAGTCTGTCCCTGGCCCAGTGATTCATGGGAACAGGGCAGACCAAACTACCAAGCAAATTCTTCACGGGAAAGGAGACAAGCTTCCGGGGACCGGTTTCTGGCATTTCAGCCGTCGTCGGCCCGGCTTGCTTGAATCCTGATGGTGCAGTGAGCAAGGGACTCATGTCTGAGTATACCCTGCCACACCTATAGTGGCCAAAAACGATTCAGAAAAGGGGGTGGTGATGAACAGAGTGTCTGAATTAAGCAGACCACTCTTACCCAGTCCAAAGCCGGGCCGACGACGGCTGAAATGCCAGAAACCGGTCCCCGGAAGCTTGTTTCCTTCCCAGTGTAAGAATTGGCTTGGTAGTTTGGTTTGCCCTGTTCCCATCATGCACTGGGACAGGAACAGACTAATTTGCATATAGCCAGGTTCTGAGCTGGGATGGTGCAGTGAGCTAAAAAACGGTGTTGGATCTAGCCCTGATCTCTTGACTGGGTGAGAGTATTCTGCCTAATTCAGAAACTCCTTCCATCACCACCCCTTGTTGTTAAATAATTAAATTGACAGCATTCCTATGTAGTCCAAAGGGAGCACATCCTCCATCGCTGAGTCAACAAGAGTCATCATATGTCTGTCTGAGGCATGCATATGTGCTAGAGTTAATAACATTCCATGGGCCTGTTGTGAACTTTGGGCTACATAGGAACACTGTCAATGTAATACATTCTGGCACTGAAGAAGCTCTTTTTGGGAAGAGCGAAACATGTTGGCTTCTGTTTGTTGTTTTGCTCACTATTACATTGAGCAACATGCATGACTGGATCACATCACTTCATAAGCATTGTTCGCTGGGACTCCAGAACCAATACAACAGGTATCGTTGAGAATACAGGAAATTACTCACATACGCCAATGTCAATTAATCGAAGTTGGAAACAGGATAAACTGATGAAGTACTAGTGGTCCCTACACACACCATATTCTTGCACAGTCATTGTGAAAAAGTTGTCTGGGCCGACAGTCCCTCACTAGCAAACCCTCCATCTGCCTTTCTAATCCTGTCCAATAGGTTCTTGCAATACATCTGTCTCCAACCAGCCACAAGAAACTCTCATGCATTCCTCTACAACGGTGTGTAGATCACTACAGCGGCACAGTTCCCTGTCATGTGTCAAAGACTCAGGCACCTCCGCCACCTGGAATCTGAGAACCGAAGTGCAATAGCTACACCATCTCAGTTACTAGCCCTACAGCAATTTCCTCTCCCAAGTCTGTATCCAGATAGTGATCTTGAGGCATAATGGATGTGCTCCCATACCTGTGGTCCCACCAACTTGAGGCCTCCTCTGTGTGTCAGTCTTCACACTCCAGGCACACCAATGGGCCAGAGCTGTGCCATGCACAGATGCTATACCATCCCTCACTTCAGTCACATCATTTAGACTGGTGACGCCTTTTAAAACTGAAATGCCAATACTGGCATTGCCTTAAAACACACAGCAATGTCCACACAGTGTCATCTCAGGCTAAAAGAACAATCACACAGAAGGGGGCCCCTGAAAAGACGCCTAGGCAAGGGGAACAGGGGAAAACTATAAGTCTCAATCAAGAACAAAAATCCGCTGCCTGAAATATTTGGTTAATCTGCATTACATCGAGGATATAACACACGGGAACTGCAAATCCCGTCCGCTGGGGGCAGATAAAGGGTGGGCAAAAAGCGAGACAATTAAACATTAGACAGCTAGTGGAGTGAAACCATGATTATATGACATATGTGATAATTGTATTTAACATTTTTCATATATCAACATATCAAAATTACATTATGACACACATTTATTAAAAACTAGAATAAAAGCCACAGCATAAACATAAATGATGATATGTGTGAAAAGTACCCAGGCGCAACAAACAATCCACACATACAGGCCACAGAATCATACAGACTCACTCACACAATAAATAGCTAAATGACAGTCCACTGACTCCAACTGTAGTGTTTTCCTAAGTGGATAGTAGATGCTATTTAACATGCATTTAAAGACAAAGGGGCATATTATCAAGGGGGTTTATCTCCGCTTTTTTGGCTTTGAAAGCCAAGAAAGCGGAGATAAAATGATCTCCCTATTACCTAGCTGTCGCTAACACCAGTTAGCGACAGCTAGTAGGAGATAGCAACCATCTTGGGCCCCGCTTTGCATGTCAGTGATATTTATCACTAATGACATGCAAAGTGGGCGTGCCAAGATGTTAGCGACTGAAAACAGTCGCTAACATCGCTATCTCCTATTACCAACTTTTGAAGATATTCGCGCTAAGCGCGAATATCTCCAAAAGCTAACACCTGCCCTGAGCAGTTCTTAGCCATGTTATCCAATGGGAGGTGGATGTCATGGCTAAGAGCATTAGCTCGGTAATGCATGAATATCGCTGACTTTTCAGCGATATTCATGCTTTGCGGCGATTTTTATCGCATTTGCGTTAAACCTTGGTAATACCCAGGTTTATTTGCGGTAAAAATCGCCGCAGCTCAGCGGTAAATGTTTGTCTCTAACCAAGCAATAGCGATAATTATCGCTATTGCTTGGTAATATGCCCCAAAATTCTTTATTATTGTTACTCCTTCCAGTACAGTCACAGTTTAAGTTTGTATAACCAGCTCCAAGTTGTTGGATGGTGCTTTTGAAGCTATAAAAGAGCCTCAGAGATGAACATATATCAGGCAACATAAAGAGGAAACGTGTAGATCAATGGACAGGCACATCCTTTCTCTGCCCTCAGGGGACGGGGTTTTCAGTTCCATTGTGTTTTATCCTCAACGTAATGCGGATTAACTAAATATTTCAGGCAGCAGGTTTTTGTTCTTGATTGAGATCTCAGGGTAAATGCCCTACGCCAAGCATCTTCACCTTAAAATTGAGCATACCAACTAAAATTTTCCAATATGATCCCTGATTATGCTGAGACACTAACAGTGAGATAGGAATGACTGAGCAGGCGTATCCAATGAGTACCTTGTGAATTGCTGGTAACTTTCCAGCTACTTGTAAGTAGCTCTCCTTTGTGCAGCCCACCCTATTAAAATAGAAGTTTTTGCTTGGTTAAATTAATATATGTATACCAACATTGAAAAGTATGTATTTCACATGGAAAAAATTATATTTTGAACTATGGCTGTTATGTATTAAACATGTAAAGGCATTGATAAAGCCTTTTTTACATTACCGCAGGCAACCCTGCCTGATGCGCTAAGGTGACCACTGCTGGTAATCTTGCCTATGGCGGACCACTTTTGTAATTTTGTCTGATGTGCTCATTTTTACGCTACAAAAATAATAGTTGCTCAGAATAATTTTCATTGAACATATGTAGCTCGTATTACAGGAAAAGTTGGACACCCCTGGACCAGAGCTTTCTCTGTCAAGAACAAAGAGAGAGAGAGTGATAGAGAGAGGCACTAGACCTCTGTTGTATTATTGCAGTAATAAATCTACTAACAACTCAGTAAAGACGCAGGCAATCCCCTTCTAATTTTGTACCACTGGTGGATGAGGTTTTAACCGTTTCTGTTTCATAATTCTTAGAAATATCAGGGTGTCCTCTTATAATGAACCTTAAGTGAATTGATCATATACATCAAGTAGGCCATTTGTGACCATGAAAAGTGCAACAAGATGGTGGTTCGTATGTGAACCCTTTGTAATGGTCTTTAGGATAAATATGGCACATATTGAGCTCTATGGCTCATCTGCATTATTCCTAGAAGTTACATATGACATTTAGTACACCAAAGTAAGAGCTGGAAATCATCCTTCTTATTACCTATGTCGGTTGGGATTTAGTCAATGTGAATGTTTGAGCAGAGGCATTCAGGATGGCATTTCCATGTGGCTTGGCAAAATATCCCGCTACCTAAATTACTGGCCTGTGCATCAATAATCTTACAAGAGGATAAAATAATTAGATTTGTAAGACCAGTAGCGTAGAAGGGTGCTATGGATCAATCAATCAATCAATCATTTGCAGAGCGCACTAATCACCCGTGAGGGTCTCAAGGAGCTGGGGGGGAGGGGGTAACAGCTTTTGCTCAAACAGTCAGGTCTTGAGAAGTATGAATGAAAGAATTAAAAAAGGCCCCCAATTTCTTAGGTCTGGTGGCAACAAACAGTTGTACTTGGGTATTGGGGACACTAAGATAATTAGGGGTCGATTATGATGGCGGACGGACCTGCGTCCATCCGCCACCCCGAGGTGGAGGGACCGTCCGCAGGGGCAGCGGCGTTCCCTCCATTGCAATTAGGGTGTGACCGCCACCCCGGCGGTCACATCCCGTATATTTAACATTGCGGGGGCAAAGTTAAAAGTGCATGCTGTGCATTTGCATGCACAAAGCGGCAGGCACCGCGCAGTGCCTGCCGCATTGTGAATGCAACTGCACGGGGGTACCATAGTTACCCCCCATGTGCACCCCCCACCACCCCTTCACCCTGGGGGCCTGCAACGGGCCCCCAATGCAAGGACCGAATGCTTTTTTGTGGCGGCAATGCCGCCACGGAAAGGCATAGCCACCAGTACATCCTAATATGGCTGGCGGTGTCTGATAGACACCGCCAACATATTACATATTAGCCGCGGCGGAAAAGCGGCGGACGGTCTTCCTGTCTGCCACGGTGCCCCCCCGCCATTGTAATACGGCGGGGGGAAATAGGTGGCGGACGGGCAAGGATGGCGGACGGATCGCCATCGCCTGCATGGCGGTGGCGATCCGTCTGCCATCCTAATTGACCCCTTAGTTTGGAAAACAAAAATTTGATGGTGCACTTAATGGGAAATAGTAATGAATAAGAGAAGGGCAAATGGGACTTAACTTCTTTTCCCCCTTGCTGTCAATTTAATGTATTTTAAGGTGGAAAATCAGTTTCACCCAGTTAAGATAATTTAAAGATCCGACTATTCTGTAAAATCATTTAATCGAATGCTATATGTTATGTTAGGTTATGTTATGTTATAGATTATTTGTATAGCGCTTATCACCGCCGGTCTCTAAGCGCTTAACAGAAGAACATAGCATAACTGTTACCCCGAGCCCTCAGCTGTCCCCCAATTAAGCCGGAGTCATTGCCTTTCTGAATAGGTGAGTTTTCAGTTTTTTCTCGAAGGGTAGTAGCTGTGATTCTTCCTTCAGAGTGGCCGGAAGCTCATTCCACAGTTGCAGGAGAATCACAGACAGGGCCCTGCCCCCTCTGGTTTTTAGTTTAAATCTGGGTTGGATCAGATTGGAAGTTTTACCTGAGCGCAGGGATCTACCAGGAACATATCTCTTCAGACGTTGCATAATGTACTCTGGGGCTTTCCCAAAGAGTGCTTTATGGGCCACACAGAGACACTTAAACTGAACTCTGAATTTCACAGGTAGCCAGTGCAGCTTCTGGAGCAGAGGGGTCGGTGCGAATTTCTGGGCACGGAGTAGATCAGCCTTGCTGCGTTGTTCTGTACCACCTGCAGCTTTCTCAACAGCTTCTGCAACAGGCTGAGATATAAGGCATTGCCATAGTCTAGTCTTGAGATAACTGTGGCAGATACGATCAATTACAGGGTGAAGGCTGATAAGATGGGGACCAGCTTTCGTAGTTGCCTCAGCACACCCGTGCAAGAGCCAACCACAGCTGAGACTTGAGGGGCCATCGAGAGGTCTGCATCGATCTTTAGTCCCAGACTTTTTACCACCATCCCAGGGGTAGGGGTTGTTCCTAGGTCTGGGGGCCAGTACAGGTCACATCAGGGATTCCCTCGATTGGTGATCACCAGCACCTCCGTTTTCTCAGCATTCACTTTCAACAGATTGTTGGTCATCCAGTTGACCGTGAAACTGAGCAAGTTTCTCACTGATTCCTGAGCCTCCTTAGTGTTTTCCAGCTGAACCAATAGCTGGGTATCGTCTGTGTAATTAAAGATTTTGCAGTTTCTATGCATAAGCTCCTCCACCAGCGGTTGTAAATAAATGTTAAAGAGCAAGGGGGATAGTGCCGACCCCTGGGGCACACCCCATGTCACGTCACTAATCCCAGAAAACTGGTCTCCCAGCTGCACCTTCTGAGATCGTCCTGACAGGAAGGATTCCAGCCACTTAAGCGCATGGCCTGTGATCTCCAGCTTCGCGATACGCTACAGCAAGATGGTATGGCTGACCGTATCAAAAGCCGCCGACAAGTCTAAGAGAATCAGGGCGCATGGCTGTTTATTGTCTGCTCTGACTCTCAGCTCGTTGGCGACCGAGGCCATAACTAGTTCTGTGCTGTGTTAGGGCCGAAAACCAGCCTGCCCGGCATGAAGTAGATGGTGTTCCTCCAGATGACTGGCTAATGTGCCCAGGACGTGTTTTTCTAGAATCTTACTCAAGAATGGCAGCTGTGAGATAGGCCTATAGTTTTTTAGAGCCTTTGTGTCAGTTCCTGCTTTCTTTAAAAGTGGGGCGACCCTAGCTTCCTTCAACTGGGTTGGGAGATAACCTGCTTCCAGTGAGTTGTTCAGTAGGCTCAGCACCTGCGGCTGGATGCCTGGCAAGGCCATCATAAAGATTCTCGGGGGGCAAGGATCAGTGTTAGAGCCAGATTTAATGTGTCCAACAAGCTCTGCTAAGCGCTTGTCGTCGATGGATGGGAAACTGTTCATAGTCCTTGATGGCGCCTGAACCACCGGACTGGGCAGCATAGTTGTGACTGGACGTGCATTGATATCAGTAATAATATCCTGTACTTTCTGGAGAAAGTAACTTTGGAAAGTGTCACAGTCTGGTTGGTCACTCACAGAGATTTTTTCACCCAGCTGCGTGAGTTCTCTTAGTATCACAAAGGTCTCTCGTTGTATGTTAGTCGCCTCTCTAATTCTTCCCTCATAGAAAGCTGACTTTCTCTCCAAGATGTCCGCCTTATATTTTGAGAGTAGAGTTTTAAAGGTTTCAGCCTCTGCTTGACAGTAATTGAGAATCCACCTTCTCTCCGCCTTGCGGAGGGCTCGCTTCTTCTCTTTATGTGAAGCATCAAACCATGGTGCTCCCTTCCCTTTAGATCTAGTCCTCTCCATCCGCTCAGGGGCTAGTTTATCTAGAGCGGCGAGCATCCAGGTCTTTAACACAGTAGCACCCTGATCCAAGTTTATGCCACTCGTATCAGGAGGGGCGGAGGAGAGCAGAGCCGCGATTAGATAGTGAGCCTCAATCTTCTTCCAGGACCAAACTTTCCTCCACAACTGATTTGGGACAGCCAGTACGGGGTCACCCGGAACCCAGCACTTAATCATGAAGTGGTCCGACAAATGCAAGGACTGACCTCAATTATTTCTGTCTTAGGCAGCGAGGACCAGACAAGGTCTAATGTGTGGCCCTTCACATGGGTAGGACCCACTGCTAGCTGTTGCAGGTTGAGCGCCGAAAGATTGGCTTCAAACTCTGTCTCAGTGGGCTCTCTAGGTACCTTGTCCCAGTGGTAGTTGAAATCACCTACCACCAAAAGGGACTTGTATCTGGAGGCCAAATCCATCAGAAGCTCAAGAAAGATATCATTAAAATCTGGTGAGCTCTGCGGCAGGCGATATACTACCAGCATCGCAATGCATCAAGGTCAAACCTTTGTTTCTTCTTCTGGACCTGGCGGATGTGCCTTGGACAGTCACCTCAATGTTACAATCTGAAGAGAACTACCTGTTTTATTAAATTTATGGTTGTACTTCTATGGGGACTCACAACCCGGTTCATTTGTTGTTACTTTGCCCAAAATATCGTCAATCTCGGAAAAGGTCACCTTAGATCACTGTATCATTAACTTTGTTATACTAGCATTTGACTGTTACTTTCATTAAACCCTGGGAACCAGAAGAGCTGTTGTTTTTTTTTAAACAAGTGTTGTTTTAGATATTGACGATTAAATATATTATATTATTGTATTTTTATTATGCAGGATCTATAAGTTTATATGGACATTTCTTGTCTGGTTAAACTAAATACTCATTTAAAAAAATGAACCCAACTAAATATACAAATGACTTCTGCTGAGCTCCCCAATGCAAACTGATGTCCACACGGACGGCCATCTTATAAAAGGAAAAAGGTCATGATCTGTTCTTATTGTAAGCATTCAGATGGGAAAAGTAGTGAGACATAAGACTGGCCATTTCTGTGTCCACATCAATTGAACATGAATCTATGGCAAATATTCACAACATACACAGAACAGATAAGCAATAAATCTGCGGTTTGAGAGCCCATTCCACAGCAAGGACAGCCTCCACAATAGTAACCAGAAGACACAGTGGAAGAGTCTTAGGGGCAAATTTACAAGCCCCTTGCGCCTCTTTTACACCGCCGTTGCGTCACTTTTGTGACGCAGCGGCGGCGCAATAGATGCGCCATTGTGCGGGATATTTACAACATGATGCATCTGGGAGATGCATCACGTTGTAAAGCCCTGCGCCATAAGGAGGCGTTCCGGCGCAGGGGGGGGCGTTCCTGCGCAGGAACGCCTCCTAGCAGTGGCTGAGTGAAATCTACAAGATTTCACTCAGTCACTTTTAGGCCATTGCTGCATCAAAACCCTGCGCCTGCTTGAAGCAGGCATAAGGCTTGACGCAGCATTGGACAGATAGGACCCCAAGAGCATCGCTGGAGCTGCATCGCGCTTGCGACGCAACTCCAGCAATGCACCACCTTTATGGCACAGATGCGTCACGCATCTGTGCTGTTTTTGTCCCATGGTGTGCCGCATTGTAAATGCGGCGCACCATGGGTGGCGTAGCTGCGGCGTACAATAACTGGCGCATCCCTAGGGATGCGCCAGTTATTGTAAATCTGCCCCCTAGAATCCAAATAGCAAGAGCCAGACATGGAAAGTCTCTTTATTCTCCTCACGGTCAAAAAGAAAACTGCAACATCTCTTACTCTAATGTCCATCAGCCTGAGCCTGACAACAGCACAATCGAAATAACAGTGGCAAACGTCAACAAACCAAATTCCCTTCCCCAACATTCCTGGAAGCAGTGACTTAAAACAAGGTAAAACACCACTCTGGTTACTCACACACGACATACAACATCAAAACCTCCCACCTCGACACCTGAAATTTCAACACTCTTCCAAAGAAACTCTCCCCTGAGGTGTATTGTGCTACCCAGGTGCGGATGCAGCTTGGCACATTCTGTGTTTTGCATTGACAACGCTTAACGCACTAACACAATACAGTTGTAAGTAGTAGCAGCTAAGCCAGATTAATCAAATTATTGTCGGGTTTCAGCCACATAGCAGGGCTATGCTGGAATTATGCAACAGTTGAGGACCAAATTATGCAGCAAAGTTGACTAAATTATGCATCAAGGAAACACAAATTATGCAGCATAAAGCAGCACATTTTGTGATAGTATTTTTTCATTCTTTTTTAATGGACAAAGATTTCCCCTCCTTAGTACCAGCTTGACACCAATATTCAGCAATAAGGGACCTTTCCAAATGCTACACTGAGGTCAGACGCCCTGTTCTGAAATGTCCTGTTGCATCTATCCAAACTAGTCCAAAACAACATGCTACCACATTGAAAAATGTGAAAAAACATTACAAATATTTTTTTATTGCATTATGTATCCACGTTTCCCACATAAAACTGCACAGCTTACTGTCTATGTTTGTGAGAAAACATGTCCCTTTAACTCCTACAAACTCTAGCACTTTCTAGGTCCCACAATACTATTGCAAGGTAAAACAACCTCTCCAGTGTTCCATTGCCTCCCCATTCCAAGTTCCACAAAGTGGAATGCGACATAAGTTTTACCTGGTGACATTTGAGCGGGATAAACCACAGAGCACTGCGTATTTACCCACCACTTATAACCCGCAGTGAAACACAAAATATGTGTTTGCGCCTCATTCAGGATTATGGCAGCCCATGGAAAGAGGGACCCAAATACCTTTGTGCACATCGCCCATAAATTATAAAGACGAATTTGGCTGTATGACCCCTTCTCCTCTCTGCCCACTTCCAAAAAACGATTAGAACTAAAAAAATATTCGTGGATAGTTTGACATCCAGATAGTTTCAAAGTACTACTGCTGCTCCTGTCCAGTCTAACCTATCTTTGTAACCTTGCATGGTTCCACGCATCCGGCCTTTCTTCTGCCATTCCCTCTTTAGATTATTGAGATTTGCATCCCAGGGAGAATGCAATTAGTAAAAGAAAAGAAAGAAAAAAATAAACATTAATGCAAACCATGAGATTTACAACTCTGCTTTATTAAAATGTGGGGGCTTATTACCAAGCAATAGCAATAATTATCACTATTGCTTGGTTAGCGTGAAAAAATTAACGCCGAGCTGCGGCGATTTTTATCGCAGATAAACCTTGGTATTACCAAGGTTTATCGCAAATGCGATAAAAATCGGCCGCAATGCATGAATATCGCTGAAAAGTCCGCGATATTCATGCATTAGCGAGCTAATGCTCTTAGCCATGTTATCCACCGCCCATTGGATAACATGGCTAAGAACTGATCAGGGTAGGTGTTAGCTTTTGGAGATATTTGCGCTTGGCGCGAATATCTCCAAAAGTTGGTAATAGGAGATAGCGATGTTAGCGACTGTTTCCAGTCGCTAACATCTTGGCACGCCCACTTTGCATGTCATTAGTGATAATTATCACTGTCATGCAAAGTAGGGCCGAAGACGGTCACTATCTCCTACTAGCTGTCGCTAACTGGTGTTAGCAACAGCTAGGTAATAGGGAGATAATTTTATCTCCGCTTTCTTGGCTTTTAAAGCCAAAAAAGCGGAGATAAACCCCCTTGATAATATGCCCCAACATTTTTAAAAAATAAATGAAAAAGAGCATTTTCTGGTCTCAGCAGCTGCCTAATATCCCTCCTAACACTGAACAAGTTGCCCCTCCTTCTTCAATGGGACCATGCGCTACACACCTGTCATTTTAATTTTTAACTACTAGGAAGGAGATTCCACTAAAGAATCAAGACGCAAACAGGTACATGCCTGTGCTAGGGTGATGTGTTGATTCGAGGCTGATATTTTTTTAACACATTTTTCTAAGTTGTATTTAGTGATCTTGTCGAAAAACCTTTAATTCAAACAATAGATACCAAGGAGCATAGTTATTGTGTTGCATTACATAATAAAAATAATTTTGGAAATTGTAGACAATTGTTTAAAAATAATAAGATGTTTTACTAATCTCAACATGTAGCCTAAATAATACAGTTGTGAATGTATCAGTTTGATTATTATGCTTGTATGTTACTTTTCTCAAATGAAACAATCCTGAAAGCAGAGAAACTTGATGCAAACCTTTCTAAATGTTTCTTAATTACCTATTAATGGGGGCGGAGCTTGCCTGACTCCAAGATGGCAGCGAGTTAAGGTACCTCTCCCGATGGCCACCAAAGATCCGGCATAATTCTGGCATATACTTGCCTGTGATCCTCTCCTGAGGGGTCGCTAGCTCGCTGTTAATGAAGGGTTGAAATTGAAGCTGTCTAGCAGGCATTACCAACAGTGATTGCCGCGGTGGTGTGCAGGAGCTTGAGGCCTTCATACTATGCATCGAGAGATGAGTGCCTCGATGCTGCGGCATGGATCATCGGTATGTGCCCTTTAACCAGGGCCTTTTGCAAAAAAACGGAGTTTGGTCCTGGGACAGGGGGTCAACTGGACCGTAATATAGTGAAACAAAAACAATGTTGTCCCCCAGGATAATTTTCTCTCACAACTTTGAGAATACAAACAAGGGAAGGAAACCTATTGTTTGTATGGGTTATTTTATTTAAACCCTTTTAGCAATTTTTTGTTAAATCATTTTGAAAGGCATTTTAAGGTTGAGAAAAACACTACTTACAAACATTTACACTATTTACAGCTATCATACATACAATTCTATACACAAGACAATATCTATATATACAAATGAATCCACAATTATAAGCAAGCTTCTTTTACAATAAGAAAAACAACAATTTTGTTCACACAAATAATCAATCTTTGTGAAAATTCAACTTATTAGAAAGCCCAACCAGGGTCAAAACAACAGGAAGAGGCAACAGAAAAATCACTTTAAACTCAACAATCAGTTAAAGTTGACAAATGACTGTTAACTTTGCTCAATCAAAAGTGCCTATTCGCCGTTATGCTGACGCGTTTCAAATCTGGAAGGAATCGCAGATTCTCTTCAGGGCTCTGTCAGTGTGGTATTCTACAAAAATAAAGGAAGCTTGATTTAGCCACTATTTACAAGGATTAAAGACCTCCCCCTAAAGCACGGGGACAGAAGTCGCAGGATTTTACCTTTTCATATGGATATCGCGGTCCCGCGGTCCAATCATTCAAATAGAGAGGGGCTTTTTATTATGCAGAGGTTCTGTTAAAAAGATTATGAGAAAGGGATTTAATACCGGGCCTCTCAGAGACGTGCAGGTAGCTGGTCCCACAATTTCAAAGCACACATTCCGTACCTTAGATTGTATAAAACGGGGGCGCCACTAGTTATTTTCTCCAAAAATGGTTCTTCCGCTGTATACTCATTCACGCTGCCGCCTGAAAAGCAACAGATATGAGCTGTACTTACTAGATGACCGTTCACTTTGCTAGCTCGATCTAAAAAAGCGGTTTGCCTGACAATCGGCGTACCTGGGTATCTTGGTGAGGGGCATTGAGTGATTTTGCTGTTATACCGGATCGGCCGGACTCTCGCTGATGGGTGGGGGTTGCCTCCGTGGTGTAACACTGCGTGCTTCAATCTCGCTTCGATCTGAAATAGTTATATTGAATTGTAACACGCGAAAAAGCTACTTGTCTGACCATACTACAGGAGACGCGCTAACACTCACCTCTCTTTCCAACCACGTACCAGGAAATGCGAACTCATTGGTGGGAAACCACCATGTGAGGCTACTACTTCATAGTTAATCCGCTGCTAAGCATTGTGGACTTTGTAGTTTACCAGATTAGGCACTTCAAGTTTATAGGCGGGAAATCTCTGATAAAGAGTTAAGCCCCGTTTGGGTACTATTGAATTTTAGTATCAAATACGCTTCTTTTCTCAAAAGCATTTGATCGCTGTTTCCACTCGAGTTAGTTTGGTTCAAGTTGAACAGCACAGTCCACTTGAACTCATTTTCCCCATGATTTTGATCAATAAAGTGTTGGGCAAGGGGCGCTGTGAGCACTCTGTTCTTGATGCGTGACCTAGGTTGCGTCATGCGTGTGTTGGCCTGTTGGTTTGTTTTTCCTATATAAATTTTAGGACAAGGGCAAATAATAGCGTACACCACGTTTTTGGTTCTACAGTTCGTGAAGTTCGAGTGGGTCCACGTTGTGGTAGTGTGGCAGAAAGTTTTCCCTTCAATCGTTGTATCGCAAGCGAGAAATTGTTCAGAAATTCACCAGTTTGAGGAACATGGCCAACAGTTTTGCGATGAATTGGTGAAACGAGGCTACCCAAGTAAATTACTTAAACATTCGTTTAAGAGGGCTCGTTATACACCAAGAGAATGTCTCTTTGAGACAAAACAGAAGCTTGAACTTGAAAGCTTAGTTTGCGTTACCACGTTTTGTGCAGAAACTCACAAAATTAGACAGATGGTTTTGAAACATTGGCATTTGTTAGAAGAATTGGAAATGCCATTCCCCCGCCCAATATTTGCCTTTAAAAAAACCCAGAATATTGGCCAACAATTAGTTCGCGCAGACATTAGAATACCAAAACCAAAAAGCGACTTATTGTCCAAATGGGGACTCAAACCAATCGAGGGCCACCATAGATGTGGGAATTGTATCGCTTGCGATACAACGATTGAAGGGAAAACCTTCTGCCACACTACCACAACGTGGACCCACTCGAACTTCACGAACTGTAGAACCAAAAACGTGGTGTACGCTATTATTTGCCCTTGTCCTAAAATTTATATAGGAAAAACAAACCAACAGGCCAACACACGCATGACGCAACATAGGTCACGCATCAAGAACAGAGTGCTCACAGCGCCCCTTGTCCAACACTTTATTGATCAAAATCATGGGGAAAATGAGTTCAAGTGGACTGTGCTGTTCAACTTGAACCAAACTAACTCGAGTGGAAACAGCGATCAAATGCTTTTGAGAAAAGAAGCGTATTTGATACTAAAATTCAATAGTACCCAAACGGGGCTTAACTCTTTATCAGAGATTTCCCGCCTATAAACTTGAAGTGCCTAATCTGGTAAACTACAAAGTCCACAATGCTTAGCAGCGGATTAACTATGAAGTAGTAGCCTCACATGGTGGTTTCCCACCAATGAGTTCGCATTTCCTGGTACGTGGTTGGAAAGAGAGGTGAGTGTTAGCGCGTCTCCTGTAGTATGGTCAGACAAGTAGCTTTTTCGCGTGTTACAATTCAATATAACTATTTCAGATCGAAGCGAGATTGATGCACGCAGTGTTACACCGCGGAGGCAACCCCCGCCCATCAGCGAGAGTCCGGCCGATCCGGTATAACAGCAAAATCACTCACTGCCCCTCACCAAGATACCCAGGTACGCCGATTGTCAGGCAAACCGCTTTTTTAGATCGAGCTAGCAAAGTGAACGGTCATCTAGTAAGTACAGCTCATATCTGTTGCTTTTCAGGCGGCAGCGTGAATGAGTATACAGCGGAAGAACCATTTTTGGAGAAAATAACTAGTGGCGCCCCCGTTTTATACAATCTAAGGTACGGAATGTGTGCTTTGAAATTGTGGGACCAGCTACCTGCACGTCTCTGAGAGGCCCGGTATTAAATCCCTTTCTCATAATCTTTTTAACAGAACCTCTGCATAATAAAAAGCCCCTCTCTATTTGAATGATTGGACCGCGGGACCGCGATATCCATATGAAAAGGTAAAATCCTGCGACTTCTGTCCCCGTGCTTTAGGGGGAGGTCTTTAATCCTTGTAAATAGTGGCTAAATCAAGCTTCCTTTATTTTTGTAGAATACCACACTGACAGAGCCCTGAAGAGAATCTGCGATTCCTTCCAGATTTGAAACGCGTCGGCATAACGGCGAATAGGCACTTTTGATTGAGCAAAGTTAACAGTCATTTGTCAACTTTAACTGATTGTTGAGTTTAAAGTGATTTTTCTGTTGCCTCTTCCTGTTGTTTTGACCCTGGTTGGGCTTTCTAATAAGTTGAATTTTCACAAAGATTGATTATTTGTGTGAACAAAATTGTTGTTTTTCTTATTGTAAAAGAAGCTTGCTTATAATTGTGGATTCATTTGTATATATAGATATTGTCTTGTGTATAGAATTGTATGTATGATAGCTGTAAATAGTGTAAATGTTTGTAAGTAGTGTTTTTCTCAACCTTAAAATGCCTTTCAAAATGATTTAACAAAAAATTGCTAAAAGGGTTTAAATAAAATAACCCATACAAACAATAGGTTTCCTTCCCTTGTTTGTATTCTCAAAGTTGTATGCGGTTGATAGAGTACACACTGTTTTTTCAAAGTAGACAGTTAAGTAGCTGGCCTAGTGAACTACGCTGAATGAGTAGAGTAGCGATACCTTAGCTCCCCTCACAGCAGTAGTTATCATATATGGCAGCAAGTGGGAACGATGTAATGGTGGCGTTGGGATACAGAAGAGATGGCAACATCTGCCCCCAAGTTTATCACACTAAATTGGTTGTTTTGTTGGGGGTTCTTTTATGTTAAAGGGAAGAAGGGAGGGGGGAGGGATCCCTGTAGCCACAGAATTTGTGGGTTCCCATGGCGTGGGTGGGAAGTTGTGCATAGACCAAGGGCCGAGAAGCAATATTTCTGCACCAGGCATGCCACACAAACATTATTCCGTTTTTCACAGTTAATACATCCCCTTAATGACACTTGAGGGTGGTAAGACACAATCCTTGCATCTTATGACCTAGAACCACTGTGGTCTGAACGATAACAAGAAAGTTCTGAGGGTGTTAGTTAACCTAAAGAGACACTCTATGGCCATCACAGTTTTGCAGGAGACAAACCTCAGTGCAGAACGCAGAGGGGAAATGAAATGTAAATTACAAGGTCAGTGCTACTTTGCCGACTAAACCTCATACGCCAGGGGATTGCTGCTGTGGGTAGACAAGAGCGGTACAAAACGGGGTGGTGATGGACGGAGCATCTGAACCAATCAAATACTCACACCCAGTCAACAGATCTGGGTTTAATCCATCACCGTTCTTTAGCCCACTCTGCCACCCCAGTTCAGACATGGCCATATGCAAATCAGTCTGACCCTGTGCCTCATGGGAACAGTCCAGCCCGAACTGCCAAGCCATGCCGTCCCTGGACCGGAAACAAGCTTCCTAGGACCGGTTTCTGGCATTACAGCTGTCTTCAGCCAGGCTTGCTTGAATCCAGTGGCAAAGTGAGCAAGTGACTCACGTCTAAGCATACCCTGCCAACTTATGGTGAACAAAGCGGTACAAAAGGGGGTGGTGATGGACGGAGCATCTGAACCAATCAAATACTCACACCCAGTCAACAGATCTGGGTTTAATCCATCACCGTTCTTTAGCCCACTCTGCCACCCCAGTTCAGACATGGCCATATGCAAATCAGTCTGACCCTGTGCCTCATGGGAACAGTCCAGCCCGAACTGCCAAGCCATGCCGTCCCTGGACCGGAAACAAGCTTCCTAGGACCGGTTTCTGGCATTACAGCTGTCTTCAGCCAGGCTTGCTTGAATCCAGTGGCAAAGTGAGCAAGTGACTCACGTCTAAGCATACCCTGCCAACTTATGGTGAACAAAGCGGTACAAAAGGGGGTGGTGATGGACGGAGCATCTGAACCAATCAAATACTCACACCCAGTCAACAGATCTGGGTTTAATCCATCACCGTTCTTTAGCCCACTCTGCCATCCAAGTTCAGACATGGCCATATGCAAATCAGTCTGACCCTGTGCCTCATGAGAACAGTCCAGCCCGAACTGCCAAGCCATACCTTACCTGGACCGGAAACAAGCTTTCTAGGACGGGTTTCTGGCATTACAGTCGTCTTCAGCCAGGCTTGCTTGAATCCAGTGGCAAAGTGAGCAAGTGACTCACGTCTGAGCATACCCTGCCAACTTATGGCAAACAAAGCAGTACAAAAGGGGGTGGTGATGGACGGAGCATCTGAACCAATCAAATACTCGCATCCAGTCAACAGATCTGGGTTTAATCCAGCACGTTCTTTAGCCCACTCTGCTACCCCAGTTCAGACATGGCCATATGCAAATCAGTCTGACCCTGTGCCTCATGGGAACAGTACAGCTCGAACTGCCAAGCCATGCCTTCCCTGGACCGGAAACAAGCTTCCTAGGACCGGTTTCTGCCATGTCTGAACAGGGGTGGTAGAGTGGGCTAAAGAACGGTGATGGATTAAACCCAGATCTGTAGACTGGGTGTGAGTATTTGATTGGTTTGGATGCTCCGTCCATCACCACCCCTTTTGTACCGCCGTGGGTAGACAAGAGGGCGGGGTGGAAATTACCAAACCTTTTAAGGACCCACAAGGCAGGTATGCGGCAGCTCTTTGGAGTAAAGGGGATGTTACATTTCTTCTGGTTCGTTTGTATAGGCTGAATGATGTATGGGCTGAATCATGATGATCCCCATTTTTATAATTCGTTAGCTGTGAAGCTGGTACAATAGGAGGGTATCCCACAGGTATGGGGCAGGGATTTTAATTGTATTCTTAATCCAGATATTGATAGATCCCAAGGCCCGCCCAGGAATACAGCAGCAGCGGCAATAGCTATAATGGCCATCATGGGCGCAGGGGGCCTAGTCGACATTTGGAGACATAGATCACCCTCAGAAAGGGGCTACATGCACTATTCTTCAGCCTACGACACGCATACCTTCATCGATTATTGGTTAGTATCGGGGGGGATGAAACACCAGGGTTACGGCCTGCACTCATCTGCACTCACCTCCCCAGGACATACTCTGACCACTCCCTTTTTCAGCTCATACAACACAGGTCACCTAGAATCCCGGCATTCTCCTGGCATTTACCACCCTATTCTTTATTAGAAACTGTCTTTAAGGCAGGTTTGATAACCACAATAGAAGACTTCTTTGTGAATAATGTAGGCTCAGTCCCAACATTTGCTACGGCCTGGGTAACTTTTAAGGTGTGTATTAGGGGTTGGAGACTTCCATGCATGTGGGAGTGCTGCGCTCCTTCCCTGGTAGGTTAGCGCATTCGGAATAGGAAATCGAATACATAGAAATGGCACTCTCTGGGACCGGTGAACCCAGACTGCCGCTGATCTTAAGCAAAAATCCAAGCAGAGTACCAAGATACAGCAAACAACGACATCAAACATATGGGGAAGTATGCCACTGCATGCTGTTACAGGGAGCATGAGAGACCTGAAGACACGTTAGCAGGGATATTGAGACCTAAGAGGGACTTGGACAAAAGGGTAGGCATGATGGATAACATTGGGCATTCTCTGCATACCACTGAGGAAATCGCAGCCCATTTTCGTTCCTATTACCACTTACCAGACACTGTACACATCACAAATCCCGACTGATAGTGTTGCCCTCAATGACTATTTGTCAAAACGCTGTGGCAAGTGACGGAACATACAGAGCATTTGATGGCACCCACGGATTCAGATGAGATCAGGGACGTGCTGTTCAGTATGGCTGCGGGGAAGGCTCCAGGGGCGGATAGGCTGTCGGTGGCCATCTATAAATAGTTTCAAGATCTACTGATCCCCTATCTTAATATGCTTTACGAGGAGATGGCGGAATCAGGAATCGTGCCCCCTCTTTACCTGATGCTGTGATTGTCGCACTATTAAAGACAGGTAAACAACCCAACCACTGCTCCTCATATAGACCCTTGTCTCTCCTTACTGTTGATGCTAAAATCTACGTGAAAATTTTGGCAAACAGGCTGGCGGCGTTATTGCCAGGCGTTATTCGCCCGGAGCAAGCGGGTTTCGTTACTAGTAGCAACTTAACACAGAATCTGAGGACATTATTTGGAGTGGTGCAGAGATTGACCCCGGAGGTCAAGGCTGCGGCGGTATTTCTCGATGCCGAGAAAGCTTTTGACTCAGTGGAGTGGGGGTTCATGTTCACAGTGCTGAGCAAGATTGGCATCCGGAAATATTCCTACACCTAGTGTCAGTGCTATACAGATCACCCACTGCCGGAGTAAGGATTGGAGATGTAGTCTCTCATTCATTCAACATCATGTGGAGCACGAGGCAGGGATGCCCACTGCCCCCACTTTTGTACGCAACAGTAGCTGAGACACTGGCCTGTGATATCCGCGAATATCATGCTCATAGAGGCCTCGGGTTCCCATGGAACACACTGAACATATCTGCAAATGTGGACAACACCCTGCAGTATATTTACAATCCAGAATAAAACCTGTCCACTATACTACACCAGGTGGTCCAGTTTGGCGGGCATTCTGGGCTATGATTCAACTAGTACAAGTCCATCATAGTTCCTCTCACTCCTGCCATGGCAGAGCTGGCCTTGGAGTTCCCATTGCGATGGACTACTGAAGCAGTGCGGTATTTAGGCATCAGAATCCACACAGACCCGGCGGTTGTAATCCGGGAAAATTACAGAACGCCTGCACAGAAACTCATAGAGGATGTGGATAGGTGGATTAGGCTCCCACTATCAATAAAGGGGAGAATTGCTATACTGAAAATAGTGATTCTGCCGCGCTTTCTTTTTTTATTTCAAAACATACCAATTCCCCTACCACGCACCCTATTTAAGCAATTGTGTACACAGCTAATCCAACTAGGTTGAGCGGGGAAACAATCCCGGATACGGTGGGACTCCCTCACTTTGCCCTAGGAGTTGGGTGGGTTTGGTGCCCCAGATTTAGAGAAGTATTATAGAGCAGCAAACAGTACACTCGCCCATTATTGGGTACACAGCCCACATGATACATTTGTATTTATTTTTGTATTTAATTTATTTATAAAGCGCTAACAATCATCCTAGGTAGGATATCACGGCGCTGAGGTTTGGTGCTGAGGGGTACGGTAACCGCATTGATTACTGATTATTCTGGTTTAGGGAAGAGTAGTGTCTTTAATTGTTTCCTAAATGATAAGAGACATTCTGTCAGTCTGAGATTGGGAGGTAGTTCATTCCACTTGGTTGCAGCTAGATGAGAGAAAGCCCGCTCTCCCATCCTGACAGTCTTCACGTGGGTAGTGTTTGCTCTTCCTGAAGTTCTGGATCGAAGGTTCCTCGATGGTCTATGGAATTTGACTTTATTGTGTAGAATGGTAGGGCCTGTATTGTAAAGTACCTTGTGTGTGATACACAGTAATTTGAAGTTGGCTCTTTGTCGCATTGGGAGCCAATGTAGTTCTCGCATGCAACTTTTGGCCGAATCATATCTCTTCTTATTGCATACAGCCTTTGCCGCGGCATTTTGCACTATCTGCAGTTTAGAGAAAAGATAGTCTGCCATTCCAACAAACAGAGAGTTGCCGTAGTCCAGTCTGCTCATCAGCAGCGACTGGACCAGGGTCTTCCCCTTCTTGTATCTGGAGAAGAACGTGGTGGAACCACTTACACTGCCCCAGACGCTATTCCAACCAGCCTCTAGGTGACAGCAAATCTTTGCTTCATTAGCCACTACAGCACAGGCATGGCAGACATTGCTACACATGCAGGCAGGGGCTTTCAGATATTCACCAGAGATTCCATTAAACTGGTGCTTGTGGTTCCCACTGGGTCAAGATTCGGGGGCAAGGCAAGCGCTGCGGACTGTAGATAATCACAAAATGGGAGAATTCCTTAAGGATGGGGCAATGGGTAGCTGGGAGACTCTACAAAAACCAGAAGTGCAGCCATCAGGCACAGCGCTGCTTCATTTTTTTTAGGGCTAGGCACACTTGGCACGCCCTTTTGGGCAATGACATGTTGGAACCGCAAGCTATGGGTGCTCTCACCACTCTCATCAAATTCAGTGAACCATCTAAATTGATCACTAGATTCTACACTAGCATGCAGGAAAACCGTCGGGCGGAAGTTCTGAAAGTCAGACTAGAATGGCAACGTGACTTCAATGCTCCACTAAGCGACAAAGATTGGCAATATTGATGCTCTCGCACTCGGTTCGCCTCCCTTGATGGGAGACATTGGCTCATCCACTTTAAATTTCTGCCCAGAGCCTACTGTACCCCAGAACAGCAATTTCAAAATGGTTATTGGAGAATTCCCATTGCCAAAGATGTGGGATGGAGGAGGCAGGTTTTTGGCACCTAGCTTGGCAGTGTCCCCGGATTCAACTATTCTGGAGTACAGTATTCCAGGAACTAGAGATCATGATCACTGCAGATTTGGAGCCTGACCCTAAAATGGCATTGCTGGGGTGGGATCTGAATGTGGAAAAATCAGTGCACCCCTTACTGGCCATTGGGCCTCTTCCTGCTAAGCACTGAGTGCCAATTTGATGGGCCATGGGCCCGCTACCAATGATAAAATAATGGTATGCAGTTATGCTTTACTGCAACACACATACTGATGTATACAATGAGCTACTCCCTCCCAAGAGTCGACCCAAGAGTTGCTGGGGTCCGTAGTAAGACTGTAAGTACAGGATTAGATCCGGCTGGGAGCACTAACACGACTGAGTCCCAGGAGACATAGGTATAGGCGGGTGCAGAGTATGGGGGGTCACAGTCTCCCCACAAGTAAGACAGTGCGGTACATTGTCTGGGGACGCGAGCAGCTTCAAAAGAAGTTGACCTCAGATATGTCTGGCGTCAGCAGAGTTGATTGGGACATAGCACTATTTGTTCCATGTGCTGCTAATATACATGTTGTGTTTCTCAGATGCTCTCCTTGTTATGTACCAGATTGTAAAAAGTTGTATGTACTGTTATGCCTGGTCATGATGTAACTGTATTTTGAGTTGTTTGTACAATACAATTCGATAAAAAAATGATTACCTATTAATACCGTTCCATACAGGAATTAGAGACACCTGAAAGGACATATTTTCCATTCTCGAGGAAAAGGTGACTGGAAGGGAAATACGGAAGATGGAGAAGTACATGGTCAAGCATCAAATCATCAAATGCACTCCTTAATGACAAGGACAAATTGTACATAGAGAACTACTCAATGATTAGCGTGTAGATTGAAGCATCACAAAGACATCTTACAGTGTTTCTGCAATTGAATATTTTACTATTATAAACGTATGTTTAATCTATGGGAGGTGCTCTTACAGTTCATGATCTCCGCATGGTGTCCGATGTGTACCAATCAGGATGATCTCAGTCCAATTCTTAATTCATATCAGTTTGAAAAGAAGTCCATGTCTTTTCATATTTTTAAGGCCGATCACAAACCAAAGCTGTCGACTTTTTCATTGCTCACAAATTCCATATTTTAGTTCACCACAGTTTGTTACTAACACTAGTAAACATGGGCATGCGTCAATATACTACACTTTCTCAGACGAGGCATAACGAAGAAAAATATCTTTATTTCTGATTGTGTTTTCCCCTTGCTATGTAGAAAGAGGGAAACGCCTCAGAGGATTGTATTTGTGCAGGAAGGTGCCCCTTGATATTTGATATTTTTATATGCTGATTCACATGCTGAATTCCATTCAAATAATACACCTTTTTGTAACAATGTTCTCATAAGCTCCACAGTGTCAAGAAATTATTTTAACAATTTCTTATCGGTTGGCTGAGAAGCATTAACAATTGCCCTTACAATACTTTTCTTTGGTCTAATCCCATTTGCCGAAATCTCATGACCCAGATAATTTACCTGTTCTTTTCTCAGTTGTCAGCTGTCTAACCACTTCTGGAAATTAATGCATTTTCCAGTCATATATTGGGAATGAAGCAGAGAAAAAAACATGTATATATTGTCATATTTAAAATCAAATCTGCCCCCAAATCAGTCAGTATACAAGCACACATTCGAGACCCTCACATTAAATAGGAGGATAACAGGAGCGGGGAGGAGGTACAGAGAAGAAAGTATGATAATAGAATTACAGGGATGTACAGTGATTTATATAGCGCAAATCACCAACCGGTTTCTAAGCGCTTGCTTAGTGAACCCGTCCTGGTATTCCCCTGTGAGATAACCCCGGCAGGGTATCCGCAAGGTGAAAGCTAGGCATCCCACCGCGAGGGGCCATTGTGGAGATTAAGCAAGCTATTGCCCAGAGTCGCAGAGTGTGAACCCGTGAATCGAGTAGGCACCGGAGCGAGAATTGTCGAGTCCATGGACATTTTAGGACTCAAAACCCCGCCGGGCCGGGAATTGAACCCTGGTCCCGGGCTGACCTCTGCTTCCAGGTCTGCCTCCTTTAACCAGTGAGCCAAGTCGGCAATAAGTAGGTGATGCTAATGTGAATGCACAGTTCTAACCCATCTCATGTGTGGTTAGTGGAATAGAGACATCATCAAACCAGTATTTCATTGCAATCACATATCCAGCACCTCCTGAGGTGCTAGCGTGGAAAAAGTCAATGTTCAATTAAGCATGGAGCCTTTCTCATATGTTAAAGATATAAGCTAAATAATCTTTAGGAGGTCATATTTCCAGTGTAGTAGAATGCAGATCATCTGCTACATTACTAATGTAGAGGGGAACATCTGTTAAATAATAAAATACTTGCATGTTGAACAAACATTTATAGTGGGAGCTAAGTTGTAGAATACTTGCTTGTTGGTCACACATTTACAGTGGAAGCGAAGTCATCCCAGGATAAATGCAATAAATGTCAAAACCACTTGATATCAACATGAAAAACTGCAACAACGATAACTATTCTCAGAATGACATGGATGGTCCCTTCCCATACAACAGTGACACAACATTTAATAAGTATGAACATTTTAACCATTACCTAGAAAAAGTGCATTTCATGATCGGTGTTGAACCCCTTATTGATACTCCTAAGTTTACAGATCCATTTTGAATCACACTGCCTTAAGTGAAGTTCTCTATCTCCAGCCCTTGCTCCCATCTCAACATGTTCAATGGCATGGAACCAGAAGGTGTCTAAGCCATTGTAGATTTTGGCAAAATGGTCTGTCATTGGGTATCACAGATCTCCTTTGAGAATGGTCCTTCTGTGTTCCTGAATGCGAAGTTTTAAGATACGTTTGGTGCTGCCCACATGGACAACCAATTATGTATACCACAAAGGTGGTGTTGCATAAGCATGGGCGAAATTCGCGAATTCGCAATCCGCGAATTTGCGGATTTGCGAATTCGCGATCCACAAAATTCGCGAATTATTTTTCCGTGTTCGCGGGGCGCTTTGCCTGTTCGCGGGGCGATTTGCGTGTTCGCGGGTTTTTTTGTGCGAGACCGCGATGCGCCCTCTGGTTCATCACTGCCACCCTCTCGTTTTTGGTGCCCTTCTGCCCTCTGTACCACTCATTTTTGTGCCTTTCTGCCCTCTGCCCCACTCGTGTTTGTGCCCTTTTGCCCTCTGCCACACTCGTTTTTGTGCTCTTCTGCCCTCTGCCCTACTCGTTTTTGTGGTCTTCTGCCCTCTGCCCCACTCGTTTTTGTGCCATTCTGCCCTCTACCCCACTCGTTTTTGTGCCATTCTGCCCTCTGCCCCACTCGATGTTGTGCCCTTCTGCCCTCTGCCACACTCTTTTTTTGTGCCCTTCTGCCCCACTCATTTTAGTGCCATTCTGCCCTCTGCCCCACTCGTTGTTGTGCCATTCTGCCACTTGCCCCACTCGTTTTTGTGCCATTCTGCCCTCTGTCCCACTCGTGTTTGTGCCCTTCTGCCCTCTGCCCCACTCATTTTTTGCCATTCTGCCCTCTGCCCCACTCGTTGTTGTGCCATTCTGCCCTCTGCCCCACTCGTTGTTGTGCCCTTCTGCCCTCTGCCCCACTCGTTGTTGTGCCCTTCTGCCCTCTGCCCCACTTGTTCTTTTGCCATTCTGCCCTCTGCCCCACTCATGTTTGTGCCCTTCTGCCCTCTGTCCCACTCGTTGTTGTGCCCTTCTGCCCTCTGCCCCACTTGTTGTTGTGCCATTCTGCCCTCTGCCCCACTCGTGTTTGTGCCCTTTTGCCCCCTGCCCCACTCGTTTTGGTGCTCTTCTGCCCTCTGCCTAACTCATTTTTGTGGTCTTCTGCCCTTTGCCCCACTCGTTTTTGTGTCATTCTGCCCTCTGCCCCACTCATTTTTGCGCTATTCTGCCCTCTGCCCCACTCATTGTTGTGCCCTTCTGCCCTCTGCCCCACTCGTTTTTGTGGCATTCTGCATTCTGCCCCACTCGTTGTTATGCCCTTTCTGCCCTCTGCCCCACTCGTTTTTGTGCCAATCTTCCCTCTGCCCTACTCTTTTTTGTGCCCTTCTGCCCTCTGCCCCACTCGTTTTTGTGCCATTCTGCCCCTTGCCCCACTCGTTTTTGTGCCATTCTGCCCTCTGTCCCACTCGTGTTTGTGCCCTTCTGCCCTCTGCCGCACTCGTTTTTGTGCCATTCTGCCCTCTGCCCCACTCGTTGTTGTGCCCTTCTGCCCTCTGCCCCCCCCCGCTTTTGTGCCCTTCTGCCCTCTGCCCCACTCATTGTTGTGCCATTCTGCCCTCTGCCCCAGTCGTTGTTGTCCCTTCTGCCCTCTGCCCCACTCGTTGTTGTGCCATTCTGCCCTCTGCCCCACTCGTTGTTGTGCCCTTCTGCCCTCTGCCCCACTCGTGTTTGTGCCCATCTGCCCTCTGCCCCACTCGTTGTTGTGCCAATCTGCCCTCTGCCCCACTCGTTGTTGTGCCCTTCTGCCCTCTGCCCCACTCGTGTTTGTGCCCTTCTGCCCTCTGCCCCACTCGTGTTTGTGCCCATCTGCCCTCTGCCCCACTCGTTGTTGTGCCAATATGCCCCCTGCCACACTTGTTGTTGTGCCCTTCTGCCCTCTGCCCCACTCCTTGCCTTTTATTTTAGAATGGCGCCGGCAAGCTGCCAGCGCCATTCTAAAATAGTTACTAAGTTAGCTTCATCAGGAAGCACTAATAGATCAAATAAAGCAGGTGCTCGAGTTGGAGCTCAAATTCAGTTAAACTCGAGCACCTGATTCATTTTAATTATTAGTGCTTCCTGTTGAAGCTAACTTAGTAACTATTTTAGAATGGCGCTGGCAGCTTTCCGGCGCCATTCTAAAATAGTTACAAACACTGAGCTTGAACTTTTTCCCCACGGATCCGTTCCGCTCGCGGATTTGCGAATTTTCGGAAAATTCGCGGGAATTCGCGGATCGCGAATTTGCCAAAAATCCACAAAATCCGCCAGCGGAACGGATTTTGCGCCCATGCTTAGTGTTGCAGTTAATGAATTTATTGATATTGAAATTTGCAGAACAATTAAAGGTGAAATTCTTAGTTTTATTCATACCCAAATTGCAGATATTGCATGAACTGCACATGTAAAAACCCTTCGGTTTTGTAGGTAACCAAGTCGCCCCTTTCCCAGTGACAGTAGCAACATAGCTTGGACAAAGTTAATTTCTCAGTGTGTTACCTCTCCTGTACGTAACCGATGGATTATTCCTGCATTATAAAGGCTGGGGATTTCCTCCAGCAGATGCCAATTCTGCTTCAATAACTTGAAAATTGTTTCACTGTGCGTAGTGTTTTGTGTAATGAATCTAATATCTATATTGTCCTTCTTGTTTCTAGCCCTTCTACCTTTCGTCAATGTAGATTCTCTAGTCAGTGTACATACTCTGCTATCACCTACGTCCAGGACCCCCTAGTCATATCCTCTTGATAGAAATCTGTTTTTTACTTGTTGGATGTTACTGTCGAAATTGTCATCTTCGCTACTGTTGGGCCTCATGTGGGCCATCTCCCAATATGGGATATTTCTGATGGTTGAACTTGCATGTGCGCTACTGGTGTGTAGCACCGCATTGCAGGCTTTGCAATGCAACATACTTTGTATCAGCCCATCCTTAACATAGAAATATTAATCTAAAAAGTCAATTCTCTCCTTGTGATATTCCATTGTAAGTTGGAAATTG
Source organism: Lissotriton vulgaris (assembly GCF_964263255.1). Lineage (NCBI taxonomy): Eukaryota > Metazoa > Chordata > Amphibia > Caudata > Salamandridae > Lissotriton > Lissotriton vulgaris. The sequence continues at coordinate 580,072,656 of NC_141699.1, read as the reverse complement.
TGGGGATTGGTTTTTAAAAACTGGAAATATTCCAGAAGCAGTGTCTCAGTCCCCGACCATAGGCAGATGATATTGTTGATGTACCTCCCCCAGAACACAATGTGCTCCGTCCAGGGGGAGGCACACCTGTTCCAGGCATGCTCCATCTCATACCACCCCATAAAGAGGCAAGCATTAGAGGGAGCAAACTTGGAGCCCATGGTCGTGCCCCCCATCTGATGGTACCATGTGTCATCATGCAGAAAGTAATTTCTGGTGAGGATTAGCTTCATCATCTTGAGGACCATATGACTTTGTTCATAATGATCAGCTCCCTTTCTATCCAGATAAAATCTGGCGGCCATGAGTCCAAAGTCATGTTGTATACACGTATACAGACTCCTTACATCAAGTGTCACTAAAAACAGCTCATCAGACCAAATAAAGTCTTTACATTTATATAAAATATCCTTACTATCTTGGATATGTGATGGTAAGTCAAGGACAAGTTTGAGCAACTTGAGGTCGATAAATTCTGAAAGCCTTTCCATGGGTGAGCTCACCCCGAAATGATCAGTCTCCCGGGGGGGAAACCCCCTTTCTTATGTACTTTGGGGAGAATGTAGATACAAGGAAACCTGGCATTGTCTACTGTATGAGACCTATATTCCTGATCACTCAGTAGACCAACATCCCTCCACTCTGTCAATTTCACATTGATATCCATAGTCAATTCGTTTGTGGGATTGAAACTCAATTTGTCATAACACCGGACATCACCCAGTTGTCATTCAATTTCCCCAAAGTAGTCCAATTTGTTCATTACAACGACGTTTCCGCCCTTGTCAGTGTACCTTATGACAATTTAGCTGCCATTTCTTAGCCTCTTGAGTGCCTCTCTCTCTCCCAGTGTCAGATTGTGCTGTGACCTGAGTTTTGGTCTGTCTTGCTTCTCTAGTTTGTCTAGTCCTTCACTCACTCGTTCGGTGAACACATCAATGTTGTGATGGTACATAGTCGGTGTGAATTTGGATGTAGGTCGCAGCCCACTTTACCCTGTAAGATTCTCACTTATGTCTAGTTCCTCCAAAATGGATTGTATGTCCACTTCCTCCTCTCCACTCAAAGACATCAAGAATTGTAGGTTCCGAACCTCAGCTGGTGTATAATCAGTTTCTTCAGCATTGTTACTAAAAATTACTGTGTGGCAATTTATCATTGAGAAAATCCTTTAGTTTTATGGTTCTTGAAAATTTAAAGAGATCGACATGCACATTTGAGAAATCACCATCCTGGGTCAGGCAGAAGCCCAAACCCTTACAAAGTAAACTCCTTTCATCGACGTCCAGTTGACAATTTTCAATTCTAAGTTACCCATGTCCCCTCCCTGTTCGGTATGATTATCTGTGCTGCATTCTATTTCTGTTTGTTCTTCGCCCTCGCTGATCTCCTGAGGGTGTCCTCGGCTGCTTCTCCCAGAGAGGGCGAAGAACAAACAGAAATAGAATCCAGCACAGATAATCATTCACACAACATGTCATTGGTCACTGTAGCCACACTAACACATAAATGTACACAGCCAAATGTGTTGTTAACACACATGCCTGCAAAAGTGTGCAGTACACAGCATCTCATATAATAACTGTATGGCATAACATAGCATACATAGCAACTTCTTGTATGAGGAATTAATTGGATCGTACATCTACCCCATTGGCCACTTTTGTCTGAAAGGAAATTCCAGGCAGTAAACAGCTTATAGAATAACGCTGACTGCCCAGAGAACTACAGGAGACATCTGGGAAATAGCGGAATGACTACTATTACTGCAATCACCTGCCTATCATCCCCAATCTGGACTGCTCATGTGTCTGTAACAGAAATTTGCATGGCAGATAAGCTACAAATGTATTGTGTAAACCATCATATTGTGGAGACTGCATTGCATACATAAGTACCATCACAGCTGGTACACACTGAACTGTGGTATAAATGTGTACATACACAGTCCTATACAACTTTGACATGTGACGATTGGTATAGTCAGAGGTATGGGTTCGTACATCAGGAGACATGTTCCTTGAAATGAGTGGTGGTGGCAATGCACTTGGTGGACCATATGTAAGTAATGCTGATGATACTTACATGGTGGATGCCAGCCCCCAAGTATGGCATATGCTGGTTCGCCGACCACCGGCAGAGTCTAGCAACGTGGAAGGCGGAATCGACTATGGCTGTCACATCCATAGGCTACATTTGTACAATGCGACCAGGGGCGTAACACAGGCCCCCGCAGACCACGCAGTGCGGGGGGGCCCGTGCTCCAGGGGCCCCCAGCACGGGGCCCCCAGCACGGGTCGGGCCCCCTTCGCAGCAACACAGTGAGCAACCACTTAATGCACTGCTCTGGTGTTTGAACAGTTTAATATACATAGCAGGTGGTTCCGGTCGCTCCGACCGGCCAGGCTGCCTCTATTGTGCTCTCACTGGGGCAATGCAACAATGTTCATTTCCTGCCTGAGCCAGAAAATAAAGTCTTAACCTGGGCGGTGCGAGCGGGCGGAAGTTATGTTTGAAAGTTTCGATTTTGAAGCCGCCAATACTCGCACCGCCGCCTGTGCCTCTCAAAGTTTCAAAGTTTCTTTATTATGATAAGGAACTCTTTATGAGGTCCACATAAAACAGCATGTACATGCAAAACAATACAGATAAAATATTTCCATCACAATCACATGAAATAAGTTAATACAAGTCCAGGAAACATTTAAAAAAGTTGTACAGTTTAAAAACAAACATTTCATTAGGGGGGTTAATCAAGGCTGCCTTAAACATAGATGCTGAAAATATGTTAAGTTGTAAGCAAATTGGTCTTAACCATCTACGCCTGCAGGGCATCAGTGTTGGGCAAACGAACATAACGTGATCTAGATCTTGGTCATACAATTGGCAAAGATCACAGCGTGCCGAACAACCAAACCATCTGGCATGTAGAACTTTTAGCGGAAGCAGATCGTGTCTTAATAAGTACACTAGGCGTCTCACGCCATGGGAGATGTTCCAGTACATATACGGTTGAGCTTTCCGCAGGGTATAAGATTCAATAACAGACCTACAACCTTTTTTCGCTAGACAAAAGTCTCTGTCAAGACAAAACCCCAATTCCCAAGAGGCTGACTTCAAGACAGTTTTTAATTGATGACGGGACAATAAAAATAGAGTCTCCTCATCTAATTTCAATTGTAGCACAGCAGATCTAAAGTTTTTTACAATCGATGAGAAGTCATTAAAAGATCCTAATAATTCAATTTTTATGAGGTTTCTTAAGGTATTGGGTTCACCTTTAGATAACGCTACTACCCAGCGTATAATGCTAGCAAGCCCTTGTACCCTGCTGCTACGCAAACCCAATTCCTGTCTCAAGGAAGCAGTTGAATTTGCTGTACCTACAGACATTAAGCTCCGAAGAATTTTACCTTCTGCAGAGTTTAAAAAACACCATTTTTTTGGATCGACTAACTCAATTCCATATAACAGGGAGGCTGGAACTTTCGCTCTGAAAACATCTAAAAGAATAGAGAAATGCCTTCTACCTGTAGCTTTATACAGGGAAACTAAGCTCTTTCCCTGACAAGTAGCCTTCCGAGAGTTATTATCTATGTGTGGTTTGTCACTTAAATTATGAGTGACAATTTTACCTAAAAAGGTATAAGATTTCACACATTCTAGTTTTTCCCCCCCCACAACCCATGGAAAGTTAAAACATTTAGGCTTCTTTCTACCAGAGAAGCAGATCACCTTACTTTTTGCCGTATTTATGGATAAAAAATGACTTTCGGCATATTCAAAGAGTGCATGCAACCGAGTATTTAGCCCCCTTGGGGTGAGATCCAAAATTAGGATGTCATCTGCATACATTAAGCATGCAATTGGAACACCCCCCAAGGACGGAGCAATACCGGCGCAAGTCGAAAGAGCGTTGGGTAAATCAACAGTATATAAAGAAAATAGCAACGGAGCCAAAAGGCAACCTTGCTTTAACCCATTAGATGTTGGAATTAATCTCGATACGCCACGATCACCTCCAAGTAAAACTCTGCACCAAGTGTCAGAATACAGGGCGCGGATTAACTTAATAAGAGAAGCAGGCATACCTAGGTTAAATAACTTTCTCCACAGCAGATTTCTATCTACTTTATCAAAAGCGGTGGAGAAGTCAATAAAAGCGCCATATACCTGACCACCCCGAACTTTCACATATTTTTCAGTGATAATTTGTAGTGCAGTCAGGTTATCTAAAGTTCCATGGTTTGATCTAAAACCAGTTTGCTCCAAAGGAAGGATTTTATGTTCAGATACCCAATCGTTAATTAAAGAAAGTACACATTTTGCAAACACCTTGCCAATGGCGTCAAGCAAGGCAATTTGACGATAATTTTGTGGTAGATTTCTTGCCCCTTTTTTGTATAAAGGGACAATAATGCTTCCTTTCCAGGAGGGGGGGACTGTTCCGCTAGCAAAGCAAAATTTAAACACTGGAAATAGTATTTTACTCCAAAGTTCACTCTGGTTTTTTAATACTGAAATTGGGATTTTATCAGGACCCATCGCACCAGAGGAACGCATGTTCTTAATGGCACATTCAATTTCCTTTACTGTTGGATATTCCAGTGGAACTAAGACATTATCAAATTCAACATTAAACCCATAAGAGATATTATTACTGTACAACTTCTCAATATAGTGAACCCACACCTGTTCCGTAATGGCAATGGGCATAGGACTGGCTCTAGTACCACAGCCTTTGCCAATTAAGGCCCAAAAGGTCTTAGTTTGGCGATTATACGAAGCTTCTCTCAATTGAATCCAAAGGGCATCTTCCTTAGAACGTTTTAAACGGGCCTTAAGCCTAAGCCTAACTCTCCTTCTCTTTAATATAGCCAACCTAGATTTCGCTTCTTGGGTAAAACATAAAAATTGTCCCCTTACAACTTTATTTATTTCTCTATTCTGTGCCTCTCATCTTGGTGTCCTGCTGTAACTGACCGGACCAGGCTACTGGGAGGCTCCTCATCGCGGTCGTTGGTCTACAGTCACTCTGATACAGTCCTGCTCTGATACCGATGTCCACTTGTCCGTGAAGCCGCTGCAGCTGCTATGCTGCAAAGGCAAATTAAACGGACTGTTTCGCACTACTGTGCTTATGGACTGGGCTGTGCTATTTTCTAAGATGGGTGTAATCATTCCCTCTTTGATGGTCTGCTGAACCGACAATCACCCCAGCCCCACTTTGTGCCGATTCTGAGTCTGATCCTGGATGTACGCCCCCTCCCTTTCCCTGGCCTCTATTCTGTGACCTGTTGGCAGACAATCCGATGCTCTCTCTGCGCTGGCGTGATTTGCGAGTTTCAAACCACCTTTCCACCAATTTCTCCGAGCGACAAACAAGCACAGGGAGCAGAAATACAAGCAAGGGGGCAGGTAGGCAACAGGACTGGTAGGCAAGCCCTGACACAGGCAGGGGAAAAATAGCGGACAGCAAAGACAAGCAGTGGTGCGGGACGAGGAAAACATTCACTGGAATAGTGCCTCTGGTAGGGGCTGCGGGTAAACTTATGTTTACACGGTAATCTGTAAGCACAAAAAAATGTCGTGCCATGGGCACAAGGAAAAAAACAAATAATCGGAGCAGCGGAACAAGCACTGTCGGGCACAGGGGACAACATTGATCACATGTTGAGGCAGCAGGGAAACTATTATGCTGCAAAGGTAAATTAAACGGACGGTTTCTAGGACACTCATACACAGCCACAGCACTTGTGAAATACAAAGGCCAGCAACCACACTGCCAGACAGTCAGCCACCCTTCAAAGGGGTGTGTTCAGAAAAGGATGCCAGCCACATTAATTTGGAATAGCTGGCACACAAACAAAGTCTGTCTCCGGGAGACTCTGCCCATCAAGGTCAGGTAAGCTTCAGTCATCTTAGATGTAATGTTATTTTATCTATAGTGTGAACACATTAGCCAAGCAGTGCACACCTCCTCTTTGCTGGCTTGTATCGTAGTGCCAGAGGGCTGCAGCTATTATGTCTCATTTACCACTTACTTCATGGCAATGTCATTTTTAGTTAAACGTCATGTTAGTTAGGCACAATTACTTACATTGCCAAGTGTTGGGATAGGAATAACCACGTAGTGTGCAAAGAATCCACTTGGCTAGGAAATAAGTCTGTGCTTTACAAAACCGATGTTGAAATGGAACCGAGTCTACATTCAGTGCGCTGATTCACATGTGCTCAAGAGGCCGCACACAATTAAAAGAGGGGAGGAGGTTTTCTTGGAAGGAAGATTTTATAGTGTTGGCTTTGCTGTGCAGCTTCATGTTATCTCCCTCATATAATTACCAAACCTTGCCCGCAGCTTAAATGAGGGACTCTCTATCTTGGAAATCAGTGGAGTTAGCGGGCAGCACCTTTCTTTTTCGTTGAGGCACCAACATCTCCCATGCCCCGAAGTATAGATCATATGACCAGTCAGTGTGTGGGTTAATTTCATTTGGCTGTTTGTGGCTAGTGCAACATGTAATACTGTTGATTTCCCTCATAAATGTAAATGTAATGTAAATGTATAGGCATGTATATAGCGCACTACTTACCCGTAGGGTCCCAAGGCTCTTCGACCGCTGCGAAACCCTTCCTGGCTTCCCTGAGAGATGGTCCCTTAATGGGTATCTCCAGGGTGAGACCAGGCATCCCCGGCGGTCTGGTGGGGCCGTTAGTGAAGATGAGGCAAGCTAATGCCCAGAGTTGCCGAGTGTGATCGCTGATCAGAGTGGGCACCAATGTAACAAAGATTACTTGCCTAGCTGCATGCAGTCTTTTCTATACATTGCAAAAACTATAGAGCATGTTCAAAACTGCTTTTATTTGCAAATGTGGGCCAATTTTAATTTTCTAGTTTGTTAAAGGGTGGGCACTTTTAGTCTGCTGCCCAGGTTTATTTTCTGTTGCAGTGACTCCCTGGAGTGGGGGGTGTTTCTTTTCCAGTCTGGCTGGCAGACATAAGTGAACTCTCTGACAGCTCAGGACTGGACTGTCTGCAGCTCTTCATCCTACATTACCCTACTATGCCACCATTCCATTTTTTAGCCTTATTGTACTGAGAGCCAGAGGCATGCTTTTCTTAATCTCAGTATATTTTCAGACGGACTGCACTCCATAATTTACTTGGTGCCTGCTACATAGTGCTGATCCACTATTGATGTCTAATCAGGCTCAGCTAGTGGCTCACAGCCCCCTGCAAACATCCTTCTAATGTGTCTTCATTGCCATTAAAGGCTTTGCCGCAATTGTTTTACAGTATGGTCATCTTATAAAGAGGTTATAGGTTAGTGAGATTTCATTTCAGGAGTTTTCTATTAGTTTCAAGATATCTTTAGAGCTTCTCATTCTTCAAAATATTGTATTTTCTGATATTTAGCTATTTGAATGCATATCTTTCCATTGTTTTAATAGAGAGAAAGTGTCATTCTAAGTGTCATACATTTGGCAGCTGAATGTTACTCCTAAGTATATTGCAACCATTGAAATGTTACACATAAGGAATCGCAAAACTTGGCAGCTGTGACAGACTGTGCGCATCAGAAATAAAGAGGCTGAACATTGTGCAGTGCCTCAGAAAGGAATGTGTGCTGTTGTATAAATAAGAACCATGAAATTCAAGAAAACTATGTTGTGCACTGGTGCTTTGCATCAATGTTAGGATTTTAGTTTCTCGCTGCTCAAATAGGTGTAATTGCTGATACTTATGTTTCCCTCGTCTTCATTGCCTGATTTTGCTCGCGTGAGAGTGTCACTTATAGTGGTTGAATGTCACTCATAATTTCACTAAAATTATGAAAATGTCACTCTTAAGCAATGTGAAAACTTGGCAGCTATGATTATACTGTATTTTAGCAGGGCACTTTGTAAAAATGGACGGCGCATAATTTAGGAAACAATGATAATTAGATGTGCGATTTCCATGGGGGTGGCTGGTGTGCGCCGCGTCTCCGCAATCTTCACCCTAAGGGTGGCCCCTACTATGGTGGGGCTGGTCATTTTCATGCGCATGCCACTTTGCGCAACTTAAAATGCGCTTGAGGTGTGAGGTGGCTGAGAGGGACCGTGCGGCACAGGGCGGACTGGTGCGGCCTTAATTTAATTAATGCCAATTGCCGGTCATAGGTAATTGTCCAACCCATAATTTCATTGCTTTAAAAGGTTTTCCGTTTTATCTATAATGTAATGTTATCTGTTTTTTATTGTTTGTGTTCGGGCATGATCATTACCTGCTGGCTGCCTTTAGATTGTCTTCCGATCTCGTATTAAAACCGATGGAAGCTTGGCCACAGCCTAGAAACTCACGGCTGTGCTCGTTGTTTGGCGAAGGAATAATCTTCACCAGGTTTTAAATGTTTTTCATTGCGAGAGAGGGTTTTGGTGAGGAAATAAGGAAGTTAAAAGGAAACACACTGCGAGGCGTTTCCTGTGGCTGGTGAGGCATTTTTCTGTGCCTGATAGCTTACCTGAACGGAGCCCATGCGCCTACACCCCCGACAAAGAGTTAAACGCTTAGAGAAGTAACACCACATTATTGGCACATACTTCAAACAGCAAATACAAATGGAAAGCATTTTACAGGGCTTCTACATCTGCGTGAATTATCCCTGATTAGCAATTAGAAGACACGGAGAGCAGTAAGTCATTCTACGAATAAAGCAATACGAACTTGTTTACAGATACTATTTAGTATCATGAAGAAGTTATAATGTGCGATGTGGCCTTTTCCCCCAAAATGTGGGTACAGTGCAGTGTGTACTTTCAGGCATATGCCTTCCTGTACTGCTTGGTCTCATCTAGCCCCCGTATAGTTAAGCTTCACATGCAGTGCTTAATTTGAGATCAATTAGGTGCCAGGGCACTTGCCAGAAGGCTACTGCAACTTATTATCCATTGTTGCTGCCAATGACAGTACCAAGACAACTACTAACCCTCACACTTTTGCAGGTATTACAATTCATACTATTCCCTGCCCCCAAAGCTCAAAGAATGGCTTGTGTGGCAGTTATTAATCATTGTTAATGTATATTGAATTAATGCCCGGCTGATGTTGTGGTCATCCCTATTTCAGCCACCTGCTCTGCCATGGGGCAGGCGGTAATACGTGCAGGTGCTGACAATTTAGTTCTGGTGCCGAGCACCAGAACCCACAGGCTCAAATTAGGCATTGGATTCGATATTTTGTTTTGCACAGAAGAGTGGACATTTAAGGGTTTATTATCAGTTGCTTATACTTATTCAGTAGGGATAATTTAGAAACACATAGCATGCCCTTTGAGTACACCAATGGAAATGGGGTGACCGCTCTGGCTGGTGTGAAATCACTAAGCAAGTGTTTCGATTAATTAGATTATCTGGGTAGGATTAATGTTCATAATTGAACCTTCCCCATTTGCTACACAGCATGGGAGGGGCAGTAAGACGGACAAGGCGCAAGTTGCTTTTCTGCTGGAGTGTCGTAAAGCACAGTGTCATGGAGTAGAGTGGGCTGTTATGGAGTGGCGTAGAGTCATGGAGTGGTGTAGAGTAGAGTTGAGTGGAGTTTCATTGAGTTGCATAGGGTGGACTGGCATAGTGTTGTGGATTGTCATGGAGGTAGTAGAGTGTCGTAGATTGGAAGGGTGTAGACTGTATTAGAGTGTCATATAGTTGAGTAATGTAGAGTGAAGCAGAGTGTCATAGAGTGGAGTGGCATTGAGTGTTGTGGAGTGGTGTAGAGCAGAGTGGAGTGGCATAGAGTGTGTTGAGTGGAGTAAAGTGTTATAGAGTGGTGTAGAGCAGAGTAGATGGTTGTAGAGTAGAGTGGCACAAAGAGGAGTAGTGTAGCAGAATGAAATGGCATAGAGTGGAGTAGTGTCGTAGAGTATAGTGGCATAGAGTGTATTGGCGTAGAGTAGTGGAGTAGACTGGAGTGTAGTGTAGAATATAATGGAGTAAAATGGCATGAAGTGGCGTAGAGTCAAAGTCAAAGTCAAAGTCAAAGAATTTATATAGCGCGCTACATACCCAGAGGGTCTCAAGGCGCTTGAGGAGGGGTGGGGAATTACTTGTCAAATATCCACGTTTTAAGTTGCTTTCTGAATGCTAGGTGGTTCTGAGTAAGGCGAAGGTGAGTGGGAAGTGAGTTCCAGGTTTTAGCTGCCAGGTAGGAGAAGGATCTACCTCCCATGGTGGTTTTGTTGATGCGGGGTACAGTGGCAAGGGCCTGGTTGGCTGATCGTAGCTGGCGGGAGGGGGTGTAGAAGGACAGTCGTGTGTTGAGGCATTCTGGTCCGATTTCGTAGAGTGCTTTGTGTGCGTGGGTTAGGAGCCGGAAAGTGATCCTCTTATTGACGGGAAGCCAGTGAAGGTTTTTCAGGTGATCAGAGATATGTTCTTTACGCGGGATGTCTAATATGAGCCTGGCTGAGGCGTTTTGGATTCGTTGGAGTTTTTTCTGGAGTTTAGCTGTGGTACCGGTGTAGAGGGTGTTTCCATGGTCCAGTCGGCTCGTGACCAGAGCGTGGGTGATCGTTTTCCTAGTTTCGGTGGGGATCCAACAAAATGTTTTTTTGAGCATGCGAAGAATGTTGAAGCAAGATGACGAGACGGCGTTGACTTGTCTGTTCATCGAAAGTGAGGAATCCAGGATGACGCCCAGGTTCCGTGCGTGGTCAGTCGGGATGGGTGCTTTTCCAAGGGCTTGTGGCCACCAGGAGTCGTCCCATGCAGAGGGGGAGGTGCCTAAGATAAGGACTTCTGTTTTATCTGAGTTCAGTTTTAGACGGCTGTGTTTCATCCATTCGGCTACTTCTTTCATTCCTTCATGCAGGTTGGTTTTGGCGGTGTTCGGGTCTTTGGTGAGTGAGAGGATCAGTTGAGTGTCATCAGCGTAGGAGATGATGTTGAGGTTGTGTTGGCGTGCGATGGTCGCGAGGGGGCTCATGTATACGTTGAAGAGGGTGGGGCTGAGTGAGGATCCCTGTGGTACGCCGCAGATGACTTCAGTGGCCTCTGACTTGAATGGTGGAAGGCGGACTCTCTGAGTTCTTCCGGTGAGGAACGAGGTGATCCATTCCAGTGCTTTTCCTTGGATTCCGATGTTTCTTAGGCGTTGTAGAAGGGTGCTATGGCAGACTGTGTCGAAGGCTGCGGAGAGGTCGAGGAGTATGAGGGCGACTGTGTCTCCATTGTCCAGTAGAGTTCGAATGTCGTCTGTTGCTGCGATGAGGGCGGTCTCAGTGCTGTGTTTTGCTCGGAAGCTGGACTGTGAGGAGTCTAGGGATTTGTTGGCTTCGAGGAAGGCGGTGAGCTGGTTGTTGACTGCTTTCTCAATGACTTTGGCCGGGAATGGAAGGAGCGAGATGGGGCGGTAGTTTTTGAGTTCGGAGGGGTCCGCTGTGGGTTTTTTCAGAAGGGCGCTAAGTTCTGCGTGTTTCCAGCTTTCCGGGAAGGTGGCGGATTTGAAGGAGCAGTTGATGACGTCTCGGAGGTGCGGTGCTATGATGGAGTCTGCTTTGTTGAAGATGTGGTGAGGACAAGGGTCTGTGGGGGATCCTGAGTGGATGGAGTTCATCAGGCGGATGGTGTCCTCAGTGGAGATAGGGTTCCAGTCATTAAGGATGTTCGCGAGGGGTGCAGGTCCGGTAGATGGTTGGGAGGGTTGGTCTCCGGGTTGGTTGTCGAAGCTGTTGTGGATGTCTGCAATTTTGTTGTGGAAGAATGAGGCTAGTGAGTCGCAGAGTGCTTGAGAGGGGGTGATGTCGTTAGAGTTGGCCGAGGGATTGGTAAATTCCTTGACGATGTTGAAAAGTTCCTTGCTGTTGTGGGCGTTGTTATCTAGTCGTTCCTTGAAGGCGGTTTTCTTGGCCTTTCGGATCAGTTGGTGGTGTATGCGGGTGGCGTTTTTGAAGGCGTCCTTGGTGCTGGTGGTTGGGTCTTTTTTCCAGGCCTTCTCATGGGAGCGGCAAAGTTTCTTGGATTTCTTAAGATCATCGTTGAACCATGAGGCCTTCTTGCTGCCAGGTTTGCTTTGTCGCTTTTTCAGTGGTGCTAGGATGTCGGCGCTGTTGGATAACCAAAGGGAGAGGTTGGAGGCGGCTTGGTCGGGGTTAGAGGAGTGGGCTGGGGGGTTTAGAAGAAGCGATGAGGAGATCTGGTCGATGGTGATTTTGTTCCAGTTTCTTTGCAGAGTTGGTTGGGGGTGGTTGTTGGGTTTGGGTTTGTTGTAGGTAAAGTGAACGCAGCTGTGGTCAGTCCAGAGGAGAGCCGTAGTGTGGCTGAAGGAGACATGATTGCTGGAGGTGAAGATAGGGTCGAGAGTGTGACCTGCGATGTGGGTGGGGGAAGAGACCAGTTGTCTAAGTCCGAGGTTGGCGATGTTGTCCAGAAGGGTGGTGGAGTTGCGGTCGTTGTTTTTTTCAAGGTGAAAGTTGAGGTCTCCCAGGAGGATGTAATCTTTGGAGGGGAGTGCGTGTGGAGTGATGAAGTCCGTGATGTCCTCACTAAATTGTGCGCGGGGTCCTGGTGGTCTGTAAAGGAGGGTGCCTCTGAGTGTGGTCTTTGGGTCGATGTGGATCTGGAAGTGAAGGTGTTCAGAGTTGGCGAGATTGATGTCAGAGCTGGTAGAGATGTGGATAGATTTCTTGTGTCGTAGAGTGGAGTAGCGTCGCAGAGTGGCATACAGTGGATTAGAGCATCATAGAGTGGAGTGTTGTAGAGTGGATTAGAGTGGCGCAGAATGCAGTGGCATAAAGTACAGTGGTGAAGAGTAGACTGTCATAGAGTGCAGTGGCCGTGAGTGCATTGGTTTTGAGTCATTTGCATACAGTGAAGTGGCGTAGAGTAGAGTGGTGTAGAGTGGTGCAGTATAGAGAAGTGCAGAACAGAGTGGAGTGGTGCAGAGTAGACAGCAGTGCATAGATTGGAATGGCGTATAGGGGAATTCCACAGGTAGTGTCATAGAGTGACATAGAGTGGAGAAGAGCGTCAAAGAGTGGAGTGTTGCAGAGTGGAGTAAAGTGGCTAGACTGAAGTGGTATTAAGTACAGTGGTACAGCATAGATTGACATAGAGTGGATTGGTTTTGAATAAAGTCGGATAGACTTCATTGACGCAGAGTGCATTGGTGCAGTGGTGTAGAGTAGAGTGACGCAGATTAGAGTGGTGCAGAGTAGATTGCAGTAGAGTAGAGTGCAGTGGCATAGAGTAGAGTGGCGTAGAGTTCGGGCTATCAGCGCAGTAGTTGTAGCACGCAGCTGCAGCATGGGTGCACCAGTTGTCTCATATCAGTCCTTTGGCTCATAAATTAAATAATGTGCTTCTGAGCCTCTCAATAGTGAAGATGGGTTGGCCCTCATGTTTACCAGCCCAGCATCATCGTCTTTGTTGTAGCACACTCTGATGACCAAGTTATAGATAGAGCTCCACTACTATAGGCGCAGCAATTACATGTTATGTTACGTTATTTATGTTTATATACTGAATTCTATGGAAATATGGCCCACAGCCCAAATACCATGTCTGTGCTTAGTTAGATGTAAGCAAATGTTCTATTTAATGTGTTGTGTGGGACGATTGTGTGTTCCATGCTATTGAAAAGTGCTCTTCTGGGCCACATTGCAGCCAGCTGTATAGTATATCTGCGCTATGTGGGGTGTATGCAAGGTCTGTCCAGTGCATTCTGTTTGATGGTTGTGTGTGTTTTAAACTACTTGCAATTCTCTTGGGAGCTGTGTGCCATCCAGCTATATGTTATTTCTGAGCTAAGTGCTATATAAGCTCTACCCATTGTGCACGATTTCATGTCTGCGTGTGATGTACATTATCGAAACGTGTTGGGTGCTACAGTGCACACCACAGTCAGCTGTACACTCTAACTGAGGTGCACAGTCAACATACCTTTGTAAAGTGGTTACCAAGGCTTAGGTTTTGCTGGTTCCAGTACCCCTTGGGCCCCCACTCTGCCTATTCCTTGCATTTGAAATTTACATTTACTGCTGTATTGTGAGACTGCATTACATGAAAAGAAATATAAAGTAGGGTTGCCAAAAGAAAAATGCCAGCCATGTTTTTAAAGAGCCTGGAAAGACCTTGTCTTGGCACTAAATGGGGTTATAAATAAAAAAAAGTAGGTATTCATTTGTAATGTGACTTTTCTGTCTTTGTTGTCTTTAATTATCAGTCATGGATCTCATCATTCAGGCAGCCCTAGAACACAATAAAAGTACTTTCTATTTATATTTGCTGTTCGAAGTATGCACAGATAAGTGCTGAAAATACAGCTTTAGGTGACTGCTTATTTTTGTCGGTGAGGCAAAGTGGTAGGTGGTGGTCCGGGCCGCTGGTGGGCCCCCTCCATGTACTTTGCAGGGGGGCCCCCTGAAGTTTCGTTACGCCACTAAATGCGACTATCACAGTACAATGCCTGTGGCTACCTACAGATGACACCACCAATGTGGAGGGCTGAGCTGGTGACTGGAACCTGCTGATACATCGACTACCGGCTGTTTGAACCACACTGTAGGCGGTGTCGACCACATCGTTTACAGCCATAGGCCAATATTGAAAACTGCAACTGCCCAGTCCAATCGTTGTGACCATCTGCACAGAACTTTGACTTTCAGCATTAAATCACTTGTTTTCAGACACTGCTGCTTATAAAACCTCCTTATTGGTAGGTGCTGTTTGGCACATCTGGGAGCAGTGATTACATGCTGTACGGGGAGCGGGCCCCTGCCATCACTCCTTAGGAGCTGGAGACCCTGGTGGATGAGGTCTTTCCCCTGTGTCATCAGATCTAGGGCTCACCAGAGGAACAGGTAGGTACTGTTAATACAGTCTGAAATCTGCCACGTTCTTAGTATTCAAACCCAAAGGCCACATTGTGGTTCAGATTCCCTGACTAAAGTAAGTGTTTTTTGTAAAAAAATGTATTGTGTCCTCATTAAAGAAATAAAGTGAGTGGTGATAGAACGGAATCATGGCACTCTCTTGAGCCCGTCAGAGGGGAGACGTAACCTTGTAGATTTCTTTCCACCTCAAGGGTTTTTAGGGACGCCAACCACATGACACTTGGGAAATTTCCGAGGATAGTATCCAGCCCATAGTTTATCTGTAAACCATTTCCCCCAAAACTCACTTGTTTCATAATCATTGGACTTTTGTGCTTGCTAGGAAGTTGCAAGACTCAAATTACTAGCCCAATTGTCCCAAAGCCCCCAAAATCTGTTTTTTTCTTTGCCTTACAACCCATATCCAACTTGTAAGTTCTTTTAACAGAGGACACCCAATCTAAAACCTTTGGAGAATTAGGCAAGATCCAATTTAGACAGATTTCTCTCCTTGCCAGACGGATTAAAACAAACAATAATGAGACTTGGAGATTTGACAATTTGATATTAATACTGTCTTCAGGCAAGATCCCAAAAATAATTAATACCAGGCCTACCTGAATTTTTTGGCCCATTACATCTGAAATGGTCTTACCAACTTGCCTCCAGAAGCCCTGGATCTGAGGACACTGCATGAACATATGCACGTCGTCTACGCTTTTCAGATTGCATTTCACCCAGGATTTCTCTCCGCCTCCCAGCTTGGAGAGCCTCTTTGGGGTGCAATAAGCTCTGTGGAGTGTGAACAGATGATTTCTTTTCAATGATGCAACTTTCACAACCTTCCACAAAGTGTATATAGATACTTGCCATAAGGATGAAATATCGCTTGAAGGCACTTCTCTTCTCCAGGGCTCCTCCATAGGCAGCGGTGGCAAATCTCCTTTAATCAGAATCCAGCACCAATTCGCCACTGCTTTTTTTCGGTGGCACAGGACCAAAAGCCTGCTCTACGATTCCTCATTTATAACACCATCTTTGCCCTGATTTGTAAACCCAGCGGGAGAGTTGGCAACATTTAAATCTGGATAAACTTTGATTTGTTTGAGATTTAAGCTCATCCCATGGCAAAAGTTTGTTATCACGCAGTAATTGGCTCCATTTCTGATAACCATTTTCCCATAAAGGGGTTGATATTCTGTCATTTAAGCAATCTGGAGTGCCTGGAGAGTACCAAATGGGAGCGCTAGCATGGTAATATGGAATTTTAAGCAGTTTCCTCATCAGGAACCATAGTTCACAGGCTGACCGTATCACCTTCAGTTAAATTTTTTGAAAGTATTTGGGGTGTCCAAATTTAAAAAGAAACCCATCACCCCCTTGCTGTAAGCTATTAGACATAACTAAGAGGTAAGGCGGGAAACTGGTAGATTCAAGAAGAAGGGATCTTATGTTCTTAAAAAGGAAAGCTCAGCTATAGAACCCGAAATCTGGACTAGCTATTCCCCCAGCTTTTTTTCCCATCTCAATTTCTTCCATGCAATCCTGATCCCTTTGTCAGCCCAAAGAAAACTGTTTATGTCTGACTGCAAGTTTTTTAGAGCAACTGAACTGAATAATAGAGGGATTGCATCAAAGATCAATGTCATTTTGGGCAAAACCGGCATTTTAACCACATCAGCGCGGCGCAGATTCCTGCGCTGTGCTGAACGTTTTAATGAGCCAACGGGCTCATGACGGAACGGTTCCGTCATGAGCACAGGCCAACCGACGCTCATGTCCGAACCGTTCCGTCATGAGCATCAAATGGGTTAACTAAGTTGGAGCAACCAACAATTGATAATGGGAGGTTATGACAAGACTCTGACCTCCTTCCGTTTAAGCTCTAAGTTAACCTGAGCCAACTCATTGATGTTCTGGGTTATTTGAATACCTAAATATCTTATTTAATGGTGCACTAAAGGCGAACTAGATTGCCAATTCCATGACATAATCTCAGTTTTTTGGGAATTAATTTGATAGCCTGATATCTTCCCAAAATCTGTCAACAGTTGTTCCAAACTTGGCAAAATCGCAGGTGATTCTTTTGTAAAAATCATCAGGTCATCAGTGTACATGGCCAATTTTTTAGACCATCCCCTAAATTTGAAAGGGGGAAAGAACTCACTGGAGGGGAGAGGTGACATCCCTGCCTAGTGCCTGGCTCTAGAAACTGAATTGGTTAGGTTTCCAGTAACTATGCTCCTAGCTGTGGGGGTTTTATAGATCTTCCTAAGAGTGTTTGCTATATTTTCTCCTATTTATTTATTTATTTATTTATTTGACAGATTTGTAGAGCGCATGGCTGCCCGTGAGCGTCCCAGCGCTAAGTGACAAGAACCTTCTAGGTTCCTAGGCCAAACACTTGGACTAACTGATGTAAGCAGGCCCAGTTGACCCGGTCAAAGGCTTTGGCCGCGTCAAATGCAAAAATCATAAGTGGCAGATTATTGGCTGAAGCAATATCAATAGCACCAATCAGTTCATGAGTTAAATCATGCAATTGGCACCCTCTGATAAACCCCTTTTGATCAGGATGGACTAAAGTTCTCATTATGTTAATCAATCTCCCTGCTATATTTTGCTCAAAGATTTTATAGTCACATGTAAGCAGGGAGATGGGTCTGTAAGACTCACATTTTTTAAAATCTTTATTGGGTTTCAGAATCAAGGTGATGGCTGCGTCGTTCCACAAACTGGAGATTGGGGAATTATTTGTAAAGATGCTATCAAAAAGTTTCTCCATGACTGGGACAAGCGTCTCATTTAGTGCAATGTAAAACTCATTAGGGATTGCATCTAGACCTGCAGCCCTCCCCCACTTTAAATTTTTAATTAGAGCCCTGATATCAGACAGTGAGATCTTCCTATTAAGTTATTGAGCCTGATCGGCAGATAACGACTATAAGGAGGTTTTATATAGGTAATTTTTTTATTTGGAGTCAGTGACTACTAGGCCTTTGGTATATAAATCCTAAAAAAAGAGTTCAAACGCTTTTTCCATCTTGGCCCTATCTGGAAATATCTCCCCTGTTTCTATATTGCAAATCTCTTTAATCACATTTCTAGTTAGATTAACTCGAGATTTCCAGGCCAAGAGCTTCCCACTGCCCTCTCCATATTCATAGTTAGCCAGTTTGCTGACCTCCCATCTTCGTCTAACAATATTGTCTAGATAATCTGCCTTGTCTTGTCTTTTAGCTAATAGCTCAGGACTATCCTCCCTCTGTTCTACACTAATCTGATTAGTTGGTTGGTTAAGCGAGGCTTTGAGAACATCGGCTTCCAATATCTTAAATCTTTCTTTATTCACCTTATCAATATTAGCTAGGATGCCAATAATTCTGCCTCTGATAAAAGCCTTATAGGCATCCCATATTATCTCTAAAGGGGCTGACCCATCATTTGCTTCAAAGAAAAACAGAGAGTCCATTTTTAACTGTGCAACCACTGACTCATTGTTAAGAATGATTTATCGAACGTCCAACTTTTGGATTTTGATTGGCGAGAGAATCTTAAATTTATCTGGACAGCTGAGTGATCTGATAGATGTTCTGGGATGTGAGAAATTGCACCAACCAGTTCTATCAACCTATGGTCTATCAGAAAATAGTCAATTGTGGAATGGTGTTTATGTTTTTTATTGTGAAAAGTGAAATTTTGGCCATCAGTTATAGTCTTATTTTCACTCTCCAGATATCTACCAGATTTAGATCACCCATAAGGGTTTTGATCATTGAGCCCATTTTCGTATATAACAATCCCCACCCTTTGGAGCTGTATCGAGAAGGATTTAAAAGAAAATTAAAATGAAGTATGGGCTGAAAATCCATTCTGTTCGCGGAATTTGCGGATTTTTGGCAAATTCGCGGTCCGCAAATCGCGTGACTTTGCCCAAAAATCCGCAATTCGCAGCTGGTGGATTTTTTTGCTTGGTCGCGCTTGAAAAATACAATCTCACGCGCGTGGCGTTGACATACCGTGATTCTGAGTATGCCGAGTTGTTTTTCCTCCCGGTTTGCGTGTGCTGTGCCATTTTGGATCTTGCTGCGTGATCGCGCAACAGTTTTTCGACCGCGAGTACCTCATCGCTGCCCGCCATCTTGCACAGAGAGAGTTTGACAATGCGAGTACGTCATAGGGGCCCGTGATCATGCATCGCGGGAGTAAACAATTGCGAACACGTAGATGCGGAGCGCAGATGACTTCCGGCGGGAGATTTGAACAGCTCGCTTTCCCGAACTTGCAAAAATTGCAATTCTGCACAAGAAATCCACCGCAGGCAGCATAAACCTTCTGAAAATTATGATTATGATCAGAATAAGTCCTCAGATTGATATTTGGCTGCACTTTTTTGTGCAAGAAGGCTATTTTTGGGGGTTGGGAGGACGGAAGTGCTCCAGAGTCTCCAACTTACTGTTCCTGTCCAGCAGGCTCCTCCCAGTGCTTTTTCCATGTCCTGGTCACTTTTCATTTGGGTCTGGAGCTGGAAGGATTACTTTTTGTGGCTGCTGTTGAATATTTGTATTTGAGGACTTTTTGGACTTTGGATCACTTTTGGATTTGAGATTTTACAAGTAAGTTGGTGTTGTTTGTTTGGGGCATTGCAGTTAATGCAACTACAATTTTAAAGCTTTTTCACAACTTAAAAAAATATATATTGTGGGTAGCCACAGTATCCAGAAGGCCCAGGGTAAGTCATGGGTGCATGATACAACTGTTTCTGTGAGTTTTGTTGAACTTAAATCTCATTTATGTCATAGAATTTTAGTTCACTATATTTTGATTTTTTTTTTAATTTGGGGGTGCCTGTAAAGCCACACTAGCCAGAACGCCCAGGGGTAGTTAGTGGTGCATGGACCAAGTCTTTCTGTGGGTTGTCATGAATGTAAACATCATTGAGGGCATGGATGGCTTTTGATTGTGGTGATTTTTGTATGTTTTTTACTTTTTCGGTGATGTTGGGGCCTGGCCATTTGGGTGGGGGCCATTCTGAGGCCTGGTCCAGGCAGGGCCTGGCCATAATGCTGGGGGTCTAGGGGCCATTTTGAAGCCAGGCAGTGAGCTCAGGCCTGCAGCCACTTGCCTTGCTTTCATCCATTATGCCCACCGGTAGTGAGTGGTGCATGGACCAAGTCTTTCTGTGGGGTGTCTTGAATTTAAACATCATTGAGGGCATGGATGGCATTGGATTGTGGTGATTTATATGTGTTTTTTGACTTTTTTGGGTGTTCTTGGGGCCTGCCCATGTGGGTGGGGGCCATTGTGAGGCCTGGTCAAGACAGGGCCTGGCCATGTGGCTCGGGGTCAAGGGGCAATTTTGAAGCCAGGCAGTGTGCTCAGGCCTGCACCCAGTTTGATTTGCTTTCATCCATTATGCCCAGGGGTAGTGAGTGGTGAATGAACCAAGTCTTTCTGTTGGGTGTCTTAAATTTAAACATCATTGAGGGCATGGATGGCATTGGATTGTGGTGATTTTTGTCTGTTTTACGACTTTTTTGGGTGTTCTTGGGGCCTGGCCATGTGGATGGGGGCCATTTTGAGGCAGGGCCTGGCCATATGGCTTGGGGTCAAGGGGCCATTTTGAAGCCAGGCAGTGTGCTCAGGCGTCTATCCAGTTTGACTTGCTGTCATCCATTATGCCCAGGGGTACTCAGTGGTGCATGAAACAACTCTCTCGGCGTATTAAAGCAAGGAAAAAAGGTGCTCAACGAGACAGGGATGGGTCTGAGGCCAGTAACAATATTCTTCAATGGGACCACCTACATGCTACTACTTCCTTGGCCGGAGCAGAGAAGATGGACGTGCAGGAAGAACTGAGAGGGACGGCTGAGACATCTCCCCCGAATTCGGTAATCTATGCTATGCTGAAGACCATTCAAAGCGAAGCACGGCAAGAACATAAGAGAGCCCAGTTGGCTACCATGAAGATACAAGGGGCTATCCACAAGAATACTAAGGCTTGCGCAGAGGTCATTACTAGAACAACAGCCCTGGAAGAGCGGATCGTAGGGCTTGAAGCTGGGTTACAGGGTGCAGAACAAAAGACCACTGCCAATGATGATAAATTAACAGATATAATGTGGAAGCTGGAAGAGTCTGAGAACCACTATCGCAGAAATAACCTCAGACTGCTAGGTATTGAAGAAAACGTGGAAGGACAAGATATACGAGGTTTTGTGCTGAAATTACTTAAGTCTGCATTTCCAGAGCTGTCACATTGGTGTTGGGAAACCGAAATCCAAAGAGTTAATCGATTCCCTTTTATGTTAAAAAAGCACACAGGTCCCGAATCCAAACCAAGGGCTATTTTAATTTTTTGGGGACATTTTTTGCTTAGGCAAGTTATCTTTGAAAAAGCCCGCCCGGACTCCAAAAGAAATTCAGAGGGGCACTCATTTTTTGTTCGTCCTGACTTCTGCCATGCTACGGTGGAACGGAGGTGGCGACTCCGTACCCTGATTAGTCCTTTTCAAAAGAAGGGGTGCGAGGTTTATCTTATGAACCCCGCAAGGTTGAAGGTTATTTTCAGAGGCAAAACTCGGGTATTTCTTTCTCAAAATACAAGCCGAAGTATACTTGAATGAACTGCCCAATGGCTAAATTTTGGATTTGGATTAAGAATCTGAGAAAATAGGAGTTGCATCTCTGTTTCTTAGGTGTTCTTGTTTTTCTTTAGCTCTGACATTTTTATTTCATGTTTTAGGTGTTGTTTCTCAACTTTTGACTGGATGCACTTCAGACACGGGTTGACCACGGGCACTTGGGAGGCGGGAGGCATCACACGGGTCCATGGACCCCTATTGCCTTTTTTGTGGGTGGGGGGGTGTGGGGGCTCCTGAGGGAGGGATGGGAAGGAGGGGAGGGGGAGGGGACAGAGGGAAGGAATACAGGATCACATGTTTCAATATAATTTGGTTTGTAATTTTTGCTTAAATTGGTTCAAATGTAGTAGGAAATTTCTAGTGTTATGGCTGTACGCGTAGCATCTATTAATATATGTGGCCTGAATGATTCTAATAAGCGAAGGCGTATTAGTGAAGATCTGAAGTTTCTGAGGGCCGACATTTTTTGTTTCCAAGAGACTCATATTGAGGCCAGTCGTCATAAATGTATGGAGGTTGAGGGGTTTCAGTTAGTCTCTTGGACCAAATTAGAATCTAAGACCAAAGGTGTCGCTATCTTGGCCAGACGTGGAAAAGTAAACATTTTTCGGACAGACGTAGATCTGTATGGTCGATGGGTCATTGTCTATGGCAAATTTTTAAATAAAGAATTTACTTTATGTTCAATATATGGGCCTGTGCTGGACGATCCAGCAATCTATGAAATGTTAAGTTTAGAATTGTTAGGCTGGCCATCACCATTGATAGTCTGTGGCGCTCTTAATATTAATATAGAATGTGACCTGATGAATCAAATGGGAACAACCTATGTAGGCCGAAAACCTAGGGGGTATAGGGCCTTACGCCACATGATGGATTTGCATGGTTTAATTGATGCTTGGGCTTATTTCAGATCTAAAGAACCCGGTTTCACCTATTACTCCGCCCCACACAAAAGACGTTCTAGATTAGATTATTTTTTTATCTCTCCTACACTTACTGATAAATCTAATATTTTCCGTTACCCTAGAGTAATGTCAGATCATAATCCCCTTGTATTAGAGATTGGTGGGCAATGTAGAAGGGATAAACCAGATGTCTGGACGTTCAATCGGGGGTTGTTAAAGGACTGTAGCTTTGTGGAAGGTATGGCCGTATGGATTACTAGATTTCTCGACGCCTATTTGGGCAGCACGGGGATACAAAATGTATGGGATACATTAAAGGCTGGGATCAGGGGAGAGACTACCCGCTTTGGCTGGGAGAATCAAAAAAAGGAAAAAGTTGCACTAGCCAAGTTATATGTAAATTTAGAGAAGGCTGAGGTTAATCTGGCTACAGCACTTGCTGAGGAGATAGACAATGATCCAGCTCAAACCCAGATTGTCCTAGCCAAGGCAGCAATCGTAGAAATATCACAGAGAAAAGCAGCTAATACATTTATGGCTTGGAGGACGAAGATGTTCGAAAATAGTGAAAGAGCTGGTCATTTACTTGCCTCCAGAATTCGGGATAGAGAACGGGTAACATGGATAAAAAACATTCTTGACCCTGGCATTGGTCCTGTATCTGAGGAAGATGCCATCGCTGCCACTTTTCATAAATTTTACCAAAAATGATATAAAGAAGATATCTACGAAAATGAGATCTTACAGAAAGAAATTCTAAACTATCTGAGAGAAATAGAGGTGGAGGCTTTGTCTACAGAGGAAAGAGATATGCTAGACTCTGATATAGGGATGGAGGAACTGTGGCAGGCTATAGACTCTCTCCCTTCTGGCAAGGCTGTAGGCCCCTATTTTTTACCAGGGGAATTTTATAAATGTTTCCGTTCTCAGTTGTCACCTATTATGTTACAAATGTTCCATAGGATTCAGAAAGGAGAGTCCCCGCTTGAATCGTGGAGAAGCGCTTGAATAGTAACATTCTTGAAGAAGGGTAAGGAACCTTCGGACACAGGGTCCTATCGGCCTATTACACTTATAGTGATATAAAAATCTATGCCAAAATACTAGCATGTAGGCTTTCTGGTGTTATTAAAAAGCTGGTCGCCAGGCAACAGCATAGGTTTGTTCCCGGACGGGAAACAATAGACCATATTCAGCGTATTATTACTTTGTTTGATTTTACTAAGGTTTCAGGAGACCCTATGGCTTTAATTCTACTGGATGCAGAAAAAGCTTTTGATAGGGTCTCCTGGCCTTTTTTATGGGCAACTTTGAGACATTATGGGCTGGGTGATACATTTATAGGGGCCATAAAGAGTATGTATAACCGACCCAAAGCCCAGATTTCCGTTATGGGAATACAATCGGGTACAATCAACATCATGAGGGGCACCAGGCAGGGCTGTCCCTGTTCGCCTTTATTATTTGCTATTTACATAGATCCTCTAATTAGAAAACTGTTTTGTAATAATTTGATTTATCCAATCTGTGCAAAAGGTGGATACACCAAAATTCTTGGCTATGCAGATGATTTAGCTATACTAACTAACTCCCCTCAGGTGGCATTGCAAGAAATTCAGACCCAAACATCAATCAATCAATCAATCAATCAATGCATTTATATAGCGCACTACTCACCCAGAGGGTCTCAAGGCGCTAGGGGAGGGGGTCCGCTACTGCTCGAACAGCCAGGTCTTGAGTTGTTTCCTGAAGGCGAGGTGGTCCTGGGTCAGGCGGAGGTGGGTCGGGAGGGAGTTCCATGTCTTGGCGGCCAGGTAGGAGAAGGAACGTTCCCCTGTGGTGGTTCTTCGGATGCGGGGGATGGTGGCGAGGGCGTGGCCGGTCGATCGAAGCTGGCGTTTGGGAGCGTAGAAGTTGAAGCGGCTGTTGAGGTATCCTGGTCCTTGGTTGTGCAGGGCTTTGTGTGCGTGGGTGAGGAGATGGAAGGTGATTCTCTTGTTGACCGGGAGCCAGTGCAGGTCTCTCAGGTGTCCGGAGATGTGGCTGCGACGGGGAATGTCATCACATCACAGTTTGGGGCAATCTCTGGCTATTTATTGAATGAAGCCAAAACGCAAATAATACATAATGACAAATTGGATTTGCTAGATTCTCGGGTGGTGCATCACGCTAAATATCTGGGAGTAGAGATTTGTGCAAATCCGGATCAAATAATATCGATCAATCTAAATCCTCTTTTAGACAAAATTGAGGTAGATGCCCGCCGACTGAATAATCTCCAATTAACATTAATGGGCCGCTGTAATGTGGTTAAAATGATATTTTTACCTAAACTACTATATCTCTTAAGAGCCATCCCTTTATTTTTTGAGCAAATTTGGTTTTCCAAACTAGATCGAATCATTTCTTGGTTTTTATGGGCCGGGAAACGGCCCAGACGGGCCATGAAATATATGACATTGCCTCGGGAGAGAGGGGGATGGTCCGTTCCAAATTTTCAGATATACTATTGGGCAATCATGGTCCGGTACAGCGCGGAACTTTTAGATTCTCAAGATTCAGAGTCTATGGATACCTTCATTTATCATTTTATTACTTACACACATCGATTTTGCCTATTTTAAACGGGTTAGGTTTAAGGTATTCTTGGGGGCCTTCAAAGACTGGTCTAGGATACGGAAGTTATGTAATTTTGGACGGTTGCATATCTACTCTCCTCTGGCACGAACACTCTGTTCCCTGATATTTTTCATGATGCTTACTTTAAAGAATGGCTCTCAAGAGGAGTCTCTGTAATGGGAGACTTAGTTTCTCCCGCTGGCCTTCTAACATTTGATAGTATAAAATTAAAATTTCGAGTCAACAAAGACAGTTTTTTAAGTTCTTACCGATTAGAGATTTTCTCTCCAAGAAAACAACCAGTTGGACCCAAATTCCGCTTATCGAAGCTGTTAAAATGGGGCAAGCGACTATCTCTAATATATACAAATTAATAAATGAATCACGGAAGGATGATTTCGATAAGCATTTTAGGCGTTGGCTGATTGGCTTAAATGCTGAACAGGGGGTATGTGAGGAATCTTTAGGTTATATGCAAATAGTATCTATTTCAGCTAACATTCAGGTACAGTGCTACAAGACTTGGTTTCATCTTTACATTACCCCACATCGTATTTTTCAATGGGGAGGTACAGTCGGGGTTGTTTGCGCCAGGTGCGGAGAACATGATGTGGACAGTATTCATATGTTTGCATCTTGCTCCTGTTTGACTCCATGGTTAAATAAGATAGAACAATATCTGACGCAAATGTTAGAACGAAGGATTCTATTGACTCCACAGGCAATATTGTTGGGTGTAATAGATCAGGACTTATCCGAATCTGAATGTAAATTCTTTTTTATAACTATGGCAATCTTGCGGCTTGCAATCGCCACTATATGGCTGGATCCCATTCCCCCGAATGTATATGTATGGCTGGCTAAATTGGTTAATGTTTCTAAATGGGAAATGTTGGTGTACAGGAAAAGGGGTCCGCGGGCTCGCAGGGAGGGAGAACTTATTTGGAAACCATTAAATAAATGGATGTCTGGTGGGAATTGAGGGTGAAGGCTCATATACCTCTGTGTAATTTGTAATTAAGAGAGTCTGGGTTATCAGACTTTACTGCTATGCCTCCTTGGGGTTTGTCTTTTGTGGTTTTTTATTCTTCTCCTTTTTTTGCTTGGATGTTACTATCGATTTATGTAGTTTTGTTTTCTTTCTTTCTCTCTGAAACTTTCCCTCTTCCAGGTCCTGGGTGGGGGTGAAAATTGTGTAAAAAGTGACGCTTGACATGTTAAACTGCATGATTTCTTTAAAATTTTTTTGAAATGCATCAAGTTTATTGTCTCGTGTCTAATAAATATTTTTTTTTTAAAAAAACTCTCTCTGTGTGGTCTCTCTTCTATTAATGTAAACACCCCTTTTTGATTTGAATTGCAATTTTTATTTTGGGTTTTTGGGTGTGTTGTAATAATAATAAATGCCTAGTTGCAAATATTAAATGAAGCACAACATATGTAACATTTATTTAATTGATGTTCCTCTGGCTTCCTTTGCTTTTAGGTGCACAAGAGAACCATATCAGTCATCGTTCATCATCAGTGCCAGGAAGAAGTCCTGCAGCGGTGTGTGCAGCACAACGTCACGTGACGTCACGTGTGGCCACAGACAAATCTGCAAATCGTGCAAATGCGGCCTGCTGTTCTGACATCTGAAGAAGATGGGTCCAAAGAAATGTGGCCGTAGCTCCTGTACCAAGAAAGTTGCCCGTGCCACTGCCAGTAAGAAGGAGCAGAAGAAGCAAGTGGCACCACTTACCAAGGAGACTGGTGTGCCCAGACACTTTTTTCTGGAAAAAAAAAGTACGCCTGCAGCAGCGGGGTCCGCCGGGGACCAAGCTGGGAGCAGCACCTCCGCTTCATTGGGCTCAGTGCCACCACGCCAAGTAAGGTCCAAGGCCATGAGTGCTGCAGAGGCAGCCACTTTAATTGCTCAATCCCCATCGACCAGTGATGATGTTGGCTTATCGCAAGAAAGTAGCATCCAATCAACGCAGGGTGTAACTCATCTGACGAGTATTCAACAACCACAGCCGCAACGACAACCACAGGTGCAACTAGTGCCAGCGCAAGTACATGCGCAAGGAGAGGCGCAAGTAGAGGCGCAAGTAGAGGCGCAAGGAGAGGCGCAAGGAGAGGTGCAAGGAGAGGTACAAGTAGAGGTGCATGGAGCGGCACAACTGCCCACAATGCTTGTTCCTCTAGAAATAGGGGCACATCAGGGAAATCGAGATTGAAGAGGAGGTATCACCCGAGGAAGCCACTCCTCCTGATGATAATCCATTGTTTTCCAGATCCCCAGCAAGAAAAACGTCAAGGAGGGCTACTACTAGTTTTCTTCAAGCCCCCTTCCTTCTGATGATCTTGATGTTGATTGTAACCCACCAATGCAGTCTGAGGGTGAGGCTCACCATGAGCCGACAAAGGTTGCTATGCCTAAAAGGAAGGTTCCCGCAAGACTTTCACTTATGGGTGATGACGACGAACAAGAAGTGGTGTATTCTGCTGCTGCTGAACAGTCTGACGACGACCCAGTCATCACAGTCGTCACTCCAGCCCCATCGGGCATGCAGCAGACAGACATTTTGACCCTATACCGAATTGCTGCTGAGCGGGATGTGGGCAGCGTGGCACTGGTACCACCACTAACGCAGTTAACTACTACACCAACACGACCTAC
This sequence comes from Lissotriton vulgaris, assembly GCF_964263255.1. Taxonomy (NCBI): domain Eukaryota; kingdom Metazoa; phylum Chordata; class Amphibia; order Caudata; family Salamandridae; genus Lissotriton; species Lissotriton vulgaris. The sequence continues at coordinate 580,044,935 of NC_141699.1, read as the reverse complement.
AGCTTCCATATTTTCTCGTCAGAAGGGCCGGCAGGGACCTCCATCCAGCTAGACCTCCATTATCTCAGGTAGTGGTGCTGTAAGTGCACAACAAAGTAAAATTCAGCCACGCCCATCCTCCACTTTATCTGTCATTGAAACTGAAAGTAGCACCTCCACCACCAGCAGACATCCCCAGTCCCCAGTTTGGGACTTCTTTAGTGTTAGCAAAAAGGCGGAAAACATGGTCGTTTGTTCGATTTGTAAAAGTGTAGTTAGTCGGGGTAAGCTTGGTACCAACTATGGTACCGGAGGCCAGAGAGGTCATCTCCAAAAACAACACACTATCATTTGGGAGGCGCACCTAAGGAAGATTGGAAGCCAAAAGTACAACAAATCTAAATGAATCCATTCATATTGCATCTGATGATGACGAGGGGCTGATCGTGTAGGGGGAAGTGAAGAAGCAACAGACATTTTTTCTGGTACACCCAGTAGCCCTGACAGCAGCACTGCAGTGGTAGCACCCACACCCTCTACCCCTGCAACATATATGAGGCACACTAAGAGTCTGGGAGAGACACCAATGTGAAAAAGTACATCAATGAGCCTAACTGGGTTGAAGAAGTCTGCATCATCATCATCGTCACGTATGAAAACGGTCCAGACCACAATTAAAAGCATGTTTTTGTCGGATACGCCATTTGAACGCAACCACCCTACGGCACGTCTTTATAATGCAATGCTGATTGCTAAAATGTTAGCGCTGGACCTTCTCCCTTTTACTTTCATGGAAGGGGTGGGTTTTCTAGAATTTGTGGTAACAGTCTGCCCTAAATGGAAGCTTCCTAGCCGGTCCTATTTTGCCAGAGTTGCGGTTCCAGCACTACATCAAGATGTGCTGGAGGTGATTGGGGCAGCTTTGCAGAAGAGTGCTGTTCATACTATCCACCTGACAACAAACATGTGGACCAGTTGCCAAGCCCTGATTACATGTGCATCACTGAACACTGGGTTTCTTTTGCAGGGGTTAGAGAAAAGTTACATGCAGGTGTTGACACAGACACAGTTTTTCAATCTACTCGGAAACATGCAACAGTAGCCATGTTTGCCATGGAGAAATCTCATACTGCACTAAACCTTTTGGATGAGTTTCAGAGTAAGGTCTATGAATGGCTGCATCCAAGAAAGCACATGATTGGTTATGTTTCCACGGATAATGTCAGTAATATAGTTGAGTCCATGCATGAGGGTGGCTATTTCAGAGTGCTGTGTTTGGCGCACAGTATTAACATTGTTGTGCAAGATTTCTTGAAAAAAGAAAACACAGATCAGCAAGTTCCTGACCACCTGCCGAAGAATCTGCACACATTTCAGCCATTCTTTTAAGGCCCGTAAGAAGCTGAGGAACATGCAACGTGAATGTAGACTACCAGTCAGAGGACTCATTCAGGAGATGGTAACACGTTGGAACTCAACCTTCTACATGCTTGAGCGTCTGTCTGAGCAGTGGATGGTAATCAATGAGTATGTCTTTGCACTGGGTTCTACTATGAAAGACATGAGGCTAGAGTTGGAGGAATGGAAGCTAGTTAAAAGCCTGACAGAACTGCTTTGTCCTTTGGAGGCCTTCACCTGTGAAGGCAGCAGGGAGGACTGCACTTTGGGCAAAGCTACCCCATTGTTGCGCGTGCTAGAGCACCAACTGAAGGCGGTGTCTTCAACGTTCCGAGATGATGCTGAAAAGCAAGACACATATCAGTTGGCGGAGATATTATTAAGCCGCCTAGTTGACAATGAAAGGCTTTAAAAAATAAATACAGAACAACATTACATTTGTCCCACTATTCTTGATCCACGGTACAAAAAGGCATTGGCCAGCAAAGCATTCATTCCTTTTAATGAAGCAGATGTTTCAAAGTACAAACATTGGCTAGCTCTGTCAGCCACTTGGTTGGAAAAAGAGCAGCAGAAAATTGAAGGAACCGGCAGAAGGACTACTGAATCAGCAGGCCATCCGGCGTCAAGGTCCACTTCTGAATCTGTGGCCGAAGGCAGCCACTTTCCCTCACAGGCGTTAACGACACCAGCAACCGTATCATCATCCCCCTCACCTGCACCAGGCCCAGCCATAATATTGTTGGAAGCGGATTGGCTAACTCATCAAGGGTTTGCTCGTTTCAGTGACGCAAAGGCCACAGATGGTACGCAAAGTGGAGCACCCCTGGAGAACCTTGAGTGTATGGTGCAGGCCTATCTGGATGACCCAACAGAGGTCTTTGTTAATCAGAACCCATTGCTGTATTGGTATGGGAAAAGGCCTGTATGGCCACTGATCACCAACCTGGCTCTAAATTATTTGTCTTGCCCACTCGCAAGCATGTCTTCTGAACGTGTTTTCAGTGCTGCTGGTGCCATTGTAACTTCAAAAAGGACCCGACTCTCGCCCAAAAATGTGGAGAGGTTAACAATGGTCAAGATGAATCAGCACTTCATACCACCAGATTACAAAATACGTGAATGCACGCAGGAAGAAGAGGGCACCGTAACGGAAGTTATTCTCTGTTATCTGACCTACTCCCGTCTCAATTCACAGAGTTTGAGGACGAGCTCTACTTCCCTGACACCGAGGCCTGAAAATTAATTCCTTTTTTTTCGTCCAGACTCCTTATTCACTTTTACTCCTGTGTGTCTTTCTTTGTTTTGCATCTTTTACCACAACAAAACTCTAATCACAACAAATCCATCAGCAGCACTGTTTTCGTCTTATTTCCCTATTGAAGGTGCCGCTGTCTGCAATCCTGAAGTTCACAAGTTCACAACTCAGTCATTCTCCTCTATCCTCCTCCTCCAGACTCTCCCTATCCATTTCCCTTAAGGCAGATGGCTGGATTACGCAGAATGAAGAAACTGTTGCTTCGTAGACGAGTCCCCTCAAAAGAAGTGGGGCTGGAATTACTGACTATATGCTGATTGCTGACAGTTACTTCTGAAATTGATAGACACACACGAGAGGCTACCCTGTGGGCCTCTACTTTAAGAACAACAAGATGCGGACAAAAAGTGGAAGAGGTATTGAATAATGAGATGGCATGCACTGAAGTGGACAGCAGCACTGGCTGTCTGGCTCTGATAAAAGCAATTGCTGTTTGTTTGTTGTGCATGAAATGAATCATCATATGTCGTCTGTTAATATTTAATCTTTTATACACTAAATGTAACTCAAGTTTACTCTGTGTTGTTTTCCCTTGTTTAATTCAAATTCTTCTACTGCAGGGGCCACTATGTTGCATTTTTTAATATGCAAAATGTCCTTGGACTCACTGTGTGTGTAGACTGCTACTGCATGAACAACATTGAGTTTGTAAATATACCATGATGAAGATGAGTCTTGATGATCAAAGTTACATAATATCTTTTTTCTTTACAGTCACTCACTGGGATGGATGGATCATCATCGTCTGTTTACGGAAGAACTATGGCCAATTTAATGAGTGGCAAACAGATAAACCAGTCAACAAAAACTACAGCAGAACTACATGTCTGTCTAGTCGTGGTATGGAGTGGTCGAGCCAGTGCAGTGTTGTTATGCCAGAGTCCAGACAGCAGTTCATGTAAAATTGTGGCTATGTGGCTTGCTGCATACAATTAGATATGCGTTGTCTGTCTGTGTCAAAGAGGTATGCTACATCAGGTTGCTTCACTCAGTGGTGCTTGCCTTGACTGTCTGCATGGCCTTGGCCTTCTGTGTGCTAATTACTATCCTTGAAAACTAGAAGACTCAGAGTAAGCACTTTAGAAATTATGATGCTTGTATGTAGTACTGTCGCCTCTGAAACTGAAAGTGTTATTTTTGCACTACAGCACACCGTACCTTATATTTTTTTCTCCGTAGTGTTTTAATTTCACTTCCTGTTTTTCCATCAACAATTACAGGCCAGCTTTTACCCTGTGCGATGGGAAAAACGATTAACTCAGGCGTACCATTAGCGATCCGCAATTCTGCATCCGCCTGGCAGGCAGTGGACAATGTGTCTGGTCACCAAGATTGATTGACGCAGCGTCAGATGGAATGGAAGAGTACCGCGAAGAAGAGGAATGGCTGGATGCATGCCTCTTCCCAAATTGAACAGGACAACTACAACATACAGTTACAGTATCCCCTTCACTTCTCCTTATCTTTTAAATAATGTTATTGTTGTGAACTTCTATGAGTGTGACTGCGCATTTGTTTGCTCTCTGCTTAAATTCATCCCTCCAGCTATTTGATACGTTTTTCTTTGCTAATTTTTAAAACTAACTTAATGTACTACTGAGTGTTTCTTCTCTCTGAGGGCAGATAGGCAAGTGAAAGTGCGTAATTACTGAAGCCCTGTACTGTCACATTGTTTCTTCATAGTAGGTAAGTGTAAAGAAGTTCAAATGTGGATTGTTAGTGAAATAAGTATTTATTATAGAATAGGATCCCTTCCACAGGATGAGCAGTCACCAGTAGCAAGGTCCATGATCAACTGCCTGGATACTCTAAACATCACAACTACAGAATCTGTACAGAGCATTCCAATGCATGTGGCAACCTGGCAACAGGCTGCATAACCAAGATGCCACACATCTCCTTCCTTATAACAAATAACAATAAACAGAAAACATTATTTTACAAAGTCATTAAAACAAGTAGGTATACGTGTAAATCTTGAAGATTTCCTCGCGATGACAGGACCAACCACAGCCCGATGAGATGAGGTAGCTGTTGAAGGTTTCCTTGAGATGAGAGGACCAATCACGGGGCGATGAGATGATGTACCTGTAGGTGAAGAACTTGACACAGGAGATTTGGAATTGTCAACAAAGTCTTTCTTGATCACCACAACCCTGTTCAAGTTCCAAATGCGATGATCAGTTGTTTTGATAGCATTACCTAAAACCTTGATGACTTGAATAGGTTTAAAAAATGAAGCAGATAACATCTTGTTCTTCTTACATGGATTTTTTATGAGAACCCAATCACCCACATGCACCACCGTGTGTTTTACAGAATTTCTCAAATCATGAATCCTTTTCCTAGCTTGTAGCTTTTTTTCCTGATCTACCTTCCACTCCTCATTACCAGTTTAAGCTTTCAGATGTAAATCATTTACCCAAGGCGGGGTAACCAAAGTGTTGGGACACCTACATCTGAAGAGCTCAAAGGGTGTTTTGCCCGTAGTGGCATGTGGTGATAACCTGTAAAGCTTAACCTTTTCAAAAACATTTGATCTCCAATCTGAACCTGCATATTTAGACATTCTAATTGTCTCCTTGAGCACACGGTTAAATCTCTCCACGGTGCCATTCGTCTCTGGGCGGTACAGAGAAGATTTTTTATGTTTTACACCATGTTTAGACAAGAATAATTCCATCTCCCTAGAGACAAGTTGACTTCCATTGTCCGTCAAAATGATGCTGGGAATACCCTCCCTAGCAAAAAAGTTTCTCCAAAAAGAGTATTACATGCTTGGATTCTATGCCACGAGTGATGGCAATCTCTGGCCATCTAGAAAAGAAATCTATTAAAACTAGAACATACCATTCAGACCCCGCTGAGTATATAGGCCCAAGGATATCCAGGCCAACTTCTTCCCAAGTGCTGTTTGGAAGTGTTCTAATAATCATGGGCTGAATTTTGGGTTTCGCTACCTTCTCACTCAAAGCACACTCCATGCAGTCCCTAACTTTTCTCTCGGTTTCCAAATCCATGCTGGGCCACCAGTACGACATCCTCAAATTCTCTTTTGTCTTTGAAATGCCCATATGCCCACTATGAGCCAGTGAAATGAGCTCACTCCTAATAGATGTCGGAGGAACCAACCTAGTACCTCTGACAAGTAAACCGTCATGTTCAGATAATTGGTCTTTAACATGCCAAAATTTCTCCAAATTATCACCATCTTTTGGCTTGACCTTCCATCCAACCTTGATCAATTTCAAAATTTCCATAAGAGCCAAATCTTCCTGTGAAGCCTCCAACCATTTGCACTTATCAATGACACTCTCACCAACTGAACAAACCATTTCATCTTCACCTTCCAAATCATCCTCCAGATCTAAATCTTCCTGAGAGACAAGAAGAGATAAGGCATCAGCTACCTTATTTTCAACACCTGGTAGATATTTAACCTCAAAGTTATAATCTTGTAATCCTACAACCCATCTTGTGATTCTACTGGAAACAGCATCAATCCCTTTGGTTTTTAAGATCTCACATAACAGCTTGTGATCAGTTCTCACTTCAAAAGTACTTCCCCACAAGAAGTTTTTCAATTTTTTTACAGCCCAAAAGACCGCTAACGCTTCACGTTCTACCACAGAATATCTTAGCTCTGGACCCCTCAAACTTCTGGACAAAAACAAAATGACTACCTTGCTCCCTTCAATCTTCTGTGTTAAAACTGCCCCTAACCCTTTTAAACTTGCATCTGTTATTAGAATAGATTTCTTCTCAGGGTCAAAACTATTCAATTTGGGGGCATTGTTCAATTTTCCCTTCAGGACAATGAATTCTTTTTTCACATTCATCACTCCATACAAACTCAGATCCTTTTTTTAATAACGATCTCATGCTAACACGCAAAGAAGCAAAACCACATATAAACTTGTTAAAGTACTCCGCCATACCTAGAAAGCTAATCAATTCTTCCTTGTTCTTAGGAGAAGACATCTTCATCATGGTGTTAATCAGACCAGCTTTCGGTGAAATACCATCTTCCGAGATTGTGTGGCCAAGATAATCTAAGGAGTTTTTCTTAAATTTGCATTTTTCCAATTTTACTGTTAGACCAGATTCACACAAACTTTGCAAAACACCAACCAGTCTTAGATCATGCTCCTTATCACAACTTCCAAAAATCAGGATATCATCCTGATACACTCTCACACCTTTCAAACCCTTTAAGACACCTTCCAAGGCTCTTTGAAAAACTGAGGCAGCTGACACCAGCCCAAATGGAAGTCTCATAAAGCGAAAAGTGCCAAATGGTGTTACAAATGCAGTCAGATCCTTGGAGTCTTCATCAAGTCTTATATGGTGATAGGCGGATCTTAAATCCACCATGCTAAAGACCTTCGCCCCTTTTAATAACATTAACATGTCTGCAATTTTAGGTAAAGGGTAGTGATCTACCACCACACTTTTATTCAATTCTCTAAGGTCTAAGCATAAACGAAGAGAGCCATCCGATTTCTTGGCGGCTACAATTGGAGCGACCCATTGGGTTGCTTCAACCTCTTCTATGATACCCTCCTTGATCAATTTTTCCAATTCCGCTTTAACTTGATCTCTAACAGTAATGGGGACACTACGTACTTTACAACAAACAGGTACAGCGTCCTTCTTCAACTTAATGTGATGATCATAGTTCTTCAAACAACCCAACTTTTCAGTAAAGACAGTAGGAAAATTCTTTTTTAAGTTATCTGAAAAGGACTCATCACAATTCTGGTTTATATTGACAGAATTAGTGTTAACAAAGGGTAAATCCTTTAAGATGATGGGGAGAGAGGATGCTGTGCACACTGCCAAATGACGATTTGCCACTGCCAAAGATTGTCATGAGAAGCAAAGCGCTTTTCCCAAAGTACACAATCAGCCCAAAACAGCTTTCTATATAAAAGTCTGTCCAGGAAGTTGGACACAATATGGTTCAAGGGAAATAACAGTTCCTTAATCCATGAAGGGTTGAAAATTTAAAATAACAGTACCTTTCATAAGTTTCAAAATGAGGTAAAAGGAGATATCCTTGTATCCTTGTTGAGATCCTTTCTTCTTTTCTTCACAAATTCCATCCTCATCGCCAATGTAAGGAAGTTCAAATGTGGATTGTAAGTGAAATAAGTATTTATTATAGAATAGGATCCCATCCACAGGATAAGCAGTCACCAGTAGCAAGGTTCAAGCTCAACTGCCTGGATACTCTAAACATCACAACTACAGAATCTGTACAGAGCATTCCAATGCATGTGGCAACCTAGCAACAGGCTGCATAACCAAGATGCCACAGTAAGTTGTAGTACTACTTTTCAGTAATCTAACCATCCATTAAGCAAACAGCTTCATGCATGCAGTAGTGCATGCACTTCCTTTATGTCCCTTAAACGATTTATGGATATCTTCGTATCGAAAGATTTATTTTTTCTTCATTTGTTGTTTGTCCATCCATGCTGTGTTTTTTTTCCACTCTCCACAAAACTTTCCCCAAAACCCCCATTCCCATCAAATTTTCAAACCCTAACCCTCTTACCCCGGCCTGTGTGGTTTTCATTGAGGTGTGACTAAATGACAACAATAATTCCACACACTTGCTGGGGAGGATAAGGACAAAGCAACAGAAAATAAATTTTAAGGATGGTGAAGGAATCCGAGGATATTTTCTTACTGTGTACTGTACTATCTATGGTACTGTTCTAATGCTATGCTCGGGCCACTCAATGTTTCATTTCCTTTATTTTCATATGCTGCTACTGCCAGTGTGTAGTGTACCACTACTACTACCACCACCACAACAATGACATTTCATCTGTCCAGGATTCAATCCTAATCGCCATTTGCCATGCACCCAGCCCTGTGCCTTGCCCTATTCTCAAACACAAATTTACAGGTAAGATAAGCATTTTGGGGGAGGAAAATTAATGGAGTAGGAGGAGAGGAGAGACTGACAGTAGTACTAGTAAAGTAGTAGGACAATTGAATTCACTAACTCTGTCAGTGGCACTTTTCTAAAAATTTGGGCGATTAGACAATTTGAATCAACCAGTTAAGATTCAGGAAAACAAACGTACAGTTGAGTTAACACCCCCCGCCTCCCCCGCAAAACAGTAAAAACACGTATGCTATTTTTAAGTTGAAAATAAATAATTATTTACACCCTAACAAAAATAAAATAACCCACAAGACCCGACCCACCCCCTCCCTAACCCCAACCAATGTCCATGAAATGTCCTGAGGAAAAGTTCCAAAACCCCAACGCCCAATTCCCACCCCCCCAAAAGTCTTTAAAAAAGGGGAAAGGGACAGACTCTCCTCCTCTACTGCCGCCGGCAGTGTCCTTTGGCCAGGTAGTCCTGACGCTCCCTGCGGAGGTCCTTGAGCAGAGTTTTCAGTCTCTCCACCTCCTGCTCAAGGTTGGACACCCTGAGGGTCAAGCGGTCCAGACTGGCTTTGCACCTGCTGTGGGGGACAGCTGATTTTTTTGCTGCTTGGCGGTGGCGGGTGGCTGCGGTACCACAGCTCCGTACCCCTGAAGGCTTGCGCTGACTGGATGACCCAGGGTGAGCGGAGGAGGATGCAGCTGTCGCAGATGTTGTAAATGGCGACTGAGACTGCGTGTCCTCCTCGGCCTGGGCCACCAGCCACCGATATTCGGTGACAGTCGCCTCCAGCTTCCGTTGCCGTGCCCATCTAGCCAGCTCCTTCCAGTTAGTTTGGAAGGAGCATCTAAATGAAGGAAGAAAAACATACAGTAACCAATGCTCTTTAAGAGTAACACAAAATAATTCAGCAGAAAGTTGTGTCACAGTAGCACTAGCAACTTGCAAGCACAGTACATAGCATTTTTGGCCTGTATCTTTCTAATCTCCCACTTCGTCAGCCTCTGCTCCAACATTAGTGGCAGTTTCAAGAATTCTACTACCACTATATGGACTCACTACATTAGACTCAGACAGTACACCAGTCTTCTTCGTCTTCTCTCTTGTTTAGCGAAATTGGTATGTAAACTTGTAGAAGCCGGCATAATGCCAGCGCAGTCAACTTGCACCCGAGTACAAGTACCATGATCCAGGCATCCATCCATTCAAAGTAAATGTCAATCATTTTTCTTAATGTCTCAACTGGACAAACCTTACTTTTCTCTCTGAAAAACAACCTTTTTATTTTATTTTGGAAACTGCCAGCCATGCATCCATGCTTGACTCGCATTTGAATTTGAACCAAAGGATATATTGCGCACACATACAGTTTCTATTTCACCCACCCAGGCAGTCCTCTTTCCTTTCTCCTTCCACCCATCCTTGCTTTTTTATTTATGCTTAGCCATAACATATGATGCTACACTTTTTGACACAACTGATGAATGCTTGCTTTTTAACACGCACCATTTTTCTCATAACAGATAGAAGCTTCCCTTCTACGAACAAGAGCAAGATCATCATCATATCATCTTGGTCGGAGTCATCAATGATTCATCCCCACCAAGACTTTAACCAGGTGAGGGATCTCCCACAATTAATGTGTAAAATCAGCCACTTTTCAGTCATTCACTGTTTGTTATATGACATTGATTTTAATAAATGTTTTTATATAATGCACAACGGAAATGTAATATACAGAGTACACACAGAGCTAGTTGTTTTACTTTTAATAAATCTTTACAACTTACATAGGCTCTGTGGTTTTTGGTCATGAGTGAGTGAGCAAAAGGGTTTGCAATTTGCAAGCATGAGTCCGTGGCTCTGAGAGGTCGGGACTCTGACTCCGTAGTCTTATGTTTTGAGTTGTATAATAATTGGGGATCATCGCTGAATTCGGGAGCTAACTGACTCTGACATACTAGCTAGTCAGTAAGGAGATTGGGGGTTCAACTTCTGTTATGACTGAGGTATGTGGAAAGTCTAACTGCGCCTATTATAATTTATAACCAATGCCCTATTTCTTGTCCATAGTTCTGTTTGTGCAGAATAGTCCCTGCAACAGTAGAGGTATGGATTGTCCTCCTATCTAATCAAAAAGTAAACTAGTATCTTATTCTTGGTGGCCATTGACATTTTATTGTTGGGAATTGTCAAAGCATAAACATTAAGAAGACTTCAATAGACATTATGGACAACCCAGAGAACTGCACTGAGTGCCTAGAGCTATTGCTGAATAGGAGTTTTGTTTAACACCTTTTGTCAACTGTGCAAGCTTAGCTAGCTACACAGACAGACTAATAATAATAATCTAGTAGTAGCACAGAGAGTCATAGTAGAGGCAGGATAAGAATTTAGAAACAGTCTACAAGAAGATCAAAGATTATTTAGGGAAAAAATAGAATGAAGAACGTTTGAATAAAATAGGTGCTGTAAAAGATAGGGGAGTATAATTATAAATATTAACAGGAAAACTTACTGGGGCCAGCAGAGGAGCCCTCGGCGGACCTATCCTGGCCTTCCTTGTGTTGTTCCTGCTCCGCCTGTGCCACTACCTCCTCCTGTGTCCTCTTGCCCCTGAGGGAAGCTGATGTACAACATGAAAGAAAGACACAAACATGGATGATTGTTGTCAACCAAATCAAACATTTAAAAAAAAACAATAACAAATTATTTCAGGCAAATAGACAACAATTGCACTAAATTTATTGACCCATATCTGATGTGATCTACTAGGATATAGTATTGCTGGATTCGCGGACCGTCTACTTGGAAAGTTATTTAACTCACTAAAACAACTACAAAAAGGTTCTACTAGGACTGGCAGGCAGCACTACGCAGCACACGAAGTGACAGACACAGTCCGTCATGATCACCACCACTATCTCTTCTTAGTGGAAGGAGTACAAAGGAAGGACTGGACTTGAGTCTCTAATGTCTAGCATTACACAGTTCAGTAAAGTACACTGATATATAAGCATCACCCAAGCCAAATGAGCATATCATTGAAAACAAGTAAGCATAGTAGCACCGCCAGTGCGCAGGCGAGCACCTGCAATCACAGAAGCTTTTGAAACATAATTTACCTGCAATGCAATCGGCAGCATTCTTGCTCTTCGGAAAAAAACAAATATTTGCCATATCATAAAAAACACAGAGCAGGAGAAAACATAGTAGTGATTAAATAGCTACTACTACTCACCAAACCCAGGGATCTCCACACAAGCAGGTCGAGAGGTCGTGTTCCCGGTCCAGGATGTCGGACCACCGGTGCGTCGCCTGGTTGTAGGTGCGCTAGACTCCAGACTCCCGATACATGGCCCGGCACACCTTTCCCCATAGCCTGCGACGCTCCCGGAGCCCGTACCCAGCACCAAGCCTTCCGTCTGCCACGACGGTCTTGGGGAGGTGGCGCTGGACAAAAAAAACTAATGCAGCCATCTCCCGGGATATTACTGCCTCCCCACTTAAGCGCCCGACTGGGAGCCAGGTACGGGGTGCGGTACCCTTCCCCTTCTGGTTCTTCCCGGCTCCCTTTGCCGTGGTCCTGGACAGGAAAGTTAAATAAAAAATAGAAAAGAATAGGGAAAAAGTAAATAAAATAAAAGAGGTAAAAAAAGTAGTTTTTAAAGTAACGAAAAGTTGAAAAAAACACTAAATATAGATGTAGAAAAATAGAGGGATAGATAATGAGTAAAAAAGATTTAAAAAAGTTCAAAGAAACAAAGGATTGCAAAGATTAGGGGAGAATTGAAAAAGCATGCTCAGAACCATAGCAATGAATGAAAAACAAGATGGTTGCGCCCATTATGACCACGTGGGTAAGTTCACGTGATATTTCCCCCGCGAGCACGCAAAAACGCACGCAAACACGTAATTGCGCCCCGCACATAGGAAATTCCCAACGTGAGCATGCAACGAATGCCCGGAAACGGAAATACGCAATGCGAACACTGAAAACAAGATGACCGCGCCCATGTACGACCGCATGGGTAACTTTGCGTTCGGCGTGCTGAAAAAAACCCGCGAACACGCAAAGCGCCCCGCGAACATGCAAAAATAAAACAATTTGCACAAATTCATGGATTATGCAGACCGCGAATTCGTGCAAAAGCGAATTCGCGGTCTGCAAAATCCACGAATTCCCAAATTTCGCCTATACTTAGTTCAAATCTCCACCCATAATAATGCGGTAATTTGAGTCAAGTAAGTGATTATATATCGTTCTAAGAGATGTCTCATCCTCAATATTTGGGTTATAATATCCCACCAAAGTGACCCATTCATTGTGTATTTTTAAATCCGTTATAATGCAGCGCCCCTTATTGTCTAACTTAAAGGAGCCTAGAACTGCTTTGGCACACATTTTGAAGATAATGGCCACACCTTTAGTGTAGAAGGGTTGTGTGGTGTGATGTGAGCACTCTATCCCTCTTTGTTTAGCAATAGCCAATTCCCATTCCTCAGCTGTAAGATGAGTCTCTTGTAAAATCATAATATCAAAGTCTGCTTGCCTTAAGTTTTGAAATATTGTCCTTCGCCTGCTTGGGACCCTTAAACCATTAATATTTCAAGTACAAATTCTAATTTCAATCATTTGTACCAGCCCAGCGAGCCCCAACTCTAACCAAGTGGAATGCACTCTGGATACCGTCCATTTCTATCTGGTTAGCAACTTCCTTAGGAAAACTGTGAAAATTAGGACTTTTTCTTTTTTTTCCCCTACTTTGCTCCCCACCCAGTGAAAACTTAAAATTAGATTCTTTCTGTGTATCCCCACCCCTCCCTCCCCTGGGAATCCTCCTATTCCACCTGGGGTTTGATTTGGAAAAAACCCTATGAGCTCGTCACCCACCTACCCGGCAACCTACTCTTGTCCTGCATTTTCTGCGCAGCATTATCCCTAAGCTTTAAATTGGTCAACAAAAATCCCTACCTCCTTAGGGTCCCTGAAATTAAGCATTTTGTTTTTCCACATCACCCTAACTAAGGCGGGAAACCTCAGCTGTACTGTGGCGCACAGTGATCTTAGAATTGGTATGAATTTCCCCAGTTCTCATTGTATATCTTGTGTCATTCTGGAAAGATCCGATGTTATCCAAAAGACCCAATCCCCCTTCGTGAATGTCCCGGCTTTTAGGGCTTCCGATAGGACACGCTCTTTTAGAACATACGTTTTAAAATTAACCAGAATTCGCCTGGGATTTTTCCTATTTGGATTCTTGGAGAAAGGGTCTCTGCGAATTCTCTGGATATCTATTTCCAGCTCCTTAGCATCTAATACTGGGGTGAATTATTTTAACAAACTTATAACATAGGTTTTAATGTCCTCCCCCTCTGAACCTTCTGGAATATTCATGATTTTAATATTATTACGTCTGGCATTATTTTCCAATGTTTCCAGCTTCTCTAGCATGTCCTTTTCTTCTTTTTTTAATGCCTGAATTTTGGTACAGTTCAGCTCCACTTGCTTATTCAAAGCTTCAATTGAGGCTTCCATTACGCATATTCTTTCGGTAATCCCCGACATTTTAACTTCTAAAGACTCACATGAATCTTGGATCTTAGCCTGGTTTACCTCTGAGATGGCGAACTTGCTCTGAATTTCCAAAGAGAGGGCGCCTAACATCTGCACCAAGTTTGACTGGCCAGGAGCAGTTGGCAGTTCAGATATTACCAGAAGGGTAAATGTAATGTTAGCGATATCAAACCCCGTGCAGATCCCCGGCCATTCTCGCTCAGTGCCTCAAACATATTCTGTGTTGTATTGTTGGGAAAATGTGCCCCCCCAGGAGCCGGGAAAAATTTCCCTTGTGCTTATTTTGACCTCAACTACCTTTAGTATCTTAGTTGATGGTATTTTCCCCCTGCTCTTACTTATAGCAGGCAGGGATTCCTCCAATGGCTCAGGGGAGTTAGATGCCTTTTCTCCTGTACCTTAATAAAGGATCTTAAGGACGGCGTGATTTTAAGATTAGAGGATTCCTTTAGATGTCGTAAAGACCGAGACAAGATAGTTTGCTGATCTCCTGTTAAATTCTTGCCTGTCTTTTTAATAGATTTTTTAATAGCAAGATTCCCTGCTATATGAGCACAAAGGGAGGTGGTATGAGAACCGTCCCAATGCTCCAACTGGTTGTCGATTTTATAACGAAGAGTATATCTGTTAAGGTGTTCTAAAGTAGTTTGCCTTTCCTCTGTAACCACTTGAGAGAACTGGCTTTCCAGTGTTTCATTCAATTCCGCGGGGTTAGACAGATTATCCACTGATAGGCCCTCCCTTATTAATACAGTCTGTGGAGTGTACTTGAGGGGGTATCACAGCCAGAGCCCTCAAATTTACTTTTTTACCTCTCTTAGATGGGAGGCTTGAAGGGGGACTCACTTTGCAATCCCCTTTATTTAATTTGTTTGCTTGTTTGGCTCGTCTGGGGGTCATAGGCCGTGACAGGTTAAAACACCCCTTTGTACTCTTCCGCTGGGAACTGCTAGAAGGCGGCGATGTTTGCTGAAAAGTCCTCTGCCCTTGTAAATGTTGAGTGCAATACTGTAGATTTTGAAAGTCCTCCCGTTGTAAATCTGAGAACGATTCAATCACAGAGACATTCCTGCTGCTAAGACCCAAATCTGCTTTCACCCCACTAATACAACAGTAACTATAAGCTGATTTCCACCTAAATGATATCCTACCTGGTGTTCCTCGCAGGGAAATCCTGGCGGTTGCATGCCTGTCAGAGCAGATCCCAGACGCCGTCTGAAGTAATCTCCCCCCTCCAAGAGCAACCTTAGGCCCCCCACGCAGCCCTACCGGCTCTCAATCCAGATTTACTGCAACCAAACCAAAACCAAAAGTGAGGGCTGCCCCCACCACACCAAGCAAGCAACAGAAGGCAGCAGAAGGCAGTAAGGCAGAAGGCAGCAAGAGGCAAGAAACGGCGCAATACAGCGCAATACACTGGAGCGCCGACAAACAACCCCACCGCGCCACACCGCGAAAGGCAGTAGCTAGAGACAGCAAGAGAAAGCCGGCAGCAGCCAGCACCCACGGGCCACAGAGAAGACAAACTCCCCTGCGCCCACACAAGGTGACACCCAGAGGCACTCAAGGCCGGGGAAGCGAAGTCAGGACGACCGGGGAGGCGAAATCAGGACGAAATCAGGACAACGCCACCTTCCGTGAGTAATTTTAGAAGGGTTTCTCTGCCGCTAGTGCTCAGGAGTCATTAGGTAGTGCCGGGAGGTGGAGAGAAGCTCACGGCTTGACCTAGTCAGCCGCCATGTTCCCAACTAGCGACTAAAGTAAGTGTTGTCTGTGTCAGTAAGTGTGGGCCAAACATAGGACTATGATTTAATGCTTTATGTTGCAGTGTACTTTGTGGACATGCACCTGTTGTATGCAGCTATGACAAATGAGGCCTTACAAACCTGTTGTCAGGGACATACCATGTCCTCAAACCCCCTCCATAGTAAATCAATCAATCATGGACATTTGTATAGCGCGCTACTTACCCGGTAGGGTCTCAAGGCGCAGGGGGGGAGTGGTCCGCTACTGCTCGAAGAGCCAGGTCTTGAGGAGCTTCCTGAAAGAGAGGTGATCCTGGGTCAGGCGGAGGTGGATGGGGAGGGAGTTCCATGTCTTGGCTGCCAGGTAGCAGAAGGATCTTCCCCCGGCGGTGGCTTTGCGAATGCGTGGTACGGCAGCGACGGCTGGGCTGGTCGATCGTAGCAGGTGGGTGGGCGTGTAGAAGGTCAGGCAATTGTTGAGGAGCTTGGGGCCCAGGCCTTGGAGGGCCTTGTGTGCGTGGGTGAGGAGCCTGAACGTGATCCTCTTGCTGACGGGGAGCCAGTGCAGGTCTCTCAGGTGGCCAGAGATGTGGCTGTGTCGGGGGACATCCAAGACGAGTCGTGCGGAGGCATTCTGGATGCGCTGGAGTCTTTTCTGAAGTTTGGCTGTGGTTCCGGCGTAGAGGGTGTTTCCGTAGTCCAGTCGGCTGGTGACGAGTGCCTGGGTGACCGTCTTCCTGATTTCGGTGGGGATCCATCGGAAGATCTTACGGAGCATGCGCAGGGTGTTGAAGCATGATGATGAGACGGCGTTGATTTGTCTGGTCATCGAGAGGGAGGAGTCCAGGTTGAACCCCAGGTTGCGTGCGTGGTCCGTTGGCTTGGGAGTGGTGCCCAGGGCAGCGGGCCACCAGGAGTCGTCCCAGGTGGAGGGTGATGATCCTAGGATGAGGACTTCCGTCTTGTCTGATTTCAGTTTCAGGCGGCTGTTCTTCATCCACTCGGCGACGTCTTTCATCCGTTCGTGCAGGCTGGTTCTGGCGGTGGCGGGGTCGTTGGTGAGGGAGAGGATCAGCTGGGTGTCGTCGGCGTAGGAGATGATGTTGAAGTTGTGTTTGCGAGCGATGGCTGCGAGAGGGTTCATGTAGATGTTGAAGAGGGTTGGGCTGAGTGATGATCCTTGTGGTACGCCGCAGATGACTTCGGTGGCTTCGGATCTGAACGGGGGGAGGCGGACTCTCTGGGTTCTTCCAGCGAGGAACGAGATGATCCACTCCAGTGCCTTCTCTTGGACTCCGATGTTGCTGAGGTGCTGCACTAGGGTTCAGTGGCAGACAGTGTCGAACGCTGCAGAGAGGTCCAGGAGGATGAGGGCCGCTGTTTCCCCATTGTCAAGCAGGGATCTGATGTCGTCAGTGGCTGCGATGAGGGCGGTCTCGGTTTTATGGTTGGCTCGGAACCCGGACTGCGAGGGGTCGAGGGATCCGATCGTCTCGAGGAAGGCGGCAAGCTGTCTGTTGATGGTCTTTTCGATAACTTCGGCAGGAAAAGGGAGGAGCGAGATGGGGCGGTAGTTCTTGAGGTCGGTGGGGTCTGCTGTTGGTTTCTTCAGGAGGGCGCTGAGCTCAGCGTGTTTCCAGATCTCCGGGAGGTGGCGGTGTTGAAGGAGGTGTTGATGATGTCCCGAAGTTGGGGTGCGATGGTGGAGTCGGCCTTGTTGAAGACATGGTGGGGGCAGGGGTCGGTTGGTGATCCGGAGTGGATGGTGTCATCGTGCGGGGGGTGTCTTCGGTGCTGACCGGGGTCAAGGCGCAGAGGGTGGTGGTGGGGGGTGCTGGTTCGGTGGTAGGTGCGTGGTAGGTGCGCCAAAGCTGTTGTGTATATCGGCGATCTTGCGGTGGAAGAATGAGGCGAGTGAGTTGCAGAGGTCTTGTGAGGGGGTGATGTTGTCGTTTCCGGCGCTGGGGTTGGAGAACTCTTTGACGATGCTGAAGAGTTCCTTGCTGTTGTGGGCGTTGTCCAGTCGTTCTGTGAATGCTGTCTTCTTGGTGGTGCGGATCAGCTGGTGGTGTTTGCGGGTGGTGTGCTTGAGGACAGTCATGTTGTCTGTGGTCTGGTCATGGCGCCAGGCTTTCTCGAGGGTGCGGCAGTTCTTCTTGGAGTTCTTGAGTTCGTCGATGAACCAGGAGGCTTTCTTGCTGCAGGGTCTGCTGGGAGGGTTCTTCAGTGGTGCGAGATCATTAGTGCAGTTGGTGAGCCACTGTGTGAGGTTGCTGGCTGCTTCGTTGGGGTCCGTTGTGCTGGCGGGAGGGTTCTGGCGGAAGGAGGTGGTGAGCTGCTCGGTGGTGATCTTGCTCCAGCTCCTGCGAGGAATCTGTTGCAGGTGGTGGTGGGTCATTGTTCTTCTGAAGCTGAAGTGGATGCAGCTGTGGTTAGTTCATTGGAGTCCGGTGGAGTGGCTGAAGGAGATGTACTTGCTGGAGGTGAAGACGAGGTCAAGCGTGTGGCCGGCGTAGTGGGTGGGGGTGTTCACCAGTTGCTAGAGCCCGAGGTTGGCGAGGTTGTCCAGTAGGGTGGTGGTGTTGCTGTCCTTGTTGTTCTCCAGGTGGAAGTTGAGGTCCCCTAGGAGGAAGAAGTCAGCGGAGGGGAGGGCATACGGGCTAATGAAGTCTGCGATGTCTTCGCTGAATTGTGTGCGTGGTCCCGGGGGTCTGTAGATGAGGGTGCCTCTGAGGGTGGTCTTGGGATCGGTGTGTATCTGGAAGTGGAGGTGTTCGGCGGTGGTGAAGGTATCGTTGGGGTTGGTCGTGATATGGATGGTGTTTTTGTGTACGATGGCGATGTCTCCTCCAGTCTGGTTGACGCGGTCCTTCCGGGTGATCTTGCATTCGTCCGGGATGGCTATGGCGATGTCGGGCGCTGAGGAGGCGTTCATCCAGGTTTCTGTAAGGAAGGCGACGTCTGGGGATGTTGTGTCGAGCAGGTTCCAGAGTTCGACGGCGTGTCTGTGGATGGAGCGGGTGTTGAGCAGGATGCACTTGAGGTGGTTGCTGCTGGTGCTCGGCTTGTCGGGTGCGGTGCAGGTCCGGATGCAGGTGAACTTGCAGGCTTGACAGGTGAAGGATCCGTGGGTGCATTTCGGGGTGGCTCTGTAGCAGGCGGGGACCCGGCCGGGGTTGAGTGCGTTGAGGTCGGCGGCGTCGTAGGTCCGTCGCGTGGGCTGGCCTCCTCGGGGGAAGACGGGCTTGCCTTTGGCGCGCCGTCGGCGCTCAATCAGCGCGTGACCGCTGCGCGGACTCGCGGGCTCCATATGAGGCGAAGTGGGAGGGCGGAGCAGCTGGGGGGCGGGAGTGGGGCGGCCAATCGGGTACAGTAAGAAAAAGGGGACGGGGCCGCGAAGGAGCAGCGGCGGGAAGCAGAGAGCGGGTGGGGGCACCAGAGGGATTAGCGAGGCACGCTAATCCTTCATAGTAAAGTAACCCACAACTGTCAGATCACATATAAGTTGGCCGCAAGGTGTACTGTAAATTATTGAATATATGGGTAAATAATGGTCATGTGGAAGAGAGCAAACATTGACACTGATATGTGGCCTGTTTGCTCCATGGCCCAGGCTTCAGCAGTGTTAAAATGCAATAGGAACTGTTGCACAAAGTATACTGCCTGTCCATATGCTGGCTCTCAGATGTGTCATAAACCAGAGTAACAGGAGCATGAGTTGGGCTATTTGCACCTAGTATAAACTCATTTTGTTTGGTGCAAGATGAGAAGGCCAGACCCAAGACTACTGTCCATGGAACTCTAAGATCAATGGGTGTCATTGCCTTATGACAAGCACCTTACTCCCACATGTCTGTGATTTTACCATCATATGAGTGATGGTGGCATTGTACAAGAACTTTGCTCATATGACACATGTGCACTACAGATAGTTGGTTACATCTGCAGTGCTTTCAGAAGTACGTCACCAGTTGTATCAGAATGACAAAGCATACAGTATTTGAAATGAAATGTTTAAGTCATCCATTACATACAGCCACATGTGAGATGAGGTGTGTTCTGTGATGGTAGGATGTCCCATACACACAGATTCTGATATAGTATGATGCCCTAATGAGTACATCACATGTGTACTGATTCTGAGAGTGGGAGCTCTCAGTGACACACATGGCAGTCCTTTCATTGTGACCCACATCTTGAAATGTGGTAATTACAATGAGAGCAGTGATGTGTTGGAGTATATGAATCAAGTCGTTTGCCCAGACTGTTCAGAAGTCTGTCTAGTGATGCACTTCTACTGTACCCTTCAGGAGGGCACAATGGAGTGCTATGTTAGATGGTAAATCATTTCAAAGTACATTTGGTGTGGCCCTGGGCTATGTGATGTCAGTGGGCTGGCCTACTTAGTAGTGGCTTGACCATGATTGAGGCAAGTCATCAGATAACTTAAACAGTGTGCTGTACAGTTTTTCTATTATTTAGCTTGTGCCCAGTACACATGTAGTGTATGCACTTTTGACCTATGGTTATTCTAACTGTCTACATCAGAGCTTTCCAAACTGTGTTCCGACACTGTACTGTGTCGCCTGCAAAAGGTGGGTGTGTCGCAGGCACTTAGCACATAACTGCTACTAATTAAGAGGTATTCCTAGACACTCTGCTCTATGGGGGCCAGGCGATTCACAACAAAGCCTCATTAACAAGTAAATTGTCTTTTAGAGACCTGTAAAGTGCTCCATGCGGCTGTGTGTGCCCGGGAAGCTGGGGTGAGGTGACTAAGGGAGTGAGACAGAGGGAGGGAGACAGAGGGGTGGAGACAGACAGGAGGGAGACAGAGGGAGACGGAGAGTGAGTTAGATGGAGAGTGAAGGAGATGGAGAGTGAAGGAGACAGAGGGAGACAGGGACAGAAGGAGACGAAGGGAGACGGAGAGAGGGATAGGGCGGCAGACAGAGAGAGATAGAGGGAGACAGAGAGAGATAGAGAGAGGAGACAGAGAGAGAGAGGTAGCTAGAGGGAGACAGAGGGAGACAGAGAGGGAGACAGAGGGAGACAGAGAGAGATAGAGAGAGGGTGATGGAGAGAGATAGAGAGAGGGAGACGGAGAGAGAGAGGGAGGGAGACGGAGGGAGAGAGGGAGAGAGACAGAGAGAGAGACATAGAGAAAGAGAGACAGAGAGGGGGAGGGAGGGAGACAGAGACAGGAAGAGATAGAGGCAGAGACAGGGGCAGACAGAAAGAGGCAGAAACAGACCGAGAAGGAGACAGGGACAGACAGACAGACAGGGACAGACAGACAGATAGAGGCAGAGACTGAGACAGACTGAGGCACAGAGACAGAGAGGGAGAGTGACAGAGGGTGACAGAGGAAAGACAAGGGAGGGAGACAGAGAGAGGGAGTCAGAGAGAGGGAGACAGAGGTAGGGAGGCAGAAGGAGACAGAGGGAGGGAGTCAGGGGGAGACAGATGAAAGGAGAGGGAGACAGACCGAGGGAGCCAGACCGAGGGAGACAGACCAAGACAGACAGACAGACAGACAGAGGGAGACAGACAGACAGAGGGAGACAGACAGAGTGAGGGAGACAGACAGAGGGAGGGAGACAGACAGACCGACACAGCGAGGGTGACAGACAGAGGGAGGGAGGTAGACAGAGGGAGGAAGGGAGACAGACAGAGTGAGACAGACAGAGGGAGGGAGACAGACAAAGGGAAGGAGACTGAGGGAGGGAGGGTGACAGACAGAGGAAGGGAGGGAGACAGACAGAGGGAGACAGACAAGAGGGAGAGAGAGAGGGAGGGTGACAGAGGGAGGGAGACAGAGAGAGGAAGAGGGAGGGAGTAAGAGGGAGGGCGACAGACGAAGGGAGGGAGAGGGAGGGAGGCAGAGGGAGATAGAGGGAGGGAGACAGGGGGAGACAGAGGAAAGGAGAGGGAGACAGACAGAGGGACACAGACAGAGTGAGAGAGACAGATAGAGGGAGACAGATAGACAGAGGGAGGGAGACTGACAGACAGAGGGAGGGAGGGAGTCAGATAGACAGAGGGAGGGAAGCAGACAGACAGAGGGAGGGAGACAGACAGACAGAGGGAGGGAGCCAGACGGGAAGGAGACGGGAGAGAGGGAGATGGACAGGGACAGACAGAGATAGAGATAGAGACAGGGACAGATAGAGAAAGAGACAGGGACAGATAGAGATAGAGATAGAGACAGGGACATACAGAGACAGATAGAGGCAGAGACAGACAGAGACAGAAAGACGGAGAGGGAGACAGGGACGGACGGGGACAGACAGACAGATGGAGGCAGGGACAGACAGACAGAGGCAGAGAGGGAGCAGGACACGGAGGGAGAGAGAGGGAGACAGGGAGAGAGATGAGAGAGAGGGAGAGAGAGAGGGAGACATAGGGAGGTAGAGGGAGAGAGAATGACAGAGGGAGGTAGGCAGAGGGAGGGAGGGAGACGGGGGAGGGAGGGAGACAGAGGGAGGGAGACCGACGGAGGGAGACAGAGGGAGGGAGACAGAGGGAGGGAGACAGAGGGCGGGAGACGGAGGGTGGGAGACGGGGGAGAGAGGGAGGGAGACAGTTAGAGAGAGAGAGAGGGAGACAGACAGACAGAGTGAGGCAGAGGGAGACAGGGATAGAGAGAGAGAAAGAGAGGGGGGCTGAGAGAGAGGGAGGGAGACATAGAGAGAGAGGGAGGGAGGGATAGAGAAAGGGAGGAAACAGAAAGAGAGAGAAAGATGTGTGTATGCCGGGTCAGATTCACAATTGCTTTAGTAACCTTCCTGCTTTCTCAAATTTGCTTGAAAATGCATAATTTGCCCACTTTTATTTCAACATTTTCTTCCGGGGGGAGAACCCCCCCTTGGGTGGTTCTGGCTCGCTTGCTACGCTGGCTCGTTACACTGCCTTACTGTGTCACAAAATGATGCATCTCCAAAAAGTGTCTCACCAACATGAAAAGTTTGGAAAGCTGTGGTCTACATCCTCAGTGTCACCCTAGCAGATTAGCTATATCTTTCATGTCAGCTCAGTCTGTTCATCTATTGCATCCATACAAGTCAATGTCCATCAGTGGATTCCATGTGGAAAGCCATCACCCAAAAGTGCGAACCCTGGAGGTCGCTCGTCGGCCTCCCATGCAGAAGGGGCATGCAATGGACCCTGAACACCCTGATGTCCTGCATCCTGGCTGTGACATACCTGTCCCTTAATGGGCATTTGCGAGCCCAACAGGTGCTAGGAGGGGGTGAGTATTGGCCTAAGTGTAAATGTCTGCATACCTGTGTATCTTCAGTTTCAGGCTGCTATTTCAACATCAACCTTGAAGGTGGCTCATGTCCCATGCAATAGGAGAGTTGTTGCATGTGTATGTCTTGCAGTCGGTGAATGCTGACACATGTAGTCCATTGTTTCTGTGACCAGGTACTAAGCAGGGTCCAGTCAAATAACAGTAAACAGAGTTTAGCAGCCACAGGACTGGTCAATGTCACAGGTAGTCTACATCATCAGTTGATGTCATGTGTTGCAGTGGTCGGTCCCAAACAGGCCACTTGTCATCCTTGTGTCTAGAGTGATGCTTCCTCACTACTGTGACTCATGTTAAGGCAGACCACAGAGTTGTGGAAAGCCATTCAATGCACTCTGGATGGGGACACTGTGCACTACTTCTCCTTAGTAAGTGTGGAATGTACAGTATTTTGATGTGGCTGACACCCTTGATGCCACCTGTAGTGGTGTCTACATGCTGACATGTGTACATTTAGGTGATGTACTGTCATATGTACAACCGTTCCATTCATGATCCCAAGGCCTATATGCAATTCATTTAGATTCCATCATATGGATATGTGTTGGACAATATGTACATGAGAATATGTTTTGCGTAATAGATGTAAAGAGTAGGTGTATCCACATACTTAAGTGTGGAGACATGAGTGGATGAGTCACACATACCCAATGCCATTGTTGGATGTCATTAGCCAAGGTAAACGTGTGTGACAATGATTCACATGGTGGGAAGACTTGTAGTACTATCAGGCAATGTGAGTTTACATGCCATTGAGATGGGTGTAGTCAGTGAGATGTGATGGACATGTGCATCAGTGAAGGCTGATACACTGGCTGGTTACATGGATCATTGAGATACATGCTGAAATGTTGGCATCATATGCGTGTGTCAGCACTAAGCATGACTTTGGTATGAGTATTTGCGAGACTAGAAAGGTACTGTGAGATCCCTACTCTTTTGGACACAAGTGACACCATTTTGTGGACTGGATATTTCCTAATCCTCATGTACTTTTAGTGTTCTAATGGCATTGACATTTACAATGTTCAAAAGGTGTGCTGACATGGGACGTTATGGACTGGCGATGGTCCTAGTCAGACTCATGTATAATGCTTATTTGTGGCAATATCTCACACCAATTGAAGCCATGTCTGCATTCAACTCTCTTGTACTACATGTGACATTTACCGAAAGCACTCATGTTCAGCTTTCAACTGCATCATCAGTCAGTAGACAGGCATGTAAGTGTCACTTGGGAAGTGTGAAGAGTGTGGAGTGTGCACTTCCATGGCCCCTCATTCTTGGTAGTCACACATTGCTTTGATTGAGGTATAGCAGGTGCCCAGCTATTTTCCATGTTGTGGGTTAGGGACACCTGACCATTTGCTGATTGCAGGGCCTTGTATGGACAGGTAGAGTTGGTTTCCATGCGGACATCCTGTTTGATGACATCAGATAACTAAAGTCTGCTACAAGAACCTAGGTTTACAGGCTAATTATATATACAGCTGCACACATGTGGCTTCATTTTAGACAAGGTCACCGTGCAGCAGAAGCTGATAATTACACCATTATATGTATTGTGCACAGGTCATGTAGCAATCATGCATGTGCTCATGCCAATGCTTTAAGCCAATGTAGTCAATGTAGTCATCCTTGTAGGTGCTTTGATCTGAGAAATTGGGTAATGTGTTGTGCTAGGATCTGTTTGCCCAGTGTTTTTATGCATTAGCAATTGACCTATTTCTACTACTTTTGCAGCATCAAACAAGGGCAGTGAAGGAGACAGGGCAGTGATTGTTGGGAAAGCAGGTAGGTAGAGTGGGTCCCGTCGCATAAGTGGCACCATGGGAACCACAGACAAGGAGAGTGATGAGAGTACCCTAGAGGATGAATACGACAAAGCATCTACAACATCAGAGTCGTCCTCTAGTGTGCACTCCCTGGTGGTGGGGAACTCCACTGGACCTGCATCCGCAACACCCATGTCTGCCACCCTCTGTTCCATTTCCGCCCATCCTGCTGCTCCCCAACCAGTTGTCTGTGAGCACCCATCTCCAGGCACCTCAGCCCCTGCCTTGGTCTCCCCTGCTGCCCTGAGCATGGAGGCCATTGACATCCGGAGGCAGATCTCTCTAGGTCAGAGTGTGGTGCTGAACGCCATCCAGGTGCAGGGCCCACAGCTGATGCAGATTTTCTCATACCTGGAGGGCATTTACTCTGACATGTCTTCCCTGGATAGATCTTTTCAGGCTCTGGCTTCAACACTCAAAGCAGCCTTCCACCATTTCCAACTTTCCACCCCACCTCCTGCCTCTCCCCCATCCACAATTCCCTGCCAAAAGCACATGAACACATAAGCATGCATCCACATCAACATCCACACACCATTCACAGCAAAGCCAAACAGAAATATAAGGAAAAACACAGGTACACACCAACTCCCAAGGCACTTGCACTCATCACCACCACATCTACTGACATGCAGCAAGACAACACACCACCAGGCACTGATACTACCCACATCACAAACCCAGATACCACAACAACACCATTAGCCAAATACACATCAGACATTACTACAGACACATTCTACAACCACACATACATCAGACTCAGAGACACATGCACACATAGCCACAGCTCAGACCTCACATCCCTCAACCTCCAAATCCCCACCCCTTGACTCACCTCCTCCCTGTCTCATAAACAAGCCTGACTTGTTGCCCTTGTCCTCTTCCCTGCCACAGAAACCCACCCCCTCCCAAAACCAGGTCTGCTATCACACCCTTACCCCTCCATCCCAGTTCTAAACCAAAACAGACACTAGGTAAAAAGAGAGGTCCACGATCTCAGACATACCAACCCCTTACCAAAACCCCAAGGACCTCTTCCCTCCCCAGTCCAAATCCATAAAAAGAAAAAAAGTAAAACAAAACAGCTGCTCCCACCCTCCCTACACCCATCACTATCCTTAAGTGCTATAAGATTCCATTATTGGTCGGGCCAAGCCCTTCTCATCCCATGCCCAGACCTTCCACAGCCCAACGAAGCCCTCCACAACCCAAGCCCAGACCTCCCACAGCCCAACCCAGCTCTCCCCATCCTCAGAGCGGACCTCCCACAGCCCAGCCCAGCCCACTCTATCCCAAACCCAGCTCACCCAAGTGACTTAATTGAGGTACCTGGCCTGGCCTGCCCACTAGATGCCCCTTACCTGGAAGTGTACTGGAAGGCAAGTGTGTGGAAGAGCAGTGTGCTGGACCATACTTTGAAAACGGGACTGGCCATTTCAGAACTAGACTTCCTTGACTTTAATAAAGACATTTTTGTTTTAGATGAATGGTGTCCCGTCATTGCTAATGATTCCAATTGATGCAATTGGATACTTTGGGATGTATGTTTAACCATGATAGCTGATTCATTTGCAGTGGTAAGTATATTCAGCCTGTGGGAGAGGTTATGGAGTTACTCAGGCAGAGGGTGAAGGTTAATTTGATGTATATGTGGGAACAATTCCTATTGGGCAAGGCAATGCATTCTGTAGTATCTGTTATGGTAAGAATTGCAGCTTACCTAGGCCATTGTAAAAATGTGTGATTTGCAGTAGCAACTGGGATGTAGGGTGGATATATGTTTAATGTGTGTCGAATTGGTATTTGTTTCTCCACACGGGCTGTTGTATTGTCATACCTCTTTGGAACTTTGAATGCACATGTCACCATTTACACGTGTGTCCCTTACAATATTTTTAAGTAGATGTGTAACAACTACTGTTGCTGCAATGTTTTTATTTTTAGGACGTGTACTCACACAATAGCCACATGTGCATGCCACTCTGTGAGAAAATTGTTTATGCCTGCTATACCTCATACCAAAGTTCCTGTGCACATGGCGACTGTGGGGCAGATGTTATATGGGTTGTGGCCTTGGCCCTTTGTCCACCATGAGTGCTCCTGGTTAGAGCAACCCATTTCTGAATGGAGTCTTTACATTGTGGACTTCAAACGTTCAACAACGTGGTTTGTGAGAATCCCATTTCTCTGCCTTCCCTTTTTGATGTGGGTGATGTGTGAAGGCCCATTCCAGTGCTTTAGCAGTAGAGGTGTATTTAATGTTCCTCATACATACATGCAGACGTTTCTTCAACGGAGAGGTGTGGTGCAGCGGCCAGGACAGCTGACTTCAGAGCACAGCGTTCGATCCCCGGCTCCGGCGGCAGCTCAGCTCAGCACCATGTGACTCTGGGCAATAGCTCACTTAAGCTCCGCAACAACCCCCAGCACCTTGAGACCCGTAAGGGTGAGTAGTTCGCACTTTACAAATACGGATTTACATTTTTTTTATGTGTCAACACGAACTAGTTTATGAGCAATGTGAGGTGTTCACAGTAGTTGATAGCTATATCGTTGACGAGGAGGGGCTGTTGCGTGGCACTAGGTATTGCACATATCAGTACACAAGACTCAGAGCAGATCACTAATTCCTCCTCATTTTGTCATGGCCCAACAAGAAGATATGCAATACAAGGAGAAGCATTGCACATACATGTAGCCTGGACTGTTGGATTTCTCAATGGTTGTTACTAGAATTAGGCATTGGGGATGTCAACTGTGGCCTCATTGCATTGGATTATGATACTATCTCAGTACTGAGCTGCCAACACTAGAAATGGAGTACTTAGAGTGTGTTTTCAGTTACATCTGCCATAGGGGATCTGCTGCAGAGTTGAGTTAATGCAGTACTCTGAGGGTGAGGGCAAATATGGTGCATACAATGTGAGCCGACTCTGCATCAGCTTTTTGGGCATGCAGGTGGTAACAAACGACAGACCCCCTACCACTTCAAGCCCTACTACACAACTCCCACAACTACTCTTCTTCTGTCCCTTCAGGCCCCCTCACATCCAGCTTCTGGTGCAATATGTATGGACAAGTTTTCCCAGTGTGATGACTTGGGAGCATGTTATTCACCACCCCCCACCCAGGTATGGTTCTATGATATGTGGTGCCCTGGGCAGACTTGAAATATGCAAGACCCCTTTCATTTGTGTATGACAGAAATTGACCAGAAGCACCTTAACTTACTGTCAACCCTCTGGCATTGTTAACTACACATTGCAAGAATCAACCCTCGTGAAGCAAATATCAATAAATTATGAGAGCATAAATGACAATGCTAAAAACATAAGTACATCTATATAAAACATTTACTTTAGTGGAAATACATTTTAATAGTCACATCAGGGTTAGTATGTTATTATTATAATATTGGGGGGCATTTATATAGTGCAACCACTCCCTTTTTGGGCCTCACAGCACTACATCATTACTGTGAGTCCCAGGGAAATGGCCCCATTGCCTGGGCATCTAAGTCATAACACAGAATTTCTCTGCTGTCCCTCCTCAATCACAGCAGCGGCTGGAACAGGTAAGCGCGGTGGGGCAGGGCGGGGAGCGACAGGGGGAAGCCGACAGACGACGGGATAGGTATCATTATTTATTTAAATATACCTATTCCATCATTTGTCAACTCCCCCTCCCACTCCTCCCCACCTCCGCCCTGCCTGACCATGCTCACCTGTGCCGGCATCAACTGCTCAATCATGGAGAAGTGCCTAGTGTGCCAGATTATGGGCCCCCCTTCTCTCGACATTGGTCCCCGGAAGTAATAATGTTAAGGCTAGAAAAGCCCCCCCCCCCGCCCCAAGGCCTTGCAGCATGGATCATGGAGCTAAGGCACAGGAGAGACGGTACCTCTGAGGGCTTCGCAGACACAGTGGCCAATACCAAAATAAAATATATCAAATATGACCCCCATCCTGCAGGAGCCAGGACAATGACTCCTCCTGTTGCTTGGTGACACATCTCATTAAAGTAAGTGCAAACACCATTCACCTTGTTTTTCATTGCAAGCACTGTCCCACCCCAGATGTCCTGGGCTAAGGGCTGCTAATCATCTCCCCCTGGGCAGAAAAGCTACCATGCCTTTAAAAGTGAAATATGTCTGAGGCCATGCCGCATGTGAATGGACTGAGGATGGGGCGCAAGAGGAGCTCACAGTGTGGGCAGAGTTACATCTGTGAAGCCATGCTGTGGACTGTGGGGACTGCCACAAGGCCCCTTTGTGGTAAGATGTGCGTGGGACCCTTGGCAGCTGCTCACACTGTTCATGCCTAGCGCCGGCCCTGCCCCCACATACTCATACTGAGCAAGCTCTGCCCATGCTTGTCCATGGTGATGCATTGCTTAGCTGTGGACTAACTTTACAGAGGTACGTGTGAGATTTACAGTTGGTTGCATCTATGACGGTGTGGATTTTGCATGACATTGAGAAGGTAGGGCAACGGCAGGACTAGTACAATGGGCTCCATGGCGGCACAGGCCATGCAGTGCTAGGTACAGTTGGGGTTGGCCCTGCTCTCGCTCTCTTTCGGCCAGCTCTGATCAGGGTCGGATTGGGAATTGAAACCGGCCCTGGCAAACTGCTCGCCTGGCCCCCCTGGGGGGAAGAGGGGGGGGGGGGGGGAGCTGTTTGTTAGGGCTGGTTTTGACTGATTTTGTTACTGGGACCGATATTGCCGCCCTGGTAATAGAAACGACCACCAGGGGCCAAAAACCGACCCTTACCATAGCGGCCCGCCGGGGAAACGCCCGGTGCCTGCTACAGCCAGTCCGGCCCTGGCTCTGATGAGCCAGATGGACCGTCCCATCCGGCTCAAAAGAATTGCGTATCCTAATTGAGCGGGCGGATTGTGAGACGTTCCACTGTCCAACAGCCTCCATTGGTCCTTTCCGACACAACCGCGGTCGGATTTTCCTGTCAGAGTTGGAGGGACCGCGGCGGTCGGTAAATGGCCTATTCCCATGCGTTGTAATACGGTGGTCAGGCCGACCACTTCCGACAGTACTGCGGTAGTCCGACCACCACCAGCAGGACCGCAAAAGCCCTTCTGACCGCCATCATAATGAGCCCCATTGTTTGGCTCTTGCCTCCTCTACATTTTGAGAATAAATTGAATGCTGCTGCTCTTTGTCTTGTCTGACCTTCTTTGTGAGGATAATCCAGGCCCTTCCTTCTGCCCCTGCACCACCCAACAAATAGTCCGATATGACACTTGTGAGTGAGGAGGCGGAGAGGGGTTAGGGGTCAGGGGATGCAGAGAAATGAGCCAGATTGTCCTTTCACCTCCTAACTAGAAAAGCGAGAAAGCCCACACACACTGTACCACACTCCGCAGAATGATAGATGTGAAAGAGATTATACATTTTGCAAGGCTGCTAGAATGTGAGCAGAAATACAAAAACACATCAATTTTCAGACACAGGATAAATGCAGGTTTATTACAAACAGACTTGGCCAAGCTTGTTTCATATCAAATATACTGCAGGCTGGGCTCTTGGAGGACAGCTACGAGTCTTGGAAACTAATGGTTGGAACAGTCTGTGATCTATCTGCTGGCATTTGACTACAGCATTTCTTATTTATATGAAAGTTTTGTTTTTCCGCTTCTGTCTCAAACATTTGCAAACTGCACGAAAACATTGCTGACGCCGGAAGAAAAAAGAGAACATCCAATTGGAAGATTTAAAACAATTCATGGTCCTCTGTTTTCTGTTTTATTCGTTGTTTTATCTGTTTTAACTTATTGTCAAGTGCTTCATTAGCATGTGAAGAGACGATAAATGCCAATGAGGTCTCACTCTTAGTTTAGCCACATTTACCTGCAGCTCCTAAGACAGGGGGTGGAAAATAGTCCTGGGCACCAAAATAAAATAGATAGCTAAAAGGTAGCCCTTACCTGCAAATTGGGGCAGTTTTGCACTTGTAAAGACAAGGGGGCATATTATCAAGGGGGTTTATCTCCGCTTTTTTGGCTTTAAAAGCCAAGAAAGTGGAGATACAATTATCTCCCTATTACCTAAGTGTCACTAACACCAGTTAGCGACAGCTAGTAGGAGATAGCGACCATCTTGGGCCCCACTTTGCATGTCAGAGAAATTTATCACTAATGACATGCAAAGTGGGCGTGCCAAGATGTTAGCGACTGGAAACAGTCACTAACATCGCTATCTCCTATTACCAACTTTTGGAGATATTCGCTCTAAGCGCGAAAATCTCCAAAAGCTAACACCTGCCCTGAGCAGTTCTTAGCCATGTTATCCAATGGGAGGTGGATAACATGGCTAAGGGCATTAGCTCGGTAATGCCTGAATATTGCTGACTTTTCAGCAATATTCATGCATTGCGGGCGATTTTTATTGCATTCGCGATAAACCTTGGTAATACCAAGGTTTATCTGCGAAAAAAATCGCCGCAGGTCGGCGACACATTTTTGTCTCTAACCAAGCAATAGCGATAATTATCGCTATTGCTTGGTAATATGCCCCTCGGGGACATGTTTATAAGCCCCTTGCGCCGCCGGTATGTCACTTTTTCCCATGTTAAAAGTGACACGCCGGCGGCGCAAGGGGCTTGTAAATAAGCCCCAAGCTGTATAGCCACATTGGAGGCTATGAGAGACTGCATGCATGTGTGCTTGCTATAAGCAATGTTTGTGGTAGTATCCTAGAAATCAACAGCAATAGCTGGCCTACCAGATCATAAACAGGCCTTCAAACATCCAAAAAAAAGAGCTCAGATGTTAACCTGTCAGGCCAGCCCTTCTGGCACAGCCATATTCCCCTACAGGCCAGTCAGACTCGGGATAACAGCCATTTTCTCAACGTTTCCTTGAGCGCCATGTTATTAAAAGAACTCCTAATGGCAAATTGTAATCTATTCTAAATTCCCAGAGTTTGCATACAGAAGTTCGTACCCTCTTCTCAGGCCCTTTGATCCAGGAACCACTAGGACCATATTAGCATCTAAGGTCCAATGGCAGTTTGCGGTATTGTTCCTTTTATATAATAAGCTCTGTGTACTTCTGTAAGCCTTAAGTCAACTGACAGACCACTCGGACAGAGTGTAAAATCTGCCAGGGATGGGGTCATATGGTTTACATTTTGAGGTTTACCCTCATAGAAAATCTATGACTCATTTGAAAGTTTAACATAGTGGATCACAATAGGTTCTCTTTCTGGCCATTCTTAGGCAGTTCCTACTATCCCGCTCACAGAATCACTGGGATAACACACTGAACTCTTCAAGTCTTGATTACAGCACCAGTTTCTGTCTGTAGCTGTGCACAACACTTCTTGAAAGACACCCGAGAGCCCAGACTTCAATTGTGCACTTCTTTCTGAACCAGGCGTAGAAAGTACAGTTTCTCATAAAGTTGAAGGGCGACCGAAATGTTTATTAAAATATTAGGCTGACAGACATAATTAACATAGCAAGTTGACTGGAGGTATATATGATTCCTGGGAGTACTACTGATGTCAAATTTCGAGGTTCCAAAGTGTCACTGCTTCTCATAGCTTTTCAGCTGTGATAAAATGTTTTAATGAAGACGAAATGTTCTGAAATTCGTAAAATTTCCTGATATAAAAAATGTGTGACATTTTTGCCCGTTGGATACTGGTTTAGACATGAAGGGCCAGGTGTGCGACCCTTCCAATTTGCGAATCTCAAATTGGACCGCTTAGCTGAGTCCCACAAAAAAAGTTTTAAAAAAAGAAAAGTGGGCAGAGTAGGAATACCCTGACCCCCTAGATGTGCGGGTGGGGTCCCAGAGGAACCCCACAACTGGGAAAAAGCATTTTTTTAAAACCTTCTTGGCATGAGCAAAGCTGGATTCGTAGCTCCTGATATAAAATAAACAAGCATTTACAATGCAATGGTCTCAGCATTATTAAAGGTAGAGCTATTGGCATTGCTCTTGACTTTTTTTTTAATCATAAATAAATGGCATTGTCATTTACATTGCCAATAGCTTAATCGTTAAATAAATGGCATTGTCATTTACAATGCCAATAGCGTAATCGCTCGCAAATGCAGGACCTATGCATTTACACCCACACAGAGCCACACACACAAAGCCACCCACACACACATACAGAGCCGCACACACAGAGCCCCCCACACACACCCAACGCCCCACAAACACACACCCAACGCCCCACACACACACCCAGAGGCCCACACACACACCCAGAGACCACCACACACACACCCAGAGACCACCACACACACCCAGATACCACCACACACACACCCAGAGACCACCACACACACCCAGAGCCCCACACACACCCAGAGCCCCACACACACACACCCAGAGCCACACACACACCCAGAGCCACACACACACCCAGAGCCACACACACACCCACAGCCACACACACACCCACACACCCAGAGTAACACACACACACACACCCAGAGCCACACACACACACACCCAGAGCCACACACACACACCCAGAGACCACCACACACACCCAGAGACCACCACACACACCCAGAGACCACCACACACAGAGCCCCACACACACACAGAGCCCCACACACACACCCAGAGCCCCACACACACACCCAGAGCCCCACACACACACCCAGAGCCCCACACACACACCCAGAGCCCCCCACACACACCCAGAGCCCCACACACACCCCCAGAGCCCCACACACACACACCCAGAGCCCCACACACACACACCCAGAGCCCCACACACACACACCCAGAGCCCCGCACACACACACCCAGAGCCACACACACACCCACACACCTAGAGCCACACACACCCACCCAGAGTAACACACACACACACACAGAGCCACACACACGCCCAAAGCCACACACACACACACACATACACCACCAGAGGCACACACACCCAGAGCCACGCACACACAGAGCCACATACACCCACAGGAGAGCAAGCACAGCGAGGGGTCAGGGAAGCAAGCACAGCGAGGGGGCAGGGAAGCAAGCACAGCCAGGGGGATTGACACGCATCTTGTGGTGTTTGGGGGTATTGCCTCTGCAAAGAGGTGAGGAAGGCGTAATTAGACCACTCAAGCAAAGCTAGCTGGGCTCAGTCAAATGCTGGCCGATAGTTTCTTAATCAGAGTGTCTAGTGGTAGTGCTGTAGGCGGGTGGAGTGGGTAAAGGGGCCGGCGAACCGTCAGGCCCAGTACAAAAGCTTTGCCTCGTAACTACTGCCCTTTAATAAGCTCCCTGGTCTCCCAGGGGGCTGCAGATTTCATTTCTTCCTGCGCCCCCCATCCCACCTGAAATGCTATGTTATGTTAAAAGTACTTTTATAGCGCACTTACACCTGACCGTTTCACCTCCCTGTACATGCCAGGCTATGTCTTTTGAAGTGCCAGAAAGCTACTTGGTCCAACTGAGAAAGGGAGAAGGAGTCGTAACAAAACCGCTGAACTCAGTAAAAATTATTTTTTCCCCAGGAAGGGTAAGCTGAGAATGCAGCTTTTCCGTACATCTGTAAGACATCAGGCTCTGTGAAACCTCAGTCACTCCCGAAAAGCCGTACGGAGGAGGGGACGGGCAGTCCTTTCTGTCGGCCCCACTGCTGCCTGGGAATATATTTTTAAAGAGAAGCTCACATGTTCGACTCTTTGATGTAGCTGAAACTTTGATCATTGCACGGCAAGCTTTTCGCCAAGTGAATAGTTGGGTTCATTGGCCGGTAGCTGGGCTCTTGGACAGCTGTGCTTTCCAGTGGACACCTGGATTGAGCAGCGGAAATCTAGTCTCCGGTGAGCAGTCATGGTGTTCAACTGGCTGCTGTGATCTGCAGCGGCGAGCCCTATTCTTCAGTTGGCAGAGGCTCTCGTCGTTGGGCATCGGTGTGCACCATTGGGCGACTGTATTAAGCAAAAGACTAATCCATTATCCTACAGCAGGCTGATTGCTTCACGTGGCCGATGTTGTTTCCAGGAGCCTGTCATGTGCTGCAGCCCAGGTCTTCCTCCCCAGTAAGCAGCGTCATTCTCCAGGCCAGAGACGCATCCTCATGGTGACAGTCCTATCATCCGACGGGCAGCTTTGCTTTCCTGCTGACAGTTCTGTATTTACAGCCAGAGCCTGACGCCCCTCACCACAGCGCCCCTCACCACATCCTCCACAGACCATAACAACATTGGTGTGGGACAAGGCCAGTGGTTCCTCTGATGAGAGGTTCACCTGGCTCGGACAGAGCCCCCACCCCCGTGGTGGACTGCCTGGGTGGCCATGGGTGTGTAAATCATTCCAGACGTCCTACTCCTGGCATGTGGAAATCACTCTGGTTTATTGGATGCTTCCAAACCTAAAGTGTTTAGGTTAACCAAGACTATAAATCCCATCACGCAAAGGGAAAAAAAAACGGGAACCTATGTGCTATTCACCAATAGAACTGGGAAAGTTGAGAGCTATGTTACTCCTAAAATCGGTCTTGGGGTGTGGGGTGGCTGAGTCAGATGGCACTCTTTTCCCACAAAGTCTCGTACAACCCACAATACAAAGCCTCGCTCTGTCCGCTCGCACGCCTTGAGTTTAGGACGTGTGGGATGGACCCAGCTTCCCAGCTCGTATAAACGCAGAGTAAGTGCTGTGGTTTGCATAAGAAAGGCCAGAGAGCAGCCTAAAAGAGGTGCCAGCTGCTACCGCGGTGCCCCCTCGCCTCCTTCTCTGACCCCCAACTCGTAGGGCTGATAGAAGCCCCCGCACTGACCTGCCCTCCCAGCTGCAAGGGCTCCGGACTGACTGCATTACGGATGCTGGGAGAGCTGTATAGTTTTTGTATAAATGAAATTATAACTTACGGTATGAGTGTTTAATTTCCTTGAAGCGGCTTCTGAGCATCCTGTGGTTGTCTAGAAATCTGAAGACCGGCATTTGCGGGAAAGGAGGCAGGTCGGTGCGGGCGACGGTGCCCCCGAAGACCACAACAACAAAAAATGGCGGCTGCAGACGGACGTAAATTTCAGATTCGGGGCGTGTTTTGGCGTTCTGAGTGACGGGTGACGTCACAGTCGAAAGAAGGCAAAAAAACACGCCCCCGAATCCGAAAGAGGAGGGGCTTTATTGGAGTGACGACTGTCTCCTCCAATGGCTGGCCTCCGTTTAGGAAGCCAGCCAATGGAGGAGAGAGGAGGAGAGAGGCGGGTTCAAGCCCCCATACTCCAAATCATTAAATCTCCTCCCGGAGACTGCGCAAGCGCAGCCTCCGATCCTCGACCTAAACAGCATTACATCCAGAGAAAAGTGGCGGTAACCATAAGAAGCAGATCCCACTTTCCTACACAGTCCGTCTTTTGAGTTCTAGTCCTCTGGTTCATCAGGTGCAGTCCTTCTGTTTTCCACAGGTTCAGTTGTGTTATAAGGAAGGTAGCCAGGTGTGCCACTTTTATGCCTGACACTAGATTGTGGGTGGAGCAGACTCTACAACAGTAGGCAGACCCTCCAGGGTTTTGCGATGCACAAAAC
This sequence comes from Lissotriton vulgaris, assembly GCF_964263255.1. Taxonomy (NCBI): domain Eukaryota; kingdom Metazoa; phylum Chordata; class Amphibia; order Caudata; family Salamandridae; genus Lissotriton; species Lissotriton vulgaris. Next base: position 580,008,339 of record NC_141699.1, on the reverse strand, counting down.
AATTAGGAAATCAGCTGACTAGCCTGATGACCGCAAAATTAAACTTTTAGGCTGGAAAAAAGGTCTCCAGCTGACAGCCCAAAACATTGTGACATTTTATTGGCGGTATGCGCACACGTCACTATGTGGCGCTGTACCGCCTTAATAGCTGCCTGTTTTCTCGAAAGACAAGAAAACAAAAGTAGCCCTTCACTGGCAAACATGCTTAACTAATAACTGAAGTTAAGTTGTATTTCTCTTCATATAGTACAGCTGTTAAAATGTTCCAGGAATCCATTATCATGAAACATGGCTTAGAATCTTCTATAGTGTTAGGAGTAAATGGTTAAGGGCTGTGAATTTCTCCCTAAATAATACTTTTATTTAATTTTAGTGTACCCTCGATTGTTACATGTCTTTTCACTGCGCATGCTGACAATGAAGTACTTAAACTGAAAACATCACAATCTTTTCACATCGGTAATCAAAGCCATCACACAAAGTCCTCGTCGAGGCTGATTGGTGTACGATAATTGATTAGAGTCAGGTGTATTAAGTGCCATGAATACACATTCTGGAAATACTGAGCAGTAATAGAGGACCATGCAGCCTCTGTCTCTTCTCAAAGGAGGTCTGCACACAGAACTACCATAGTATCAAAATACTGCACTGGGAAAGCAAGCATGGGTAACATGCAGACCTTTAAGGGTCTATTTACATAGAGTGCACCAGTGTAGGAGCGATTCTACTACTTGCAGCAACATTTTGTATTAATTCAATTAATTTAAAAATGTATTCTGTGATTAATAACAATCATTAAAACAACAATGACAACAGTAACAATTGCACCAACTGACTATCGGGTTTCACTTAAGCCCTGGTCATTCAATGCAACTGTTGGTTTCGTTCTTGTGCCGAGCGGTGAAAAATTGCAGCGGCACTGGTAAATATTGGTGCCAAATGCACATGCACCAATAGGAATGTGACCCCACGAGAATGAATAAAATCAGTTGTGTTTATCGTGAGGAGAATAGCAGCAACCCAGTTTCAGTTCTAACATTCACTTCCTAGCTATGAGACATTTTCAGTATGGCATACCATAGCAAGTGACGCTGTAAAAGGTTCTTCATTGTATTTACTCTGTTTATGTGCCAATAAGAAGTGGCGAAGGAGCGTCTGTTAAACAACAGTTTTATATGACATTGTGACCAACGTACAGAGCCTGCAGTGTGCACAAAGACTGTTCTAATTAGTGCAAAGGTAATTAACATACATTGTTACCGTCTATGCATTGTACAGAAGCTATGTCCTCCACAGACCCATCCGCTGTGCACGCTCATCAGTTTACACACACGTCAGACACATGCCTGAGTCACCCTTGCACCGTATTCGTATGTACCGCCTGGGATACATTTCTCTCTCTCCTCTCACTTGCACTCTCTCACACACACATTGGTGGATGCTAAATCATACCCCCCTACAGATTGCGGTGGAGCCGCTGAGTCTAATCATACAGGCATTCCTAGGCCTCAGAGTAAATAGGACCCCTAAAGTGTGGGGGCTTCTGTGTGCTAAAGAGGCTGCAGGCGCCTGCACAATGCCACCCACATAACTACCACAAAGCACACCACATAGCGCCCACACTAGACAACAAAATACAGATGCCAAAGCATGCACAAGCACGACACATACATGCATATAAATGAACCAGATACGTGCATACACACTTCATACACCACCCAGAAGCATACACACAGACACTGAACATTCACACAACTGATGCACTGAACACAATAAGCTCACATATCTCAGACACAGACCAGCTCCCTGAAACACCCACTCGGGGCATAGATGCATGCAGGCATTTATACACACACCCTTAATATACACTAAACACTAAATGCACAAGCCAGACAGACACAGACAGACACAACTCGGACATCAGCATTTTGGCGCTGTAGCCGGTTTAACAAGTTGCAGCAGAATGAAGAATAAAGGAATTTAGAATAAAACAATTTCCTGGTTTTGCAGTAGTTTGCACAAGTGAGAATGTGTAGCGGAAGCTTGTTCCGATGAAAGGGGGCAAGGTAAGACAAGACGCGATTGCGGAATACGGGAAACACAGACACCGTAACCTTTCCTAAACGGCAGTGAGGAATGGAACAAGACGACTGCTTCAGGATAAGGAGTGCAGTAACACTGGCTTGCACACCCAGGACGGAGAACCAGGGGAGGCGAATTTAGAATAAAAAAAATTCCTGGTTTTGCAGTAGTTTGCACAAGTGAGAATGTGTAGCGGAAGCTTGCTCCGATGAAAGGGGGCAAGGTAAGACAAGACGCGATTGCGGAATACGGGAAACACGGACACCGTGACCTTTCCTAAACGGCAGTGAGGAATGGAACAAGACGACTGCTTCAGGATAAGGAGTGCAGTAACACTGGCTTGCATACCCAGGACGGAGAACCAGGGAAGGCAATAAACGCTGGAAACGGATGGAAGGGGCTAGAGACAGCAAACCGGCAGAGAACTGAGGGAAGGCGCGTGGATTCAAGGCTCAGAAAAGCCAAGCACTGGCTCCTCAGCAAACCAAAGTATACTAGAGTGAAGTGAACGGGTTTGCTGTCCTGGGATGAGCTCCGTTGCAGTAATGCAGCAGCAGGGGCGAGGACTCGGCGACTTCTTGGGGCGGCGGTCGTTGCGAAATGGCATGAAGAAAAGCACCGCCATTTTCAGATTCGGGGGCGTGTTTTTTGCGCTCTGAGTAACAGATGACGTCACAGGGCTAAAGAACGCAAAAAATCACTCCCCCGAATCCGAAAAAGACGGAGCCTATTCGGAGGGACAGCTCTCTCCTCCAATGGCTGGCCTCTGTTTACGAAGCCAGCCAATGGGGGAGAGGCTAAAATAGAGGTGGGACAAATAGTCCCACTAAGAATCATTAATTCTCGGACATCCGGTCTGCCGACCGGATATTACCGAGACCTAACAAAAAGGAAGTGCTGCCTCCCTTGCGTCTCTAGTTTTAAGACCCCAGGTGAGCTAGGTCCCGGGGGCATGAGAAATTATATTAAGGAGGGGGGTGCATGGGTCCCTCTCCCAGGCCCTATGAAAGAAGCCCTGGGGATTGCCACCTCCTTGGGCACAGTATAATATGTGTGCAGGTGGCCCGCTGTGCTGCCCGCTCCCCGGAGACCTCCACCTGATCAGGCAAACAATGTAAAATAAATGTGGGTGGGCCTTCATTACCCTCTCACAGCCCAGGTTCGGACCCTGTATATTATGTATGCATCCTACCCATTGGGCCTGTTACTTCCCGGGGTCCACCACCTGCCTGAAGCAAATAATGTAAAATAAATGAGTGGGGCCCGCATGGCCCCCTCCAGAGCCCTGGGGACCGCAACCTCAATGGGGCTCATAGAAAATAATAAAGGGGTCCATTGAACAAAGAGGCTGGGTTCTGGGGGATGGGGTCGTTAAGGCCAAAATCAGTCTTGGGAGGGGGGCCGCAACCAATAGTGCGGCAGGAGGTGCATTTGCAGGGTTGTGGAGAAACAGGGTGTGGTATTGGATGAGCTCTCTGCAATCCTGCTGTGTGGGACTTACTGGAGCTAACAGAAGGGGTTCTTGGTCCACAAAGGTCCTCAGCATCAAAGAGGACTTCTTCCCCCAACTAGTAGTGCACGACAATGGGCATTTGCAAATTGGTGGAGAAAGGGAAAAGGGCATCCGACAAGCTCTCAGCAATCCTGCTGAGTGGGACTTACTAGAGCTAACAGGAGGGTTTTTTGACACCCAATGACCATCAACATCCAAGGGGACTTCATCCCCCAACCAGTAGTGCACCACGAGGCACGTTTGCAAATTGGTGGAGAAAGAGAATAGTCCTCCGATGAGCTCTCGGCAATCCGCTGAGTGGGACTTACTGGAGGTAACAGGAGGGTTCGTGGCTGCTAAGGACCCTCAGCATCCAATGGGACTTTCGTGAACAAGTAATGTGCCAGGAGGCGCTTTTTCAAGGTGCTGGACAAAGAGGGCAGGCCTATGATGAGATGGATCAAGTTGTGTGATTCAACAGGGAACAGGAGTCACACTGAGCACCACCTCAGATCTGTGGATTTCAGCATGTTGAAAAAAACAATATAAGGCGTTTTATTTGCCTTTATGAGTCCCTCTGGGATCCCTCTAACACACCCATGGTGTCAGGGTACCTCTACCCGAAACCCTTTATTTACTATGCACAGAAATTAAAAACCCCAAGGGACGTTTCTCAATGCATAAAATGGCAGCTGCAACTTCACAGTCCGGTGGTGGCCAGCAAATCAGGACTCTGCAGTGGCATGTGGACCTGCAGATCCTCTGTGGGTGGCTCCATGGAGGATTTGTGCCCCCAGATATGCAACTTTGGATTAAGGTTAATAACTCTTAAACTATTGAACGGATTTACACCAAATCATAAAAAGCTAAAGGTTACTGGGATGTTATAGTTAGGAAATATATTTCTAAAAACCTTAGAAATTCACTTAAAAACCAAAAGTTCCAGGGACACTATAGTTAGACTTACATTTCACTCAAACAAAACCATTGAAATTCACCAGCTACTTATGACATGGTCAGTGACATCACTGATTTCATCATCTAATGACTGTGAGTGTTTTCTAAAAGGTAATGAGTGTTAAACATATATAATAAAGTACTACAAAAGTTAGTGGCTCTGTGAATGTGTATATCCGTGTATGAGTGGGTGTCTGAGTGGCTCTATGTTTTTGAGTAGATATATGGGTGAATAGGTGGGTGGGTGAGTATCTGTATGGTTGTGTGAGTGGCTATGTGACTGGTTGTGTTAGTGAGTGAATGGGTGTGTGAGTGTCTGTATGGGTGGGTGAGTGTGTGAGCAAGATGCAACATGGGTGAGTGTGTGGCTCTTAGAGTGGGTGTTTGGTTAAGTGAGTGGGTGTGTGTGAGTGGCAGAATTGGCAAGTGAGTGTCTGTGTGAGTGGCTGTATGGGTGAGTAGGTAAACGTGTGAGTGCTTGTATGGCTGTGTGAATGGGTATGTAAACTGGTGTACAGTGTATGAGTGGCTCTGTTGAAAGGCTGTATTGGTGAATGAGTGGTTGAATAAGTGGCTGTATCGTGAGTGAGTCGTGTGAGTGGGTCTGTGAGTTAGTCAGTGGATGTGTGAGTGACTATGTATGAGTGAGTGGGTGTGTGAGTGGTTGTAAGATTGTGTGAGTAGGTGTATGATTGGCTGTATGAGTGTCTGAGTGGGTGTATGAGAGGTTGTATGGGTGTGTGAGTGATTCTGTGGCTGATGTAATCAATGATGTTATTTGAGATGTCATCAGTGATGTCACTGAGCATGTCATGAGTCATGTAATATGTGAGGATATAAGCAGTGCATTGGAGGTTTTCTACGAGTGAATTGTGGGCCTAACAATAAAGTCCCTGTAACACTAGGTTTTTCCAGTTCAGTGGTGTAGGTAGCCATTTGGCCGCCCGTGGCAGCCGCATTGAGGAGTGGTGAATGTCCCACGCTCATAATACAAAAGAAGAGCAGCACTCAGGATTTCAGTTTTTGGGAGTTTTGTATTTAATGATTTGACGCGTTTCGACAGCACAGTCTTTGTCAGAAAGTCAATACAAAGATCAGGAAGTGGCAGTGTCTTTTAAGCATTTCCTGTTTTTACCATGGACATAGAAGACACAGCATGGAATGATAGTCTGCCTTGTGAAATTAAGAAAAAGTAGACAGACTTGAAAAAACTTTAGCTATTAATTTGTGATAATTGTGAACAATTTATACAATTCATGAATATGACAGTTCAATCAAACCAGATGCATAGTGTCACTACCCTAAAGGACCAGATAGCAGGGGAGACGATTCTGTCCTGGGTTGGTGACTTTAATTGCACTTTTTGCCCTAACAGCTCGACGGGCATTTGCGGCTTGGGGGGTATAAGGACGATAACCCGACCTATTTCATACACTCCATTGTGGGAAATATGCTGAATAGCATGATTTTTCATTTTAATTTGTCCTATATCAATGAGCTTTGCTCCCCACCTATCCCGTTCCAGCCAACTTTCCACGGGAGAGGGTGCAACTCAACGATAGACTTCACCTTTTTTATTCGCAACCCAAGCATGGTTAGTAATGTCATGGGAAATACTTTATTTTTAGCGACCACTACCCGATTTCCTTTAAAGTAAAGATTGACGGGTGCCAAGAGACTCTGAGGGATAGATTCTCATACCAGCTGGTTATTAACCTGGCAACTAGATATGGTTATTCCATTAAATGGGATAAGATGGAACCCGCTGGATTTAAGAAAAAGTTAGTATCATTAACTAGTGAAGATATTCATATTTGCCTGTCACTATCTGAGGAGCCATCGAAAGTCCTGGGATCCTTTTCAAAAATCCAAACTGAACTAAAAGGGTTATTGACCAGAGAGCACCGACCGGATTCAAACCGACCTACCGGCTGGTTTGACAAAAACTGTACTAAAGCACTCAAAGCTTTAAAAAAAGGCTTTGCACGAAATACCAAGATCTCCTATCGCGAAAACTGTACCAAACAGCACTTAAATCCAGGAAAAAATTACTACTAAAGCAAGAAGCCTGGTCGGCCTTGATTGCAGCCTCAAAAAATAGGGACAATACCGCTTTCTGGAAAGCGGTAAATGCCTCCTACTTACAGAATAAAGAAACAGATGCTATAGACATAGCTATCAATGGGGAAACCTGGGTTAATCATTTTAAACGGCTTTATGACAAAACAAACCCCCTGGATCTTGAAAATTCGATGGATGAGAAAATGACAGAGGAAAATGGTAACAATTCTTTTGGTGTTTTCCCGCTTGGTATTATTTTTTCTTGCGAGGAGGTCACCAATGCAATCAAAGAAAGTCCCTCAGGCAAAGCCCCCGGTCAAGACGGAGTACCAATTGACGTTTATAAAACTGAGATCAATTTGTGGGCTCCCACGTTATCCAATGTTTTGAATAATATAAATCATCATGGGTTTATACCGTCTTGGACAGGAGCCATAGTTGTTCCAATCTTTAAAAAGGGAGACAGGAATAACCCCACCTGCTACCGGCCTATTTCACTTCTTGACACGTTAATAAAGGTAGCAGGTCGCATAATTTTGAACAGAATTCAGACATGGGTCGAAGAAGGTGATATCATTTAAAATTTACAGTACGGATTTAGAATGGGAAAAGGCACAGTAGAGCAGGGTCTAAACCTAGCCCTAGTCATCTCCGAATACACTCAAGCCAAAAAAGGTCATTTCTTTGTCACTTTCATGGACCTGAGTTCTGCTTTCAATTGTGTGGACCATAATAAATTGTGGTCCACACTATCAGATATGGGTATAGATGAACAAATTCTCATATTTATTAAGGAGCTATATAGAGGCGCAGGTGCTAGGGCGCGTTGTGGCAGATTGAGAGAGTGCTCAGAGAGTTTCCCCATTAGGAGGGGCATGATACAGGGGTGCATTCTAGCACCCCTTCTCTTCACCCCATACATAAACTCTATTGGCAAACATCTCAGGGAGTCACAGTATGATTATACAACCATACTGGGATCACCGGTGCCAATATTTTTATACGCCGATGATGCCGCTATTATGTCCCGAACTAGGGTCGGCCTACAGAGGGCTGTCCTGAAATTTACAAACTTTATGAGAGACAGGCCTAAAGGTCAATAGCACAAAAACCTACACAGTGGCTTGCGGGACTGGGACTAAGAGGGCACCCTGTCCAATTTTCCTAGATGGTAGGAGGATTGAGACCACCTACCAGTTCTCCTATCTCGGAATAAATTTCGACAGGAGAGGCAACTGGCATACAGCAGTGAGGGCCAGAAACTTAGCCTTCACCCGGGCAATTGGCGCCCTTAATAATTTTGCGGCTAAATTGGGGGGAAGACCGGTGAAAGAACTGACTTCAATTTATAAGGCCAAATGTATTTCCACAGCTATATATGGTTCAGGTCTATGGGGAATCGAAAATGTACAACCAATCCAACAAAGTGAAAACCAGTACCTTTGATATCCATTAGGGGCCCCTAAATCAACTGCCACTTACATCTCACATATTGAATTAGGCTTACCATACATTGCAGATATGATAGAAATTGCTATGGTATAAGGTGTAGGTTACCCCCGAGACATTGCTTAACAGAGATTTAATCTCTGACTGCCTCACTCTTGACGGCGTTAGTATCATCAAATGGCTAGTCTATGTAAAAAACACGCTGACTGAGATGGGCCACTTAGAATACTTTACAAGTCCATCCAGCATGGAAGGGGTTGCCAGAAAGACTCTGAAAAAACTGGCCCTTGATCATCTAGGCAACAAGAGATGGGATCTGGAAAAATGTAAATCCTCAGTTGTGGACTACCAGCGAATTACTACGAATGAAGGGCCTCAAAAGTATCTTGTAAACCAATCGTGTTGTTATACCCGCATGCTACTGACCCGCTTCAGGTTCGGCACCTTTTTTCGACTAACGACTTTCCCAGCCTGTAACGACTGGATGAGGGAGAGACTTATCTGCCCATGTGATGATATTTCTGCCCAGTCAAACATCCACTGTATTTTATTTTGCAAATTTTATACTGTACCCAGGGGAGTTTACCTGAAACCTATTCTGAGGGTGTGGGGACACGTACATGCAGAAAAGCTTTTGTCAGGCTGCAACAGCTTGAAAATGACGATGTTATCCATGCCGTATCTAGTTTTTTAAAACTATTGATTAAATTCAGAAATTCGATGTAACTAACCAAGATGATTTAAGACTGGTTCTGTTTTATCTGGATAATAAGACTGTACTTTTTAATTATGTTGAATGCTATTCTTGTATAATATATATTATTGTATCAGGCACTTTTTAAATGTATGCTTTTATGAGTTCAATTTGAACATCGAATAAAGCTTTTTGAATTTTAATTTGACATTAAATAAAATAATTAAATCAAATCTTTGAACAAAACCTAGATAGTGCCCCATGTGGGGTAGTATGGGATGCCTATAAAGCCTTCTTAAGAGGCAGGATTATGTCTATTCAGAATTATAAACATAAACAACGAAAGGCAGAGATAGCTTCCGTTGAAGAAAAGATCCACATTTTACAATATTGGGTGCATACGCAGGAAAAGGTTGAAGAGAATGAGCTGAATGCTATTGAAGCCTTGAGAGTGGAGTTGAAAGGTGTCTTGGAAGGAAGAGTACAGGAAAGATGAAAGGCAAGGCAAGCAAACTGGCACACTTTAAATATGGAGAGGGTTGTGGCAAGCTACTTGCCTGGAAGATAAAAAACGATCAGGCAAGGAATCATATAAAAGAATTGAAATCTAATGGGTCAGTACCTCTAGTTAGATCAAGGGAGGGGATTGAGGAGACCTTAGTGAGCCATTTTGAATTAGTGTACTCTTAAAATCTAGTCACTAAGAGTGTGGAAGTGAAATAGTGGTTAGGTCAAGACATTTCTCGTAGGCTCTCTGAGACACAAAGGGAAAATCTGAATATTCCAATTCTAGACTCAGATATAAGGAAGGCCATTAAAGCCGGGAAAATAAATAAAGCCGCTGGACCAGATGGTATCCCTGCTGCGATATATAAAAAGCTGGAGTGCTGCTTAACACCTGTAATATGTAGACTTTTTAAAGAGATCTTCGAGGACGGAAAGGAGATCCCAAAGTCCTGGAATGATGCCACCATCTCCTTGATCCTCAAGCCGGACAAACCACCAAACTGTTGTGATTCCTACAGGCCCATTTCATTACTGAACTCAGACTACAAAATCTTCTCGAGGGTCTTAGCAGATAGGTTGAGTGAAGTATTGGATGTCTTATTAAATGAGGACCAAAAGTTGTTTATGTTGGGTAGGGGAATCAAAGATCTAACATATAACTTAAGTGGATATAGCAACTACTTTTAAACTGCCCTTAGCTGCAATTACTGTAGATGCTACAAAAGCATTCGACCGAGTGAACTGGTCATTTCTACAGGAGGTTTTACAACTTTCCAATTTGGGGAAGAACTTCTGTAGGGCAGTAATGCTTATTTATAAGAACCCTACGGTCAGGGTAGTAGTGAACGGGAACATTTAAAGCAGCTTCAATATTCATAGGGGGACCAGGCAAGGGTGCCCTTTATCTCCGCTGCTTTTTAATTTATATATTGAACCATTGGTGTAAAAAAATTGATCCCACGAAGGCATCCAACCATTCAGGTTTCAGGACTGGGTGAAGAAAGTAGATCTATATGCAGACAATCTAATTATATTCACTGCAGACCTGAATACTGCCCTACCACCAGTATATGATTTGGCAACACGATTTGGAGCGCTTTCTGGATATGAAATTAATGAAAACAAGACTGTGGTGATGGAATGGAATACTAAGTCGGGACTAAATTGTGTAAATGAGGAAATGAGGTATCTTGGGATTCAAGTGGTGCAGAAGGTTGAACAGGTACCAGAAGTGAATTATCAAAAGGTGAATAAGGCAGTAGGGAAACTCATACTTATCTGGGCTCATCTCCCGCTAACAATCTATGGCAGAGTAAATCTGGCGAAAATGGTAATTTTGCCTAAATTTACCTTCCTATTTCAAAATATACCAATGGCCTTTAAAGAAAGCTGGCTTAAACAACACAATCCAGTATCTGTAACTTTATTTGGGCATCAAGGGGAACAAAGATTTCCTGGAAAAAACTCAGAAGGAAGTATGACAAAGGAGGATTACGGCTACCAGATTTGACATATTATGCCAGGGTTTTTCTGTTAAAAGGAGGCAAATCTTTATTGAGTGTTCCAGATAGCTCAGAAACTGAAAAGATGTTTAGAGCAATGTTATCAGGGGTTAAAGGGAGAGAGAAGGGGTTTGTACAAAAGTATGGAGATCCGCGCTACTTCTAAAAAGTACGGATCAAAACCCTACAGAGCTTTGCAATAATCTGGTTCAAAATCAGGAGAGAAATCAATATGAATTATTACAGTAAATTTGCCCCGATGTGGAATTCTCCGGGCAACCACAGAACAGGTAATTGACAGTCTGGCGCGTCCCCTGAGAGAGGCAGGGATAGAAACTTGGGGATGATGAAGGAAGGGGAATTGATCTCCTGGGAAGAGGCCCAAGAGATAACGGGGGGAATTTGTCTAAATTTAAATATCTTAAAATGAAAAGTTGGAGCCTTGCAGAGGGGTGTGATGCGGGGCAATCTAATCTGACTGAAGTTTCAATAATGGCTGGAGGGCCCAGCCGAAAAGAGGTGGCAAGATGGTATTGGAGCTTGGTGGACAGTGCTGATGGGGAATTCAATCTACCAGCAACACTGTGGGAAGAGCACTCGCCGGAAGAGCAGTCGACAAATTTATGGCAAGTATCCTCTAACATGTTATACTCCACTGTGCGTGCTGCAAACCTAAGGCGGAACCACCTCTTTTGTATTCACAGAGTTTACTGGACACCCCACAAGTTAGCAAAGTTCGCAAAAGGTGCTACTCTGAAATGTCCCAAATGTGGTGAAGTAAGAAGCAATGATATGCTCATGTTTCTGGAATGCCCGGCTTTGCAAACTTTTTGGAGGGATGTAAGTAACACACTGTATACAATAATTGGAGTACAGTTCCAGGTAAGCGTCTCCCTTGTATTTTTTGGGAGACCAGAGAATTACGATTCTCTTACTTTAAATGCTAAAAAAGTAATTTTTTATTTACTATTGTTGGCTCGTAGGGAAATCTGTAAAAAATTGATTAATGTTATACCCCCTAGTAAAATGGAGTGGTTTTCCTCAATTAAATACGTACTCGCATTAGACAGAGTGTTAATGACCAGGCGAAATGAGTTCTGGGTTCCCCTCGAAAACTGGATAAATGGTATTGAAAATTCTTAATGAAATGAAAATGAATGAAATGAAAATAAATTTGAGCGCGATTGCTGCCCGAGGGCGTCCAAGCGCTGAGCTGTGCTGAGGCGGAAATGACCAAGAACGGAAGATTTAAGACACGAAGGATTTAGCAAACAGTAGTGTCTTCAAGCTTTTCCGGAATGAAAGCAGATTTGGGTTAGACCGGAGTGAGAGGCGAAGGGCATTCCAGAGTTTGGCAGTGTTAAGAGAGAACAGCCTGCCACCCGACCTGGCTCTCTTCACTCTGGGAACAACAGCAAGGAATCAATCAATAAATCAATCAATGACACTTATAGAGCGCGCTACATACCCGTAGGGTCTCAAGGCGCTGGGGGAGGGGGGGGTGCCGCTACTGCTCGAACAGCCAGGTCTTCAGCTTCTTCCTGAAGGAGAGGTGGTCTTGGGTCAGGCGGAGGTCGGTTGGGAGGGAGTTCCAGGTCTTGGCGGCCAGGTAGGAGAAGGACCTTCCTCCTGTAGTCGCTCTTCGGATGCGGGGGACGGCGGCGAGGGCGTGGTTGGCTGATCGGAGGTGGCGTTTGGGAGCGTAGAAGTTGATCCGGCTGTTGAGGTAGCTCGGGCCTTGGTCGTGTAGGGCTTTGTGTGCGTGGGTGAGGAGGCGGAAGGTGATTCTTTTGTTGACGGGGAGCCAGTGAAGGTCTCTCAGATGTCCGGAGATGTGGCTGGTTCGTGGGATGTCGAGGATGATTCTGGCTGAGGCGTTCTGGATCCGCTGGAGTCTCTTCTGGAGCTTGGCGGTGGTGCCGTCGTAGAGGGCGTTGCCGTAGTCCAGTCGGCTGGTGACGAGGGCCTGGGTGACGGTCTTCCTGGTCTCGGTGGGGATCCACCAGAAGATCTTCCGTAGCATGCGTAGGATGTTGAAGCACGCCGAGGAGACGTTGTTGACTTGCCTGGTCATGGAGAGGAAGGAGTCCAGGATGAAGCCCAGGTTGCGTGCATGGTCTGTCGGTTTGGGTGCGGTGCCCAGGGCGGGAGGCCACCAGGAGTCGTCCCAGGCGGAGGGTGAAGAGCCCAGGATGAGGACCTCCGTCTTGTCAGAGTTCAGTTTCAGGCGGCTGGTCGTCATCCACTCGGCTACCTCTTTCATCCCTTCGTGCAGGTTGGCTCTGGCGGAGGCGGGGTCGTTGGTCAGGGAGAGGATCAGCTGGGTGTCGTCGGCGTAGGAGATTATGCTGAGGTTGTGTTGGCGTGCGATGGCCGCGAGGGGGCTCATGTAGACGTTGAAGAGGGTGGGGCTCAGAGAGGATCCTTGAGGGACGCCGCAGATGACTTCGGAGGCCTCTGACTTGTACGGTGGTAGGCGGACTCTCTGAGTTCTTCCGTCGAGGAAGGAGATGATCCATTCCAGCGCCTTGTCCTGGATTCCGACGTTGCTGAGGCGCTGTACTAGGGTGCGGTGGCAGACAGTGTCGAATGCCGTGGAGAGGTCTAGGAGGATGAGGGCCGCTGTTTCTCCGTTGTCCATCAGGGCTCGGATGTCATCGGTGGCGGCGATGAGGGCGGTCTCGGTGCTGTGATTGGCTCGGAAGCCGGACTGTGAGGGGTCGAGGGATCCATTCGTCTCGAGGAAGGCGGCCATCTGCTTGTTGACGGTCTTCTCGATGACTTTGGCTGGAAACGGGAGGAGCGAGATGGGGCGGTAGTTCTTGAGTTCGGTGGGGTCCGCTGTTGGTTTCTTGAGTAGAGCGCTGAGTTCGGCGTGCTTCCAGCTCTCAGGGAAGGTGGCGGTGTCGAAGGATGTGTTGATGATGTCTCGCAGGTGGGGTGCGATGACAGCGTCGGCCTTGTTGAAGACGTGGTGAGGGCAGGGGTCGGTCGGTGATCCGGAGTGGATGGAGTTCATCGTGCGGATGGTGTCTTCGGTGCTGATCGGGGTCCAGGCGTGGAGGGTGGTGGTGGGGGGTGGTTGTTCGGTCATGGTGTGCGTTGGTTGGTTGTTGAAGCTGTTGTGTATGTCCACGATCTTGTTGTGGAAGTATGAAGCGAGGGAGTTGCAGAGGTCTTGCGATGGGGTGATGTCGTTGTTTCCTGCGCTGGGGTTGGATAGCTCTTTCAGGATGTTGAAGAGTTCCTTGCTGTTGTGTGCGTTGTTGTCCAGCCGGTCCTTGAATGCAGTTTTCTTGGCGGCGCGGATCAGCTGGTGGTGCTTCCGAGTGGCCAGCTTGAGGGTGGTCCTGTTGTCCGGTGTAGGTTCCCTTCTCCAGACTTTCTCGAGGGCTCGGCAGTTCTTCTTGGAGCTCTTGAGTTCGTCGGTGAACCACGGGGCTTTCTTGCTGCCGGGTCTCCTGGGTGGGGTCCTCAGCGGGGCGAGCTCGTCCGCGCAGATGCTGATCCACTTCGTGAGGTTGTCGGCGGCCTGGCTGGGGTTCGCTGAGCTGGCAGGAGGGTGCTGGCTCAGGGAGGTGGCGAGCTGGTCTGCTGTGTTCTTGTTCCAGCTTCTGCGGGCGGCCTGTTGCTGGTGGTGGTGGGTCGTCGTTCTCTTGAAGGTGAAGTGGATGCAGCTGTGGTCCGTCCGTTGAAGCTCTGTGGCGTGGCTGAAGTCGATGTCTGTGCTGGAAGAGAAGACTGCGTCGAGTGTGTGTCCGGCGAGGTGGGTGGGGGTGGACACCAGTTGCTTGAGTCCAAGATTGGTGAGGTTGTCGAGCAGGGTGCTGGTGTTGCGGTCGTTGTTGTTCTCCAGGTGGAAGTTGAGGTCCCCCAGGAGGATGTAGTCAGCGGAGGGGAGGGCATGCGGGCTGAAGAAGTCTGCGATGTCCTCGCTGAATTGTGTGCGTGGTCCCGGGGGTCGGTAGATCAGGGTGCCTCTGAGGGTGGTGTTCGGGTTGGTGTGGATCTGGAAATGCAGGTGTTCGGCGCTGGTCAGGGTGTTGTCGGTGCTGGTCGTGAGACGGATGGTGTTCCTGTGGATGATGGCGATGCCTCCTCCCATCTGGTTGGAGTTGCGGTCCCTCCGGACGATCTTGTAGCCCTCTGGGATAGCGATGGCGATGTCTGGAGCTGAAGAGGCGTTCATCCAGGTCTCCGTGAGGAAGGCAACGTCAGGGGCTGTGGCGTCTAGGAGGTTCCGGAGTTCGATGGCGTGGACGGAGCGGGTGTTGAGCAGGATGCACTTGAGGTGGGTGCTGCTGGTGTTCGACTTGGCGGGTGCTGGTGCGAGGCAGGTCCAGATGCAGGTGAATTTGCAGGCGTGGCAGCTGAAAGGTCCGTGGGTGTATCGTGGTGTGGGAGTCGGCCGGTGTTGAGTGCGATGAGGGTGGCGGCGGAGTACGACAGGCGGGTAGGTCGGGGTCTTCGTGGGCCAGGGGTCCTGGCGCTGGTCGCGATCCGGTCGCGGACGGGCGCAGACGGGCTTACCTTTGGCGCGCCTTCGGCGCACATTCGGCGTGCCCGCTGCGCGTGAACGCTGCGCGTGAACGCTGCGCGTTCGCACGGTCGCCATAAAAGGCGAAGTGCGCGGGTGGGCGGAGCAGCTGGGAGGCGGGAGCGGGGAGGGAACAGAAGGAAAAAAGGGGCGGGGTCAGCGGTGGTGGCGGGAAGCGGGGAGCGGGGAGGGAAGACGGAGGGCGGCGAGGTAGGCGGGCAAACAGGAAGGAAAACGCTAACACGGGCAACAAATACCAATAACAATACAAGGCGCAAATGAAGGTCAAAACGCTAACACGGGCACAAAAGTAAGAATAAACAGGCACAAATGGAGGTCAAAACAAAACAAAAACAAACAACAGCAGAGTCAGCCGGCAGCGAGGCAGGCAGCGAGGCAGAGGGCAAGGCAATGGGGCACACGCAGCAGCTGGTGGCCGTGCGGCGCGGGGGTGTCCCACAAGTGGGTCACACTCACCTGCGTCGCACGGTCGCCATATAAGGCCAAGTGCGCGGGTGGGCGGAGCAGCTGGGAGGCGGGAGCGGGGAGGGAACAGAAGGAAAAAAGGGGCGGGGTCAGCGGTGGTGGCGGGAAGCGGGGAGCGGGGAGGGAAGACGGAGGGCGGCGAGGTAGGAAGGCCTCCATCGACCTAAGATTCCTGTTTGGGTGATAGGGGATGACTAGGTCTTTGTTAATGGGTGGGCCTGTTTTCCAGAAGGCGTGATGTGCCATGCATAGCGCCTTGAATGCTACTCTCTGTCTCACTGGTAGCCTGTGAAGACTCTTCAGAGCAGGTCTGGCTGACTGGGATCGTGGGATCTGCAGCAGGGTGCGTGCTGCACAGTTTTGCACGATCTGCAGTTTCCGGAGGGTCATTTCGGGTGCCCCAACATACAGGGCATTGTTTGAATCCAAACGGGACTGAATGAGGCCTTGTACCGCCACCTTTCTAGCCTCTAAAGGTAGAAGCGGAAGGATCTTTCTAAGAATTCTTAGTAGGCCAAAACATGTGGCGGACAACTTAGTGGCCTGGGTGGAAAACGAGAGTTTGTTGTCCAGCCACACTCCCAGGCTCTTGACACTTTCCTTGGGGGTGGGAGGAGGGCCTAGTGCACAGGGCCATAGGGAGGTGAAAGGGACTGGAGAGGTTGGGCCTAGTAGCATTAGCTCCGTCTTGTCCCCGTTCGGCTTTAGGGAGGAGGTGGTCATCCATCCCTTGACATCTTCTAAGCATTTTAGCAGATCTACCGGGAGTTGCCTGTTGTTACCAGCAGCCAATGAGACCACTAGCTGAGTGTTGTCGGCGTATGACACAATTTTGATGCCGTATGGTTCGACGACACCCGCCAGCGGCCTCATGTACACGTTGAACAGCACAGGGCTCAGGGAGGAGCCCTGTGGTACTCCACAGCTAAGAGGTTTCCTAGAGGATATTGTCTCGCCGTCGAAGATCCGAAAGGATCTCTCAGACAGGAAAGACTCAAACCACCTTAGTGCGTCACCAGATACTCTGATGTCATGGAGACGGTCCAGCAAGGTGGTATGGCTGACCGTATCGAATGCGGCACTTAGATCAAGGAGGATCACTGCCACTGATCCCCCCTGATCCAGTACCCTTCGAGATTCTTCGGTGACTGCTAGCAAGGCGGTTTCAGTACCATGCTTCGGTCTGAAGCCTGTCTGGGATGTGTGTAGCAGAGAATGGTTCTCTAGGAACTGAACGAGTTGGGCGTTTATAAACTTCTCCAGAACCTTGCTCACCCAAGGGAGAAGTGAGATGGGGCGGTAGCTGGCATGATCATCAGGGTCTAGGCTGGGTTTCTTCAGCAGCGCCCGCACCATGGCCTGCTTCCATGCCGTAGGAACTACGCACGCGGAGATGGACGAATTTAGAAGTTCCAGCATTACCAGCAGGGTGGCTTTAGATGCCTGCAACAGGACATCTGGAGGGGCAGGGTCACATGGGGAGCCCGATTTGACTTGGCGTGCCACCTTATCTAGGGTGTCGAGATCCAGAGGAAGGAAGTGCTCAAGGGAGGGCTGCTCAGGGTGAAGGTGCGAACTGGGGGGGTGGGACAGTCGCGTCCCGATTTGTGGCTACTGTTGGGAATGTAGAGTAGATTTTTAAGACTTTGTTATGGAAAAAGTTTGCAAGCTCGTTACATTGGTCCTGGGTTTTATTAGGCGGAGATGCAGTATTGGAACTGGTGCATAGCTTTATTATACTATTTCCTTCGGCTTGGGTTTAGCTTCAAGAATTTTATCTGAGTAATAGGTTGTCTGGGCAAGCCTAATTCCTTTTTTGTAAGCTTTAATCGCCTCTTTGTAGGCGGCCTTTTTGTCCGAGAGGAAATCTAGTCGCCAGGCTCTCTCTCGTTGCCTGCAAAGGCGTTTTAGTTCCCTTAGGGAGTCGGAGAACCAGGGGGCAGATTTATGTGTTTTCTTTGGAGAGCATCTGCGAAGAGGGAGGATCGGATCTAGCGAGTTTGTAATCCAGCCTACATAGTTTCCATTTGCCACATTGGGGTCTGGGCAGGGTAGTGGACGGGTAACGTCCAGGTTGTGTAACCAGGCATCCAGGGGAGCTTTGTCCAATTTCTCCTAATAGTAGCTGGGGTGGTAGCTGGTGGACTTTTAGTGTAGTCTAGGTAAACGGGACCAGGAAATGGTCCGACCATGGAAGGGGAATAGGTAGGTCGACTGTCAGACCGGGGTAGTTGCTGAATATAGGGTCCAGTAAATTGCCCTTTTCGTGGGTTGGAGCTAACACCAGCTGGGACATTTGGAGGGCTCCAAGGTCGTCTATTAATTCTTTAGCGAGTTGGTCTGAGGGGGAGTTAAAGTGAAAATTAAGGTCCCCTAGGACTGTGTGGTTGGCCGAGGCCATAATTCTTTCTGCTATAATCTCTGGAAGAGACCTATGGAACATTTTTGATGACTCTGGGGGGCGATAAATCAAGGTGCCGGAAAAAGAGCTGTTAGCATTAAACTCAATGCAGAATGCTATGCTCTCGCACTCAGGGATAGTTTCTGTTGAGGTGCGGCATTGGTACTGGATCTTTAATATGATCGCCAGACCTCCGCCTCTCCCTCCGGTCTGTCCAACCGGACGATGTGATAACCTGTAGGTAAGGCTGAGACTACGTCTGGCTCAGAATGCGCAGTGAGCCACGTCTCCGTTAGGAAGACCGCATCTGGTTTTTGTTCCTCTAGCAGCATAGCAATCTGCGTGCTGTGTTTGGGTAGAGAGCGGCAATTTAGCGCAAACATGCGGTATGTTTGTGCTGAAGTAGGCGTAGAGAGGTTACGGAAGGGATATTTACAGACCGGACATCGAGTGGGAAGCTCTGTAGGAGCGTAGATATGGGTACAGTGAGCAACAGCTCCACTACCTATGCTTAGAAGGGCCGCCGAGGAATAAGTCCTGACCGGGAGAGTGTGGGAACCAGGATTTGTGGGCCCTGGCCCCGTCTGGTCGCGGACGGGCGCAGACGGGCTTGCCTTAGGCGCGCCTTCGGCGCGCATTCGTCGCGCCCGCTGCGCTCGTCCGCTGCCCTTCCTACCAAGACACATAATATATAGTGGAGGGTCAGGGCGTTAGAGGGGGTGTGGCCAGCAGAGGGGGCGTGTCTCGTGACGCGCCTCGCCCTCGTGAATAGGCGAGCAAAATCAAGGGGTGTCGTTGCAGCGTGAGTCCGCTGTTTAGGAGGCCAAGAGTGCAAATAAGTAAGTGATTTTAAAAGCACAGTATCACAAATGTTTTAAAAAGATTCCTAGCGCTCCCGGCTTCCGCCTCAGGAGTTCGATGTTAAATGCGACGCCAGGGCACTGGGCGCGCTATTTATACACCTTGCTGAGGGGGCGTGGCCAGCAGAGGGGGCGTGTCTCGTGACGCGCCTCGCCCTCGTGAATAGGCGAGCAAAATCAAGGGGTGTCGTTGCAGCGTGAGTCCGCTGTTTAGGAGGCCAAGAGTGCAAATAAGTAAGTGATTTTAAAAGCACAGTATCACAAATGTTTTAAAAAGATTCCTAGCGCTCCGGGCTTCCGCCTCAGGAGTTCGATGTTAAATGCGACGCCAGGGCACTGGGCGCGCTATTTATACACCTTGATGAGAGGCGTGGCCAGCAGAGGGGGCGTGTCTCGTGACGCGCCTCGCCCTCGTGAATAGGCGAGCAAAATCAAGGGGTGTCGTTGCAGCGTGAGTCCGCTGTTTAGGAGGCCAAGAGTGCAAATAAGTAAGTGATTTTAAAAGCACAGTATCACAAATGTTTTAAAAAGATTCCTAGCGCTCCCGGCTTCCGCCTCAGGAGTTCGATGTTAAATGCGACGCCAGGGCACTGGGCGCGCTATTTATACACCTTGATGAGGGGGCGTGGCCAGCAGAGGGGGCGTGTCTCGTGACGCGCCTCGCCCTCGTGAATAGGCGAGCAAAATCAAGGGGTGTCGTTGCAGCGTGAGTCCGCTGTTTAGGAGGCCAAGAGTGCAAATAAGTAAGTGATTTTAAAAGCACAGTATCACAAATGTTTTAAAAAGATTCCTAGCGCTCCCGGCTTCCGCCTCAGGAGTTCGATGTTAAAATACTGTTGATGTTAATAACTGTCTGATGATTAGGCTTCTATACCATTCATTGCTTAGTCACTCCGGTGATGGTAGATGAGAGGGTCTGGTCATTGGATAAGGCTACCTATGGTCGGAGTATGAAAAAGCAAGGCATAGAGTGATCCAACTTAGGTTAAGCAAGCAAGAGAATATTATCTATGCCTTGTCGCTTACCTAGGCTAATGAGGACAAAAAGAAAAAGATATATAATATATATATATATATATATATATATATATATATATATATATATATATATATATATATATATATATATATATATATATATGTATATATATATATATTATATATATATATATATGTATATATATATATATAATATATATATATATATATATATATATGTATATATATATATATATATATATATATATATATATATATATATATATATATATATATATATATATATATATATATATATATATATAGCAACAAGCTTTCTGCATACCCTCCAGGTTCAGAAAGGGTCGGGACACTCCGGGATGCTTCAAATTAATTTATTAAGCAACTTGCTTAATAAATTCATTTGAAGCATCCCGGAGTGTCCGACCCTTTCTGAACCTGGAGGGTATGCAGAAAGCTTGTTGGTATATTTTAAAAAAACGCCATTTTTTGGGAGGGACCGCCGCATCGACAGAGCCCTGGACTACCGCCAACTGTTGCAACATATATATATATATATATATATATGTCCCATGCTCGCAAAACGAAAGAAGAGACGCACTCAGGATTTCAGTTTTTGGGAGTTTTGTATTTAATGATTCTACGTGTTTTGACAGCACGGTCTTTGTCAGAAAGTCAATACAAAGATCAGGAAGTGTCAGTGTCTTTTAAGCATTTCCTGTTTTTAACATGGACATAGAAGACACAGCATGGAATGATAGTCTGCCTAGTGAAATTAAGAAAAAGAAGACAGACTAGAAAAAACGTTATCTATTCATTTGTGATAGTTGTGAACAATTTATACAATTCATGAATATGACAGTTCAATCAAACCTATGCAAAGTGACATTAAATAAAATAATTAAATCAAATCACATGTGGCAATGGGTGGAAAAAGTGAGGCAAATCGTCAAGTGGCAGAGAGCAACGCTATTGTGCTTTAATGTATTTACAGAAAAGGGTTGGGGCACTGCGCTTCGGTGCCTTGGAACCCTTCTTGCAAATTTTAAATGCCCATAATAGCTCAATGAGCAAAGAAAGTACTTATAAAAATAATAATAAAATAGTATATGGATGGGTAAGTATGCAATTGTGCACGTTTCATTGATGCCACACGGTGTCCACAGGTATAAGACACTGGGTTAGGCCCACTTCCGGTCTTATTCTGAAACTTGGAAAATAATAACGGTGTTGCTGAGAGGCAGTGAAGTGGAAAAAAGTGGAAAATAAAACAAAAGAAGGGGTAGGCGGGTGCAGAACCTTAGTCAGTCTGCTGGGAGGCCGTATACCGGGGGGCAAGTACGTGGTCAGATGGTGAGGATGGAGGACACAGAGGTTCAAATATGAGAGGATCCTTTTATATTAAGGAGTAATCCCGACAGATCAAACTGTGAATCTGGTGTGGAAATCCTGTGATTTCCCTGACATAAAAAATCGAAAGAGAAAAAGTCCCCTAAGTGGATGGCAAATGGGTCACCATATTACTGTAGTGTAGTGATGGAAGGGTTTGACTATGGTCTCAGCCCAAGTGGACATGGAGGTCCTCCTCATGGATGAGGCCTCCCGGGGTCTTGCTTTGGAGTCTCAAAATATATTCAGATTCTAGGCGTTGCAGATGACGTTCCCGATCTCCTCCCCTCGGTGATGCAGGGACCCTGTCAATACCATAATACGAGATTTTAGAACTGATGTCTTTGACATTAGAATGTACCAATTCACACTGTTTTGCTATGGCGTATGACATGTCACCATTCTTGATAGCGTGCAAATGTCCAAGACGTGCTTCTTCACTGGGAAGCTAGTGCTCCCTACATAGCACAAGCTACAAATGCAGGTCAAAACGTAAATTACAAAGTCAATATTGCAATTTATGAAGCCATAAATTTTCCCCGTTTTGCCGTTGGGAAGGTTAAAAGTTTTTACATTTGTGCTGTTGTTGCATGCTTTGCACATCCCACACTCGTGAAAGCCTGGGAGTTCCCTCAAACAGGTCTAACTTGATTTTGTCTTGATGGAAAGGTGACTATGTACTAGCATGTCCTTTAAGTACTGACACTTTCTGTATGTGACATGTGGAGACAGACTCACCAGTTTGCCTATGATAACATCATTCCTTACTATTTGCCAGTGCTTGTGTATAATCTGATGTATTTCTTGTGAGGCATGAATAAAAGTGGTTATGAGTCTCACTTCCTGTTTGTCACTTTCCTTCTCCCTTGGTACGAGCAAAGTGTCTTTGTTTTTGGTGGCCGCTTTCTCAGTGGCTACTCTGATGGTTTTTCCTGTGTAGCCCCTACTTCTGAAACGACTACTCATGTTCTCATTGTTTTTGCTTCTTTCTCATATGAGTCAGAGGAGCTACAGTTACGTTTCGCTCTCAAGAGCTCCCCATAGAGGACACTGTTCTTCAGACTTGTCGGATGATGACTATGTACATGTAGAATGCTATTGCCACACGTTGGCTTCCTGTACCAGCTAGTGTGTAGTGTCCCATGTTTGACCTCTACTAGAATGTCCAAGAATTCTGTGCTGTAGATATCGGTTTTACTGGTAAATTTGAAATTTAAGCAATTCACCGAAAGTACCTGAAAAGACATCCATATCCTCCTGTGGACCATCTCATACCAGAAAAATATTGTCCATGTAGCGGGTCAACAGGATGACTTTGTTCATGTAGGAGATGTTGCCTTCATGCCAGAGGTGCACCGTCTCCCACCACCCCATGAACAAACAGGCATAGCTGGGAGCGAAGCAACTTCCCATGGTGGTACCAGTGCACTGCTCATACCATTCATCCGCAAACAGGAAACAGTTATTGCAAAGACAAATATGCAACATGCACATTAGTAGCTTAGTGTGGTCATACATAGTTACAGGCCTGTCTCGTAGATAATATTTGCATGCTTCCACCTCCAAATCATGCTCAATACAGGTGTACAGGGCAACAATGTCTATTGTTGCCAAGATGTAAGTTTCTTTCTATGGAATCTCCTGTACCTTCGACAGTAAGTCCATGGTGTCTCTGCAGTATGAGGGTAGGTTAAGGACATAGGGACAAAGAAAATAGTCCAGATAGATGGAAGTGTTTTCAATGAGGCTTTGGTTGGCAGAGATGATTGGTCTACCCGGAGGGTCTGTGGGATGTTTATCCACCTTTGGTAGCATAAAGAACACCAGGGTCACTGGGTTTTGTACCAGCAGAAACAGGAGCTCATTCTGACTCAGCATATCATTCTCACGCCAGTCATGTAACATGTCATGATATTCCTGTATTGTTTTGTTGTACTTCCCCAAACTGGATCTCAGGTAACATCCTGAGCATTCCAGTTGTCGTTTCCCCCCTTATCAGAAGGTTTGATAACTAAGTCAGTTGCTTGTTTCATGGACTCCCATACCTGCCCTTTGTGCTGTGGTTAGATTCCTAGCAAAGTGATTGCCCTGTCTTTTACATAGGTCCAATAAGTCACGTAGAATAGTCTCATGGAATGTATCAATTCCATTATGCAATGTTATCGGATTAAACTTAGATTTGGGTTTGAAATCATTCCTAGACTTTTTGCTGGCCTCTATGTCCATACTGATCAAGAGGTCACGATCAGTTTCCCAGTCTCTAGTTCCCAATTGGAATTTTCTCATGGTGGTGAGGGTCTCAATGTCCCTCACGGATAATGTAACTTCTGTCGGGCAGAGGGGCAAGCTGTTTGTATGGTATTTGCCGTCCCTTTATTATGCTTCAAAGTGTACAGTTTTAAAAGCTTGAGTTTACGCATAAATAGAAACATGTCAATGTGTGTTTTGGCAAAATCAATATTGGCTGTAGGGCAGAAAGATAGGCCTATTTCTAAGACCGATCTTTCCTCTGGGGTGATGACATGTGGGGAAAGGTTAATGATAGAAAAGTTTGATTGCTCACCCATCATTTATTCCTCCTGGATCGCCTGATACATGGCCATATGCAATTGTTCTTTTTGCATTTGTCACCCCGAGTGGGACGGGTATGCTCAGACGTGAGTCCTGTGCTCTCCATGCCACTGGAATCAAGCTATCCTGGCTGATGGCGTCTGACAGCCAGAAAGCGGTCCTAGGATGCTTGATTCTGGTCCAGGGAAGACATGGCTTGGCAGTTCGGGCTGGACTGTTCCCAAGAGGCACAGGGTCAAGACTGATTTGCATATGGCCATGTCTGAACTGGGGTGGCTTGGTGAGCAAAATAACAATGGATTAAACCCAGATCTGTGACTGGGGGTGAATGTTTTGCCATTGTACAACATTGTGTCCATCATCTTGTGTGTTTTGCTTTAAATTTTTAGGTTTATGTTTTCTTTGGTAAATGAATGGAACAGACTTACACTTTTCACCCATTAGACTTGTTTCTTGGGGATTGTGCCGTTGAGCCAATCTAATTTCAACTGATTAATCAAATATTTCTGTAAAGGTCATCAGCATCATAAAAAATATTAACTTGACAAAATGTGATATAATGCAGATTAGGAGCCCTACAAAGTGTAGATTTTGTGGTGGGAAAAACAGCAGGAAATTTCTAGCTCTCGCTGAAAAACTTCTTCAACGTAATTTTATGTAATTGCCGGCATTTCTATTATGTTTCTTATGCAAAATGTCCAAGATTAGGCCATTAGGCCACGTCGTGTTATTGTTATGTCGTTCGGCTAAACATTCTATTGCAGGAGCATGGAAACAATTCAAACGAAGAGAAAGTGATTTGCTGTTGTTCATGTCACGTAATTTTGCTTTTTTTTGTTTTATATTAAATGTGCCCTTGTTTCCCTATAAATAACTCCAAATACTGGACTGCGATTTCATGTAATTGTTTGTAATTTAATTTATTTTTCGTGCCTTTTTTTCAATGTTTGCAAAGGGAAATATATAATTTTTTCCCTGGTAAAATATTTCCCTCTGTATTTTTTTACAGAGAACTGTCCAATGTAGAACGTTGGCAAAAGCCACACACTTTGCATCTTTTTGAAGGTTTGTTGCTGTGCCTGTGGAACATTCTGCACAATCTTAGCATTAGCTCCCATGTGTGAAAGGTTTATCCATTTAGTACCCCAGTACGTAAATCAACAGGAGATTGCGAAGTATGACTTCTTAACTTCTGGAAAGCGCCAGAAGGTACTTTGTATTCCATATGCAATACTCTTAATAACCTTTTATGTGTTGTACCAGGCCTACTTCTCTTGTGAAATATTTAGAAGACGCTGGAACGCTGGATTACGTGCCACGTGCAGGAAATCTACAATTACCTGTAAGTCCCAGGATGCACGTAATTCCAGTGATCCTCCCCATGAGTTATTCAGCAATCACAAAGGTCTGGTGCTTGCTGTGTGTACACATACATTTCTTGCCTTTTCACTGTTAACTGTGTCCAAAACAAACCTGCTCTCTCGTGTCCCTGAATTCTAACATGAGATGGAACCGAAGCAAAGGTCACTCATCTCATCTCCAAGATACTGGGGCCAGAGGAAAACACCATTTTAATGCAGTTGATGTATACGGTGTTAAACGGTAAAAAAACATAAGGAATCTCCAACAGAGCACTTGAAAAGGAGAGACACAGAAAGGTCAGCAGTGCAGAAAGAACTAGATTTTAGTTAGGAGATGAATAATGTCTCCAATTCTAAGTCTGAGCTGAGCACACTGTGGCGACGGATGTGAGTTGGCTATGATTTTAATGGGGGTGCTTCTTACAACTGGACCCTAAGTCTGGATTGAGTATCATAGCTCCTCATTTATATTAAACACAAAAGGGAAGGGGTGAATGATATGGACCCCTCTACTCCGGTCCCCCTGGGCACAATTATAACTCACCAAAAGGAGTAGAGAGCGATAAAAACATCTCTATATGTGGTGGCACATGCACAGTGTCCTAATACTGCCCTCACTCACACAGTTGTGTGACATGCTTCATCATAGGGCTGCTTCAGTACACCCCAGCACAACCCAACGCCTGGGGTGGAGCAATAGGGTAGGGGAAGACAAAACAAATACACAAAAGAGAAAGAAATTTTATAAATTGATTGGGATCACCGGAAGTGACAGTGCAGTCTGAAGTTAAAACTAGCTTGGATGTGTCGCTATGCGTAAAATGTATTCCTGGACCCTCTGGCCAGGATTAATAACTTAAAGGATGGTGTTGACTCGAAAAAATAATGAACTACTAATGAACTACTTACACCCCTTCTTATGGCCAACTTGTCAACATGTTTCAGCCGTAATTATGTGCCCATAGTGCAGGGTCACGCCGGTCTTCGTCAGGACCTTATCCATCCCAGGTTTTTAGATCACCTTGTTTCCTGCAATCAGGAAACACCAGAACAAATTTTTTTGTCCTGGGGAATTCCCTCTGTAACATTTCCCTGTAGTACGAGTTCACCTTAAAACGTTGTTAGAACTGGCGAAAGACAAGGAGAGACACCCTGTAGTCACACTTGCATCAACGTGGGAGCTCCTCCAACCACCCACTTGTCCGCTCTCACTGTGTAGGCTGACCTTGCTATAGTTAAAACATTCACTTAAGCTTCTCCAACACACAGGCAGATCAAGCTTCCATCACAAGCAGTAAGACCATTTTGCTTCTGAACACTGAACAGATAGACAACAGGCAACAGCATCGGCGTAAGTTTTATTTACACACATAAAATAGTTGCAACATGAGTAGCAACGGTGCTACTTTCATATATACTAATATTTAATAGTTTCTACCTTGCACCAAACTAGGATATGTCCTACCACTCATGCTCCTAGTAGTGATATACAATTGTTCAAATAGTGCAGAACCACCAAAAATCGATAGTTTGCCACTACACCTAAAGAAACATACATATTTAGCTCAGCCATTGGCTTTAAGAAATCAGCGCGTTCCTCCCGCTTTCTGTTTTTTCTTAGTCCATCAGTAGACCAGCTTTGTCTTTCTCGTAATGCTTCCAAGGCTCAGAGCTCCACAGGTTATGGTTTCTTACATACCATCAGCACATGCAGTCAGCGGCTGTCAGTCACACTTCTTTATTGGTTCTAGCTCACACACTGCTGCACCTTTTGTTATGTTTATTCATGGCAGTAGTGGGTAATAGATGGTAGCCTCCCCAAATATGGAGTAACTGTCCCATCCAGCATTAACCTTACTGATTATAGGTCAAGAAATGTGATCGATGGCAAATGTGTCTGTGTGGAAAAGCCTGTATCCTACTAGATTTCAAAGTGGTGAGATTTAGGTTAATAGACTATACGTCAGAAATTAGACTAAAGAAAGGATCCGCGCCATTGGTTCTGTGGCTTCTGTAGAGCTGCCTCAAAGAGGGCCATAAAGAAAAGAAAACGAAATACTTGGTGAGAAAGAACACCAATGCTACACCATGAAAAAGAGGATGCACTAGGAGATTGATATTTAAAGAGCAAAATACTTTCTCATCAAAGGCCCAGGCAGTAGGGTGAAATAAGAAACTAGACTAGGTCTAGTTGACAAAAATGCATCTTGTTTACAATCATAAAAATAAATACAATATTTAGCGCATTTGAGATAATGTCTATCTTAAATAGATGGTATATATGTTAGAGAACCACATTTGAGGATGACTATATAATGGCATTATCTATGGGGCCAATGCTTAATAATTATCGCCATGCCTGGTGATTAGTGTCTTGGGAGAAAGATTTGCCATTTGCTATTCCATCTTAAAAGAACTGGCTGACTAGTGTCTTTACAGATAAGTAGCCTATTAGGCATTTTATGTAAAGAGGATTAGAGATTCCTTTAATATGGCAAGTTCTTTGTAGAATGTTAGATAAATAAGAACTTCCTGCATATGTGCTTGGTGAAAAGGAAAGCTGCTCATTCAGTTTTCTATGCGGAGAAGATTAGTGATTTCCAGAAAGCCATAGATTTCAGATCGTGTGCTAGTAGAGTAGTGAATTCTGACACATAAATGTTAAAGAGCATGTAAGCACAAGGACTTTTTGGCAGTCCATGTAAACACACATGAACTGGAGCCAGGCAGGTGATGTTCCCTTGCATATGGGTAAATAGAAAAGAAAAATATAGGAGTGAATGATTGAGCATTTATAACAAAATAAGTAAATAGAGATCCCTGGCTATATGTCACTCGTTACAGAAGGCAATAGTCATGGGAAGACAAGAAAACTAGGAACTATCCCAGTTAAAATCCAGATTGGGACTTAGATATTTTAATCATCACTTATAAAAACGATGAGTGTTTTTTACTGAACAATACTTGAGGGCATGACGCTAGGACATGGTGCAAGAATAAGTACAGGTATTAACTAATCTTTCGGGGTAAGATTAAGGAATCAATGCTAGAAGGACAAATTAATAATATATCGCCAGGATAAAAAATTAGCATTGTAATATATGGATTGAAAGAGGACTCGGTTGGTTGAGGATTAGCATCTTCATTTAGTAAATTGTGATTTGAAAGAGAGACCCACCATTAAGTACGCCTCATTAAAAGAAGTGAACAATTCCTATTCGGTGAAAAAGTATCTTGGCAGGGTACATGCCTACTTGATACCATGTGTGAAAAAGTTGTGCTCTTTGGAAAGTTGAAAGTTCCTTGTTACTTGTTAGCTGAGCAGTCTTAGTATTTGGCAGGACACTTGTAAGCTAAGGCAGCATTAGTATCCGGCATCCTGGCATTCAGCAATGTCTATCTAGTTCGGCTTCGTGACCATGCACTTTTTTATTTAACTAATTAAGCAATGTTGGTGACAGACCTTCACTGCCATCTTCAGTGCTCCACTATGCGCAGTCATCAGTTTATTGATTGTGATCTTTCCTGTGATGAAGGGAGGTAAAACTAATTGTTATTGTCTAGGACACCAGAGCCAGTATGCAGAGCTCTCGGCAAGTCGGTTGTTGTAGTAGAATGCATCCTCAATGGTGGAATAACTATTCAGAATATACTGTAAATGCCTTCGCTGAGTCATCTCTATAGGGTGTTTTGTACAGTAGGGATTTCTTTTCAAACGAACAGAAGGAGAGACAAATTAAGTGAAATGGCAAATCTGTATTGCTATTCCTATTTGAGAATAATGTTCTGGAGAGCCAGGAGCATGTCCTCCTACACAAAGATCAAGTGGGTCCTTTGATCCTATTTCTAAATTAAACTTGATCTAGAACTATTAACTAATCTTACCAACTATGTCTATTGTTAGGGCTTGCCTATATTTGTAAAATGTAAAATGTAGTTGGGTTAATGTAGCAGCATACCAGTTGTTCAGTGGGGGTGAAAAGTCAAATTTCCATGTCTGAGGTTCTAGTCCAATGCTAGACACCCTGAGCCTAAGCAGCAGTACATTTCAAACATTGGATTGTGTCTTTATACCATTAAGCAATGGAACATGGTATGGATATTTTTGATCAAAATGTTTTTAGAATGTAAGAGGATATTTGTTTACAAAGCTACCTGTAGCCTATTCTTGTAGGCATTGCGGTTAACGATTTTGAAAAGCGGATTCCAGTCAAATTGATGGATGATGAATGCGCAGATTAGTTTTCGTTCAGCAATCTGACAGTCGGTCCTGGCACCATGGACGCTGCTCCCTGGTCTTGTCGCGCTCACCTGGGAGGCGAGGGCCGTCCGCCATGCAAATGGCCCACCCCTTCTTATTTCATCGATCAGTAGTAGCTAGATTGTGCAGTTATCTATCCTAACAGGGAAGGCCTATTAGTCCCACAGTCAAGATCTGAGATGATTAATGTGCGCTTCAGTGGAAGGGCGTGACCTCTTCGTGAACCTTTCACCCTGAAACCCGAGCTCTCTGCTGACCCCCCCCAGAACTTCGCCTGAGGCTTGCTTTTCTGCAATGGTATTCCCTGACGGGGATGACAGGCTTTATTTAATGAAATGAGAGTGTGTAGCCCAGAGGCATACCGGTAGGAATGATAAAACTAATAGCAAGAGAGAGAGGAAAGACAACATCTGAAATGGGAGAGGCGTTGGTGAGGGGATAAATAACTAAAACAGTAAAAAAAAAAGGAAAGAAAAAGAGTAGATACAGTGCCTAATTCCTCAATGCTTTTGTTGGCTAAATGAAAAAACCGTCTTTATGCAAGTGCAAATCTGCCTTGATGATTACATTTTTCTAAAAAATAAATAAGCTGATGTGTGAAAGAACAGTTTTCTGCCAGGAAGAGCATCATTTCTTCATGTCTTCTTTAATCACGGTGTCTTGAGGGATCTTGTCGTTTACAGGAACATATTGTGCTATTCCTCTATACGTAAGTGCACCTTTGTTGCGAAATTTGTCCCATTTCGGATAATAAAAAAGCATCATCAATTTTAGAATGATCTACTTTGAGTACCGCCCACACTTAAACTCAGTGTTTTAATCACCAACATATTCACATTGTCAAATGAACATTTTGTGAAAGTATATAGGGGCATATTATCAAGACAGGTGATAAAATTATCGCTGTTTTAGCGGCAGAAAACTGCCGCTAATGGGCTTGATAATATGCTCTATGGAATTCCAATTGAAACCCATGTTAGATGTCCTTCACATCTAACATGGGCTTCAATTGGAATTCCATAGAGCGCATTATCAAGCCCAATATCGCCGTTTTAGCGGCCGTTTTCTGGTGCCAAAACGGCGATAATTTTATTGCCTGTCTTGATAATATGCCCCTCAGTGTCTATATTCCCAGTGCTCTTTGGGGTACAAACCACATGCAAATTACAAAGGGATAAAGCCTCCATCGGTTGAAGGACCGCAGGAAGGAAGGAAGGAAAGAAAGAAAGAAAGAAAGAAAGAAAGAAAGAAAGAAAGAAAGAAAGAAAGAAAGAAAGAAAGAAAGAATGTTTGAATTTTCTTTAACATATGCTGCTACATGATGGGTGCAGGACTGCTGAATTTCTAACTCATGCAACCTAAACAAAGGCTCTTGTTTTTTTAAGTCTAGGCTTGTAAAAGTTAAAGTTTTATGAAGTTGCCTGTCTCTGATTTTGCAAATTGGATGATTTAACCTAAAAAATAGTGTGTTTTGTAAGAAAAAACAAAAACCTACATTTGAGGAAGAATCCTCCCATCAACTACTTTTTGCTGAAAGAAAATCTCCTGCAAAAAAATCTTTGCGGTAAATTTCTCCCACTGACATAGTTTTGTGAGAGCGACCCACTTCACAACTTCTGGAAGTTGTAACATGTGTCACCTTCACAAAACATTGCTGGTGAAGTCATACGTGCACCTCTTTTCCATGCCATATCTTTCAAGCTGAATGGGATACACCCTGTCAATACTTCGGATGCCATTCTAGATTCAGTGTCAATCTGCAACAGCAACACATTGCCCATGAAAGATGGTGCTGAAGTCCAGCACAGACTACGAATGGAGAATACAATTGTGGCTAGGAGATTCCTATTGGAGGATGAATATTTATAGAACTGTATGTGTAAACAACAACCTAGGCAGACATAATGCTTGTCAAACGAATATTCCATGGGCAAGGGCCATTCTCAAAAATTGAAGTTTATTGGCAACACATAAATAATTCATAAAAAACAGTGAAAAAATATTTGAGAAAAGCGGAGAGTTAATAAAAATAGTCCAAAAGAACTATAATGGATTAACAACACATAAGACAGTCACTATGCACAAAAAACAATTAAAAATAAATTACATGATATACACAACAAATATACGTGGCACAAAAGTAATTCATCTCATAGAACTGTAAACATGTGCCTCGCTCTAGAAACATTTTTATTGTCTTCTATTTAATTCAATTTGTTTTATTTGTTTCATATGACATTTGTGGGTATTGAGTTTTCCTAACTTAATATACTATTAAAAAAAGCAGTTAAAGATCTCCAGCGACAATATGTATGTATGTATCAGCATGCATTAATCATATGCATGACCCTTGCAAAGGCCCTTTCATGATTCTAGACATCAGCTCTGGTATGACTGCAGTCCTGACTGTCAATAAGATCACTTCATGACTTCAGGCACAATCACCTCCATGGCAGCCTGCTCAACTGATTGCTTAACCATCTCAAGGCATTGCATGGCAGATTGCAAGACATCCCATCCCAAATTAGTTATGACAAACTTTGCATAACAGTTAGCGAGCTCACCGCTTATGAACTGCGTGACAACTGTGGATTAAGAG
This sequence comes from Lissotriton vulgaris, assembly GCF_964263255.1. Taxonomy (NCBI): domain Eukaryota; kingdom Metazoa; phylum Chordata; class Amphibia; order Caudata; family Salamandridae; genus Lissotriton; species Lissotriton vulgaris. The sequence goes on along the minus strand of NC_141699.1, from coordinate 579,976,131 downwards.
GAATGACAAATTGTATTTGTGCATGAATTTAGTCTTGCATATGGTAAACATTTAACACTGTATCATGCTGCCCATCTGAAAAGCACTTTAGCATCTGGTCATGGGTAGTAAGCATTGTATAAACACAGCTTCCACATAAAATTATACAGTACATCCATTTTGGGAGGGGGTAGTTGGCATTTCAAAGGCTTTTGTGACATCAAGGTTCCAAAAAGTTGCAAAGCCCTACTTTAATTTCTGATACAAGGAACACCTCATGATTAGGGACGTGTGTACCATGTCAAAACAAAACATACAATATTTGATGCCACCTACTGCTATAGTCATGGTAGCTGCACCACCAAAAAACAGTTCAAGGCTGCTCTTTCTTAAAACGTTCTTGTGAGAGTAGAGAAGGGAACCAAAAAACACAGGCCCTGACTAAGAGCCTTTGAAGCGCTTCTCTAGTGACAGCCCTAAAGAATTGGGGCAGTCCTTTCGTAAGGATAAAGGTCAAAGCTGCTTAAAGTAGCTGCTGGTGTTATGTTTCGTACAGGTACCCCAATATACCCTCAGGGAACAACCTAACCTTTCACCTATATTCTCCCCTACCATTACACTATATAACGGTTCTTAGCAATGACTTTTTACCTAGTTACTGTACTGCTTACAGGGCATGGGGTTTTCCCTGAAAACTAGCTTCATCCATTATGTATGAGGATTTTTGGAAACTCAGCAGGACTACCATCTCCTGCAAAATAACTATGTATACGGGTCACTCCTTCCGTCATCCTAAGTCTGACATGACACAGCAAAGCAGAACCCCTGAGGGTATCACTTTGGGTAAATATACACCCTATCTTTGCTGAGGCAGGGAGAGGAGAAAAAAAGACTTCCATGCTGACACACTAACAAGAGACGCTGAGGATCCTGCATGCAGACATTCCAGGCTCGCAGTGGTCTGACATCCCTTGCGGGGTGTCCATCTCGAGACCAATATGGGGTCCCACAGTCTCTCACTTCAGGTAAAGGCGTTGACTTTATCCTAGCAGGATTCTAGGCTACACACCTACATACATGCTAGGTACACTTAGGTACATCTAGTTAAGGTTGCATCGGTGGAGTACGCATTTTATTGTCATGTATTTTTATACCTGCCTGTATTAATCGTTTTAGCACTAAGGTAGAAATCTACAATTGTTTTACTCTGTTGGTGCTTATAATCATTTATATCTGTTTCTGTCTAATGGTTGTTTCAGCACACCGATTTTACACTAGAATGACCGAGGGTCAATAAATGCTTATTGAAAACTTTCCCACCTTTTATTCTGTGTGTTTCTCTGAGACAAAGTGAGCACGAGTGACTGAGCAAAAAATGTCACACTGTTTCCACGATCCCTGATTTAACAGAGTTGTCATGGTTGATAGTTGCTAAGAACTATTCTCTCCATGGTAAGAGGAGTTTCTAGGGGCACTGTGAGCTAGCTGGTATACAGGCGTACATACTCATAGGGGGTGTCTGGAATCAGTCTGGACAACAATCCCACAGTGTATGTTGTCTAAACACTCAGATCCCATATAGGTTTATAGGAACTACACAACACTGGTGCTCACACTCCTTTCTCACAACCCAAGCAGCACACATAGTGGGGTCGGACTGGTATACAGTGCATCCCTATCAATGTCAGATGGGCCAATCTCACAGGTGAGTTAGTGGGGTGGTTTTGTGGCTGTGTGTGGGATGGTCTTGTAGCTGTTTGTGGGCTTCTGTTGTGAATATTGGTATATAATGAATCAGTGAGTGTTTCACATGGTATACCATGTCATTGTGAAACTCCCACTGATACATTATATAGCACTGCCAGACAAACCCATAAGGAGGGCCAGGGGAGATTTAGAGACCAGCTGATATTCACTCCCAACTTACAAATCATTCACACAACGAAATACCCAGGTCTGACACTAAGAGCAAGCTAGGAACCTAGAATATCAAAGGAAAATTCATTTATTAGGATGAAATCCCTCACCCACCAGAGGTGGCCTGCTCCATCCTAGGGATTCTCCTCACACCATGACAGCAATTCACGGTGCAGGCTATAACTCCCTTTCTCATTGGGAGGAGCTTATCGGATGCTTTAGTATTTGGTAATAATCTCTGTGGAGCCAACAGTTTGGTTAAGCTAGCAGAGTGTGCAATATGTGAACACGAAGTGATTTGAACAATATTATTAAAACCAACCGAAAGCAGGTGTACAACTTTATTCTTGTCTGCCTGGTTCAGGATTAAAAATAGTGAAAACAGGAGGCAGTAGTCAACTAACTCTGCCTTTTAGTGTCATTGGTCAACATGTCTGCCAACAGAACCCATAGCTGAGGTGTACGGGCATTCGCCAGGACCTACCTTGGAAAAAGTCACTGCCTATAAAATTTGCAATGAAAAGAAATACAGAACCATGTAAGTGATCACCAATGGTTCATCAGCAGATCCACTTTACAAAGACTCGCAAATGTTGGATGTTGTGTTACACCTCGACATGTCCTGGCATGGGGCTCAAGAGGTACTCTATCCTTCAAGGAGGCTCCTGGAAAGTCTTACCACTGCCAGGAGATGTATCACATCTCATTGTGTGTTCAGTGGCAGGCGGTGCAGTTCTAATAAATTAAATTAACTGGCACCTGAGTGATGGTAGCTATTGCACACAGCCCTTCAATAAAATAACCCCGTGTCCACCTCTACCCTTCCTGTAGTTGCGCGTGGGCTAAAACCACTACCAATAAATTCTCAGTGTCAAATTCCCTTTAGAACGCCCGCAGTGGCTAACTGGCTGGGTAGGGAGTAAATGCCTTTGGTTTGGGATTACACATGAGCGAAATACCAGAGAAGCCACAGTAGGGGCTCCCAAAATGTGTGGCACTTTTTCACTATCCAATTTGCAAATAGGGAACTGCTCTTATTTTTGGTGCCCTAGCATATTTTCTGTCCCAGTCTGCCTTGTACAGAACAGAAGTCCTTAGGCAGAGGCAGCTGTGCCACGTGTGGCTGCAGCGTTAACATTATTACACGCCCTTAGGATTCCCCTCCTGCTGATTAGAGAATTGAAAGATACAGAAATTGATCAAAAGGAGCCGACTCCTGCACACCAGCCCCCTCTTTCTTTATAAACTGTTTTACCGTGCAATCTTTGCAGAAACGTAATGTAACATTTGCTCATTGCCAAGAAGTCATCCAGGGATTGGAATATTTTATGCTTTTAAAGAATCAGAGAACACTCAGTGTAGGTGGAAAGTACTGAAAACAGTCATTACCAGCTGTTTTGCACCATAGGCTTATCTCGCTGAGAGCACTCCACTTTTGAAGGACTTGGGTGACAGGCAATCTGCCGCTCTGCCCAAACACTCAGTTGCCATAACAAATATATTTTGAATATGCCTAATTTTGGGTTCTGATATCACAGCACTCCCTCAAGAGCCTGCATTGTCTGCTCATGTGTAACAAATTCTTTTGCTGTGCAGAGTCTACAAAGAAGCCCTGCAATTTCAGCTCTGCCTCTATTCTGATCTAAATCAGATATGCTTTCCAGTGTATGAAGCCCTCCCTGTGCCCCTCTTTACTCATCTGTTACCAGAGACCAACTTGCCATTATCTCAATCTGGTTAAAGCCTGGACTGGCTAGCTGCATTTAATATTTTAGTGGTGGTCTCCTGCTGGTTTATGGCTTGTCACTTCCTGGTTTAGAGGTGTCGCATTTCAGACATTCAAATTGCTCCTTATTAGCATCTCTAAAGGTAAACATATTCCAAAAGCTACATTGAGCAGGACTTCTGTAGGGCTGAAGGTCACAGCACACACGTTTGAGCTAGGGACATGCCACGTGGGCCAATATTGCCTTTAAAGATTCTTTATTTTTTCAGTAGATCTGGTAAAACTTTAATTACACTGATTCACGAAGTACCAGAATTGTGTGAAATTGTTGAACCATAAATTACACAATTTAACATAATTTTCACCAGGATCGAAAGCCACCCTAAAGCAGTGATTCTTAACCTTTTGTCTCACTTGGACCTCCCTTACTGGAATCTGGGGACTCTCACAGAACCATCATTGGAGTCCGTTAAACCCCATACAGAGTCATTACTGGAAGCCAGGGATTCCGGTCTAAGCCATTTCAATATTTAAACACCAACACAATTCATAAAAATACAGAAACAAGCATTCATCAAACAAATACACTCTTGTGTTAAGTGGGAAATAGATTACTCGACTAAGTATTATCTGTGATATTATAGATGATTTATTTCTAAAATGGAAAATACAAGCAAGATTTTCCAAAGAGGTTCTTCTTTTCTTCCTTTCACAGATGAAATTTCATGACCTTCGTGGATGAAGCTATGCCCCTCGTATGGACAAGAAAAGGCCACAGGAAAGTGTTCTATATACAATGTGTTTTTAATTATGGGGAGGGTCTGTGAGGGAAACATACAGCTCATTACATTCTTTCTGACCCGTCACCAATGTGTGGAGAAAAAGGAGGCATTTTCAATAATTTGCCTCGTTTGTTTACCACAGTCCCTAATGAGCGTGTGCTCAGGTTGACATCTAGGGAAAGGGAATGGGGAATGCGGGTTTACACTGGGGACCCTTTGGGCTGTGGGATCTTTTTCCCTTCTATTGTATTAACCCTCCACCTCCCCAGTAACCGGTGACACACCTGAGTAATCCACGTCTCTCCTGGAATGTGGATCGGAGCCTTGCGGTGTTGGTTGTCTCTGGGTTCTCTTTCTTCTTCTCCTTGGATGGTATGCTCGCCTGGCACGGCATCTCTCCTAATAGGTAGGACTTCCTCTTATCCCTTTGGATGCTTGCAGCCTATCTCTCCTCTCGCTTCTCCTTCCTCCTCTGAAGTGGCTTCCCGACCATCCTGCACACCAGGAATTGTCCTCTCATTGTTTTTTGCTTTGCTCATGTGACTCTCTGGATCTTGCCATTTAAAGGGCGTCTCACCTTTATTCAGGTGATTCTCAATGTTAGCAGATGTTCTGTGTCTTTTACTGCTGCCCGTCTTCTGGTGGGATTCTGAAAATACAAAACAGCGATTTCACGGCCCTTTGTCTCTGGATGCCATGGTACGTCGTAGGTGTCTTCTTCCCTCTCTACGTCTTCAGAAGTTTCTATCTGACATACACAAATTGACAGATGATTAAATATATTATGTAATTCACAAATAAATATCAGAAGTCAAAATGTTCGTTTTAATGGGAAGGTAGGGTCTTTTCTAAATTCACCACCCATCTTTCATACTATGTTCTGTTTAATGCACTTGCACTGCTCCCACAAATCAATCTGAGGACACCAACCTATGGTCTTAGCCTCCTATTGCAAATTCCTTCCCATTTACTTGATGTTTTATAATGTTAAATTTTACATTTTGCCTCTTTATTTACATTCACTTTATCAATCTGTTAATATTCATTCATTTTCTAAGCAGTTTCAGCCTGCCTGAGTAGGCATCATGGACCCTCAGGGGTTCCCTGACCATAGGTTAACCCCTTCGCCTCGGCGGCAATTCCGCCGCAGCGCTAGGGGGGTGGAGGGGCCGCACGGCGCTCCCAAGCTTGTGACGGAACCGCTCTGTCACGAGCCTCGGGTGCGCTGTGCTGATGACTGAGCGGTTCCGTCACAGCCCCGCCCGCTCAACAGAACGTCCAGCGCAGGCCCGGAATCCGCGCCGCGCAGGTGCGCCGAGCGGGCCGTGACGGAACTGCTCCATCATCAGCACAGCGCGTCCGTGGCTGATGACGGAGCGGTTCCGCACCAGCATGGGAGGGGTTAAGAACCACTGCCATCCAGCATGTATCTGAATTGGCCAGATTCAATGTGTGTAATTTATCATGGGCCCATGATACCAGTACATTACAATGTTGTATAAATGTTCCTTGTCTTTGATGTTACAGATTCAAATGTGAGCTTTTTTCCATATGCAACCTCCAATCTCTTCCTGTGATAGATGTACTCAGTTCCCGTCCATAGAGTTTCTCACCAAGGGTGATTTGTCTAGGGGAGAAGCTATCAATATTAGTTTGAATAGTATTGATAGGACATGTTTTTCATCGTCACCATATTTCATATAATGCTCATAAACAGGAAGGTCCTGGGATGCCTCTTCTCAAGCCCTTCAACCTGATCGAAAGCATAAAAAAGAAACCTATCATATTGATCTTCTCAAGAATGGGATGAACAAGAAGTTAAAGAAAATTGTGCAGGAATTACTTCCTAGAAATCTGATGCTAATGTTGTCATGTTTCGTACTGGAAAGGCTTCCTATGGTAGAAATTGGTGCAATGTGCGGAGAAGATGGATCTAAAAATCCTAATGATAAAAGTGGTTATTATATTTCTCCCCTAAGAAGGAAAGGCTTTATTAAACACACTACCCACACCAAAGATTAAACTATAGTGCATACAAGACTTGTGGAGCAAGAAATATAAGAGATTCTATCTCTAGGAATTATTGAACCTCCAAATATTAATTGATCTAATCCAATTGTGAATATTCAAAACAAGACAGTTCCTTGTATTTCTGTATCCAATTTGACCAAGTCAATACATTTCTAAATTCAACGCTTATCCCATATAGAGAGCAGGCGATCTAATAGAACAGTTAGAGAAGGCTAACTATACTAATTCATTAGCCTTCACTAGACTATATTGGCAAGCACCCTTAGAAGAAAAGATATGTATTACATTAGTTTTGCCAATACACAGTGTTATATATTAGCTTTGTGTGCTTATATTCAGGCTGCATGGAGCCCCTGAAAAAAATCTCCAGATTCTGATGTACTAGCCACCATCAGTTATTTGCAGCTGCAGATCTGTGTGGCATACTAATATATATCAAGACCTGAGAACAGTATTTAGTTAATCCAGGAACCATATTCTCATCTCTGAAAAGGCAGAATTAACAGCAAATCCTTAAATGCACATCAATGCATAAAAAGTGAAGTATTTTGGGTACATACTAGGAAATGGGTGTATTCAACCTCAAAGAGAGAAAACTGAGGCATTACTCCAAATTCAAACCCTCCCTAGAAAACAAGAATTTAGGGCTTACTTTGGATCCATATAATATTATTGGAGGTTGGCACCCCAGTTGTCAGCCATATGTAGTCATTTTATAGCTTTAATAAATAAAAACAGAGCCCTAATAAGGTTCCTTGGGGCAGATGAGAGGAGGAAACGTTTCTAGTCTACAAATATTTTTTAAGTCTCAGATACTTTGTTATATTGCCCTCATTTGCTTAAAACACATATATTTCAAATTGATGCTTCAGGAACACGATTAGTAGCCGTGTTGGTGCAGAATTTCCAAGTGATATCCATCCTGGCCTATTTCTTCTTATAACATTGGAATGTTCAAAGCTCCATTGAAGACAATGTAGTAGACCTGATAGTTGGTATAAGCCTGTAGCTCCAGCATTCCAATGTTTGTTATTCTGCTTCTCCTTTTTAAATTTGGAACATTCTACGCCCAGTGTGCGGAATGTTCTAACACCCTTATAGCCCTTCTGCCTCCTTTGTTAAAGACCTTTCCCCTCGTTAAGGGCCCTCGCCTGTGGCTCGGGCCTGCAACTTAGGTTCAGGGCCTTTCATAACTGGTATAGCCCTCGAGTAGAACGTTGCATCACATGAGGTGTTTATGCAATTGCTGGGATGGAATCTCAGCCTTAAACAAAAGTTCTGGGCATTTTTTTAGGGTATATATAGGGTATATAGAGACGGTATTGTGTGTGTGGCAGGCCCCATTTATATGACGTTCCTGAGATATCTGCTTGTTTCATCTAACAAAACATTTGCACAGATCCTTTGAAATATCGTGCACACAATTTAACAGACCCGCTTTCTTTCGTAGGTGTGACACAATGTTTTTCAGTGGGAATCCTTTCAACTTAATTTCAGAGCAATCTCTTTTAATGATGTGTATCTTATGGCATGCATTTCCTTTGATCCCTGCAACAGAATATTCAGAGACCACAGATTGCCGCTTTGCTGAGAAATTCAATCATTTCACGTTTGAGCTCACAATTTTAATTAAGTTGTTATCAGCCATTATGAGTCTATTTTATCCATTGTGTTTATCTAAACATACCTGTAATCTACACGCAGGTGACCATTCTGGCGTACTAAAACAGTTGTAGTGTTTGATGCACTGCAATAGAACCTATCATTTTATCTAAGAATTTGAACCATTAAACTCAAGTCGTCTGCAAATTTCTTAGATTGCTTATGTCTGACAATTACATATTTTCATTGTGCCTATGTGTGACATTTGATTGCAATGCAATTAACACTTTGAGTGGCACTTTATCACGGATAGGATCAAGAATGTATCTTCATGCAATAAGGTAATTTAAAAAGGACCCCTTTTGGGCAACGCAAGGCTGTAGAAGTTACCCTAAAAGAGTTGCAGCACTTCCTGTCCTCCACCCCAGCAGGAAGGCTCTGGCAACCAATCAAAGCACGGATGCTTTGAATATCTAAAATCAGCCAAGAAACTGCATATTCATTTAGATTCATGAATAAGTAAAAGTTGTGATCTAAACTTCATGGCAATTAAATGGATCCTTGTCACGTATGTGGGGTCTTCAGCCAGTGGTGGGATTTAGCTCATTCGTTCTTATTCTGGTTCTTTAAGTCCATTATATTTTTTCTAAAGGGACAAGCCTTGCATAGACTGGGGTGGCTTAAACACTAGTATGCAATATGTATCTCACACCATTCGCACATGTGAATACGCACACACACACATACACTGAACATGCGCTGAGTATAAGAGCATGTGACTGGCTAGCATTTAATTTATAAACTGGCAAGTATAAGCTGGAGGAGGTCTAATGCACAATGTCGAGTTATAAATGGTTACTTTTATCAATGCTAATATGAAATGTGTTAACATGCTGACGTGCGTCATTTAACTAATAGGTGAGATTTTGAGGCTTGGGTCACTGTTACTGTCATATTCCTGCACTTCTTGATTGGTTCTAAAATAAGGTTTTGTCCACTCAGACAGGAATATTAGCTCAAATGGATGGCCCAATTGTTAGGATGTGTCATGGCGGTGAGGAATTCCATCATTCTTTTCAAACAGTTGAAGTATAATCCTGTCAGACCTTATGCTATCTAAACTTCTTTCTAATAGTAATGGACTCAGCATGTCCGGTTGAGCATTTCTCATGGTGCCAGGCCCTATCACTATGTGGGTTATCAAGGAAGATTAAGTGGCATTCTGGATTCTTCCTGGTGTGGTGTAAGAGATTACTGACAATTACTGACAATACCAAGCCCCCTGCATCGTCTGCCATGCCCTGTGTTTGGATATTATTGAGCCACAACCTATTTTCAAGGTCCTCTTGGGTTGATAGGAGCTCCTTGGATTAGTTGATCATTACATATTTTTGCAGTTGAATTGTGCATGCTTTGACATCTAAATAATTAGGCCCACTTCCACCTTGATATATTTCACAAAGTGGGCAAAGTAATCTTGGTATATTCAAATCTGATTTTCTGCATGCCTCCCAGGGAATGATCGGTTGGGCACTGGATGCTTTTCTTACATGTCATTCTTGGTTTGCTTATCTATGATGTTTTATTTGATTGTTGTGTTTTAATGCCCTCTCTTTGCCGGCATGTTTATTTATTTATTTAAAACATTTATAGAGCGCGGCTGTCACCTGGCAGGTATCCTGGCGCTGGTAGCTTACTCCTGGGTTATAGGCGGGGGAGTTGATTAAGGGCGGGCGGGGGTAGAGGGCTGGGGGACGAGCCATGTTTTTATTCGTTTCCTGAAGGGTAGGAGGTGAGGAATTTGGCGAATGTCGGCAGGCAGACTGTTCCAGAGCTTGGCAGCAGCTACTCTGAAGGATCTTCCCCCAATCCTAGCCTTCTTGAATCTGGGTACTTTCACAAGGCAGGCGGTTGCGGATCTAAGCTTTCTGGTAGGGATGTACCAGGAGAACAGATGTTGAAGAGGTCTAGGTCCTGAACGGTGTAATGCCTTGAAGACCATGTGACTTCAAAACATGGTGGTTGAGAGACCTCATGTGATAAGGGCTCCCACTGTGGTAGTCGCCACTCTATCCACCCGCAGGAAGTTGCTCGAGTTGCTCAGTTAGACGCTGGAGGGGGTTAATCAGCCCCTGCACATTGAAATACAATGTTTATGTATTTTTAGATTCTGAGAGGTCTGAGAGACTGAGCTGAACCCCTGTACTCATTGAGGACCCCCAGCATCAAAGAAAGCGCATTACGGGGTGAGCTTCTTAGCTATAGTATATGTGGAATTCAGAAGATTCTGATGCTGGCCCCTCGGGCATCCATTGAAGCTAGGCTCTGTCACAAGTTTGGGCTGCACTGAAATATCAGGCAGAGCATCTAAGCCCACTTGAGGACCTTGCTTAATTGCATAACTTCCAAGGGCCCAAATGACTGCACCCACAAGGCTCTCAAGGGGAAGGAGACCACCCAACAATCGCTCCAGTCCCTCTTTCAACTCACTTTAGCAACAGTTCCTAATCTTGGCCATCAGTCCACACTCTGATTGCTGAGGAGCTATCTAACTTGTGAGGACCTCATACGGCTTAGTTCAGGACTCAGTAGTTTCAGTCCCAGCAGGATGGCACATCCACACAGTTTGGTCTCTGCAAGCTGTGGGCCTCGGCTCAGTCAATCCTGTGTCCTGTTCATGTCCCAGTGGTTTGTACCTTCACAGCAATCCCCACTGCTTTTCTCGGGTCAGTGTTGGCCACTTCGACCACGATTTCTTTCTTTCCTAGCTGTCTGATATGGCGAGATTTCATTCTGTCAAACTGGAGAGGCTGTAGTTCACGGTATCTGTTGCTAACATCGCTGAAACCTGGTTGAAGGGTAGCACATGCAGAGTCCAAAACACATACGAATAAATACTACTATATGTAGGCCAACATTTTAACTGATAAACTTGCAAGCAAACCAGCAGATAAGTATACCAATGCACATGATGACAGTTTTGAAGGGAACATCAACACACATACATGCACCTAAATAGTACACATCGACGCACACAGAGATGCAGAAAAATACCAAGATATAATCACAGAAAATAGGCACATAGCTATCCAGAGATACAGACAACACACGTGTAGGCACACATGGATGGTTGGATAGATGAAAAATTGGACAGGCACATGGATTGCTAGTTAGTGCTGTGGTGATGGAGGATTTGTGGCTGCATAATCTCTAGCATCTCTGCTGGGGAAATAAAATATGTGGTGGAGAAAAGAGTGGCAATGCCCAATCAAACCTTGGACTCTCTTTGAAGAAATCACTTCTGTGATGTAATGGAATCCTTCGGGCTCTATGCTTAGCTATTCATTCCTTTTTTGGAGCAATTCTTTGTAAGTGACATTAGACTATAAGAAACAATAGATAGCGCAGCAATGCAGAGTTTGAATCTCTTAGTTATAAAATGTTAAAATACATTTATAAAGCACACCCCTGCTTTGGGCCATCTTCTCCCTAGGTGGTGCTAAAATAGACCTTGAAATTTTTAGATGGAAAAAGCCAAGATTTACCACCTTCCTGATCTTCATGAGGTCAACCAGTACAGGTGCCCATTGGCAGAATGGGCCATAAGCTAGTCGATCAAACTGAGGAAGAACCTTCTCCCCGCTAGCCTATTTCAAGGCCAGACTCACAAGACTTAAGGGAGCTTTGGACAGGAGATCACAGATCATTGAGTTCGGCAGACAGGAACTGGAGATAGCACTTGTATACGGTCTTAGGAGTCACGTACATTGACTTATCTTTCATGTTTCTTTGAATGGCATCCGGCGGAGATGAAATAATGCTAACCAAATGTCATCTGATTTGCCCCACTGAATGATATTACATATTTAGGGTTTACAAATTGACCCATGTATTCGGACCACCGTGTAGCAGTGCTGCAATTTAACATAGCATTATTAATAGTCCAGTTGGGTCAAATGAAGGAAATGAAGATTACAATCTCTATAAGGGAATATGATTACTGCATAGCTGAAAAAGTTACTTCCTACAAGATTATTTTACTTACCGTCCTCAACTGTCAAATCCTTTCAATAGCTTGCGTTTACATTTTCCCCAAAAGATGAAAGGTCCAATGAAGTACATAATTGTAATGGAGCATCAGAGCGGTAGGAGCCTCTGAACCACTTTCTAAGTCATGCACATACCCCAGCAATGATTACAGTAAATAAATGAGTGCCTGCACTAAGGACACCAGGAGATGCCCCATTAAAATGATACATTTACTAAGTACAACATAGGATGCAAAAACTTCTGTGTGCGACAGCGCTAGGCTGATCTGTCGGGCAGTCTGTCACTATGGCACTACCAGATGAGCCAGCTCGAAAGTGCTAGTGTGTAGGCTGTTTTTTGGGGGGATGTACGATGGAACAACGCAGGGAAATACATCACATGCCTCACCAACTCATTTTTAAGGCCGCATTTATTTACAACACATATGATTTTACAACATATGAAATTACCACACATTGTTTATATATATATATATATGTATATATATATATCCAGAGGATCGTCACGCTTAGAGCTTCCGCTGCAAATTCAAAAATGGCGAAGAGCAGACCCTTGCTGGTGCAAAGTGATTTTAATTTGTTTATGGCAGCACGGCCACCATGACGCGTTTCGCCTCGAAAAGAAGCTTGATCACATGACATACTGCAAGCTGGAAAGGCAGACTTTTAAAGTGACAGTGCAGTAGCATTCAAAGTCGAGTTGTAGACATAGACAAAATACTGTGCAAATATACGCAATGGAATAAATAAATAAATATTGTTCCATATATCAAAAAGCATTAGGTAGCAGTATGGTGGGGCACATTATAAAAACCGATTGTTGTATCCAAGATAAAAACATGTCTAGAAAATTCATATAAACCATGGTGGCTGCCAGGATAAGAACTCTCATATCTGCCTACACATTGTTGTATTAGGGGCTAAAAAATTCACAACATAACCCCAATATCTTAAGGCCCAAACACACAAGGCTGATACCCAATATATCTCTATCTTAAATGCTGCACAATCTCATAGCTAAGAATAGCCACTGTCCAATAAATCATCCAATTTCATACATTATATATGTATATAAATAATGTATTTGTGGGGGAGACTCCCACACCCTCAACCCTCAACCCTTAAATGATCATGCGTTATAAAGACATACTCGTAGTAAAAACATGTGTGCTAAAAGATGTGTGGTAAAGGGCCAAAGTGGTAAAAACCTCGCTGTAAAGGCTGCTTCCATTTTCTGGTCCTGTCATAGCCCTCGGACCAAAAAATAAATAAATAACAATACATGCACTGGCCTTTTCAGATTGGTCCATCTGGTAGTGCCAGAGTGCCCGACAGGCCAGTCCAACACCGGCATATCTTACCTGCTGCCACCTCCACAAGCCCTACAATTCAACATAAAACACCTAAACTCTCTCCTGACATCTCTCCGATGGATTAATCATTAGGTCAAGCTTAAGAAAATTACAAGGCAAGCTTTACAAGTCCATGCAAACACAACAAGAGATCAAATCCCTTCTTGTATCTTTACTTATCAGAATGGCGAGAAAGAATGATCTCTTCCAATATCTCCTTCTTGTTCACTGATGGGGATCCCCCAATGCCTTTTGCCCCTGAACCTAACCATGTTCCACTGATTCCTCCTAACAAGTCTTTCACTGAACGTGTACATACGTATCTACACTGCCCTCCCTCGCCTAGCTGAGCTTACAGATACAGAGTACAGAGAACTGAAACACAGCTGTGACATTAGACCTCAAGCATGATCTTGCAAAAAAGTGTCCATCAAACACTCACATAAGAACCCTCAGGAGTTTTTCAGGTGTTGGACCAAAAAATCGTCCCCAGTGCAATCTGAAACAATTAGTGCTTGGTTTCACATTTTAATATTTTCATCATAGCTATCATCTACAGCATTGAATAATAATCCCAGGCACCTGTTGTGTGTTGGATAGATAGGGAAAGACGCAGGCGGGTTTGTGTACTACCCTATATTTTACTATAGGATCCCTGTCTTGCACATTGTTCCTCTTCTTGTGGGGAGCATGCCTTCATCCATGCAGGTTGTGTGCAGTCCTACTTTGAAATGCCCTGCTCTTCCCCAAACTTCCTGTCCACTTCTGTGGGAATAAAATGGCGCCCGGTGTGTCCCAGTAGTAGATGTCAGAGGAAGCCATAATGCGTGTAGAAAAGCGTGAAACCAAGAGGCAAGAAATCAGTGGAAACAGGCTCGATGAAGAATCTACCACAGTGAGACAAGGAGAACTAAAATGCAGGGTGGTGAAAAGAGCTATGAGGTGTAATCAAGACTAGTCAGCTTGATATTTGGCAACCTATGCATTCAGCAACATTGATGAGGAGCTTTTTAGAAAAACTTTGCACCCCTGCACTTAATTTTTTTTCAATATATTTAATTTTAGCGAATTAAACAGCCATGAACAGAAAGGCAGGCGATGTGTCGAGGGCCCTGGGGTACTGGAGGAAATAGGACCCCTTAGCTGCAGTATAAATGATAAAATACAGACTAAATCTTTTTTAGCAAGACCCTGAGCCCCGGTGCCTCAGTACATGCTGCACCAGTGGAACCTATGCCCCTGGCCAGGAAATTGACTACACATTTTTAAAGAATGGTCGGCTGCCTCCAAACCTGTCTCTGGTTTAGCCAACGCAGGGTCATCATTTCATTTGCTCAGGACCAGCAATTGATCCCATTAAGAAGTGAGAAATGCGCGTGAGACAAGATTGGGTAATTAAGAAAGGTTCCCTCGGTCCCAGCGGGACAAGTGCCCAGGAATTCATTAAATATTCCATTACACCCGGTTTTTATCTACTGCACAAATCTCCTCTCAATCGTTTAACAGCAAATTATGCCTTGTATCATGGTAACGAAGTAAACAAAACACGTGATGGGGGAATGTCTGAATTAATCACAGCCTCTGGTAATTAATTACTCGGAGCCGCATCCCATTCCATCGTTTTTCCCCCTACCATGCTACCTCTGATTAGAACCAGCCATGTCCTGCAACAATAGGAACAGTTCAGACCAAACTGCCTAGCCAGGTCCTCTCTAAACCCGGACACAGGCAACCCATTACTGGTTTCAGCCTATTTCATGGCTCTTTAGTCGGGGGAAGCTTGATTCCACTGGTACAGAGGGCAGAGGACCCACACCTGGGCATACCCATCGTACTTTAGGCATCGCACTGCCTGGCGTCCCAAAACCCAGCCAACAACCCTGTTCACTAGCTGCTGATGGACACCCCTGTGCCCCCATAGGGACCAACCCCTGCAGTTTTGAGCAGGATGAAGGCTAGCTTGCATGTGGTTTGCCCCCTCTGTAGAGGCAGAGTAAGCGATAAATGATAGACTGACATGCAGCCCAGAACACTTACCAAGACAGGCATTATTTAAAGTTTACACCAATGATCTTTTTTTTTTTCAAAAACAACAGGCCGATGCATACTATAAATGTAGATCCCATATTTTATATTACACAATTATCATCATTTTCCATCACACTCTTTGGGTAGTTTTGGGTTGCATTTGTAGGTTTATTGCATCACACATTTCGTACAAAAAGTATTAAAAAGAAAGATTGAATATCTTTATATTATCAATAAAATTATTAAAACATCAAGATAACCCGATAATTTTCATTCCTTAGACCCAGATGTAATACAGGATGCGCTCATATCAGATGCACACACATCCCCAGTACTCTCACAGCAGAGCTCAGAAACACAAAGAGCCAGTGAGTTACTGTCCTGTGTTTATCAGCTCTGTTGTCAGCAAAACATGCATTAACTCAAGAGAAATTTCACGTTAATGTATGTGTTTAAGATGTTTAAAAGAAGAACACCAAGGGGGAGATTTACTAAGATTTTGCGCTGTGTTTGCATCACAAAAGCTACGCAAAACGGCACAAAATCTTTTTTTCCTAATTTACTTTGTGCCATGGGGGAATGCCAAGGGTGGTACATGGGCGTTACTATGCAACCACCCAAGGTTTCTCACGCTAAACCCAATTTGCTAAACACAGTAAATGGGGTTTAGCATGAGAAAACGGCACCCGGGTCTGGTGGCTCAGTGTACTAATGCCTCTACTGCAGGGGCCTGTGTTCGACCTCATGGTCACAGGTTCAAATCCCGGTGGGTCCACTCAGCCTATCATCCACCTGAAGTCGATAAAATGAGTACCATTGAGTTGGGTAACAATAAATATCTGTTATTCAGCGCCAAGATACCCGTAGTGGTGAACGTGAGTTTTACAAATACACCTGTTATGTTTAAACTAGGTGCAAGGAAGGAGAAATGCTTGAATTCCTCCTTCCTTTTCCAACTTTGCATGCGTGCTGCACTGTACAGCACGCACACAAAGTGGGAAAAGCTTTCCCTCGTGTCTAGGCATAATATTTTGTACAGGAACGATATCCTTCCTGTACAAACCATATGCTGCTCACACACACGTGTGGGTGGCGCACAGCAGCTGCAATCAGCGCCGGTGCAAGGGAAAGGGGAGGAGAGAGACATATCTTTGAAAATATGGTGCTCTCCTGCTCCCTACCTGTCGCGCAACGCAGCGCAGCCTCGCTGGGGGCTGCACTTCTTTGCGAGGAGATTTGGTAAATCTCCCCCCAAATCCCTCTGCAATGGTGCAGGGCAGAAAAAGGCATAATGATATGGTATCAGGATACATCCCCAGACCTACACTATTTCTTTTCGCAGGACAGTGACATGTTACCTGCGGAAGAGATATGCAAGCCTTAGGTAAACAGGTTTCCATACCTTCTTCCAACACTAAAACTCACACACTCAAGACTATTATACTAACACCAGCTTCCAACAAGCCACAGTCAAGAAGAAATGACAAAGAACAGACCATCACAGGATGGCTTAGACTATGATGGAGCCTTTGCATCACATTCTGAGGAACCCTTCAAACGACTGACAGTACAATAACTTAATGCTAATTATTGGCAGACTGTGCTCCTTAAATATATGTGATTGGCATTTCTACAGTGCAAATCTAACCAACAAACCTCCGGGTAGTCTATGCGCTATACAAATATAATTTTTCATTTCATTTCATTCAACATGTAAATGGCATATGCCAATAACATCACATTTTTTAATAGTGCAACATGGCTTCTCTTTGCCCACGTTATCGTTTTTCTAACATTTTCTAACAGGCTTCTTATATTAACTAGACGTAATATCCCATTTGATAAGATATAATAGACAACTACATCTTACTTAATCTATGGTTTGCGAACAGGATGTGTGAGTCTGGATGAGCGCCTTCATATATTCTCTTCCAGGTGACAGATTCTACGTCGTGTACTTTTTGACATAAATTGCTTATGATACTGTTTTTTTTTTAAGATGACACTAAGTAACATATTAGGTGTCTCTTTTCAGCCTCTTCTCCCTCTTCCCTAAACTGAGCAGTAATAACCTTAAAACATGCAAACCGCCTTGCAGCAATTTGTTTCAGCTATCTTTTCAAGCCCCTTAAAGGTGAACTAATTCAAGTGTTCAATCTTGCTGCTAAAACATGAAAAATCAGACTCAAAAAGACATAAAAAGGGCCGCTTAGACAGATGCTTAATCAAAATGGCAGCATGACGGTAAGTTGGCTCATAGAACAGTTTTGACGGGCCATTGATTCTGATGGCATCAATTCCGACAGCCACAAAATATCAATGTCACCATCTCTTAAGTATACACCATGGTGATTCTCCGCAGAATGTCAGTACATTGGATCTCCGTGTCACACGAAGATTACTAGGATGTAAACCCCTAGGCTGACAGTTCTCAGGTCTTTATAGTTTTTAACATAACAGGAGTTAGGATTTTGTTTTGGTTTTAGACACACCATGGTAGAGTAAATTGGTATGGATCTGTTCCTGGTAGCAATGGTTGCCTTCTTAAGTGTACCTTGTGTGACGGATGTTGCTTCAGAGTCGTCAGCTCCATCTATATCCACTTAGTTCGGAAGTTGACCACACCAGGTTTGGTGGTTGATCAGCGAGCCAATTGAGGGAGAATGGTCCGCTCCGAAGACTGGCAGAGTTAAGACCATACAACATTGACCTTAAAACGGTGATGAACTTTCTAAAAAAAAGTAAGTATACTGCCCTTAACATGTTGTGATACACTGCTTATATTTTAAAAAGATTGCCATATGGCCATTGAATATTTATTTCCCTTTGGATGACATTTCCAGTGTATACATTTGCCAATGGAATCACATGAGCATTGATGAACATTGCTGGATCTTCTACTGAAAAATGACCCCGCCGAAGTCATTCCTCCTGTGTCAAATACATCTTAAGAAGTGGAAAAACCTCTAATGCCTCGATGGAACACCGTAAAAATGGCAGATTTTCAATCGTCGCCTTGATGCTGGTTTTAAGTTCTCAAACATGATGAATGGAAAATCTACCTATGAAACTCTAGTCTAAACCACAACTGTTTGGTCGTTGTTGCTACGACTGTTGATTAGTTGGCGATTGCAAGGATTCTGCTACTTCATTAATTGTTCAAATGGTTGTGTAAAATGTACAAGATGGTACAGATGGAGTAGTCAAATTCAATAGCTGTTGAGCTTCATCTGCTTTAAATTTTTTCTTCATCTTTTTCTTTTCTGCTCTTACTTTGTTTTCTTTTCGTTCATTGCCATCTTTTTATTAGGTGTTGTAACTTTATTGATAAACACATCTTGTAGCTTATTTGTATACTCGGTTAAGTTTCTTTAGTGTGTTTTGTTTTCTGCAATTTAATATAGTTGACTCATCTTAAGTTTCTTTAGATTTACACAATGGTGATGTGGGTAACTGGCTGGAATTATGGCACATTAATGCGGTCTTTGTAGGCAAGGCACAGGTAGATCACTAGGTTTGAGATCATAGAGTATTTTGGTCCCATTGTTACACTTCCTCATTCAAGGACATTGGATGCACGCCTTTAATGAAGACTAAAGAAAAAAAGAAAACAAATACAGAAGAGTCAATTATTCCTCAAATAGGCAAGCAGTTCTCGGGAGCCAATTGCCTACTGGGTTACATCAGAGAATTCATAAAATTCACCTTCATGCACTGTTCTCTCAGAACTCAAAGAAACAGATGTCACAATGTCCCAACCTTCAAACCATGCAGACTTCTGACTCCTGTGAGAGAATCCATGTATCCTCACGTGTCCAGCTCCATATTCAATATGCCCTTGTAAGAGCCAAGAAGCTACCTCCAGACTGAAAGTTGGTAAGCCCGTAGGGTTAGTATTACTGGAAGCCCTCAGTGCCTGTGGCTACAATTTCCCTGGGGGTACTGCCTTTCAAAAAAATCGAGAGCTACGGATGTTCAAATGAGATCATAATTGCTAAATAATCTTCTTCGCTGTGAATATAATAAGTGAGGCATTTGCATTAACCTACAATTACCGAAGTCTGAAAAGGTTTCTTGAGAAGGCCCGGTCCCAATCATGCCTTTTAAGATGGAGACACCAACAATTCAGTGAAATCATCATTGTTCACAGAGCAGTATATTCTCAAACACCTGACAAAGTGGTGTCAAAATTCGCTTGTCATACACCTGTCCACCAACTCAAATCCTCCATTTTGTCCCTTCGTGTTGTGCCCTCTGCTCACACAATCTGCATGGGTGGCGGCGCTTTCTAGCATTATGCTTCTGAACACCCTCCTTATTTGTCTCAGTGTGGGAGTTCCATTTCCTTCACCATCAACAGTATACTCTGTGTGTCTTTATGACTACGCTCAACAGTCATTTCTTTTACATAGGTATTGGATGCCGCCTTGAGTAAAATGCTGAGGTTTCAGGTGTCTTTTGCTCGCCCAACAATTCGGGGAGGTAATCTACGCTATTACAGTGTTGTTCTGGATCACAATTTGCACTTTATTTAATCCATAAATATGTTGTGCGTATGTGCCTATAATTTTGATAATGCACATTCTGTTTCTCTTTCTAGGGAGTATGCTGACCAGTAATATAATTGCTTGAGTGATCTCCCACTCCATTTACTGGTTGTATTAACATTTCTATTTCACGTCACTTTTTTCACACACCTCGGTCCTGATGAAAGCAGCTACATCTCTACAGGGAATGCTAGGCTGAAACATATCGACCTTTTTTATTCTTTGACACTTTGATTCACCTTTTAATCCTGACCTATGAATGCCATATTAAAAAAATTGTTTTAGTATATCCTAGAGTTAGTTTTAACCACCTTCACCCTTTTTTTTCACTTACCTTTCACCACACCTTGCTTATCAAGATGTTTAGGATACCTCATTATCTCCCATAAAACATCTCTGAGCTCTTCCCTCTCAGGGAAGAGGTTGTAGCCCGCACTACGACTAGGTTCGGAGTGCGAGGAAATCCCCTTTAATGAAGCATGCCACCTAAAGGTGGGTGAGGGGAATCGTACTAAGAAAGGGATACTCCCATATCAAATAACTAATTAGACCCAGGAGCCTTCCATTGTATTTTCTAGTTGTATGAGTGGGGAAGAGGCCCCTGCTGCGCTGTAAATTTCCTCTGGTCCTCTTTTGTGTATCATATATTGTCAAAATTCAAATGTCATACACCTGTCCACCAACTCAAATCCTCCATTTTGTCCTTTTGTGTTGTGCCCTCCGCTCACACAATCTGCATGGGTGGCGTCGCTTTCCAGCATTATTCTTTTGAACGCCCTCCTAATTGGTCTCTGAGTGGGAGTTCCATTTCAAAACTTTGTAAACTTTTAAAAACATGGTTGTTTGCCTTGTAAATTGGTCTAGGCCTACTTCCATTTACTATATGTTTCCGTCTTACTCTGTACACTGAAGCTTATGCTTACATGTGCATAGCAACGAAAGCTAAGGTAACATCAGGGCTTTACGTGGGCTGGGTTCTGCTGGTTCTCAGCACTGGTAGTTCTGAAAAGCAGGTGCCGAGGCGGGTCTCTATCAGGCTCTCCAGTTTTGATCTCACCATCAGGATGAAAAAAAAATCGTAACTCTGCAGCAGTACCACCCTTTGTTGCCTTTGATAGAACTTCAACGAGGCTCTTTATAGTTCTTGCACAGTTTCATCACTTCAGAACTGAAGCATTTCCAATATTATATGCAACTAAGCCATAGTTGTTGCTTATTTATGTTATGCAACTAACAACTATTGACGAAGCGAATAGCCCAGGCCTGTTATAGGTATAATGTTACGAGTTGTATTACATATATGGATACAATGACAGAAGAGGCAAAATACTAGTCAGGCAGCACACTATGCCTAGCACAGATTTTTTGCTTAAATGTTTTAAGTCACATCCTTAATTACATCGACCACGTCCCTTTGAGAGACCCCCAGTTTTGTCATCCCACTTAAACCCCTGGGTGACATAATACTCTGTAGCTGATCCAAGGTTTGCTTTTATACGTACGCAACTAGCTGGTTGATTACAGATTAATTCTCCAGAGACTTCTTTAGTGGTGTTTTAACCAGCTTTGTAAGGTGGAAAAGGCAAAGTTGCACTAAGCCATTATGAACCAGACCTTCGGTAGTTCCTTCATCGGGATTCAGTGAAACACCTGGTTTATTTCATGACTATAAAGTAGGTGCCTAATTTTGCCTAAATTTATGCAGAGTTGCCAGGTCTTTTATCACGGCAACTCCTATACAGTGGAAATTAGCAATGCAAAACTGCAGTAAAACTCTGTGCCCAGGTTTTGTAAAGTGTCATCCAATACAGCGCAATAACCAAAGTTGCTGTGTTGCGTGACAAGGAAAGAGCAGGAAAGCATCATTTCTCTCCATGGTAAACAGTCAAAATATCGATTTTTTAATTTCGACTTACACTTATATCGAGTTGCTAATATCGATGGCACTACACAAAATGGGAGTCTAGAGGGAAAGACAAACCGAACTAGGACGCCCTCCACTCAGAAAGCTAGTCAACAACAACAGTCCTAGTTCTCATGGCAATTTTCCATTGTAACATTGTAAAACATCTCTGGCCCACGTGCCAAGTCCAAAGGGGTTTCTTTACTCTTAAGAAAAATCCTGAGATGCTTCAAAATATTGCCTTTTAAAACAACAACCTCTCTGATTGAAACAAGCAGGACAGCACAAACAGAAAATGTGTGAAGAAGCGAGATGGCACCTCACGGGCGCACCACCAGTGGGGCCCCTGATTGGTACTCACCAGGCTGGCCCTGTTCTCATCATTGGTGCCATCAAGCTAAAACCAAAAAAACCGTGTCTCGAACCTCAAAAGTAAAAAGACAGTGAATGGTGCAGTGGACACAACTTATATGTGACAAAACTAACAACATTTAACATATAAATCACTGTGCAACTGGGACCATAAACTTTACTTTCATTCCCTTCTCTGTTGCAAACCAATGAACACACATATACTAAAAAGGAAGAGAGTAAATACTACCTATCGATTTACTCTCTACTCACAGCCAACATGTTTCATTGCCTTGGTTTCTATCAGGCAATTTCTTCAGGGCAAAATATTTTGAATGCCACTGCAAGAGACACTGAGGCTTGGGTGCTGTAACAAAAACAAAATAAAAATGTGGTCACCTGGAATCCCCCTCTGTATTCTGCAACTTAGAAATGTCAAACCACCATGCTATATTTCAGAAAATGAAATGAATGGAAAGGAGTCTATTTACCCTGCTTCTAGTTTTGCCTCTCATACCAGTGATGAAGGAAAGATAAAAACGGAATCCAGCCCCCTTAGGTGAGCATGGTCCTGACTCCCCGTTCGAGAGTGTAACTGTAATTAAAAAACACAGGGTATTACATTACTTCAGTGTAGGTGCTAGTTCCCAGCTGACGCTTTCCAGACCTCCAGAGTGCAGCCCTGCTAGATGCTAAATGTTACCGGTAGAGCAGTAGCGGTAGGCGTCCTCTCAACCCTCGAGCTCAGAACGAGTAAGTTTCTGTGTATTTACCGAATGAAGAGCGATCGGATTGGTTCAGGCTGCCGTTTTTCCGTGTCTCGGATTGGTTCTCGAGATCACGTTCCGCTCATTTCTATTGGTTGGCATTATCTGTTGACACGGAAACCGGTTTACATGTCAGGACACAGATTGTCCTATTATAAAATGCCGGTCTTCGGTGGAAAGACCCGGCCATTTATAAATGGGCACATTAGTCCTGGTTTTAGAGTGGTTATATCATGCGTTTACATGTTTAGTGTGCGCCTCCGATTAAAACGACATTTGCATGTAGTTTTCTTCCCCCGCATTTCTTTCAGTGAAAAAATCTTTAGTTGAAAAAAATTTTAGTTGAAAAAAAAATTTTTAGTTGAAAAAAATTTTTTGATTCATAATATATTAAGTGGATTCATAATATATTAACGATTTATGTTAGCTGCTCACCCCGTTTTAATAGATGTAGTGTGGAAAGTTTAAAGGCTTTATCACTTATTAGGTCAATTCAAAACGTGTGAATCAAGGAATTACTAGAATGGAGCAAGGGGTTTATTAATATAGATGATATATATATTAATTTTATTTTAGGAGGAGTACCACCAGTCAAATAGGACAGCAGAACACTGTGCTTAATATAGATGATATATATATTAATTTTATTTTAGGAGGAGTACCACCAGTCAAATAGGACAGCAGAACACTGTGCTGGAAGGCAGCTCTTCAGAAGGTTAACGCAACTTATTCCATTCTAAAAGTTCGTTCAGCCCTTTCTGCTCACTTTGTTCCTGATATACTGGAAGCACGTGAATACCCACGGAGAGTAGTCAAGCAAGCCCGGAAAAGAGCCTTGAACACACCCAGAGCAGCCTTGTTAGAGACACAACCTAAAGGGAAATCAGACTGTTTACCCGTAGTCATGACTTACGATCCCATGGCTACAAAGATCCGCCAGGCGATCAGGAAACATTGGTCCCTACTTTCTACAGCGGATTTCAAGATGCCACCACCACGGTTTGCCTTCCGAAGAGCGAGTAACCTGAAGGACAAACTCGTTCACACCCGAAGTGTGGAAAGACGGGAAACTGAGAACACCACTATCCCCAACGGACATTACCCATGCGGGAGCTGTTCGGTGTGTCCTATGACTAAGAAAACAACCACCGTGACGTTGCAATCGGGGAGGATGTGGTCACTGAACCACTTCAGTAACTGCAATACCACCAACGTGGTATACAGATTGAAATGCGAGTGTGGTCTGGAGTATATTGGACTCACCACACGGAAGATCAAACTCCGCATCCAAGAACATGTCAGCACGATACGGAATGGAAAACTGACTACAAAGTTAGTGCAACACTGCCACCGCAATAAACACACCTTTTCATGGGTAGTGTTAGAGAGAGTGATGGGCGATGTACAGTCGGTGGAAAGACGACTAATCAACAAAGAAGCCCGCTGGATATATCAGGAACAAAGTGAGCAGAAAGGGCTGAACGAACTTTTAGAATGGAATAAGTTGCGTTAACCTTCTGAAGAGCTGCCTTCCAGCACAGTGTTCTGCTGTCCTATTTGACTGGTGGTACTCCTCCTAAAATAAAATTAATATATATATCATCTATATTAAGCACAGTGTTCTGCTGTCCTATTTGACTGGTGGTACTCCTCCTAAAATAAAATTAATATATATATCATCTATATTAATAAACCCCTTGCTCCATTCTAGTAATTCCTTGATTCACACGTTTTGAATTGACCTAATAAGTGATAAAGCCTTTAAACTTTCCACACTACATCTATTAAAACGGGGTGAGCAGCTAACATAAATCGTTAATATATTATGAATCCACTTAATATATTATGAATCAAAAAAATTTTTTCAACTAAAAATTTTTTTTTCAACTAAAATTTTTTTCAACTAAAGATTTTTTCACTGAAAGAAATGCGGGGGAAGAAAACTACATGCAAATGTCGTTTTAATCGGAGGCGCACACTAAACATGTAAACGCATGATATAACCACTCTAAAACCAGGACTAATGTGCCCATTTATAAATGGCCGGGTCTTTCCACCGAAGACCGGCATTTTATAATAGGACAATCTGTGTCCTGACATGTAAACCGGTTTCCGTGTCAACAGATAATGCCAACCAATAGAAATGAGCGGAACGTGATCTCGAGAACCAATCCGAGACACGGAAAAACGGCAGCCTGAACCAATCCGATCGCTCTTCATTCGGTAAATACACAGAAACTTACTCGTTCTGAGCTCGAGGGTTGAGAGGACGCCTACCGCTACTGCTCTACCGGTAACATTTAGCATCTAGCAGGGCTGCACTCTGGAGGTCTGGAAAGCGTCAGCTGGGAACTAGCACCTACACTGAAGTAATGTAATACCCTGTGTTTTTTAATTACAGTTACACTCTCGAACGGGGAGTCAGGACCATGCTCACCTAAGGGGGCTGGATTCCGTTTTTATCTTTCCTTCATCACTGGTATGAGAGGCAAAACTAGAAGCAGGGTAAATAGACTCCTTTCCATTCATTTCATTTTCTGAAATATAGCATGGTGGTTTGACATTTCTAAGTTGCAGAATACAGAGGGGGATTCCAGGTGACCACATTTTTATTTTGTTTTTGTTACAGCACCCAAGCCTCAGTGTCTCTTGCAGTGGCATTCAAAATATTTTGCCCTGAAGAAATTGCCTGATAGAAACCAAGGCAATGAAACATGTTGGCTGTGAGTAGAGAGTAAATCGATAGGTAGTATTTACTCTCTTCCTTTTTAGTATATGTGTGTTCATTGGTTTGCAACAGAGAAGGGAATGAAAGTAAAGTTTATGGTCCCAGTTGCACAGTGATTTATATGTTAAATGTTGTTAGTTTTGTCACATATAAGTTGTGTCCACTGCACCATTCACTGTCTTTTTACTTTTGAGGTTCGAGACACGGTTTTTTTGGTTTTAGCTTGATGGCACCAATGATGAGAACAGGGCCAGCCTGGTGAGTACCAATCAGGGGCCCCACTGGTGGTGCGCCCGTGAGGTGCCATCTCGCTTCTTCACACATTTTCTGTTTGTGCTGTCCTGCTTGTTTCAATCAGAGAGGTTGTTGTTTTAAAAGGCAATATTTTGAAGCATCTCAGGATTTTTCTTAAGAGTAAAGAAACCCCTTTGGACTTGGCACGTGGGCCAGAGATGTTTTACAATGTTACAATGGAAAATTGCCATGAGAACTAGGACTGTTGTTGTTGACTAGCTAATATCGATGGGACAGAATATCGATGTCCAGAATATCGATGGCCAGAATATCGACCCTAAGGTAAGTATTATCGAAATTACTTATATCGATAGCATATATATCGATGTAAGTAATTTCGATTTACTAATATGTGTTAGAAATTTTAGTTAAGTATTTAAATTAATTGTTATAATATGTGTTTAATATGTTTTTATAAATAAAAAATATATAAAAGTAAATAATATGTTTTACTACCAGAGCGGGTTGTGGGTTTTAAGTGGAATAGGGTGGGAAGTAATTTATTTGTAATTAAATAATTATTTTGTAATGATTAATTTATTTTGCAATTAAATATTAATTGGCAATGAATTATTTTAATTGATTAATTGATTAATTAATTGATAATTTATGTATATTTTTAAGTAAATTATATGTTTTACTACTGGAGCGGGTTGTGGGTTTGTAGGGGAATAGGGTGGGAAGTAATTTATTTGTAATTAAATAATTATTTTTCAATGATTAATTTATTTTTCAATTCAATTTTAATTGGCAATGAATTATTTTAATTGATTAATTGATTAATTAATTGATAATTTATGTATATTTTTAACTAAATTATATGTTTTACTACTGGAGCGGGTTGTGGGTTTATAGGGGAATAGGGTGGGAAGTAATTTAATTGTAATATTAATTAATTTTGGGTAAAGGAGTATTTTTAGTGTTAAGGGTCAGTTTTCAGTTTTTGGGTAAAGGGGTATTTTTAGGGTTCAGGGTCAGTTTTCAGTTTTTGGGTAAAGGGGTATTTTTTGGGTTCAGGGTCAGTTTTCAGTTTTTGGGTAAAGGGGTATTTTTAGGGTTCAGGGTCAGTTTTAGGTTTTTGGGTAAAGGGGTATTTTTAGGGTTCAGGGTCAGTTTTCCCTACTGTTGCACCCACTGGAGTGGGATAGTAATTATTGTTAAGTAAGTATATATCATATATGATTTTTAATTATTATTTTTTAAATTAAATATGTATTATTACTTTTTTAACCATTATTACATATATTTAAATATGTTTAAGTAATTAATAAGTATTATTTACAGTATTTTTAATGTTATTTTAAATTTTAAAAAAAATCGATATATTTAACAACGATATTTTTAACATCGATAATATTTTTTCGATATTTTGGTACTTACGATGTTGTACATAGGGCATCGATATTTTTGCTATCGATATAATTACGCCGATATTTGTGTAGGTCGAAATTCTGTCTGTCGAAATTCTGTCATAGATCCCTCTCCACCTCTCTTCCTAGTTCACAGTCCGGCTAAGGAGCACCACACACACAAAGGAGCACCAGACACACACCTTTGCGTCATAGCACAAGGTTGCCTGTGTGAGGCTAACATAGGTTTTCTACTGGAATCTTCCAAAACAAAAGTTAAGACTAACTTTAAAACTTTTCCTACGTTGATTTGGTTACTGTACAGTGCAGCGCACTTGAAAGTGGGAAAGGTTAGGAGAAAGGAAAATTTTTCTTCTCTTTAACGCCTGCTTTCAAGTGGCATTAAATGTTAGCAGATAGGGTTTGGCATCAAAAACCAAGGGTGGTTGCAAGGGAACGCCCCTGTACTACTCATAGGATGGCTCTTGACACAGAGTAACACAAAGCACTGCTTTGCTCAGGCTTGCATTACTTTTTCTCATGAACCAAAACAAATACCAATTTACGTTGGAAACCCAAAAAGAAGGAATGCAAACCGGACGCAAAAGCTTTGAAAATGTAGGCGTTCCAGTGAATTTGGATTGAAGGCCTGCCATGGTACGTAGATGTTTGAGTAGATATGGTTTGACGACAAAGACTAAGGAGCTCATTTAATTTGGCTGGGTAGAGAAAGTGCTTTACATGATGTTCCTCACATCCCACTAAAGCGGGGGAGCAGCTGTGTTTCCCATGGCGGAGCCTCACCTGGATTTACTATAGGAAACCCTCTGCTAGCAGTCCTTCCGAGCAATGGAAGGCCCATCCCATGTAATTTACAGTGGGCATTTCAATGATCTGTTTTCCTGTCCTCAACTGCTGTGACATTCGCGGTGGAGGCACACAAGAAAAAAATGATGGACGCCTTGTGCAGGAAATTGCTTTTAGGATGTGCTCCTTGAGAAAGGAAAAAATACAAATGAGTGGCTCCCATGAAATGGTGGGTTGTCGACATTTCAGTTTCACCAAAAGTACTCACAATGCACATCCACCAGAACAAGAATCCCAATGATCGGGCAGGGATCTCTAAATATTGGAGGCTGGCTTCAGCTTGGAGAATGGGGGCAGTGGCCAACCCTGACCTGGGCTTGTACTATAGAAAATCCTCACTAGGAATATTGGGGTAGGAATCTCGACGACATCAAATATCATTGACAGAATGGCGAAGGGCAACATATATAAAGGTAAGTGAATATAGAGAATGTATAGAGTTACTCTTCTTAACTTCACATCCATGCAAATTAAAGATATGTATATGAGTTAGTTATAGAAAATCTGTAATTACTTACCTTTCAATATCTTGTCCTTTGATATTGTGCCCACAATGTTTGGTGCTATCGCAATTCCTACCTCAATTTTCCAGGAGCACACTCTTACCTGGCAGGTTGGTGTATTGTCTGCCATGGGAAACAGTCTTTAATATGAAGCCAGAACCCCACACGCCTGTACCACGCAGGCTTAACTGCACAGGCGACACTACCATGCAAGTCTTTACCACACAGGATATTACAACAAAAATGCCTTTACCACACGTCATTGCTACAAATTTCGTTGTAAAGGTATGAATGGTAAAGGCATATTCATTGTAAAAGCTTTAAAGGTAAATACATGTAAGTATTAATGGTTTTAAGTTATAAATGTCCCACGCCCGGGTGTATCTACATAACGCTGCTTCCGATGCTCTCTCTCAACAGAACGCCACTCCAGGCAATGCTTTAAAAAGCTTATTTAATAATGTGCCTGTGCTTGCCGAAATGTCAAATAAACATTTTGAATCATTGCCTGGAGTGCCAT
Source organism: Lissotriton vulgaris (assembly GCF_964263255.1). Classification (NCBI taxonomy): domain Eukaryota; kingdom Metazoa; phylum Chordata; class Amphibia; order Caudata; family Salamandridae; genus Lissotriton; species Lissotriton vulgaris. Next base: position 579,946,836 of record NC_141699.1, on the reverse strand, counting down.
TCCATTGAGAGAGAGCGACAGAAGCAGCTTTTATATATTTATTTCCAATCGCCATTGTTCACACATTACACCTCGGCCACTTGGTTCTGTGACCTACGGTTCGGCGTGTGAAGCCGAACAAACATCCATACATTTAAAAGATGCTCAGCTGCTCTCCCGAAAAAATCCACAGGTCTCCTCTTTTTAATGCTTAACTTGGGGTTTTATTTTAGAACAAGCAAAGCACGAAAACAGCGTTCCTAACCTGTTTCAACATTTCGATTTAAGGTGGATATGAGTTTTTGGGTGGCAAGGTTGTTTGTAGGGTTTAGGGTGGGCAGGGGTTTTTGCGTGATAAGCGTATTTTAAGGGTTATGGGTAGGTATGGGTTTTTGGGTGGCAAAGTAATTTTTAGGGTTTAGGGTGGGTATGAGTTTTTGAGTGGTAAGGTGTGTTTAGCATAGGTATGGGTTTCAGGTGGCAAGGGTATATTTAGGGTTTAGGGTGGTTATGGGTTTTGTGGTGGAAAGGATGCATACATGTGTGTGTGTGTGTATATACATATATATTTCAAAAATAATGTTTGTAAAAATAATGATATTTATACATACATATGTAAATATATATATATATATATATTGAAAATATATATGTCTACATCAAATACTGGATTACACCACACAAGCCTTAACAATGGAAATTTCATTGTAGAGACATGTGTGGTAAAGACTTGCATGGTAAAAATGTGTGTAGTAGTGCTGCTGTCATTGTAGTAACCGCATTGTAAAGCCATACATGGTAATGGCTTGCCCTTAAAGGTCTTAGAGCCATTTTTAACCTCAGGTTTAAAGACTGCAGTGAAAGCAGCCTCTGGGGTTCAAAGCCAGAAAGCAGCAGTCTGAGTTTTGAGGCAGACATTCTCTGGAATATTGGTTGAACGGGGTCACAGTGGTAAGCAGCCTACTGCCTGCTAAACAGATTGAGTCCATCTTCAGTCAGCCTCAGGTAGAGTCAGTAATTTGAGAAGAATCAAGGCTACAGGAGGACCCCAGCCTCTGAATTCCATCTCACTATGAGCCTTGAGCCTCTAGTATAGGTCTAGTCTATCTGCAGGGGCCGGAGAGGCTCTGATTAATTGTATAGCATGCACACCTGTGACTTATCCTGGAGCTGGTGCAACCATGGTGTGGTGCTAGAGAGAAGATAGGGGCTCCAAAGTCTTGATATCTCCTTCTGTAGCCAAATTCTGTGAAATTAATATGTTCTGCTTAGTGTGCATCTGCATTCCATTGACTATGCATAGGATTCGCTGACCAAAATATATACAGACATAAATAACACAATTTTAAACAGTGTGATCACTGGTTCATTTTAACACAAAGTAGAAGGGTTTCCAAAAGGCCATAAATTCCACAGATCTTGATCATTTTCTAGAAAATGTTTTTTTTTATATGTGTTCAACTAAGTTTACATCATACACATCTAAATAAGATTAGAGTTGTGACAGTCAAAATGTGTTTCACACTGTATGTGACTTGCAGGCCTGCAGCATTTCCAAGGCTAAAGTAAGAAGTCACACAGTCACAGTGACATACGCTATCACACATATGTTTCTTCTATGTTAATCACTGTATGATCACATGAGCACTGACAATGGGTTTTATGCAAATATGCAATATACACAAATATCCTGGATTTGAACAGATATAACAGCTATATATATATACTAGCAGCCCGTCCCGACGTTGTCCGGGAATGACAGACATGTGTGCAATTACAATGCGCCCCAGCGATATGTGCAGGCACCGATGCGTGTGTACCTTCTCTGAAGTTCTGGCCTCACAGTCTGCCCCAGCGATATGCGCCTCTTGCCATCCTGCCGTACACATCGTGCCCGGGCTCTCGTGCCCGGGCTCTGCATCCACAACACGGCATGATGCACTGAGACGCCACACGCCGCGCCTACGTCAACCAACAGCGTACTGAGACACCACGATAGAACGCTGTTCACACGCTCCATACGTCACCCGACGGCGTACACAGGGATATAACACTATTCACATGCTCCAATCATACGCACACGCCCACCTCAGAGCCGGTGCTACTTTCAAAGGACTACTTTGTCACACAAAGTGCTTTTACCCTTCTAATGTATATGGTGGGCTGCTGTATAGCCTATGTCCATCTGCTGAAATTGTCCTTTCCAATGCTGAATTGGGTGTTGTGATTGGCGCTGTGGTTCCTGAGCTTACCCGCCTCAAAGGTTTGGGCTCTCTCTCTATAATATTAGTACGGATATATATATATATATATAAGACAAACCCTCTGAAAAGAAAGGCAGAGGCCACAAGACGGGAACAGCTTGGTGCTTCTTTATTTAAAAATTGGCAAATAACGGGCGTATGCATTTCAGCTGTGGAGCCTCCTCAGCGCCCAGTGTGGATCGGAAGGAGAGTTGTTTGCCACCAAATTAGTTCACCTGCACCAACTGAAATAGTTAGAGTTCGCTCCGCCCACTGATGACGAAATTCACCTTTCGCAGTTCTCTGGGTGTAGGATGAAACTGCATCTCCCAGTAAGCAACAACCTGCCGGGATCGGGCTGCCAAGTGGTTGCGCGAGTAGCAGTGTGATGTGGAACCCTCTTGCATGTCTCTTCCATGCCATATATATATATATATATATATATATATATATATATATATATATATATATATATATATATATATATATATATATATATATATATATATTACCTACTGGCGTTCGCCAGTAGGTATATATAGTTAGGATTTTTTCCCTATGGGATTTCTGAAAATTCTATGTCTAATAACTTTGGCGTTTGTGGATGGAATCGGCTGAAATTTTCAGGAAAATGGCACATTTTGTTTCTGAGCAGCTCCTGAAAATTTGGTGGGGTTTCGTCAAGGGGGGGCTGAGAAAAAAGGGGGGTCCCAAAACGCGTTTTTTGCATTGAGTTTTCCATAGGGCGGTTGGACTCACTTTTAGCTCGAACGGCTGAATGGATTTGCACGAAACTTGGCAAAATTGTAGGGACTGTTAGCCCGATGTGCCTTTGCTAGGTCTCAATATATGTGCTCCAGTAGTTTTTGAGAAATTAACGTTTAAATCAAGATATATATCTGTAACAGCGCTCTGGGCAGCGATCCGGTCCGCTTACTTTTCGCTTATCGGAACTTTGCGCGCAGAAAGCTGATTGGCTCTCCGGTGTCTGTCAACATTCTAAACAGTCCGGAGCGGCCGCCATCTTGTCTCTCGGTAGGATCGAGAGAGAAGAAGAGGTGAAAAACGAAGGGTGAATTTAATGAAAGGGGGCAAGGTATCCCCCTTTTGACCCCCTAGGAATGCTGTTGGGGTTATTAAAGGGACCCGTGGGGAAAAGAAAAAAAAAATGATTTTTCACGGTAGAAGCGCTTCACGGGCCGCGAACTGGGCCGCAAACTGGTAGCGAAACGGGAATTCGCCATTTTGTGCTTCGTAAATTAAATTACTAGTTATAAGTGGGTACGGGAGACGTATCCTAATCCCCTATGTTTCCTGAGGGTGGGTGAGGAGGCTGATATATGTTGATACATCTCTTCCAGCGGCTGTGCGTGAGCTTTTTTTTTTTTTTTGCTGCGTGACAGTCCGGAGCGGCCGCCATCTTGTCTCTCGGTAGGATCGAGAGAGAAGAAAAGGTGAAAAACTAAGGGGGAATTTAATGAAAGGGGGCAAGGTATCCCTCTCTTGACCCCCTAGGAATGTTGTTGGGGTTATTAAAGGGTCCCGTGGGGAAAATAAAAAAAAAATGATTTTTCACGGTAGAAGCGCTTCACGGGCCGCGAACTGGGCCGCAAACTGGTAGCGAAACGGGAATTCGCCATTTTGTGCTTCGTTAATTAAAGTACTAGGTATAAGGGGGTGCGGGAGACATATCCTAATCCCCTATGTTTCCTGAGGGTGGCTGAGGAGGCTGATATATGTTGATATATCTCTTCCAGCGGCTGCTCCATCTTGCCTTTTTTCGAATGCCACAATTTTGTCGTGCACGGCAGCCATTTTAGATGCCAGGCTGGTCCCAGGCTATCACCTACCCCTGCGGATGTAGTTTATGGCCCCAGCTGTAGAGAATTCAGACATGGCAATCCTCCTGATTCAGGCGTGTGAGTACTGATTTCAGTGCTAGTCTCCCGCCTCCCGATTTCTGCAAGCAAAAACCCGGGGGCATATTACTAACAACTAGCGATAATTTTTGTCTATAACTTGTTTAGAGACAAAAATTATCGCCGCACATCGGCGATTTTTATCGCAGATAAACCTTGCTATTATCGCAGAAAAGTCAGCGATATTCATGTATTATCGACCTAATGCTCTTAGCCATGTTATCCACCTCCCATTGGATAACATGGCTAAGAACTGCTCAGGGCAGGTGTTAGATTTTGGAGATATTCGCGCTTAGCGCGAATATCTCCAAAAGTTGGTAATAGAAGGTAGCGATGTTAGGGACTGTTTCCAGTCGCTAACATCTTGGCACGCCACTTTGCATGTCATTAGTGATAAGTATCATTGACATGCAAAGCCGGGCCCAAGATGGTCGCTATCTCCTTTTAGGTGTCACTAACTGGTGTTAGCGACAGCTTGATAATAGGGAAATAATTTTATCTCCGCTTTCATGGTTTTTAAAGCCAAAAAAGCGGAGATAAACCCCCTTGATAATATGCCCCACGATTCCTTGGGGGTTTCAGCTGACAGGGCTTGGTATTGTGTTACATGGTAATTTTTCCATGAAACGTCAGAGGGTCGATGTAGGGGTTCTAGAAGAGGTGATAAACCATTTAAGCCTCATGAACAAGCGCATGGTCTTTTAAAGATTTGTGAAGTACTCGGGGCGGCGGTGTGTGTGTGCCCTCTTTCAGGAGCGGGCGGGGGGGCACTGCCAGCAACTTGCCAGGTCAGGTAGTGTTCAACACGTGCATCACTCTTTCTCTGCTTGCTATTGCGCTCCATGCTTCGGAAAGGTAAGAAAAAGAACGTGCATTTGAGTTTGAAATGTCCGATCCTGCAGCAGCACACTTCCAAAGCCCACACATGACAATAACCCGATTCAAGGCCCCATTCACCCGTTTTTCAAAAAATAGATAACACTCCAACAAATTAAGGTTATAAAACTTTATTAACTTTTAACGATAATGAACAGAACAAAAACTAAAAACATTTAAACATTTATTAACACAAAAAGCAACAATGGTTAGAAGCTGTCTTTTGTGCGAATAGTCCCAAGGCAGCACAACGTGCAGAGTTCTGGACGGCACCCAGGTGATGTCGCCTGGGTGCCGCACTGGTTTAGGGATCCTACAATGCTGCTCCGAAAATTGGCGTGGGGCGTCCCGGGTGGGGCGGGGGGAGGCCTCGTCAGTAGCGGTCTGTTGTGCGAATAGTCCCAAGGCAGCACAACGTGCAGAGTTCTGGACGGCACCCAGGTGATGTCGCCTGGGTGCCGCACTGGTTTAGGGATCCTACAATGCAGCACAGAAAAACAGCGTGGGGCGTCCCGGGTGGTGCGGGGGGAGGCCTCGTCAGTAGCGGTCTGTGTCCAGTGTCACATGGCTGACACAACATGTACGACAGGCACCCAGGTGATGTCCAGTAAACTGCCGCACTGGTTTTGGTATCCTACAATGCTGCTCCGAAAATTGGCGTGCGGCGGCCCGGGGGGGGGGGGGGGGGGGAGGCGGCGTGAACGGGTCTCCCCAGGTGGCGGCCATCTAGCTGAGTTGCGCTCGCTCTTGCGGCCACAGCGTCTCGCTCACCATGTTGTGGAGTTGCTCCCACTCTTGCAGTGCAGCGATAGGCGGCTGCCACATGGCTGTCAAAATGGCGGACGGCTCTTCGGTTTTGGGCCTGGTCCACTGAAATGGCCCTGGGACACCTTGGAAGTCGGACGCTTGCCTGCTAGGGCTTGGGCTCCATTCTCGAAAAGCGTCCCCTCAGCCGTGAAGATTGTATAAAAGTCTTGGGGGCCCCCGACTCCCGCAGGCTTCCGGTGGGGAGCGGCTGCCATGATTGCTCGCGGAATGACCACGACGGAGCCACGAGATGGTGGTGCTCTCATGCTGACGCCAGCTTCAGTCTGAATGATCCAGAAACAAGGTGGGGCTTTCATCGTTTGGGAAAAAAAAATGTTCTAAACCAATGAAAAGTGTTATTTTTAGGTCATATGACCAAGCCTTCCATCTTTAGGAAACCAAAAGTAAAATGAACCAATGAAAAGTTTTATAAACAAGTCACATGACCTGTTATGCGACATAGGGCTACAAAAAGCGTAGAAAATCCGTTGGCACATGAGGCGGCGTCAGTAGCGGACCGATGTGCGAATAGGCCGAAGGCAGCACAACGCGCCGAGATCCGGATGGCACCGAGGTGGTGTCCAGCAAATTGCCGTACTGGTGTGGCCATCCTACAATGCTGCGCCGAAAGACGGCGTGTTCAGCTGAGTTCCGGTTACTCTTCCGGCACAGTGACTCGAACGCGCTGAGATCCGGATGGCACCGAGGTGGTGTCCAGCAAGTGGCTGCACTGGTGTGGCCATCCTACAATGCTGCGCCGGAAGTCGGCGTGGGGTGCCCCGTTGGCTTATGAGGTGATGTCAGTAGTGGACTGATGTGTCAATAGGTCGGAACCAGCACAAGGCGCCAAGATCCGAATGGCAAGTCCTGGATGTTGAGTGCCTCAGTTGAGATTTCTGAGAAGTGCTTGTAGAACTGTCTGAAGCTTATTTGCACCTGCTGCAGCTTCACTAGGTCCGGCGGAACTTGTTGCCTTTTCCTTTGTGCTTCTTTTCCTACAATGCGTTTCTTCTGAAGACACGACCAGGTCCCTGAATGTGTGCAGGGGGACGCTATTGAATGAATGAACGCGCCGAGATCTGGATGGCACCGAGGTGGTGTCCAGCAAATTGCCGCACTGGTGTGGCCATCCTACAATGCTGCGCCGAAAGTCGGCGTGGGGTGCCCCGTTGGTTTATGAGGTGATGTCAGTAGCGGACCGATGTGTGAATAGGTCGGAACCAGCACAAGGCGCCCTGCACTGTTGAGCCTTTTTCAATGTCTGTTTTTTGTTCTTTCCCCTCCATCAAAAACAAAACAAAAATACAAGGCGCCAAGATCCGAATGGCAAGTCCTGGATGTTGAGTGCCTCAGTTGAGAGTTCTGAGCAGTGCTTGTAAGACTGTCTGAAGCTTATTTGCACCTGCTGGAGCTTCACTAGGTCCGGCGGAACATTTTTCCTTTTCCTTTCTGCTTCTTTTCCTACAATGCGTTTCATCTGAAGACACGACCAGGTCCCTGAATGTGTGCAGGGGGACGCTATTGATTGAATGAAAATGGCGGCTTGACACAAAGCTGACTCAAGCGTTACTGTTGGTGCTATACAGACAAAAATTGGTTTTCAGTTTGTACATTCTTCAGGTTTTTTTTTCCATCCAAGTCTGATTGAGAGTTTGTAGAAAAATGGCTTCAGATTTTCCACATACTACTCTTCAACATTCTTCCTAAATGTAACAATGTGAAACTCACTAGGAGAACGGCTGTTTCTGTTTCCTTTCAAAATGCTGCCACCAATATTTTCTGAATAGAAGACACCATCTTGTAACATAAAGGGCCGAAAGGGGTTCTGGTCTGGCCGATGGTTGGTGGAGACATTTTGACTATATCTTGGACCTGCCCGGCCTCGCCCAAAATGGCGCCGGTATAAATGGGACTCGTAACTCTTTGCCCGCAAATGTATATCTAGAAAATGTTATTGTAAGTGGCCCTGTCGTATTTTAATTACAAAATGTACGTCCACCGATTCCGCAACTGTTAGACACCTTTGTTCTTGTCACCTAATGGCCCGCTCGTTACGTTCTTCTACAGTGTAAATGTCTCCTCATCATATACGATTTGAGTTTGCTCCGTGGCCGGCCCACGTGGTTATAGGCCCGTATTTGTATACTGACATTTTCACAATAAAGGTTTTTAAAACAAAACACGGTAGTAGTATTTTCATTTGTAAAGTTTTTACTTTTAGTGACTGTTTTCGAATCAGTAAAAGGCAAGTGAAATAAAGCAGTCCAATTACATGACGGATAAAAGGTATAATATGTAGGAACGCAGTAAAGATAAATGGTCAAGGGCAGTTGTGTTTTTCATGTCTGCAACATAAAGTGATCGATAAGAATCTGATAATCAGGCGTATCGGCGACTAAGACAGCAGGCCGAATCTCTTTTACTCAACGGCTCCGTCATGGAAGGAAGAAACGCCCTTTTTCTCGAAAAAGGAATATATTTTACTTGCAAGACAGTTGTAAATTTTCCGGGAAAGTACATTAGCCTGGAATATTATAACATATGTTTGAAAAAAAAATATTGTTCGAAAATAATAAAAAGCGTAATTTTTAGGTCATAAGACCAAGCTTTTCATCATTAAATTAACAAAAGTAAAATGAACCAATGAAAAGTTTTATTAACAAGTCACATGACCTGTTATGCTTACGTTACGCGCTGCGCGCCGCGCCTCGGATCACTTCCGGGTGCGCTAACGCGGCGTGTCATAAAACGCATTACGCGACAACGTAGGTCAAGAATATAGTCTAAATGTCTCCACCAACCAGCGTTCAGAACACAACCCCTTTCAGCAGTCCAAAAAGTTCTGTTAAATGACAACAGAGGGGACAGGCAACAAGAACCATCAGTCAAAGAGGGGAGGGCAAGTTCTTCTCTTCCGGGTCATGTTGGGGCGCTACCGGAACTGATCGAATTGGTAGTCTACAGTGTTTCTGGATGTTTCAGACTAAAGCTGGCGTCAGCATGAGACCACTACCATCTCGTAGCTCCGTCGTGGCCATTCCACGAGCAATCATGGCAGCCGCTCCCCACCAGAAGCCTGCGGGAGTCGGAGGCCCCCAAGACTTTTGTAGAATCTTCACGGCTGAGGGGACGCTTTTCGAGAATGGGACCCAAGCCCTAGCAGACAAGCGTCCGAGTTCCAAGGTGTCCCAGGGCCATTTTAGTGGACCAGGCCCAAAACCGAAGAGCCGGCCGCCATTTTGAGAGTCCTGTGGCAGCCGCCTATCGCTGCACCGCAAGAGCGGGCGCATCTCAACTACATGGTGAGCGAGACGCTGTAGTCGCAAGAGCGGGCGGAAAACAGCTGAATGGCGGAAGAGGCACAGTGTAGCAAAAGCGGGCGGAATGGCAACTAAAACGATAAAGGGGCGCCCCACTACAGCTTGTCTTCAGGTCAAACGGATTGTGGGACAAGGTCCAGAATTGAAGAGTCATCAAAAGGCAAAAAGTACCGCCGGACCCCGGGAGCCGGCCGCCTATGTCGGGGGCGATCTCAGGCTACACCAGTGCTATAAGACTTGGGGAGGGTGTCGGAGCCAAGCGTCTTCTCCGAGTCCATGGCCATCACAGCGTCCCTCAGGGGCCTCCGTCAAGCTGTTTAGGAAGGTAACATATTACATTGTTTTCTAATGCAGTCAGGTCCACAAACGACACTCACTTACTTTGAGAATAGTGAAGCTGCAGTAGGTGGAAATAAGCTTCAGACAGTGTTACAAGCGCTGCTCAGAACTCTTAACTATGGCACCCAACATCTAGAACTTATGCTATTTGAGAATGGTAGTGACATCGAAGCATCTCAGGGACCAAAACCATTAACGTACTTTCACGTATGAAAATCTTACTTGGGGAGGGGGCAGGAGCGAAGCGCCCCCTCCCAGTCAGCGCCACCACACCGTATGTTGAAAATCTGAAGCCATCGTTCTACAAAGTCAACCAAACTTGGATTGAAAAATCTAGAAAAATGTACAAACTGAAAACCAGTTTTGGTCTGCATAGCATCAGTAGCAACGCTTGAGTCAGCTTTGTGTCAAGCCGCCATTTTGATTCAACAAAGCACAGGCATTGAAAAAGGCTGAAATTCAGAACTCTAAACTATGGCACCCAACATCCAGGAGCTTGCTATCCGGATCTTGGAGCCTTGTGCTGTTTTCGATCTATTCACACATCGGTCCACTACTGACATCATCTTATAAACCAACGTTATGTAAATAGTTTTTTAATAAAATGTTTTACCCTGTTTCTTTGCTGGTGTGTTGTCTATATTTTTAATATTTGCATAGGGTTTGTCATTATTTTGTGCGGGATGGGTGATGGAGCCGAGCTGTCTTGCAGCCCTCATGGTGTGGAGCTCAGTTCATCTCACTATTTTCGTATTTCTCAAGAAGGGTTGTTCCTAATATTTCTATTTTAGCGAGGTCAAAAAGAGATCCAATTAGTGGCCTACTGATTTTGCTCGATTACTTTTATTTTTTTTACACGATTTTTCACTATCTGCAAAGACTAAACAGAGTATTGCGACTTTGTGCTTGTTTGTAAATAGAGAATGATCCAAAGAGAACCAATTCTAAAACAGTAAATGCTTGGACAACAATCAATCAAATGGAGAGACAAGGAGGTACGACGGATTACAACGGAGGGGAGGGGGGGGGCAGCGTTCAAAGCACATCAGCGTGCATAAATACGAAAATGTTTTTATCTATCACGTACTTGACATTTTAAAGCTTTTCATATTTGCTATTAAAAAACCAATGAAATTCACAGAAAAAACCATAGGTTATAGTGGATATATAGTTAGGAATTTGCATTTACAAAACCTTGAAAATTCAATGAAAAAACCATAGGTTATAGGCCATATATAGTTAGGAATTAGCATTTACAAAACCTTATTTTACTCGCATAAAACCATTGAAATTCCATATATAGTTAGCTAACTATAAGCGCTAACTATATATCGCGCACCCGCAATCCACTGCTGATGATGTCACATATTACATCATTCATGACATGGTCAGTGACATCACTGATGACATCACTGATGACATCTCAAATGACATCACTGATGACAACTCAAATGATATCAATGATGACATCTCAAATGACATCACTGATGACAACTCAAATGACATCACTGATGACATCTCATTTGTCATCACTGATCACATCACTCATGTGATAATACAATGAACCTCTTCAGACTCTAATATAACCTTACATACACTCAGTATAAACAGACACTCACAGACTGTCACTCATCCATGGAGTTACTCACACACCTAGTCAGTCATGCAAAGAATCAATCACACCTCCATTTCCTCAACTATACAGTTATACACATCTTACTTATTCAAACATATAATAACACATATTTACTCTCTTATATAATCCCTGATACAAGCTCACAGTGATCGATACAGCCACTCACACATTCACTGGCTCTTATGTTCAGTTATTTATATATCTCAACTCTCACATGTATTGTGTTTTACATACGTACTTACTTGCACATGTAGCAATGAGAAATCCATTCACTCACCAACACACCCATGCACAGTCAACCGCCCATATAGCTGTTTCCACATGCACTCTTGAACTCATACTCCTAGTGAATCAACTGCTTACACATCTATGCACAGAGTCACGCACCTCCCAGCCACCCACACACACACTCAGCCTCCCATTCAAATATTTGGGCAACCAATCAATAACCCATATGGCCACTCTTATAGCTACTGATCAACACATGCAGCAGCTTACACAACATCAAACATACTGATGCACGAATTAAGACAGTTTAGTCACTAACCCATGTACTCAGTGAGACACATTTAATCACTCACTCATACAGTCAGTCATGCACCTACTAAATTCTTCATCCAGACACTTATACATCCACTCATTCTTCAATATGTGAAACATATTTAAACTTTACAGACACATACAATCACTGGATGTTGTGATCAGTGATGTCATCAGTGATGTCACTGACCATGTCATGAATGATGTAATATGTGACATCATCAGCAGTGGATTGCGGGTGCGCGATATATAGTTAGCGCTTATAGTTAGCTAACTATATATGGAATTTCAATGGTTTTATGCGAGTAAAATAAGGTTTTGTAAATGCTAATTCCTAACTATATATGGCCTATAACCTATGGTTTTTTCATTGAATTTTCAAGGTTTTGTAAATGCAAATTCCTAACTATATATCCACTATAACCTATGGTTTTTTCTGTGAATATATATATATATATATATATATATATATATGTCCAAGAGGTCGTCGTATTTCACTCTGCCTTCCACGCAGAACAACGAAGAGAGCGAGACCACAAGTTAAGTGCAGTTTCTCAGTGCGATTTATTTTGTGCCAAAGTTACAGCCTGCAATTCCGCCATGACGCGTTTCACCTCGAGAGAGGCTTGTTCACATAGCGTGTCATGAACACAAACAAGGGTTTATAAAGTGCTAATGCGTAATTCATTTCAGATGTGCAGATTACATTTTTTTCAAATCATAAACAGTGAAGACATCCTGTGTTCAGTCAAACAAGAATAAAGGACATAGTGCCCAACGGGTTCCAATGTGCATAAATGCAATAATAGAGTATAAACATTATTATTTTAAAATTTATATAAATAAATAAATAAATTTCATTTCATATATATACACATGGTTAAAAGTTATTAATCCATAGTAATTTCATTAATTTCATCGATTATACTCCATATATATACACAATTTGGTCAGTATATATAACACATATGGTTTCAGGAACACTGATTTATCACTTGTAAAAACACATGGCTCCACACAAGAGAGATAATTACGCCCCAGTGGGCATACACAAAAAAACTGCACAAACTAAATAAAGATAATAAAGACATGCACTTTTAAGTCAACCTCTTATGGTTACTGCAGATCAGAAAGTGTTTTTAAAGTGAATAAGTGCTAATACTAGTAGTTAAAAACATGCTACAGTTAACAGCAGGTAGCAGAGTCTGATAAAAACAGATTGAGAGTCGGTTAGGGGAAATTACTGTTTACAATAAGAATAATTCTCAGCAGATATATTTTAGCTAGAGGCAGGTGTAGAGATCCTCGCTATTATTTAAACCCCCCGGGCTCTTTGTGTTAAATTCAAGAATGAACCTGGTTTCCAGAAGGCGCAGTTTTGCGTCTCGGTTACCCCCTCTTTTTAGAGGCAAGACCGAGTCCACAAGGAAATATTGCACGCTACTGGGGTCACTATTATGTGTGGTTTCAAAGTGTCTAGCCACTGGGTAGGCCTGATCCTTTCCGGAAATTGCCCTAAGATGTTGCAGGATGCGCTTGTGGGCAGGTGGGCGTGTGCTCCCCACATATTGTAGTCCACAAGGGCATTGCAGGACATAGACAACGTATTCTGTCCTGCATGTTAATCTTTTGTTGATAATAAAGGGTTTGTCTGAAAAAGGGCGTGGGACCTGAGTTTTGTTAATCCCGTGGCGACAAGCTTTACAAGTGAGACACTTTTTGAAACCAGTAATGTGATCCATCCAGGATTTTGTGGGTTCTAGCATGTTGCTGACTAGGGCACTGGCAAGGCTAGGAGATTTGCGAAAAGTTATGCTAGGTTTGTCTGGTACCAGGTCACCTATTATAGGGTCACCTCTGACCAGATTCCAATTCTTGTTTAGAATTTTCCTAATCTGGGAATGCTGGTTACTGTAGGTTACAATGGCTCTAGATTGAATTTGCTCATTGTTACCACATTCTGCATTGGGTTTGGTTTTAGGCATAAGTGCATCCTCCCTCGTGATTTTCCTAGTACGTCTAATGGCTCCCTCTATTAGAGTACTACTGTAACCTCTTTGAAGAAACCTGGTTTTGCTAGCTTGTTGTGCCAGGTCACACTCCAAGTCGGAGCTGCAAATTCTCCGCAATCTCAGCATCTCCCCATAGGGGATGCTGCGGATCAGGTGTTGGGGATGCTGACTGCTGGCGTGTAGGACTGTATTGCCAGCAGTTATTTTTCTATGTAACCTAGTTTGCAGAGTACCATCCCTGATATAGACCTCCACATCTAAGAAAGTGACCTTTTCTTTGTCAATGTGTGATGTGAATTCAAGGTTCAAACTGTTCCTATTCAACTGTTTCACAAAATCAATAGCCTCTTCCTGCGACCCTCTCCAAATAAAAAATAGATCATCAATGTACCTTAGGTAGAGCATAACCTTATTTTGCATGGTTTCCATGTGGTCACCCATAAGGACCTGCTCCTCCCTTAGCCCCATATGTAGACAAGCGAAGCTAGGGGAGAAGCAGGCCCCCATAGCCACCCCTCTCAATTGCTGGTATATTTGATTATTGAAAATAAAAAAGTTCTGTTCCAAACAAATCTTCAACATACCAACAATCATCTTGTTATGCTGTAAGCATTCAATGGGGCGTTTGCCAAGGTAATACTCAACTGCTTTAATACCATCGCAGTGTCGAATTGATGTGTACAATGAAGTTACATCCATGGTAATAAGCAATAGTTCATCATCCCAGGTAATTGAGGCCAGTTTGCACAAAAAGTCAGTTGTGTCTCTGACATAAGAACCCAAGCTCCTTACCCATTCTTGTAGGAAGTAGTCAATATAGCGGGAAATACATTCCGTGGAGCTGTCTATGACCGATATTATTGGCCTGCCAGGGGGCACAAGGGCATCCTTGTGCACCTTGGGTAGAAGGTAGAAGCTGGGGATGACTGGATGGTCTTTCTTTAGATATTTATATTCATCAAATGAAATTAAGCCACTACTTCGCCATGCCATTAGCTTTGAATTTTGGTCGGTCCAGGCAGCTTTAACAGTAGACAAGTTGCTCTTTTTATAACAGTCCATATCGCCCAATTGGAGCTCTGCCTCCTTGATGTACTCCTCTCGTTTCCAAAGGACAATATTTCCGCCTTTGTCGGCCGGCTTAACTATGACTTTGTCATCGTTTTTCAGTTTTTTGACCAAGTTGTAATAGCATTGATTGTTTCTGTTGATGACTTTCTCTTTGTTATTCGAGGCAGTGTAAAGTTTTTTCAAGTCACCAATGACGAGTTCGTGGTATACATCCAGATTGTCATGGGTCGATACTGGAAGGAAGGTGGATTTCGGTTTGAATGGAGTGGTACTGACTCCCCTACCAACGGCTTCGTCAGTAATTACTGGTGTGTCTGTACTTTCACATTGCAATTCCCATATTTCCTGCATTTCCATGCCCTCACCAGCAGTTAGAAGTGAGGGGCTAGTTGGCAATATGGTTTTAGATTTTTTGTATGGGTGTTGTCGATGGAATTTATTAAGCTTTAACTTTCTGACATACCTGAAAACATCCATCCGAGTGTCAGCATAATTGAAGTCCCTGGGGGGACAGTATGAAAGTCCCAAAGATAGGGTGGAAGTTTCCTTTGCAGTAAGAACTATGTCAGTAAGATGAATCACTGAGGGGGCGCCGTTGTTTGTCCTCTTTTCTTGTTCCATCTCCCCCTGTTTGCTTTCTTTTCTCCTCCTGATTTTATTGCATTTCCTGCGTTCAGCCCGTTTCCTATTTGCCCTCTGTTTCCTGGTGGGGCCTTTGGCTGTGAACTTGAGCGCAGAGTATCCCTTCTGTTCTCGCACAGGCAACTCACCTCCTGTGCCGGGGTAAGTTTTGTAAACCCCAACCCCTGCCCCTGTTTTTTGGAGGTACCTTCCTCTGCCTCACTTTCTGCAGCTGAACTCAGGTCCGTGGAGGAGACAGATACGGACGTCGTTTCTCTTGTCTTGCGTCCTGTATTGCCAAATCTAGCTTTAATTCCATCAAATTTGCGTGCAAATGTGAAAATATGTCCATTCACATAATCAAGCCTGTCCCTCTCGAACTTAAAAGCCTTGCGCTTTTTAATAATGTCCTCCTCCTTCGCTAGTCGATTTTCCATATCTTCCCTCATTTTTCTCATTTCTTCATTGGTTTCAATCTTAGACAGCTCCGCCTCTATCTGTTCAATTTCGGTTTGGAGTTTTAATCTATCGCTTTCCGCGTACTTAACAAGGATTCTCATTAACCTTGCTGACGATTCCAGATTGGCAGTGGCCCATTCCTCGAGCATATGTGGGTCTGGGTTATCGTAACTCGGGGCCAATGTGATTCGGAGACCCCTAGGAACCCGCCCGACCTCCAGGTATCTTGTGAGGGATTTGTTCTCCCACCACTTAGCCTGCTCCTTCTTCGAGAGTTTTTCCAGTTTGCGGAAAGTGTCTCTGATTGTTGGATTCGTATTTACCCCATCCGACTGCTGGACGGGTGCTGATGAATCTCCCCCTGCCGGACTCTCAAATACTGACTCCGCAGCCTGCTCCCTGTTCCGCAACACAGCGGCGGACATTGCGTTGTGTGGCTGGTTGATGTCGGGCACTTTAACCGAGAAAACTAAACTGGCGGGGAGCGCTGTTATAAATCACCGCGCACCCCACACGGCACACTCTCCACTGCGATTGTTGGCTGCTGTCTTACCAGGAAATGGGCTGCCAAACACCACGGTTCTCCTCCGGTGTCGATGGCTCCGCTCTTCCTCGGCAGACGTGTGCTATCTCGCAGGGGCATACACGGCTTCCTCCTACCGGAGTGTCGAAAAACGGTTCCGGTTCACAGAACCACTGCTTCCTGCCGTGTCACCGCCCAGATGGAGAGGGGTCTCGCATGTAACCAGGAAGCTTCCAGTTACCAATACGTCCAAGAGGTCGTCGTATTTCACTCTGCCTTCCACGCAGAACAACGAAGAGAGCGAGACCACAAGTTAAGTGCAGTTTCTCAGTGCGATTTATTTTGTGCCAAAGTTACAGCCTGCAATTCCGCCATGATGCGTTTCACCTCGAGAGAGGCTTGTTCACATAGCGTGTCATGAACACAAACGAGGGTTTATAAAGTGCTAATGCGTAATTCATTTCAGATGTGCAGATTACATTTTTTTCAAATCATAAACAGTGAAGACATCCTGTGTTCAGTCAAACAAGAATAAAGGACATAGTGCCCAACGGGTTCCAATGTGCATAAATGCAATAGTAGAGTATAAACATTATTATTTTAAAATTTATATAAATAAATAAATAAATTTCATTTCATATATATACACATGGTTAAAAGTTATTAATCCATAGTAATTTCATTAATTTCATCGATTATACTCCATATATATACACAATTTAGTCAGTATATATAACACATATGGTTTCAGGAACCCTGATTTATCACTTGTAAAAACACATGGCTCCACACAAGAGAGATAATTAAATATATATATACAACAAGTTTTCTTTGGAAAGGAAAACCCTGCACTCCAACAAAGTCGTGTTTTACAAGGATTTATTCCATGCAATTATTCACCAGTGACCACCACCAACGCGTTTCAACCTGCAATAGGTTGCTCACGCTGTTTGTGGTTGTATATATATATATATATATATATATATATATATATATATATATATATATATATATATATATATATATATATATATATATATATATCCGGATTACTGCTCGAACGCCGCCTCCATGAAATGCTTCGCAGCATGCAGACACAGACCCAGGTTTAGTGCAAGAGAATGCTTTAGCGTTTAATCGGCCATTACGCGTTTCACCACCGGGTTGGCTTGATCACATGACAACGCCAAACAGATTGTAGACCAGTTAAAAAGCTGCACCATTGCACGTGACTATGCAGTGAATAATAAACATAAAGAAAATCTTTTCTTCAAATGGCAAGACGACATTTAGGATGAATTGTAATCTTTCTATCCCAGTATTCACAAGGCAAGCTTAAATAATCACTGTTTGAATACATCGGTTTACACATTGATATAAATATAGTATAAAATACATATATTTCATATATCATAATACAAAAATATATTATAGTACAAAAATATATTGTAGTACAAAAATATATATAAACTTGTATCTAAAATCAATAAAACATGTTTTATCCACAATTTTTGATTTAATAGTAATTGCATAAATGCAATAGATTACCAATGATGCAGTGATTATGTGCAGTGTCATAATCTGTCTGACCTGCTATGTAGGTTCGCCGTACTGGATTATTAAAAATTATAGCTTTAAACGCTAGATTCTTGAACATGGCTTGCAACATAATTCCTGTGATATACTGATGGAACAACCAACATTATCGTGGGTGTAACCTTTGTATAATAATCAATAGTCCGTCATTGCCTGTGAGATAAAGAACCGTGGTTAGAATAAAAGTGCATAAGGTGACTAAAAGGTGACTAAAAGTTAAAAAACCATTTTGGTTAAGAGAAGCTGTCGGCGGCTCATGGGACATAATAGATCATTTATGGATCATTTTAATATATTTGGTTGTAATTCTTAATCCATGATGGCTTAAAGTGTGGTATTCAGTAACAATATATATATATAAGCCATTGTTGAGCTGTCTGAAGGCAAAAATCGAAAAGAATTTGTGGAGTAGAGCCGGGTAGGTGGGGGGAACAAATATTGGTTACCATAGATGTTTCATAAGCATGTGTGTAAGTCTTCCGTGGTGTTTAAGCCTCCTGGGTTTTTACTATTGAAATTGAGAATGTAACGTGTCTCAAGTTTGCTCATTTTCTGTTCCCTGTCGCCACCCTTTTTGGTCTTAGGGATGTTGTCAATTACATAATAGGAGAGGTCCTGGAAGCTGTTATTGTGGACCTCTTGAAAATGTCTGGCGACAGGGTAAGTCGGGTCATGATTAACAATGGCCCGAATGTGTTGCAAAACCCTCTTATTGTCAGGAAGGTTCCTACTGCCCACATATTTTAATGGACAAGTACACTCCAAAAGATAGATGGCGTATTCTGTTTTACAATGGAGGGACTTGGAGATTTTAATTTCTTTCCCACTAAAGGCGGCATGGTAGCTTTTTTTATTTACACCATGCTCACACGCCTTACATGAATTGCATTTAGTAAAGCCATTGGATGCCTTTAGCCATTTGCTGGAGGAAGTGGATTCAGGGCAACTAGAAACCAAGTTATTGTACATAGAGGTTGCCCTCCTAAAGGTAATGCTGGTTCATAGTGGCATGTCAGTACCATTCACCGGATCATTTCTTATAAGGGCCCAGTTTCTGTTAATGATCTTCGTGATCGCTTTTTCCTGGGCACTATAGGGTATGATTTGTCTCACAGATTCAGGGTTAATTTCTTCTTTAACAACTTGTTCCCTGATTTTTTGAGGGACAAGGAGGGTATCCCTATCTAGTTCTGATGTCTTGTTGATAGCCGCCTGTATAGTTTTCAACGGATAACCCCTAGCAAGGAATCTTTCCTTGCATTGAAATTGGGCCTCCACTAGATCTGATGGATTACTACAGATTCTTTTTATTCGTAGCATTTCCCCATAGGGAATGCTATGTATTAGGTGCCTAGGATGAAAAAAAAAAATGCAAGACCGAATTGCCAGCTGTATCTTTTCTATACAGCTTGGTTTCCACTTTGTTGTTGGCCACATAAAGTTCCACGTCCAGAAAGTAGATGCTAGCAACACTAATGGACGAGGTAAAATGCAAATTAACATTATTGGTGTTAAGAACCTTGACTCAATCCTGAGCCTCCTCCACTGAACCATATATATATATATATATATATATATATATATATATATATATATATATATATATATATATATATATATATATATATATATATATATATATATATATATATATATATATATATATATATATATATATATATATATTCACTGAATAAAACAAAGGTTACAGGTAGCTTAGATTTCCCTCGAACAAAACCAGTGAATTCAGCAATTCCCTGAGCTATCTATAACTTATGCCCCCGCAATGTACTGCTTATGACCTCATATATACCACTCCTGACATGGTCAGTGACATTACTGATGACATTATAAAGTGAGTGTGTTTTTAAATATTTATGGGTGTTAAACTTAATAGTACCCTACCACTAAAGGTAAATTAGTATACTAGGTACACTACAACTAAGTGATACTACTTCTAACGTGTATATGTGAGTGGATGTGTGACTGTATTCTTGTGTGTATGAATTTCCTTTTGGTTTGACGAAGTGGAGTTCTTTTTAGTTGGGGTTGAGCTTGAGGTGAGTGTTGATCAGCCAGGAATGAACCGTAGAAGGAGTGCTGTTCAACTGCTGGATGTCTTTTACTGATTACATTTTTATGTAAAGTTGGGTCTCATCTGGATAGAGATGGTAGACAATTCTGCCTTGTTTCAGGATCTTTGCAATGGATTCCATATAGAGATTGAATACGGCCAGAGCCAGAATTGACCCTTGAGTAACTCCTTGAGATACTGGTGTTGCTTTTGAGGTGGGGTTGTTTTTTAGTTTTATTAGCTCTGAAAATTGGTTAAGGAAAGAAACAAATTACTGAAGGACAGTGCCATTGATGCTTGCATGATGTGGGAGGGTGTTTAGGAGGATGTCATGGTTGACATTGTCAAAGGCAGCCGAGATATCCAGAAGGACTAGAAGGCAGGCCTTGCTATCAGTGTATGGTCTCTGTACTGCAGCCTTTCCTGAACCCTAATTGGAAGGTGTACTGAAGATTGTACTTTTAGATGGTTGTTGGTTTGAGGAATCACACATTTTTTGATGACTTTGGCAAGGAGAGGGAGGTTAGTTATATGTCTGTAATTGGTGAGGTAGTTCTGGTAGTGAGGGGGTGAATTGACTAGTTTGAGGAAGGCCGGCATGGAGCCGCTCGATTAGGAGTTATTGATTTTGGTCCGTGTGGGAGAGATGATGTGACCAAGATTTTTGACAAGAGTAGCAGGGGGGTCAGAGATGGGAAATGTTGGCTTCATGCAAGCGGGTAATTTGAAGACTTCTTCTTCTTGAATGTAGTCGAATTCAGTTGAAGTTGTATCATTTTTCGATTTTAAGGTGTTGAAGTTGGTGTTCTAGATTGTTGAGGGAGAGAATTTGGGGAGACCACAATTCATTAGGGCTAGGGCATTGGTTGGGCCCTCTTTGCTGGAGGGGGCATCTTTGGTGTATAATCGGGTAGTGTGGGCAAGAGAGAGCTCAATGTTAGATATTTTTTCGGAGTAGATTATTGCCACAGCGCTTCGAAGAGTCATTAACTGAATGTTGAGGCAATGAGGAGATTTTCTGTTTATGATGTTGAAAAGGTATTTAGGTCTGTTTCTAGACCAGCCAATGTGGTCTCAAAAAAAAGGAGGATTTTATCAGAAGATGTGTTTTTTGTATTTTAGGCATTCAACTAGGAGGAACTAAAGGTGGGATAGTGAGGGTTGTTTTCAGTGTCTTTCAGTCAATCAAAGTTGTCACCTCTCATTGTTAAGGCCTTTATTAAACCAGGATCTGGAAGGGATACTTTTTGATTTCTTGAGTTTTGGAGGTGCTACTGGGTCAAGGAGTTCTGTCATTTTTGTGTTGTAGTGGGCAGTGCGATCATCAACGGATGTGAGGTCAGGAGACAGATAGGATATGGGAACTGACCAACATGTTCTAACTCTACCTTTGGGATTCGATGAATATTCCTCTCCCAGTGATTGCGACAGATAGTTTGAGTGAACTCAGGTTGGTTGGCTTTGAGATCGAAAAAAAATCGGTGGTACTCAGTCCAGTTGGTGGGCAGGATAGAGTGGAAGTATAAGGTGCCATGATTAGAGATGATTGTGTCAAGGGTAGAGCCTGTAGTATGAGTTTGTTTATTGCAGTGTTGAGTGAGATAGTTTGCTTCAAGGAGGGGAAAAAGGGCTTGTACTATTGGATCTTCAGCATTATTTAGGAGCAGGTTTAGATCTCCTTGTATAATGTCTGGCCTGCCTTTTGGTGAGTTTTGCGTTATTTAGTCTGTTAAGTCTTCAAAAAATTGTGTTTTTTCACCTGGAGGGTGTCAGATGACATACACATTGATGGGGTTGGGTTCTTTAGAGGAAAGCTCAACCCCTAAATATTAAAGTTAGGATATTTTGTAGTGTGGAAGGGAGTTAAGCTAACATTGTTTTTGTGTATGATGACTAGTTCACCACTGATGCGATCCTTGTGGGGCACAGCACATGATTGAGAAGCCTGGTGTGGTGAGGAGATCGAATAAAGGGGATGAGCAGGTTTCAGTTAAAAAGTAGGTGTCAATCTTGTGTCATAGGATGGTTTCAGCTATAGCAGTGGCATGCTTGATTGATGACTGACAGCATGGGAGGGCATGTGGTAATCGAGGTCCTCCTTGTTCCAAGGATGAACAGGATCTTGCAGTGGCAAGTTTAGTTAGTAGCAATGCTATATGTGTTACTCAGTATTTTGGTTTCCTGCTGTGACATTCCAGTCGTGGTTCATCTAGGGTTGAGGTGGTGATGAATGTCAGTGATAGTTTACCTAGGGGTAAATGATGAGGGGGTCAGAGCGTATGTTTGTGGCAGGATCTGTGTTCACCATAGTTGTGTGAGGTTGAGCCAGGATGTAGAGGAATCTTTGCACCCTTACGCAGTGATGAGTAGTGTTGACTGTGTGTTCTAGATGGGCCTTAATAGGGGTCAGTTGAGAGGTGCTATTGATAAATCAAGCTGGGCAATAGAGGTGGGCCATGGAGAGGGGGAAAGTAATTCTGGGAGCGAAACAGCAGCTTCAGGGCGTCTGGGAATGGAGAACGCTGTAGGGGTTGAGGTAGAGACAGTATGAGGGGGATTGGAAGTAGAAGGTTCAGCTAATAAAGGAGGGAGTGTGGGTGAGATGTCTGGGAGAGGGTACGTGGTGGTGAGAGCAGATGGCATGGAGGTGCAGAGAGCAGGGAAGTGGTGATCAGAAATGCATAGGTAGTATTCAGAGGCTTAGATTAGGATGTTCCCATTTCCGTAAATGGTAATGGACAGTTCTCCGTTAAAGTTCTGGGCTGGGGATATAGTGAGTTTAGGTCCATAAAGTACATTGGTAGTATTGGTTACATGAAAGTGTTAAAAGATGTTCTCTCTCCATTTGGTAGGTTTCTTAGTATAGAAGATTAATTCTGTTTTAAAGCCTCCGTAAATTGGGGTATAGAAGCTGGCTGTTATTAGAGTCTCTGGGTGTTCTTTGTGGATTTTGTGTTTGAAGTTTGTGTGGTATGTTTGAAGTGGTTTTGAATACATTTTATGTAGTATGAGTTGGGGCCATATCTGTCCATAAATGTGCTGAGGCAGGACATTGACCCAGCAGTGGACTCCCAAACTTTTTATGATACTCAGAAGTTGTTTCTGGGGGAAGCCAAAGTTAGATTTTAGGATAAGCATTCAGAAGTGTGTATACTGGTCAAAGGGCAACCTCCAACAGCCAAGATGGCTGCCTGTTGCTGCAGTGGACCACTCCATGGAGTGGTGTTGGGTACTTCTTTGGAAAAGCAGGGTGCAAGTGTCACAGGCATGATGTGGGAAGGTCACCAGGAAAATCTGGTGGCGTTCCCGTGAGGTAAAGGTAAAGGGAGCCCTGAATACCAAAAGGCATGGGTGGGTCAGTATATCTTTCCAGGTTCTAAATGAGCACGGTATCAAGGAGCTGGGGGTTGTGATGTAATTTGAAAGCCAGGCTGCAGGAAAGCCCTTTGTATTCAAGGACATATATACAATATATACACCCACAGCGTTGGTGAGATATCAAAGTAAACATGGATGGGCAGACAAAAGGAGAGCAGGGACACCAGTACATGCGTGAGGTATGATATAACTCGCTTTAACTCCCGCTCCCGCCATGCACAGTTTTCTCATTACCAATTTCACTAAAAATGCTGCAGTGATATCAATGATGTCATAGAAGGTGTCATGAGTGATGTAATATGTGGGATAATTGGCAGTGCATGGCGAGGCGTGAGTTATAGGACACGTGTTATAGTTACTTGAGATAACTCTGACTATTACTGCTGAATTTCTATGGTTTTGTGTGTGTAAAAACTAAACCTAACTATAACATTCCTGTAACTTTAGGTTTTTCTGTGAATTGCGAAGGCTTTTTACATTTTATTAACTATGACATCCCTGTATCCTTTGTTTTTTTCTGTGAATTTCTATGTTTTATTAATGATATTTCCTTACTATAGCGTGTTTGCAACGTGTGTGAGCGGGCGTGTGAGTGGTTGTGTGGTTGTTTAAGTGTGTATGAGTGTGTGTGTGACTTGCTGTATGGGGCTGTGAATGGGAGTGGCTGTGTGGGTTTATGAGAAGGTGTGAGTGGGTGTGTGAAAGCAGTGTGGGTCTGTGAGTGTTTTTGAGGGTCTGAGTGGGTGTATGAGTGGCTGCATGGGTGTGTGAGTGGGTGTGCAACTGGTTGTGTGGGTGTGTAAATGGTTGTGTAAGTGAGTGTGTGAGTAGGTTTGTGGATCTGTGAGTGGAGTTATGCTTTTTTTTTATTGTGGTCAGGATCCACATATCCAAACAATCCACCCAAATCCAGGAGGATCCACTGATCCATGTGTG
Organism: Lissotriton vulgaris; assembly: GCF_964263255.1. Classification (NCBI taxonomy): domain Eukaryota; kingdom Metazoa; phylum Chordata; class Amphibia; order Caudata; family Salamandridae; genus Lissotriton; species Lissotriton vulgaris. The sequence continues at coordinate 579,922,507 of NC_141699.1, read as the reverse complement.
GTATAAAAAAGACCATGCATGGAAAGAAAGGTTTTTGGACAATTTCTTGCCCATGAGCGGTTCCTCACAGACCCCTCCATTAGTCTCAAGGGGTCAGGGTACCTTTACCCCGACTAATTCTATCACTTTCTAACTTTATTTTTCCAACTTGGAATCGAGTCTGGATTTAAAAAATCATGGGCGAAACTTTCCTCTCAGGTTGTGGCCAGCCAATCACAGTATTTCTGCTGGCAATGGATTAGCGAATACGAGGATCTTCATCCCTCAATATACAAAGTTATTTTTTCTTTAAAATCTCAAGAACTTCTAAACGGATTTACACTGAATAATACAAAATATGCTTTCTGGACTAAGAGCTGCCCTTCTGCCAAATTTGGTGTAATTCTGTCCAGCGGTTAGGGCTGTAGTCGTGTTTAAAATCCCTACGGGGATTAACATGGGAAAAACACTTGTTATGCCACCTCTATTTCTCAGTCCCTGCTTGACAAGCCATCGAACTCTGGGGCCTCCTCGACTCAACCCCCCCAATGTCGCCTTCCTGATGGAGACCTGGCTGAACGCCACCTCAGCACCCAACATCGCCATAGCCATCCCAGAGGGCTACAAGATGTCCCGCAGAGACTGCACCAACAGAGTGGGGGGGGGGGGAATCGCCATCATCCACAAGGACACCCTCAGAGTCTCGACCAACACCGATGATACCCTCACCACCGCCGAGCACATGCACTTCCAGATCCACACCGACCCCAACACCACCCTCAGAGGAACATTTGTCTACAGACAACCCGGACACGCCCTTGCCTCCACGGACTACATCCTGCTTGGGGACCTGAACTTCCCCCTCGAAAACAACAATGACGTCAACTTCACCGCCCTGATCGACAGCCTCGCCAACCTCAAGCTTAAACAGCTTGTGACGACACCCACCCACACCGCTGGCCACACACTGGACCCCATCTTCTCCACTAGTCCTCACGTCTCCTTCAACCACACCACCGAACCCCACTGGACGGACCACAGATGCGTCCACTTCACCTTCAGGAAACCCACCACACCCAACAGTTGCCACGCCGCCGCTGGAGCAAGATCAACAAGGACCAACTGACCACCACCCTCGCCATGGAGCCACCGCCAGACCCCACCGACTCTGACACCGCCGCCATCAACCTCAAACAGTGGATCAACGACTGCGCCAACACCCTAGCCCCACTCAAGACCTCTGCAACCAATCACACTAACAAGAAAACTGCATGGTTCACCGAACACCTCCGAACC